>NW_022631038.1:4961023-5615136 GCF_010015895.1 Lontra canadensis
GCTGAAGGCAGCGGCTTAACCCACTGAGCCACCCAGGTGCCCCAAGGTGTCCCACTATTAATTTATCAGCTTCATGTCGCCCTTCTGAGGTCCATTTGCACCAGCCCCATCCCTACTGTCGAGGCACCGGAAGCTCCTTGCCTCTGTGAATTCACGTCCTTCCAGCTGTAAAACGAGCTTGATGTGAGCAAAGAAAACCTCCATCAAGCACAAATCAGCCAAGGAGATCTGACTTATTTGAGAACGCAGCAACTTGACATCTGGCCCATGGGGGAGAAAGATGGAAAATAAGTCACAAGAAAAATGAACAAGGCTATTACAAATGATAGGTAATTATCTAATGGAAATGTGAAGATTTAGTTGTATTTTTTCATTTTTGAATTGGATTAATGGTGCAAGACTTCAGCGAATATGTATGTAATCTTATTGAATGTTTCCCTAGTAAATGCCTTATTGAGACCAGATGTAGAGTTATTCAAAACTTAGTCAGCAGTGATTCTAACAGGCATGAATGATCAAATGTTATGGCTAAGACATGATGTATGAGCTCTCTGGGGAAGGGCCAGTGATGGAGAAAGGATTCAGCTTTCTTTATCCATTTACCGGGAAGATGCCATGGGATGAGAACGTCTTATCATCTGTGGTTTTGTGCTTATCTTCGAGCAGGTTTGATGGCTCACATCAACAAGAATTGACACAGTTGACACGTTACTAAGTTTCACCTTAGATCAGGCAGGTGAAACTAATAAAGGATCTTTCCAATGACACAAAGCCATGTTTGTAAGACATTGAAGTACAGGGGGAGAACGTCAGAACATACTGATGGTCTGGACACGAAACGTTGTGCCAGGGAGATGGGCAAGTCTCAGGTGCTGACCCAAAGGTGCTGACCTTTGCGTACCAGCAACGCTATGTTCGAATGTTGAACACACTGATCTTTAAATGTTCAGAAAAACACCCTGTTCTTTGCATTACCACGTCAGTGCACGTGAACAAGGTAAGGAAGAGACCCTCCTCCTTGTGGTGAATTGTCTTGTTTTCTTTCACAGCAGCAAGAATGAAAGTGATGATGATGCCTCACTGGGATCTTACACTCACACATGTATTTTCTTATTTATGTCAAATCTTGTGAGACAGATAAGATGATCTTATCAGATCATCTTAACAAGAGACCTAAAGGCCTCTTTGTTAACTGCTGGCAGAGAAAAATCACATGGGGATATGAACTGGCCACAAAGAGATTTGAGTCCTGTTTCTAATGCCTCTTCATGATGACCTTAGGCCATAAAATTGTAGTTTGTGTCTTGCTTCCTCGTGCATAGAAGTTCCGTGGTAAATCACTATCAATCTGTGTGACATTCTATTTAGAAAAGAGTTAGCATACAAATACACCTAATGCAACTTACACATTTAAAAACTCTGGATTAAATTTGCAATTATAAAATAATTTGAACAAACATCTGTGACATACAACTGGGTAAACAATATATTTTCTGATATCAGTAGATTTCTCTTGCTGGTGTATAAAAAGGATAAGCAGACTCTGCATGTACACTGACTGGATTTAAATCTGAACTCAGCTGGGAACCTTTACAAAAGTTACTCTGCATGTTCAGGCCTAATGCCTCTTCTCTGTAAAATGTGATAGTGATGGAACCTAAATGCAGAGGACTTTTTTTCAATACTTTTAAAGATTTTAATTTTTTATTTATTTCAGGGAGAGAGATGACAGAGGGAGAGGGAGAAGGAAAAGCAGACTCTCTGCAAGGCAGACAGCCCAATGCAGGCCTAGATCCCAGGACCTGGAGATCGTGATGTGAGCCAAAGGCAGATGCTTAACCAACTGAGCCTCTCAGGTGCCCCAGTGGGGCGGGCTATCTTGAGGATGAAATGAGTTGATGTATGTAAGGTAATTAGGGGAGAGCCAACATATGATAATTCCAGTATAAAAGCGGTTTTTCTTAAAGTCTGGGAAACATTTTGGTATTCATTGACTTAACTTGAATTTCTGTGAATAACTTACTCACTTTTATTAAACACTGAGGCTTCATTTTATTTTGCCTTGTCATGTTTTTCTTTTACCTAATAAATTTACTTGAATTATATTAATATTTTCAGCCACTTTGGGGGAGGGAATTTTGAGAGCAATCTGTTGATAATAAAGAGGTATCATTTTTCTGTGATATGCTAATATTCCCATTGGTAATTTTGGTGATGTGTAGGATCTGGTTATTTTGATATGTGTGATTTTAGTTGTGTGCTCTATCACTCCCTTCCAAAGGGAGACCCCAAGATGTGATTTGGGGAGAGTCATTTTTGGGAAAGAATCTCAGGGAATGGTGGTAAGATGGCCACACAGAATGAGCCAAATCCCGTGATATCTCTTAAACTCTCTGGAAACATTTTTAAAGGTGGTTAGAGTTAATGGCTGGATGTCTGAAGTGTTACCTCGCCTGTGACAAAGTTGAAATGTTTTACCTTGAAATCTAATTCGTAAATGAGTCAATTCCCAAATATTTGCTAGATAATTTCTGAGTACTGGGAAGTGTGAGCAAATTTTGCATGCTACTCCATAACATCTTGGTATTAATATATAGTGATTTAATTAATTAGCATGGAAAGGTGCAGCACTGTATATCCCAAGATTACAGGAAGCCCGGTTTTAGAAGAAAAGACAAATACATTTTGGTGTCCCTAATATCTTACACAACAATTAGAATGTGTGTGCATGTGTGCACACAGATTTATCTGTATTTATATCCACATCTGTGTGTATATTTGACTGAAAGCAGCTTGATTATAGATTTTGGCCATATATATATAGATACAGATAACTATATCTATATCTATATCTATATATATAGAACCATATATAGAACCAAATATTTTTTAACATATTCTGTTATTTTGGCTTAATTTTCTTTAATTAAAAAAGAAAAATCTACCATGGTTTTATTCTGTGATATCTTTTTTATTTTAATGAAAATCTTAAGACACTATATTGGAGCCAAATCAGTTGAAGCCATATGGTCTGTGAAGTTTTTTTCCAAGTTCATTATTTGCTAACATAGTCTGCCATACTTTAATGAAATGAAGAACAGGGGTTTGGATAAGGACCAACTAGCTGTAAATTTCTCACATTCCTGTTGACTCACCTAGTTTGCGGGTTTCAAAACATTGTGAAATTTGCCAAGGAAAGCACATTTGGTCTAAATATTGAACATGTAATAGAAAGTAAATAAGAGTTAGATAGTTTGAAACTAAGCAAGTATAGGAAAATAAGAAAAGCTGAGAACTTATAGATAACTTTAAATAACTAAAGTCTGTCGTATTTTACTAACATTTAGAGGTTGTCTTCTCAGTGACCTGCTGACAGCTTCTGTCCTTGCCCATGGTTACTGAGTACCAGGCAATATGATGTAGAATACCAATTTGCTTTTTCTAGTACATGGAAGAATATTTATTTTCTGATTATTTTACATTAATTAAACAATACTTTGAAGTTTGGAAGTTCCACAGGAAAAATAGTGGTGGATGTCTCAGTGAACTAGACCCATCATTCAAACATTATTCTCAGTTTTATAGTTGGTTGTGGTCAATGAAGCTTCTCAGTGTAGAGCATATGCTTTTAGCTGTTTTAGGAGAATTACTGCTTAAAGCAATGATATGAGACACACGATCCATAATCTTCTATCATATTTTCATCCTTGGAAATTGTTTCCACTGATGATGCTGTATGTATTTTCCCCAAATTATTCTAAGAGCAAGGGTTATACAACTCTGGCTGCTTAATGCATCTTCACCATACCGTTGAAGTATCTATGCTACTACAGTCTGTTTTCCTCTTTAGGGAGACATAGAAAAGAAGAATCTTATGGTGTAAGCTACCGAGTTAATGAAATGGATAATGTAATTGGCACATTTTCCAGTGTCGTGTTTCTAAGATATTTAACGAAGGTGCATTTTATTTTTACCTCATTATGTTACAACTTTTAACTTTTTCCAAAAGTTTGTTGTTTATTAAATATTTGAAATGATTTTAATTCCAAAAACAAAACTTTTTAAGATATTTAGCTTGTGTTAGGAGAGATATTTTTGATTTATGGTTAAAGAACTCAGGAAACTAGCCAATACCTGAGCTCATTTAATGTTTACTCAACAAATGTTTATGGCTACTTTTTTGCACTGTTGGTGTAGGAGAAGTTTTCGAGCAAAGAGAAATAGAGAAGATTATAATCAATTGGATGACCATGCACCCCGAAAATCTGCATTCTTAATTTCATGTAATTAGAATTTAGAGAGTCACATGTGACTAGTGGCTGCTGTGGACACCACTGGGTTGGAGGTTGTCAGGCCAAGATGCTGAGAAACTACCCAGAAGCTGATGCAGCAAGCCAACCAAAGACGATGAAGACATTGTTTTAGTCGATGGCAGTGGGAATGAATGTGAGATGATGTGTTAAAGGGATTTTTAGGGGGAAGAAGAGATCTGGAAGACCACCAATCTCTGGGTGAACAGCCAAGTCCACTGCAGCATCATTCAGTGGTAAGGGGATGAGGGCAGGTATGAATCAAAGGTGACTCATTATCTTTGAGGTAAAGAAGAGAAGAAAGACCAAGATGGAGATGTGAGTGAAGACTGATAGTGTAAGGGCAGACACAGAAAACCAATAACCCATGAAAAGGGTTTAATGGTTGAGAAATAAGCTCTTGGTTAGGGCAGATAATCATAAGCTATGTCTTCTAATTTAAACTTTTAACTTTATACTAAAATAATGAAATAACTGATATGACTCAATCACTCTTTTAGACAAACATCTCTTAAGCAACCTTCTCTATTAACTTATTTTCAGCAAAAATACCAAATATTCATCAGAAGCATGAGAGAATCTCAAGGAAGTAACTCAGATAAGGAAGCCTTGTTCTTGTTTATCTGAAGGGGAAATAGAACCATTGCTGCTTTTTTCTCAAATGGCAATTATCATTTTGAACCTACCCGTAGTCTATCTTCTGCACTGTGTAAAGCTTTAGAAGGCATTTCTTGTCCTGGGGACCATCAAGACTATTTCTGTGGTAGGGCCAGAGTTTTACTTCAATCAAGAGGGTTTGGATACTACTGACAAAATCTAGCTAAAAGAACAGCAGCAAGTCAAACCATTTTAGGTGTTTTTTTTAAATATAATTTTTTTTTATTAACATATAATGTATTATTAGCCCCAGGGGTACAGGTCTGTGAATCGCCAGATTTACACACTTCACAGCACTCACCATAACACATACCTTCCCCAATGTATTTTAGGTGGTTTTAGAATTCGTGACTGGTCTGACTCATTACCATTCCATAAAGTGTTGGGCCAAAGGCTCCTGCAAGAGCTATGGAAGCCAGTTCCCAGAGTGGGGCTCCTCGGAGGACCTTCTGGTGTTTACTGATAGCTTGTAGAAGAGACTATTCTTTTATGAACAGGTGAATGAGAGGCATGGGCAAAATGAGAGGCATGGACAAAACAGTGACTAGATAGCATGATATAACTGCTATGCATTACCCCAGAGGCACAGGAGGGCAGATGGGGATAGCCCTATATGACAGCCCAGATGGGGAAGTTTGTTCTAGAAGCAATCTACTGCTCTGGTGCTGTGTGGTATTTTCCCTGAAACTTCTCAGCTTTGTCTGACTGTGGTGCCACTTCTCAAAGGCAAGAAAATGTCTGTGTACTTGTGGAAGGGCTCTCATACTATCACAATCCAGGGAAAAACATCAAATACTGGTTAAAATGTTTAGAATAGTATCAACTAAACTGTCAGAAAAATGACTAATTCCAGGACCACTAAACAAAATGAGCCTGAAACAGGTGACTCTACCAGAAATCAATGAATAATTCCCAGGTGGGAATCATTGGTGGTCCCAAGACCACCAAGGTTGTGTCAGTTGAACTTGATCATCCATAAGGATTATGACTGCAGTGGATTGAAGAACATCAAATATGTTTTTTTTCTATGAATTGCATCTCTGGGCAAGCAACTTCTTGCTCGAGGAGCAAGGGTTTCTCTTTAAGGATTATTCTGCATAGTAAATGAAGAAGGCAGGACCCAAGTAGAATATCTTTTTTTGGGGGGGGGCAACCTTTCATCAAATAATGAGTCCACATGAAGATTATCAATGGCTGCAAACCTCAGGAAAAGAAAAACATCCAAACATTGTTACCCTGGTGAATGCACACCATGATATCTGTAGAGAACTGTTGCCCAAAAGTCAAACCTGATCTAACCAGTTGTCTCTTCTAATCTACCAACTTACGGGTTCAATAAAACTGTGGTGATACAATAAACAGTCCAGGCTGGGGGAATTCTGCCCAGCAAATAAACTGGCTCCTTCAACAAATGAATTGTGAGCACAGCTCAAACCAAACAAAATAAATAATGTAAAAGAGAGATACCCCAGATTGTAAGTAGGCATATCAAACAATGGACCTTAACTCAAAATAAATTATATAAAAGTAATTGTTTGCACTTGGGAAAATTCAAACGCTGCATAAATTAAATAGTTAATATTAATTTTAGGAGCATAATAATATTACAGCTATTTTTACATTCTTACCTTTTGGAGGTAAAACTGTAATATTTAAGGATGAAATTATATGATGTCTGAAATTATGTTCAAGGTCATCTGGGGGCAGGCAGAGTAGGTGGGGGGTATATCTTGTTAGACAGTAGAATTCTTTATATATCCTTTCCCGTCCAACCAAAGCTGCTTCTTCTTCTTCTTTTTTTTTTTTTTTAAGATTTTATTTATTTATTTGACAGAGAGAGAGGCAGCAAGAGAGGGAACACAAGCAAGGGGAGTAGGAGAGAGAGAAGAAGACTCTCCACTGAGCAGGGAGCCCGATGCGGGGCTCAATCCCAGGACCCTGGGATTATGACCTGAGCCAAAGGCAGACGCTTAATGACTGAGCCACCCAGGCGTGCCCTGGCGAAAGCTTCTATAGGTCACACTCTGAGTAAGCATATATTGGGAGGAGACCAAGCTAATGCGAAGTGGGGGAGAACTGTGTACACCTTCATTTGGATATATAAATCCTTCTTTCCATTCCTATCTATCTATTAATAAGAGTCCTTCTTTCATGCTGTAATTTGGATTTGGTCCATGTAGTATTAGGAATGACTATTTTCTTTTGATCCCAAACTTTCTTGCAACCTGAATACTAACATTTATTTTCATTTGTGTTATTTTGTCAGTAATGCAAAAGTGATTTCACTTTGAACCTATTTTAATTCGTCAGATGTTTTGGGCTTTCTTCGGCCCACTTTGTCAGATTCCAAAATTCTTTCTTAGACACCAGGTCATGAACTTTTGTTAACTTCTATATTCCTTGATAATCAAAACGCTTCACATAGGGAACATTGTGTTTATATTTTCATGGCCTGGCAATTTGACACCTCTCCAATTCACGGTCACTAAACTCAACCAATTCCCTCAAAACTTCCTGGCATTTTGCCCACCTTCCTCTGGTTGTCCTGCCCTCTAGCTCTCCAAAATAGGTAGGTCAACCATTATAAGTTCTATGCCAACCTTCAACCCTCCCTGAATCTCGGCAGTGGACTGCTCATGCCCCTTTACCTGAAAATAGAAGTTATTAGAGACGAACTCCGTCCATGTTCCTGCATCCATAAATAAATATAAATTTTTGGTATCCATTTTCTACCCCAACTCTCCCTCTCCTATTGATGAATAACAGAAGCCAATACCTCCTCTGGGAACCACTCCATTCATGTTTTTAAAATCAACTTGTTGATTATCTTTCCTCTTTCCTCTTTCAGCTTTTCTCTCTCTACCTGGTCTGCCCATAAGTACTGAAATATGATTCAGTCTGTCCTGTTTTTAAAAAGAAAATGGAATGAAAATAACTTTGCCTGGATGTTGCAAGATCCCATTTTCCCCATGTAGTCGTGGTCAGACCCTGAAGGAGAGAGCCGTGTGCACTGTCTCCCCTCCCCACTCCCCCTCACTCTTCAATGTTGTCCTTTTGGCTCTTCCCCCCTATTCAGTGGAGTCTGACCCTTCCAGGGGACCCAGAATACCAGGTTTGGGAAAGCCAGGAGCTTTCACTCAGTGCTGACTCAGCTTTTCAGTAACGTTCAATACAGCTGGCACTTCTGCTTCCTTGGGTGCTCTCTTCCTTGGGGTGTTTCTGACCCGGTTCTCTCTCGTCTTTCTATAACCAACCTCCCCCATCCTCCAGTACCAGGCCATCTTTTGCCTGTTCTGTAAACACTGGGGTTTCTCCAGGCTTAGCACTAGGCTACCTTTTCTTCTTATTTTACTCTCTTCCAAGGCAATCTCATATACACCCGCAGCCTCAGTTACAGATCCCCAGAATATTCCCCACTTTACTCTCCTGCTGAGACTCTCATTCCAAGTGCCAGGTCTCTATCTTCAATACATGGGAGGCGTTCTCCGCGGAGGTTTTAGCTGCATCTCCCTCTGGGTAGTTCTGAAACTGAACTCCTATCTTTCCCCACATGCTTAAGACACTGCAAAGATTTCTTTCTATTCATCATCCTTCAGATTGTCATAATTAGTTAAAAATAGTTTGTCTCAGATTCACTCATATATAGTAATTATTGCTTTCTTGCAAAAGTCCCAGGAGTTAGCTAGTAGAGTGAAAAGAGATTTCTTTTTCTGTTAGAACAAAAATCTCTCCTTCAAATCCGGCTATCCTTATGTTTTACTGGAGTGCTAGAAGATAGGCATTTCATTTTAATTCAATCCAATGTGATTTGTGTTATTTACAAAATGGCACGTTGCACCTAGCTAATATCAATCATAAAAGACTGTGTTCTTATCTTTGGAATTAATCAATAAGGTAAAACTAATTTTTGGAATTGATTTCTTCCATTAGCCACCTAATAGAGCCAACAGTTACATTAATTTCACCTCCACCTCTGAGGAGGATGCCAAAAAAAGTGAAGAGGAGAAGACGGCTGTTTCAGGCTTTTCTGTTTGGCATCTTCAAAAATTCCTGAAGGTCAAATCCCATTCTTTTGCCCCCAAATAACTGGAGTTAGGTAAAGGCAAACTCTTGACTTTTAAGCAGTTGGAAAATTGGGGTGTTCAGCATACATGTACACTGAGAGACTTCTAAAATCCTGAGGGTGGAAGGGAAGGGTAAGAAAAAAATGGAATTTATCACACAACTTATTTCAACTTGAGTGTGAATTGGCTAAAATGTAATGAAAATAAAATTGCACTGAGGAAATCGAAATACCTAAATTTGAATCCCAGCTCTGTCATAAAACCAAGGCTCTGCTGAATCATTTGGCCATGCCCTGCCTCAGTTTCTCCAAGTCAGAAACAATCAAATACCCATTGATAGTTAATGTCTGTGGAAGTGGTCTGTAATCACAGCGCTATAACATCACAAGCTATTATTCTTTCTAAAACTCCATAGATTACCAGGCCATCAATAATCAGATTTAGCTTCACCCAAGCTTAACATTTTTAAAGCTTCTTGATCTGAGAAACCTTCCATCTGGATATCCCAGGGGAATCCAGAGAATGATCAAAAGGCCTCCCGCATTCCTGTGTAGCTGACAGTGTCAACTGAGGCAAACCAACCCCCTCGCAAACAAAGCAGACCTGGGCCTTTTGTAATCGTCCTGTGGGACTCCATACCAGAATTTTATGCCAAGGCTAGTATTTATTTTCATTTATCAATTTCCTCTTACATGTTGGTTCTCATAATTTCGTTTAATACAAGGATGCCAAACACAAAAATCTGCTGTGACATGCTTAGAAGAGAACGTGTTTATTTTGTCCCAGTTGAAGTTTTTCCAGTTGCATAGAAAGTTAGACAGGACAAAGTTATTATTAATTAAGCCAACTTTAAAGAAACAGTTACGGCCTCGTCTCACCCCTATTTTTCACTGAGACAATGGATGTAGTCTGTTCTCTTCTTTCTGTTTATCTGATTTCATTCCATTTGCAGAGGGCCTGGCCCCCTCTCTCGTGGGGGCCCTGAGGTGCACTTCTCAGTTGCAGATGCTGTGAGAGTGTCCTCAGCCAGCCGTGTTGGTCATTATGTGGCATCCTTAAGGCACTTTCCATAGCATAGCTGACAGGAGACTTTTTTTTTTTTTTTTTTTTTTTTTTAGGATTTTACTTATTGAGAGAGTGCGAATGAGCACACCGGTATGTGGGGTGGGGTAGGGGTCAGAGGGAGAGGGACAAGCAGACTCCTGGCTGAATGGGAAGCGTGACTTAGGGCTCTATCCCAGGACCCCTGGATCATGACATGAGCTGAAGTCAGATGCTTCTGTGACTGAGCCCCTCAGGTGTCCCTGATGGGAGACTTTGATCTCAATCTGCTACTTTGCAGCAGTGGGTTAAGGATTGGTTAAAATCTCTGAAGGCAGGTGCTGAGAATAACCAAGCTTCTCAGCTGAGAATAACCAAGCTTTTCCAAATGCTCAGTGGATACCCCTAGAAATATTACTAGGCTTTAATGATCTGATCTTTCAGCAGTACTCATTGATGGGTTTCTGTTCATTGAGCAGTATTTCACTGGTTTTCCTTTTATCAACCCATTTAATAGGAAGAATCGTCGTATTTTGCTTATCTGCTCATATATTCTTTAAATTGCTCAGCATGGGTAGGAATGTCTGTGATCTTGTTACCAAAATGAAATACTTATTTCAGCATCATTTTGTTGCATAATAAAAATGTAGCCTTTTCATTCTGTCACTTGTTGGTGGTGAGTAGATCCTCAGCATGTTACAGATTTTCAGCTACTGTCAGAAGACGGTCAACCGAATAGTTTTTATAGGTACTTTTCCACACGGTGGCTAACAAGCATGTACAGCTGTTCCAGCTTACCTTTGAGAAGTGAAAACTAAATGTAAGGGATACATTTTACCCACAAAATGGGGAAGATTAATAAGATAATAATAATGTCAGCAAGGGAACTTTTATACCCCTGGTAGGCATGTAAGTTTGAACAAACTTTCTGAAAGCAGTTTGCTACTATTTATCAAAAGCCTCTACCCTTAGACTCAGCAATTCTGCTTTTCGGAAATGATCCCAAGGAAGTAACTGGACATGTTTGTACCAGGGAGCAACTACAAGGAAAGCATTACAGTCTTTTTAGAGTAGATAAAAATGGGAATGATCTACGTGTTCAATAGTGGATGGATAGTCAAAGAGATCATCGAACAGTTGGACAACATGGCCATTAAAATACAGATTTTAGAATTCACATTTACAATCTACATTTAAAATGCAGAATTTAGAAATAAGTTCTCTGACTTGGCAAGACATTCACATCATGCTGTTCAATAGCAAGATAAGTCATTAAACAGAATGGAGAGATTTTGAAATTATTATTATTTTCACATTGAGAAGTGGTTTTCTATGGGTGGGTGGGTGATGGGTGACTTTCTCTTCCTTCCCCTGCTTTTATTCCCTTTGCATATCTGTATTTTATTTTGTAAACATTAAACACATGATGGTTTTTAAGTAAACTGGTAGTGAAATAAATGTTTTTAAATAATGCCTCTATGTGGAAAAGCTCATCCATCTCTTCTTTCTCCTCAGTTCCCCTCCTCATGACAGCCACCAGCCATGGCACTTAATGGAGGAAATTCATGTCGCTATGGTTTGTCTATCGCTACTGTTAAAAGAACACAACTCATTGATCACCTCACTCTTAACATTATGATAAAGGAAAAGAGGAGATGAAAATAAAAGACGATATTCAGATTAGGGAGAATCAGTGATTTGTTGAGGAAAGCATTAAAATACCAGATATTTTCTGAAGTTGGATTTGTGTTAACAATGCAAATAAGTAAGTCATCAATTAATTTAATAGGAAACTCTTATTAATTAAGCAAGGTCATTGTGGATTTTTTTTCCTCACTCAGTAGCTCAAAATGTTGAAATAGGCATTTGAGTAACAAAGCTTTACCCTTTCATTGTATTTAAATTTCATTAAATTATGTGAAGTCATTTACAGTCTTGGCATCAAAGCTGCTGAATCATTTTTTGGCTTATTTTTGGCAGTGTGTGGGATTTTTCTTCAGCCAACCTGTTTCAGTAACATTGTTAGAAGTTTTTTCAAATTGTTTACTTTGTTTGTACTTTATCTAGGTTCTCTCCTCCCAAATAAATAGCTTGAGTATAAATAACATTTATTTTGACCCATCTTCTCTTCTGAGACCAGACAAAGCCTGTTGCCCTGCTTGGATCCATGGGGCATTTCCAGAACGTTGAGAGAACAGCATTCTTAATTATCCATTATGTCCTTTGAATGAATTTTCCAACGATGGCCTTGAGATTCTTTAAGCCTTTCAGAACATTTCAGCAAAGTTAAATTTTCTAAATTTAGGAAACATTTATTTGCACAAAGTCAATTGCAAATAGAAAGTGGGGCTATTGTTGCAAAAAAATAGAAGAGTGAGCGTCTCTTCCTCTGTACACTGCATTTAAAAATGTCACACTACTCTTGCAAAGATCTCTTTCAATGAGATTTTACTTACTCTTCATTACAGCCACATCAAATGCAGCTCTGAGTGCCGGGGAAAGCAGTTGGTGCATATGCCCCTGGGGGAAACCAGCTTGTGGTCCACAGGCTGCCCCAGTCAGGCTTTCTTCCCAACAGCCTGGCTTTAAACCTGTAGATTCAGAGCTCTTTTGCTGGGCATAAATTCCTATTGACCTGAACCAGAAAAATGTACCCTCCTCCAAATCTGCTCAGAAGTGTGGCCCCCAGATCCCCCAAAGAACTGTTTGAGTTTCTCAGCATCTTTCAGCCGAAGGAGAGCCCTAGCTGCAAACTCTGTGCCTCGGGAGCTGTGGACGAACCTCTGTGGAACTCGGTCATCAAACGCTGCATGAACAGACATGTATATTTTTAACTAAGCCCCTATTTTCTTTTGTTTTCTTGGTTTACATTATTTTAATGTGGGAAATGAGTTGTTTGCTGATTAATCTAGTTGGGTATTAATGGAAACGGCAGTTAACATCCCAGTAGCCTTAGCTGAATTGTCTACCTTTTTGACGTGGTTCAACAAGACTCCCGTGTCCAGAAAGAACCATAAGCCAACACGGGATCTGGAGTCCTGCTGACAGACCTGTTGGGAGGCCCAAACTCATTCTAAGTTTCTGTGGTGTGCTGTGCCATGATTATGATGCCAATCACATCAGTTCTACTCAGAATTTATTGATTTGCTTAATTCACTGCCTTGAGAGGATAGAGCCAATTAGTTTGAATCTGCGGTATACAAACATCACTCTCCTTTTCTCTACAATCATGTCTGCATGTGGCACGTATTCCTTTCCTTGCTGCCCCTTGAGGTGGGGTTTTATACATTTTAATAAGCCAGGTTTGCCATTCCATTCATCTGTTTCAGGCAACAGTTTCACTATGACTTTCTATTTGTGAAAAGGGCTCACATCTTGTAGAAAGAACACCTGGAATATCTCCATTGTGTCTAAAAATGTGGCTTTGAAGAAGCCTGAGAGTCTTCTCTAAGGGGAAGAAGGGGAAACAAACCAGAGAACAAGGGAGTTATTCCTTTAAATAAGATTTAAAAAAAAAACGTAAGATCTGACTTTTTGTGTTCATGGTTTAAATTGTTTACTAGCATCCAGAATCCCATCGGTGGTCCTGAGACTCACCCCTTGCACGGAGGTAAAAATGATGCAGCTCACGGAAGACCAGCAGCCTCCAGAAGAAAACTTTTATTTAGTGGGTCAAAACC
Source organism: Lontra canadensis (assembly GCF_010015895.1). Lineage (NCBI taxonomy): Eukaryota > Metazoa > Chordata > Mammalia > Carnivora > Mustelidae > Lontra > Lontra canadensis. Next base: position 4,974,776 of record NW_022631038.1, read on the forward strand.
ATAAAGTGAGATTGCGATCTGCTTCATGATGTCATAATTTGACAAACAACTGAAATGCATCTTGTTCTACAGCACGTGACTTCAAGTCAATCCCTTGGTAGTCTCCACAGTTACCTGAGTTAAATCACCCTCATATGAGTTTCTTGTTGCATTTGCTCCGTCCTGTCTTCTTGGATAATGAATCCGGGTATGGAGGTTGGAAAACCATCCCTTGAACCATGTCTGAGGCTTCTTCTTATCTTTAGGGGCTGCAAGACATCCCCTCCAGACAAGGCGACAATTCTGAGCTCCAATGACATTCAGGAGAACCCCACCTGGCACAGGTATCAATCCAGAGCCATGCCCAGAGGGTGCACACTTCGCTTACATCCCCAAGGTTCACTGGGCCTCTTGAGACCCAGCATTCACATCCTCCCTGGGACCAGAATTCAGTTCTCTTTTATGGACATGGTTTTCATGTCTTAGATCTAGTATTACTGAAATTTCCTGACGAGAATTCCCTGCTCTATATATAGCTCTTTAAAAACAGCACTCTCAGCTGGACTTCTATCCAGCCATCCAGCAGGAAATTATAAGTAAGAATCTAGTAGATCTTAGTAGAAATCATTGATTTTGGAACTTGGTTTGAAAGTCCTTGTCTTCCCATAAGATTGACCCCAAACAGGAGTAAGTGATTTACAAAGGGAAGGGAATACAAACGGCCCATAAATATGTGAAAAAATGCTCCACTTCTGTGAAATCAAATTAATTCACATGAAAGCATAATACTCCAGTGCCTATTAATATATTTGTGAGATTAAAAAGATTGATAAGTCCTAGTATTTAGTGAGAGAAGAGCAGGAAAACAGAAATCTCAAGCACATTAGTGACTGTGTAAGTTGGTGCAAACTTGCTGGAAGATACTTTTGAAATATGCAGACAGATTTCAAATACAGGTGTGGAAATTAAAGACCAATGAAATGAGAGCAGACAAAACTACTTAGTTTTGGGGGGAGTTGGGCACCATTGCTTGTGTGGCAGCAGAGACTCGGAAGAGAGGGACAGCTATGTAGTGAACAAAAGGGTGTGTGCCCTGAGTCGAGGCTGTGGGTGGGTGTGGGGAAAAGCTGGGTGGGCTCACTGGACATGGGGCATCATACCTGATTACTTAGTGCTTTCCCTGGTTATTCCTCAGTTGGAAGCAAGGACAAAAATGAGGGAAGCTGTCAGTTATTAAGAAATTGCTGGCTGTTTTAGGAGGACTGTTAGGGGGATTATGGGTCTGGTTTCCCGACCCATTGCTAAATGATCTTCTTCCCTCCAAGTCTGACTGGCTTCCCCAGATGGTTATTGTGGGCGAGGGGCTATTTCCCCAGCCTGGCTCCTGTGGATTATGGGGGCAGATTCCATTTTTATACATGGTCTGACAATTGCCTGTTTGTGTATTCAGTCTCTTGTAGGAATCCAAAGAAGGAGGTAATCAAACTACAAGTTTATTAAAGAAAGTGTTTGTTAGGTCACAGAACAACCAGTGAGAATTATTATTTCCAACTTAGCATTATTCTCAGCTGTCTTAAAAAAGCTGAAGCAATGGTTTTTGATTCACACAAAGATACACATCTCCCTAGAAAGGAAGTAACAAAGGGAGACATCATCCCATTAATACAACATAAAGATCTTCTTTATAAACAGTCATGTAAAGTGCTAGAATCCATGCTGATAGATCCCAGTGCCCACAGAGCACCAGGAGCACAAACCAAAGAAACCAAAGGAAAACCAAATAAGATGAGTGGTGTTAGCTCACTACAGGTGGGAAGACGCATGCCATGGGTGGTCCGGAGGGGGCTCAGTGAGAGTGTTGAATGGGCTTGTCATACAGATTGGGCTTTTGATTGAGGGGGTATGTAAGGAAATTAATTTTGGATCCAACACTGCCAGCAAGCAGAGGGGATTTGAAGACTGAGCGTCTTCACACTTGTTATGGTGGGAGAAGAGTGAAGCAGGGCTTGAGGTGTGATCAGCGGAACCGGCTAGGATAAGACATGCTCAGTCACTTTTGTGGGACCATAGTGTCCTCCTTTTAGCTTTGTTGCAGCGTGGTCATGGAGTGACATTGGAATTCTGTGAAACTGTTGGCATTCAGTAGGGAATGACATGACCCAGCTTCATGGTTCCCAGATAATGTGCAGAGGTTCTCTGAGGCAACACGGCACATTTTTAAGGGCTGTTGGGGTAATTTGAATATCCAAGGAAAGCACAGTGACATCCACTGGATATCCCATAAGCACCACCATATTGTTCATATCCAACAGTGTAATGCATACAACGGCTTCGGGGCACTATGGAAAAAAAAACAACTGGGACACTAAGGACACTAAGGAACTGAGTGAGTCTAAGAACTTTGAGTTTGTTCTTGCTTGACAGGCCAGATACTGGGCTCCTGCTCTCAGGGCCGGGGTGTTCTTCCTCATTCTTCTCTCTTTCCTTAGCCCTCAGCAGTAGAAGTTTGAGACTGTGAGAATCCCTGGCCCAGATCTGTGCTGCAAATATGGTAGGAACTCACCACCGTGTCTATTTCAAGTTAAATTTATAAACTTAAATAAAATCTAAATAAACAGTTCTTTAATCACACTGGCAATACTTTGAATACTCAGTAGCCATATCCAGTGAGTGGCTACACCATTAGCACAGATGGAGACAATTTCCATGCCCTCAGCAAAGCCTACTGTAGAGACGGGTCAGAGGGGTTCACACCTCGGACCCTTTTATCTGTGTCCACAAACTGGTCTAAGTTTGTGGGTCCAGTCATTCTACCAAAAGAAGATGCCATGCATAAGCTCCTACTCTTCCCATTCAAGTTCTCACATCCACTAGCCAAGACCTGCTTTCCTAAACATGGAAGTTGCCAGGTTCCCTCTCCCCACTCACAAATGGAAGACTGGCAAGGAACCCCCTCTCCATATGTTACAAACAACACCTCAGGCTGTAATATTTGCCTTTGTATTATTTCAACACCATCTTGAGTATCACTTCTCGAACGAAAAGATGTGTACAACACGAGCACGTTCTTATTTCTGCAGTTAGAGCTGCAGTGACAACAAATGCCAAACAAACACTAAAATGGATAAACTCATAAACTTATTTTCTTTCAACTTCCAGTAATTAGGGGATCAAGACTCGAAAGTTCAGTATCAGAGTATTTTTTGAAAAGACAGGCAACCAGATCACTGCCCTGTTTGTTAGCAGATGCCTAGACCCCCCAAGGACTCCATGTTGACCTTGGCCAGCACTGAGTTTCTCCAGCTCCCCAGGTGATGCTCCTCAGCTTCCCTCAGGGCTAAACAGCTGGTGGTGATGCAGAGTAGACAGGAGCTTAGATGAGGAGTAAGGCTGCCTGCGTGTGATGCCCGGATCCTTCGCTTTCTAAATCTGAAAACTTGGACAATCCCTTTAGCACTCCATGCCTTAGGTGACTCATCTATGAATTTATAGATTTAGAGGAAAGAAAAAGGGTAGCATCTAACCCAAACTCATCAGTGGTTTTGAGGATCTAGTGACTCAATACATGTAAAAATTATGCCAGGAGTATAATGTTCCTTTCATAAATGTCAGCTGATACTACCATGTGTCAGGTACTTTTAGATGATTTCACGTGTTATGTGATTTGTGTCTCATAAGGATGCTCTACGATGTTAATCTCACTGATGTGGAAATTAAACATCAGAAAATGTAAATAATTCACTCCAAGTCAAACAAGTTAAGTTACAAAGTTGAGATTCTCTGAGTCCTTAACAAGGTTAAGTCTGACAATAATATTTTCCCATAACACCCACAGCAGTTTCAATTACACACTCTACACACTTGCAGTGGTTTGTGAAGTGTCGCTCTTCCCCAGTAGACTGTGTGTATCAGGAGAACAGGTTCATGTCTGCCTTGTTCAATGTTCTACCCTGATTTCCTAGAGCACAACGCCAAAAACCAAGGGGGCTCTTGATAAAGATGAATCAAGTGAGTGAATTCACAGACAGATGAATGAGTCTGTTGAACCCCAAGTCTGTGTCTTCTGTCAGTGAGCACACATTTTATCTTCTTTCTAACAAGGAAAGGATATCTAGCTGATACATTGTTGTAGGTCAATGCCCCACTATTGTATTCTCTAATCATTAGATTTTCTACAGAAGTTGTAGTATTTAAAACGCTACTGTAGACATGTTCTACAACATTTCTTTTTAAATCGTCCCTAGCAAACCTCTGTCAGCTCACATAATAAAAACTTCACTCTTCATTATAGGCTCCCATCATGTTTTTGTTTTGTTTTCTTTCTCAAACCACCAAAACCTATCATCTCTTTCAAGGCAGGTTGGTAGAGTTCAGTACTTTGAAAAGTGTTTTTCCTAAACAACTCAACCTGTGAAAAAGTCCCATGTTGTGTGAGCACAAGGAATGCCAAACACACGAGCTCCCTCCTCAGGGATCCACAGGGCACACCAACACCTTACAGGTTTGAAAGCCTATGTGAATGGATCTTTGTAGCTTTGTTTATCCCAGAGTTTACAACATTTATTTGAAGATGAAGTCTTTTCCCCAAGTTATAGCTATTAATTCCTGGAACCCTTTTGGGGAATGTAGGGGCTATAGAGAAAGGCTCCGTTAAAATCCTGGCTTCATCTGGTATGAACTTAGGGGACTTACTGACCTCAGTTAAATCTCAGCTTCTTTGCATGTAAAGTGAAATGACCCTCTTTACCTCAGAAGATGCCTTTAAGGAAGGGATGCTATAACTCACAGTTAACAAATGGAGAATGTACATACATGTCCAGTTGCTTCTCTGTCCTCTCCTGGTAGCAGGGTGATCATGGCGCTGGTGGAACTGGCTTATATACCCTCACTTTGTGGAAGGGAAAATGCAGAGGAACACAGCCAAGTACCAACAAAGCCAGCATCCTACTCACTCAAACATTTATCGTTGTTGTCCCCCAAACATCCTTTGAGTCAATCTGTACATTTATATTCAATGTATTACTTTATAGTGAGGTTTTTAAAAAGATCTTATTTATTTATTTTTGTGAGAGAGGCAGAGAGAGAGAGAGAGAGAGAGAGAGCAAACATGAACAGGGGGAGGGGCAGAAGGAGAAGCAGGCTCCCCACTGAGCTGGAAGCCTGATGCGGGACTCGATCACAGGTCCCTGGCATCAAGACATGAGCTGAAGGCAAACGCTTAGCTGACTGAACCACACAGGTGCCCTAGAGTGAGATTTTTAAAAGTACTCTTCTCTCATAACTATGACAGGACACTCACATTTCCAAGCTTCATCCTCCTGTTTGTTCAAAGCTCAGTTTAACTTCCTACAAGTTGATTTTTTTTTCAGTTTTGCAAATAAAATACAAAATTGTTTTGTGACTTTGAGAAAAAAAAAAAAAAACTAATAGATTTTTCCCCCTAATCTATTTTTCTGGTTTTCCAAGACTATTCTATTTGGGGTATTAAAAAAGAGGGAAGGGAAGAAACATTAAATTTTTTATTCATGGATTATCAATGTTATTGCTCATTTTTTACAAAAATAACATCGGTGTGAACAAAATCTATGTTGATTTAGATGGGATTTGTCACAGAAATGGGTGAATGGTTTTGAAGCTGAGTGGCATGTTGAATTGCAAAGCTAAACAGGTAGGAATTAGCAGTGATAAAAACCATGGAGACATGTGGTGGTTTAGTAGTCAGAAGGTGTTCCTGGGATGCAGGGTTAGTTAGGATGACTGATGTCTGGTCCAGTGATTTGCCTTCGGTGTCAAGGCATCCATCATGAAAAGATCATGAGATCTTTGATCATGAGGTCAAAGAGACCCACACTAGAAAAAAATATATATAGTATGTACAGAGAAAATTCTAGTCACTGTGAGAATGACACTTCCTGCAGCATACTAAGTACCATTTTAACTGAAATCTCAACCCCATGTAAAGTAAGCTGTTGCTAGGTCATGTAGTCTGCAATTAACTGGCCTTTACCTTCTTTTGTTAGAAATTACAGATTCTTGCTTCCTCACTAATATGCCAACATTCTAAATCCATCACTTAAACAGAATAAGTGCAATTTAAGCATTTAAGGGGAACAATGCCCACCAAGTGCTGATAACAGATTAAAGCATTTACCCATCAGTAATGTCAGCAGAAATGAATGTCTTGACTGAGGAGGATGAAAGTCTGCAGCAAAGCAAGAATCACCTGAGACACTGGCTTTAAATAGCTCTGCAAACTCCTCGCGTGGTAGGAAGCCTTCCTTCCCTCATTGATCTACAAACTCTTGTCTCTGTGATTGCCTGACGATTGAGAAACTTTCTATTTGGGGGAAATACAAGGCATAATATTAGCACAGTCTAGAATTCTGTATGTCTTACTGGTGAACAATCCTGAGATAAATCCTACCTGCATCAACCTTTTATTGTAATTCTGGGGTAGATTTTCTAATATTTAATTGAATGATTTTTTGCTTCTGAATTTCTAAGTTAGATAGCTCATGAAGGAATTGGGAACATGTGCTCTTTCTTTAAACAGGTTACGGACTGAAAGTTTTTGTCCCCAAATTCATATATTGGAGCCCTGATGCCCCAGTGTGGCCGCATTTGGAGATGGGCCCCTGAAGGAAATAAGGGAAGTTGACAGAGGTCCTAAAGATGGTGCCTTGATCCAATAGGATTAATGTCCTTAAAAGAGGAGATACTGGAGAGCTATCTCTGTGTCTTTCTATCCCTCTCTGTGTGCACAAGCATTTGGGAAAGACCATATGAGAATAAGATGAGAAGCCAGGAAGAGCATTTTTACCAGAAACCAAATCAATTAGCACCTTGATCTCCAACTTCCCAGCCTCCATAACTCTGAGAAAAAACAAAAACAAAAACAAAAAAAACTTCTGTTGTTCCAACCACCCAACACACGGTATCTGTTACAGCAGCCTGGGCAGAAGGAAATAATCTGACATTGAATATTTCAGGCAGTATAGGAAATATTTTTTTCCTTATGGGTTTGGTAGACTTGCTAGGTAAAGAAAAAGAATTTGTCAAGTTTTCAAGGGAAATTTGTAAAAACTGCAAATTATGTTTTCAATGTATTTTATGAAAATTGGTCTAATCAAGTTTTCTAACTTGAGGCAATTTTTGTAATGCATTCTCTTCTAGGAAACCATCAAGTTGCTTTTTTATTTTTTAATAAAAGTGTTTTTTTTTTAAGAAAAATTTCTTTTCATCTTTAGTTCTGGCTTTTTTTCACCTTTTTCATGTTTATTCTAAACTTCTCTCACTTCCTCTAATCAGAATTAACGAGTGTTGATTTTATTGTTGGCTTCAAAGACCAGTTTTTGATAAACAGTGATGTTTTCAAAATTTCCTTTACTTTATATTATAATCATTCCTAATTCCAACCTTCTTTATAGGATTATTTTTGGTTCTTTTAATGAAAAAAATTCAGGGATAAATGCCTGATAATTTTGCTTTCAATGTTTCCTGTTTTCAGATAAAAATAACACTCAAGGTGATAAATGTTCTGAATCCCACTCTGAATGCAGAACATAAATCCTGTCATCGCTGTTATTTAACTCCAAATAGACAAAGATTTCCATTTTGATTTTACTCCAAGAATTCTTTCAAAAGGCGTTTTAAAATTTCCTCTGTATTCCACACAGCGATCAGAGAATATGAACTATGAATGTGATTGCCTTAATTTTTTTCACTGTTTGGAATTTAATAATTTTTCATGTCATGAATATTTGAAATTTCATGAATATTTGAAAACTATTGGTATTTTCAGTTTGGTGCAGATAGTTTTGTGACTGTATTTATTAAAGCAAAGTTAAGTAGGTTACTCAGGCCTTTATGTTTTTCCCTATTTCTTTCCAGTTGCAATGTTGATTTCTAAGAAGTGTTTGTTAAAATTTTGCATCATAAGTGTGAATAGAATTATTTCTAACATTTTGTGTTACATTTTCCTGATTAGGCCAAGACTAATACAACTCCCTTAACTTGAAGAAATATATTTATTTATCATACAAAGAAGCCCAGTGGAAATTGACTTTTTGGGGTGAGCACATTGTCACTCCAAACAGAATCAAATGTGTGTATCTGAGGAAGAAGGAAAATGAATATTAGCTGTGTCTGCCACAAGTTGTTCTTGTCTGTGAGTATGTGTAACATGTCTGTATTTACCAATGTGATAGTTTTCTTACTTAATTTAATCATGTTTTTCAAATATTGTTTAAATATGTTAGGCTTGATCAATATAATTACTGTAAGTAACATAGGGTTTTATTTTTACACTGTGTTTTATATTTTCTATTTCTATATATTTCTTCTTCCTTTGTCCTCACCCCCTTCTCTCTACCTTTATTAAACCTTCCCTCATGTTGGGTTTCTTTTATTTCCGGGTTACCAGCTGGCAGTGTCCCTCCCCTTAACTTTAACATAAAGCTTCATTAGACTTCTACATGCTCAAGTGATAGTTTGGCTGAAAGCTAAGACTGTGGGCATGAAATTTTTTTGTTTCTCATGGTAATTGTAATTAGCTCATTATGGAAATACTCTCTGGTTTATTTGTGGGATTACAGTTCTCATTCTCATTGAGACTTTACTTTGTTCCCATTCACTATCTATATAAGTTAGTGGCACTTTTGTCTTCAAGTAACAGAAAACCTAACTTGAGGGTTTTAATCAAACATGAGTTGATCTTTTTTTCTACAGTTTTTGTCTTCTAGTGGTGGTTAAATACTAGCTCCATGATGTCAGATTGAACATCTCTAGGATCATGCTGGCTTTCTTCATGATTGCAAGATGGCGGCTGCATGTTCACCATCACTTTCTCATTCCAGGTAGGAAGAAAGGACCAACCACATTGGTGATGCATGTATAAGAAGACAAGAATTCTTTCAGAAGCACCTTGAAGGATACATTGGCTTACATACCCATGCCTACGCTCAGCAGCGTGAGAGAACGGGAAAGCAAGTACCCTGCTGAGGCCGAAGGGTAATCATATAGCTTCACAAGCAAATCAGGGGCGTATGATCAGAAAAAAATGGGGCAGTGGATCTTAGGTATGTACTTAGCATGTATATTACCCTTTATATCTTCAGAAATCAAATTCTAGGCTGAACTACTGCAAGATTTCCAGGGCTCCTATATGTTTATGTAAATTTTTGTACTTTTTGCCATTGTCTCAAAATTAAGGAGGGTGGAATATTGCCATTTTGAATTAGAAGTCTGTATCTTTTTCAAATTTCTTACCTTCAAGCTTTTTTCTGCTCATTTCATTTCTTAATTGCTCTTGAATTTCTTTTCTTTCTTTTCAAATTTCAGACAAACTGTTTTATTTATTTATTATTTTTAAAAATTTTTTGTTTGAGTACAGTTGGCACTCAATGTTACGTTAGTTTCAGGCACACATCATGATTCAACATCTCTATGCCTTACACTGTGCTCACCACAAGGGCAGCTGCTGTCTGTCACCATACGATGCCATTAAAATATTACTGACTGTATCCCTACTCTGTACCTTTAATCCCCATGACTGACCCATCCCAAAACTGGAATCCCATACCTCCAAGGCCCCATCACCCTTTTTGCTCATTTCCCCACCCCCTTTCCCTCTGGCTACCATCAGTTTGTTCTCATGTTTATAGGTCAGATTCTGTTTTTTATTTGCTTCTTTTGAACTTGTTCTCTTAATAAGAAATTTGATCAGGCCATTCCCCGTCTCACAGGACTTTGCAGCATAAGATTAAGGTTCATCAGGCTCCTGGTCTGCCGTTCTCTCCGTTGCTTCTCAGGCTGGAATCTTTTCTCAGAGAGCAGCATGCTTTTCTCCACTCTTGGCCTTTCCAGATGTTGGGTTCCTGAATAGAATACGCCCCTCCTCTGGTGTCCCTGAGAAACTCTTATTCATTGTTCAAGAACCAACTCAAGGTCCTTTTTCTGTGAAGCTTCTTTCCTCAGATGTTCTGGGTTGCTTCTCCCCGGGCAGTTCCAGTACCCCCAGTTGTCTTCTCTGGAGCTCCCCTCTCTGTTCCCCAGGTGGCACCGAGGGATCAGAATGGTGCATGCATTTCTCTATCCCTAGAACTTAGCGAAGCATGTATAACTGGTAAGAACTCAAATATTGGACTCCATGAATACCTAAATAAGCAAGGAAAATCTTCTTAAGAAAAATACTTTTTCTAGATCACTGAGAATGATTTAAAAACACAAAATATTTTTTTTTAAATAAGAAAATAATACTCTGGAAAATCTTACTCTGTGTCAGTACTACATACTTCAAGAACTAATCTCTAAACATGGTTTTGGGATCAGTCATGAAAGTTCATTGAGTCTCTCTCTCTCTCTCTCTCACACACACACACACACACACATATGCATATAACACGCATGTCATGTCCACATAGACAAGCTCAGACAAAACCATGCCTAAATTATCCTATACAGGTTGATGTTTCTATTTTAAAAATAATTCATATAAATTACTTATTTGTCTTAAAATAAAATGTTATTTTATTTGTATCTGGTATGGAATTGATGAAATAAAAAATCCTTTAGTTGCTACTTTTCTAAGATGTGGGTTCTTAAATATGTTTTTAAAAATAAAAGTGCAGAGAAATGTGGGCAGTGACATGTCAGTGGGTGTGAACTGTGGTGTGCCAGGGAGTTGAAGGTTTATAAAAATTGTGAAGATAAGCGTAATTCCAAAATTCAGTTTTTATTTTCTCTTCTCTCCTTTGTATTTTTTTTTGACATGAAGATATTTCCTTCTTAAAATGACAAGAGCCTCCTGTGCCAAAATGTCCAATCTGAGAGAAATTCCATGAAACGCTGCCAGATTTTCCCTTTGTATCTTCCCCACTTGTGGCAACAGAAAGGGCTAACAAGCGTGATCTGATAATTCGACTGTCAGAGAATTGAGCTTATTTTGGGCAACACATCTGCCTGACTCGTCAGCCTTTACCTGACTCTCAGACTTCCTTTAAGTGGGAGGGAGACAATGGAAGTGACTGCATTAACATACTAAGTGCTAATTAACACGCTGCGGAGCTTGGGGTGTGACAGCAGGTGCTTCACAGTCCTCCCTCTGAACGACAGCTCTCCCGCAGGTGCGTCAAGAGGGGGACAAAATTAGGTCAGAGAGTCCAGCCCATGAAGGATAAAGTGAGAAACTGCATATTTTATCTTCTATCAGAAAACTTTGGGCTAAATACCACCGTCTGTATTCACCGCGTGTCACTTCTGGCTTTTTAGCTGTTTTCGTGCTGAAGCAGAAATTAGACATAGTTAAAGCCTTTAATTGGCCCTCCTCCCTCCCACTTGTTCCTTCCCCCTTCCTCCTGTCCTCAGACCAGCTGAAGTCCTGGGAATTCCGTCGTTGATGACCTGTCAGATCAGAAGGCGGATCTCTGAGAGCTTCACGCCAAGAGGTGACGCTGTCTACGTTCGACCCGCACTGCAGGGCCTAGCGATCAACCCGTGTCTGCGGCTCAAGGTACCCGCAGGGTCCTCGTCAGTAAACCGCCCCACTCTCTTCGGGCCACGCACCGCCGCCGTCGTCAACATCCTGCTGTTTCTGCAGGCACCGCGTCCGCGGATGCCGGCTCAGCATCCTCTCCCCCGTGGAACACAAAACAAAACGAGCTGGCGTCCTATAAAGAGGAAGAAATAAGCTCTGCATGTCCTTTTCTTTTACTCCAACATTCTCACTTGGGGTCAGTCCTTGAGCCGCTTCCCCTGGTGTTCTGGAAGATCATGGGATCTTCTGGTCTAATGGATCATGAAGGACCTCTAATCTGTGAGGAGCGTTTGTTCTTGCCCCTGTAGGCTCGTATCCTCCCTTTTACATGTGTTAAGCTCCTTCCAGCTTTGATTCATGAGGGCTACCTGGTCTGGTACCTTGTTTGATTGGAGCCACACTTAGTGTCTGACCTAACGTATTTGTCTGGTTCTTGCTTCTTATCTGTCCCTGTCTCTCCTCTCTTTCCCTCCCTATTTTCCTTCTTTTCTCCTACCTTTAAACTATCCCTGGGCACTGTGTGCCCAGAACTGTGTGCTGGGAGGGGTCTGCGGCAGTGAACAAACCACACGTGTTCCTGACAGTCTGACGGGAGACACAACCATGTAATCATACAGATGAGAGAAAATACAAGAAACAATAAAGGAAGGATTTCACTGAAGTAATTCATATTAGAAAGGACAACTGTGAGGGAGGAAAACCTGAGTTGAGGAGCTTGAGCAGCAGCTCACAGAGGAGTGAACGAGGCCAGGAGCAAGGACAGACTACCTGGCGGGAAGATCAGGTGTCTAAAGGCTCTAAAAAGGGACCTTGGAAGAACCTAAAGACCCACAGGGGAGAAGTGGGTATTTCTGTGAGGTGAGCCTGGGAAGGTGGTGTTGGGAGAGGCACAGGATTACGCAAGGCAAGTGAAGGATTTGGGATTTTGTACTTCTTGGAAAGCCAACTATGTTTGTTTTTCCACCTAGCAGAGAAGAGACAGGATATGGCTAGAATGAGACAAGTCAGGAAAGCCACTCAGAAACTGTTGCAGGGGGGTGGGTGCCTGGGTGGCTCAGTGGGTTAAGCGGCTGCCTTCAGCTCAGGTCATGATTGCAGGGTCCGGGGATCCAGTCCAGCATCCGGCTCCTTGCTCAGCAGGGAGCCTGTTTATCCCTCTGCTTGCCGATCCCCCTGCTTGTGTCCCCCTCCCCCAATGGATAAATAAATAAGATCTTTTAAAAAAAAGAAGAAGAAAGAAAGCTGTTCTGAAGTTGTAGCTTCCAGTCTACGGCCATACCACCCTGAACGCGCCCGATCTCGTCTGAAGTTGTAGCTTCCAGAGACTTGGAGGTGGAGTAGGGTGGATACTGGGGAAATGGACAAGACGGATGGGTGATGATATATTTTGGCATTCACACCGATAATACCTGGATTGGGTCAGAAGAAGGGAGAGACACAAGTCAAGGGTAACTATAAGGCTTTTGGCATTACCATTAGGGTTGATGGAGTGAGAATTTACAGATACAGAAGCTTGGGAAAGAATCTGGTTTTGAGAAAAATTATCAAGAGTAGACACGTTATTTGAGACCCCTGTGAGCCATTCACAAGGGGGATGTCAGCTTGGTTGTTGGATAAGCGGGTCTGGAGCCTCAGGGAGACACACCTTTGGGGCTCATCAGCATCTGGGTGCAGCATGAAGCTGTTGAGGTGCATGGATTCTTATGGGACAAGAGTAGATATTAAAAGCTTCCAGTACCAAACTCTAAGGAACTTGACCCTTTTAAAGATTGTGCATGAAGTAGTGTGTTGAGAAGGAGTGGACAGTAGAGAAGGAATGGACAATAAGAGAGCAGAGTTTCATGGAAGAAAGAAGTATTTCAAAATGAAGCAGCAGTCAACAATGTTGAATGCTACTGGTAAGAAAAGGATGGAAACATGTCCGTTGGGTAGAGTGAAATGGACATGGCTGATACCTTTCTGAGAGTGATCTGCTTTCATATTTTATTGTCCACCATGAGGTGACTACCCAGGGCTTCTCAGCTACATTATATCAGATGGAGCTGCTTTGGTCAGCTACTCCCAGAGTCACTGTCTGTACCTTTATCCCTTTTACTGGTCTCCTGCTTCCAAACATTTTCCTACCCTGTGACAGTGTTTTCAAGGCTGTCTGCCCAGAGGACACAGACAGGAGCATCTTGAAGTGCTGTCCTCCCCTCCCCTCTATCTGCAAGCTCCTGGATATCTGCACGATGTCCGTTTATGCGTTCCTCATGTGTTCTCTTGTTCTCACCTGCACCATTCTTCTCTGGGACACCCCTTAGCATCACTGCCCTTTTTTCTATGCAGGCGGGTTCCCATCTTTTGTTTACTTCTCTGCCTGGAACTATGCTGACCCACTCCTTCCCCAAATACTTCCCCAAATATATACATATATATATTTCCTAAATCTCCCATATAAAAAACTCTCTTCTCTGAGTTCTAGAACACTTGGTCTCTACCGTAGCAGTGGTTTTATTCACTCCGTGTCTGTGTTTGCCACGGAATTCTGTGTTTCTTGAGGGCAAATGGCCACGTCTTATTCATCTCTGATGCCACTCATCAGACTATGCATGACATAGGAAGTCACTCAATAATTATATGATGAATGAACAAACGATGCCTTAGAGCATTATTATAACTTGGAAAATATTATTCTTGTTAAAAATATTGACTTTATTAATGTCCTAAAGATTACACTCCTCTACAATAACCCCAATTCCATTGGTGGACATAACTGAGTACAGACCCTATGCGCTACGCTTGCAAAATCCCTCAGAGAAAATGCATACACACCTTTGCTTCCACATTAAGCCAATGCATTCATAATACCAGAAGTCTTTTGCTGACCCCATCATGAGAGCTGATCTACCAGGATAGACAGACACTGAACTGTTGCAAACTCAGTTTTTGCCAAGTAGAGAGGATTCTGCATATCCCATCCACAGAGATACATGCAAAACCAACAATTATAGTGACTGTTTAAATGGGGTGCAGAATCCTTGAAGTTCTGTGTTTACATAATTCTTCATGCACGAGTGCTTATTGGGTGTTTATTTTTCAGAACTCATGTAACATCTGTCTTGCACACCGTATTTCTGACGACACCCTTTTCATCTTAAATCTAAAGATTTAGGCATATGCATGGTTGTCCCCTGCTTGCTTGCTCAGATCAACAGAATTCTGTAGGAAAAGAATTCTGTAGGCTCCATCTGGAGCCACAGGTTACATCCTGTGGATTATTTAAAAGCAAGACTTTTGTGGAGAGAAGGCAACCTGGCCATAAATTTGTTCTTTCCTGGTGCCCCCCCCCCCCCGCCCCCTCCGTCCCGGGGCTGAGTGCTAAGTATCGGATTTAGCAGAGTGCAGCAGAAATGAGTCATCGATATGGCTGCTGCATTCCTACCGGAAACATAGTGAGGTTACTGGGCTTATATGTTTGTCGTGAAATCATCTATTTTGCAACTCCTTGAGGTAGAAACAGAATGATAGGTTATGTCCCAAAAAGGAAATTTCTCTGGTTTAAAATGAGATTTAAAAAAAAAACAACAACAACGATCAACTCTCAAAATGGAAGTTGTAGAAGGCAAAATGAAAAGAAGTTCAAAAAAATTTTTTTTCTCAATGTTACTTGATTACCAGAAGTTATATTGATTTTTTCATGGATCTATCTAAAGAAAATACCAAACACATATTTGCGCATATGCATATCATGGATACATATAGGTACAAAATGTACTCAAATTGTGTTTCTTTTTCCTAAATCAAAACAGGGATTTTTAAAAATACTGTATGAGTTACATTGGGTTTGTTGTTAGTATTAAAGCATCATACTTTTTTTTCCTAAATAAGAACAATTTAAAAAATATATTTTACTTATTTGAGAGAGAGAGGCGGGGGGAGAGGGAGAGGCAGAAGCAGACTCCCCTCTGAACAGGGAGCACAGGACTTGATCCCAGGACTCGGAGATCATGATCTGAGCCATCCAGGCACCCCTAATTTTCTAAAAGAACTTCGAAGGCACACCCACCAGAGCCTGAGAAGTTATTCAGAACCTGGTAAAACATGACCTTGCCCACTTACAGAAAAGTGCCCCTGAGACTTGTGGGCCCAGATCACCTCATTCACCTCATTCTGTGTTCCCGGGAGACGACTGGGGGTGTGTGGGGACTCTGTGAGTATTAGTAACATTTCTGCAACAAAACTGTTTCTAGCAAATTCCTTCTCCTTTTCGAGTCTCATTTTCTTCAGCTCTGAAATAAGGACCTCAGCTACCTAATACCATCTAAATCCTCTTACTTTAGTAAAGAGACACTAATCAACAGGCATAAAGTTTCCGTCAGGCAAGATGAGAAAGTTCTGGAGATGTGCTGGGCAGCGCTGTGCCCACAGTCCCCAATAAGCCACTGAGCACTTAAACATTTAGTAAGGAGGCAGATCTCACGTTATGTCCCTTCCACAATAAAATAACATTAAAAAAACGAAAAGTGGAGGGTTATGTGTGGCAAGCACTGCATGAGTGACTTTCCCTTCGACTTTTCTAGGCGCTGCCTTCTGTGGTTAGTCAGAGCCACCTGCAACCTGGCTCACCTGGCTGAGCCCACTGGCTTCACGCTGTGCCGCAGGGGTTCAAGCCTCAGTGAACCCCAACCATCTGTGCACAGGGACCCGGACCCACACAGTGATCAGTTGTTTCCAGGAAGGTCTCTTGAGACGATCTGGGCTGATTTGTTTATTGCTCTGCAGAGTGTGCTGAGGCTCAGAGATAACCGCAAGAGAGTCCACAAACAAGGTCGTTGTAAGGAAAAAACCACAATTTTTATATGTATTTATGAAGTAACCCCGTGCCTTTCGTGAACACATACAGAACCCATCCTACAAGTGTGTCGGGGGCCGGGCATCAAGAAACGTGGGGTCCTATCTTGTCCTTGCAACTGCTTCAGAAACGCTGGCTGGATGCATGCCTCCCTCCTGCCCTAAATAAGCGCGTTGATAACCTCTGAGCGCCGCCTTCACTTCTCCCAGAGGTTTGAACACCAGAGGAGGAGACAACAAAAGCACCCAAAAGAGTTCGATGGGTCGGATTGCTCAGGAAGAGTTGGAGGAATCTTCATGGACTTCTGGCTATGTCTTTCGGAGAAAAAGACAGACCCTAAAAGCACGCTTGCAGCGGCTGAAATCATTGAGGTCCCGGGACGATCTCCAGGGACTCTCTGTGGTGATCCACATCCTGGGCAGGAACAGTGGTGGAAGCTGTCGCTGTGCTGACCAGGTGCCCGCCCCATGCCATAGTAGAGAGAGAAGAAGTGGGTGCTGGAGATCAAAGCACAGGGAAACTGTTAAGGAAATAGGGGACAGGGCCTTGGACACGTTTCAGCCTTCAGATGTGCTACAGATGGAGTAGTGCACCGAGTTTGGGAATCTGTGGGTGAACAAAGATGTGAAATGACAGCATGTCAGGCTGAGGTCTGGGTATCCCACCAGATAGAGATTTTCACCTTAGAAACTGGGACAGGTTAATGTTTTGCACCTGCTACAAATGGAACCCCACAGAGGCCTTTGGGGGTGGTTTATAGCATCAGCTTTTGAGCTGATCTGTTTAGGTGTGGATCGCTGGGACACCAAAGTGCGGGGAGGAAGAACACCAGCGGGGAGATTTATGGGGAAAATTGCTCCAGAACCCTAGCTCGCTGCAGCCTGTCACCACATCTGGCTTAGCACAGTGGGATGCGGCAGGAGCAGCCAACACACGTCACATTTCAGTTTCCCTGACAGAGGGAGAGCCGGGCCACTGATGCGGCAAGGTCTGAAACTCACAGAGCAGTCTCTTTTCAGAAATTGGAATGAAAAAGAGAAACCTTTACTACTGTCAGGCCCAGAACAATGGTTTCCTGAGATTTGACTCAGTTTTACATGTATTTTTAATTAATTAATGGAGGTCATTGCTAATCGCCTGGCAATTGGTGCACAGGCAGTCTTGCAAGTAAGCGCCTCTGGGCCACAGAGGTCCGTCAGAGATGAAGGCTCAATGCCTCGGACATAAGGAGGGCACCAGTGGCTGCGGGCCGGATGGCCCATTATGTCCCATTCAATGTGTGTGTGTGTGTGTGTGTGTGATTGTCTTCATTCTCTAGTTATTGGTCCACAGAGAACTTACTAACCCTAATGCTTCTTTAATTAAAGATTTCTTTCCTCCTAATTCCCGCGGGGCCCCTTTTGGCACCAACATCCTGACTTTTATCTCCACTGGCTTGTGTGTAGTGAGCTGATAGTAATGTGCATTATTTACGATATAAGGATGTTTCACATTTTTTTTTATCCAGAATGATACAAACTAATTTTAGCATCATCACAGACTATTGGCCTCTGAAACAGTAGTTCTCTTTTTGAACTAACGTTAATGCAATTTATGAATTGGATGCTGCTACGAGTCATTAAAAGGTTTTCCCTCATCATAAATAAAATATGCTAAGCAAGAGACAACTAGTTTACCAGACAGATTCTATTACTAAAAACAAGACACACACATCTGGAGCGCACGCCTCATTTAGCTATATACTGAATGAACGGAACTGTCTAAAAATGCACAAGTTCAAACCTAATTTTTTTTTAAATGAAGAGAAAGCAATGTGACAAGTGGGAGGTTTAAACTCGAATACTCCTGGTTGTGGCCTCCTATTTAAACTCAAGACAAATGACTTGAGCACAGAGATTTTTTTTTCTTTTTTAATAAATAATGATGAAGAATTTTGTCAACAGAGTCGATAAGGACTACACGGTTCCTCTCTCCGCATACGTGCCCGGGACTTGCTCACTGTTCACTACAATTATTGTGGGAGAATCAGCTCCAGCCTTTATCTGGAGTCCATCACAGGGACCCTGGGGACTGTACGCACTTCCTACCACAGAGCAGGTGCATCCAGAAGCTTGCACATAGGATTGTGGGGATTTAGAACCACACATGATTTAGATATAAAATTTATCCTAGAATACTGGCAGATGCAAAATTTGCTCAGTCAAAAATTTACCATTTCTGCCACGGCACACTATTCTGAAAGCTTTATGTTTCTGGGCACAGAGAAAGAGAACTTTTTCTTCTAAGCAAATAGTTATCCCTGTTACAGTAATATTTCTGGTAAGACCATGTTTTCATCGGCCACTGCTCTATGTGAATTCTCAGGGCAAAGCTTCTTCATGCAATAGTGAAAGTAACAGAGTACTAGACAAAGAATAATGTTTAAAGTAGCAAGTATCAGAGAACCTCCAGACACGTGAAGAATTTCTGAGGCTCACTACCTATTACGTATTTGTAACTTAGGAAAGATAGTTACACATGAAATGGACAAGAATATTTATCATGTAGTGTTCTGTCATTAGCAAGAGGCATGCTGGGTATTAATATTCAAGTTTTTTTACTTCAAGTCAAAAGAGTTCTATTATAGATCTAGAATCGGCCTCTAGGATCCAAATTATTTCACAAATATTACAAGTAATTTATTCCACACGTCTCCTCTTGCATAAGTAAAATTTTATATGTATGTACTCTTTCTGTGGGGCTTTATATATAAGTACATTTGAAAATATTTTTATAGACAAAGCCTCATTTTATCTTCACAACAAATTTGTGGCTTGGGTGGCACTGCTATTCTTACCATAAAAATAAGGAAACCAAGGCCCAGTGACCAAGAAACTCATGTAACGTTTTAGAGGCTTAGATTCAGAAAAATAACTATACATTACAGCTGAGAGGCACAGACATTAACCTTTATGAGAAGTACAGACATTAACCTATCATAACTGCCATGTTTTTGTCATTCTGTATTGTTTTAATTGGCTGTGCAACTGATCCTAAATTTAGCTTTTTTAATTAGACTGGTGGCCATAAATATATTTCCCAAATCTCTTAGTTATTATCCAATATCAACTTGAGACCCTATGATTTCATGTAACTGCCCAAAGCTGTTTCCATTTTGGCAGAGGCAAAGGGACTAGAACTCTTATATATCCCAGTAATGGCTTTCAATGAGCTTTTAAAAGATAAGTATTGTCTTTAAAAGCCATACCTGGTATTTAAGTACCTTCTAATACACATGAGAAGGATGCAATCATTTTCAAAACCTCTTTCAATGGAGAGTACCAGAGCTGAACATGACCTGGGATTATTTTGTCTGCTCACGTGCTTGATGGCTCTCTATCGTTTTGGAAATGGTCCCTTATCTACCTGTGGGATGTCTTTAACCAGTATTTGTAAATGAACTAGGGAGCAATTACAGGCTTGGGAAAGATTGAGATACTTTGTTTGTTTGTTTGTTTAAGAAGTTACTTCTGGGGGCACCTGGGTGGGTCAGTGGGTTAAAGCCTCTGCCTTCAGCTCAGGTCATGATCCCAGGGTCCTGGGATCGAGCCCTGCATCAGTCTCTCTGCTCAGCAGGGAGCCTGCTTCCTCCTCTCTCTCTGCCTGCCTCTCTGCCTACTTGTGATCTCTGTCTGTCAAAAAAATAAATAAAATCCTTAAAAACAACAAACAACAACAAAAACAACGACAACAAAAACAAAAAAGAAGCTACTTCTGTTACTGAAGAACTTTGAGTGGTTTCTCCCATTTCACTCTGGTTAGACCCTGTTAGGACACACTTCTTCACCTGACTTTGAAGGTCCTCTATTCAACTTTTCCAACCATCTGTAGAACACGTGGCAAGAGGAACACATCTAGTTTTCCACAAAACAAACACGCTGTACCAGGACCAGTCAGGAGGTTTTTCAAGGAAACATTTTCTCAGTGCGGGATCGTCTGATGGTTTGCAGCAGGATTCTCTAAGAGTTGGTCAAGAGTCTTTATTTTCAACAGTTACCTTGTTGACACAAAAATGGAGTAGACATCGGTATAGGATAGCTTCACTAAACTCTATCAGATGTCCTTGTCATTACCCATGATAGCATCCTTTTGATGTTTACAGATGATTGCCTGTAGGACTGCAAAAATGTGTTTACAAAACCAACAAAGGCCCTTGCAAACATTTAACATGAAGATTCACACAATTTCGTTAACACTGCCGAAAAAATTGTGGAGGTTTGTCTTCAGGCTCTGCGTGTTGTGTGTGTGACTCATACCATCATGAAGTAAGGGCATCTCACATATGATCTACACGCAGGGCCCTGTCATTGCTAATCGTCTTGGATGTCAACCCATGTTTCCAGCAGTGGTAATAATTTTTTGGTGGATTTATATCCAGTTTCATAGATTGCCACTTAGTTAATCGTACCGCAGAGCTGAAGGTTCCCATTAAACAGAATGTATCAGGCTGTGCCTTTTTCCTGCTACGTCACCTTCCATAACCAGTCATACAATGCCCCACTTTTTGGAGTGGAGGCTGGACTCATGCAAAACTGTGTGCATTTCTGCGAAACATGAGCTTTGCCCTTCTCTGTTGTGGCTTCTTTTCAAGAATCTTCTATAACTAAAAATTGTTTTATAAAGATCAATTTAGTTAAAATTAAATCACACAACATCTTCTGCCTTCTTAAGTGATGGTACTTAAAACCATAAACTCTAAGAAAATAGGCAAAGGTGGCCAGGGAGCCAGTGGTCAGCCCCCTGCCCTGGGTGCTCATGTTCGTCGCTCGGGACACCCTCCTCCCTGAAAGCACAATCCCAGCTGGGGCTTCCACCAGGTGAATGTGCCAGTGTCCACCTGTGCATCACACAGTCGCAAAGGCCAGTGTGTGTCTATTTCAGGCGACAGGGGGTCAGCAGAAGTTCTGCATTTCCTTCCTGTCCCTCCATGGGTCACTCTGGGTTCTCCCTCGACTGTATAATAGCCTCCACATGGTGGAGACCACCATGCTTTGGAGATAAAACAAGTGGATCAGTCAAATCAATTTCACTGTTTGGAAACCAAGAAAAGAGGGGTGTTGGGAGGCAGAGAAGAAAATAAGGGTTTCATGGGAATAGCTGAGAAAGCTAGAGAGGTGATCATTGAAGCCACATCTAAGGAGGGCAAAGAAATGTTGGAAGGTTTCTTTCTCCCAATTTCCATCCATAAGAAAGTCACATCATTTCTTTGGCTAGCCTGGAGCAATACAATGCATGCATTTAAATTCAGAATCCACAGCATGCTTTCCAAGCACCAAGTACCAGGCTTCTTCAGTGAGGGTGATGTTGCATTGCTGTTTTAATTTGGTGAGTCCCAAATGTCGCAAGTACTTTACATTAAGTAGGGAACTACTATTTTAAATAGAACAAGATAGGTGTTTTATTAGAGCTGCAGAAAGCCCCGCAACTGTATATAAACTGATTCCTGTTTTGATTGCTATCCTCTAGTTTCCTAACCAACAAGCAGAACCTAAAGTATAATATCCCCCTAAGAATAGTGTAGTAAGTTCTATTTAATGTTCTTTTTGATGTCAAAGACAACAAAAAATAGTAGGAAGGCACGTCTTAATGGTTAAGAGGGAATAAATAACCATCTGACCGCCTTTATAGTATTTAGTGTGCATATGTTGATAACACAGCAGGGAAAGAGATATACTGCCTTTGTAAAGCATAATTTATAAAGAACGAACCAATCTTTTGGATAGATAAACTGTTTTAAAATTGAGATATAGATGTGTGCCTTTCTGCACGCAAATGGGATGTTTAAACAGGTAACACATTTATCAACTTGTGGTACATCTAAATTCCCATTATAAAACACATTTCCCATCTCCCATTCATGGCAATTTTCATACTAATTAGTGTTTTTGCATTTCCACAATAGGCATAAATTAGCATGACTATATGGCTATATGTCTAGACTGGATATGAAAATGCTTCAAAAGCTAAGATAACTTGCAGAGTTTAGTAGAGGTAAGAAAGATTTTAATATTTGTAAATATATCATTTCTGTAATAAAATTTTATTATGTAAATAATGTGTGTTCAATAAACCTTGAACCACAGTTATTTGCATGTTATTGATGGTGTTTATTAACAATGCTGAGAAACTGATTACAAAATAAAACTGGAAAATCTCCAAGATTTTGGCCCTTCTGTAAAATAATATGCTCTGCATTCCTCGATCATTCTGGTCCCCTGTAAAACAGTATGACAGACCCAGACCTTCACGTTGGCTTAATTCTATTAAAAAAACAAAATGTCTGTATTTTAAAATGAGTGAAAGACATGTCACACACAGGTGACACCATTTTTCAGGGTCCAGGATGCGCTGTGAGGGAGATATCTTTGTATCATTCAGACCTGAGTGGTGCATGCTTCCTGGAGGTTCTGTGTTTACTCTGATGAGCTCATTGGCAACACAGGGGTTACTGTACTTTTCATAAGGAGATAGGGCAGGAATCACTGAGATTTGTAAGAACACAGATTAGAAGCACAGATCGATCTAGCAACTGGTCTAGAACTTCTGCTTGCACCGTGGGACTTCTGTACACTCCCTCTTCCATTTTGAGTGTCTTAAGCAAAGATGTGATGGATTTGCCTGATACCCACAGTGGCGTGGGCAGTTCTGGGAAGACCACCCAACTGATGCTGCTGACTTACTGTCAACCTCAACAACTTCTATTATTAATGTGATGAGCACTGCGTGTTGTGTGTGATGAATCACTGAATTCTGCTCCTGAAACCAATATTGCCTTGGATGTTAACTAACTAAAATTCAAATAAAAAAAAAGTAACTTAGGAAAAAAATTATTATTATAATATATGTATTATTCTTATGGCACTGATAAAAACTTGTAATCCATTATGCAATGAATTTTTATGTTTACTTTTATTTCTTCATTTATGTCATATATATATCTATACTCAACATGGAACTTGAACTCACTGTTTTATATATTTTTATGTTATGTTAGGTATTCATTTTATGTATTTCATATATATTTTCACCTTCTTTTTTCCTCTTTGAAGGGCATACTTATAATGGGCCACATGGAGAGTGCTTCCAATATTTATCAGCACTACTGACCTGGGGAAGCAACTACTGTTTGTGGTGTGGGTGATACAGTATTAGTACATTCTGTGTACTGCGTCTGCAGATCTCACTGTAACTCCAAAGCAGGTCTATTTATCTTCACTTTTGCAAATGGGGGAGCAGAGATATTAAGTAGCGACCCTAGCAGAAGCAAACTCTCTGAGCTAGCAATTGGCAAGCCTGGAGTTAACCTAGGTTAACTAGGTTAACCTCAAAGCCTGAGACTTTTCTTTATACAAGCTTATTCCTTCCTTTTAACATTTCTGCTTAGAAATTCTTTGATTCGTTTTAAAGATAATTTACTGAATCCTCGCTGGTTTTTATAAGCTTGTTAACCAGTCGCTATAAACTTCTGACACCTGAGTTCCTAAGTTTTGAATCTGAACTAAGGGATCCTGAGTCTGCATTATAAGGAAGAAGTACTGGTAAATTCCAGGTTATTGCTGTCACTGCTGGTGGGGTGTGTGTGTGTGTGTGTGTGTGTAATTACTGGTTTGGTCAAGTTTTATTTAAGTCGCAAACATTCTTCTGGGTGTTTGAAACATTTTACAAGGGCATTTGCATTGATTTTATGAAACATATTGAGTAAGGGACAGGTGAGGCTTGTCAGGGAGAGGCAGGTAGGGGGCTAGGTGACTAAGCTCACACACAGGTAACAAGGATCACAGAAATTCCAGAAGTTGAGAAATGTTATAGGCAAGATATTAACCAGAGAGAGGGAGCATAACAAATCCACCTTGTTTGTCTTAAATATCACAACAAGGTATTTACCAAGTTCCCTGGTCAGTTTTCTACAAAGGATCCACCATAAAAGCCCTCAGTGGCAACCTACTGTGGGCCCCTCTCCCTCTGGAGCTCTCCTTTCCTATTCTCACCTTCACTCAGTAAACTTTTACTTCACTTCACCCTTTTGTCCGCAAGATTCATTCTTCATCTCCGTGAGATTCATTCTTCCAGTCCGTGAGACAAGTACTGTGGAACTCTGCAACGACACCAGGCAGTTACCCATATCAATGAGACAAGCTACTCCAAAACCTGACTTAAAACCACCATCATTTTTTTTGCCCACAATTCTGAGCAGACAACATGGTCTGGGTCCAGCTGGGTGTGTTTCCTGCTCCATGTGGCACTGGTCAGTCTCACAGACACATTTGCAGTGAGTAAAGATATAGAAGAAGGAGTCCTGGTCTCAGAGGATGGCACTGGGGTCTAAAAGTGACTTGTGGGTTGACTGGGGCTGCTGGGCCTCTCCCCTGAGAGATCTTTCTCTCCACTTGGTGTCTTGTCCTCACTGAGACCAGCCCAGACTGGCTACAGTGGGGCAGGCAGCGTTACAGGAGGGTGAGACATAACCTGAATCCAATGCTTGAAGTCACACAGTGTCACTGGTGCCACATTCTCTTCGTCAAAGCACGTCACAGAACCAGCCCACAGTCAACGGATCGGGGGAACAGAACTGCCTTCTTCATAGGAGTTGATGAAAGAATGTGTTTCCATTTTTAACCCACCATGAACACAGGAATTTAGAATGCAGTTATTATAAGGAAGCTTTCAATCCTAAACAACCCAAAAGAATCAATATACTCTTTGTTGGAAATAAAAATGAGCCCTGTATTTTCCCTTTCCAGATATAATATGTACATCTTTACTCATTCTAGCATTTATTTATTTGCTCAGATAACCTCTTCTAATATAAACATTCAGTTCTTTGACTTATCTGATACTGAGTGTTCAGCTGGAGACAGAAGGGATCAAATTCTGACACTGACTGTGGAAAGCAGTCTACTTTATTCCCTCTCCATGTACGAATAAAGTGATTGATGTGTCCGCAGGAGTCATGGCACCTTTTCTGTTTAGCTTGCTACCTGATAAATAAGAAGGGGTTCACTGAGAAGAAATATTATTTATTCACACTAATGCAGAATGCATGGATCCTAGCAAGGTTTATTTCTGCTTAAATCAGATACAGAAATGATGTCTGATTCTAGATACAATTCTACTGTGAACCTCAGATGCTTCCAAGCAGATTATTACCATATAGTCAACACCTAATACAACACTTGAAGCCTGCACTTGAGGAACTAGAAAAAAAAAATGACATTGAGAAATCAATATTCTTTTTGCAACGCAGACAGTCAAAAGGAAAATACTGAATTAGGTTATAAAATGTTTCATCGTCTTTCCCTACATGTTTATTTTAAAGAACAGTTGCCCTTACTTCATAAGCCTCTTTGAATTTTAATATTTTCTTAATGATTAGCTTCTAGATTAGAAATTTGCTAGTCTGAAGCTGTTAATTAACATACTAGTCAGAAACAGAGAGACCTACCAGAGAGACCCTGATCCTGGAGATGATGTCCTATTTGGATTAAAAAAGAATCCACTAACTGGATATCCAATTCTTCAGCCCTGCTAGTTAAGGAAGATGTTACCCACCTGGAAGAGTTTTATAAATATGTACATTAAATAGATGACTTTCAGTATCACTTACATAGGTTCAGATGGGTACGTAGACAAAAGAACACCAGATTGAAAAAAGTTGGTAATTTTGACAATATCATTGTAACTGATGCTGACCTCATTTGCTGATCCCATCACTGTCCATTAAGTAATGAAGTCATGGTTCCTGTGAGCAGAGTTCCCCCTTTGCTGAAATTATTATGTTAGTAACAATGCTTCTATCAGCAACTTCTTGAGCATTTCCTGTCTCCGTGTCATTCCACTACTGTCCATTTTTTAGAGGATTGACCCTGGAGTTCACATTTTAACCTTTGTTTGCTATTGCCACACTTTTAGATCACTTACCTTATTACATTTATTGTATTAGTTTCAGAGTTTCAAGCAAGGTCATGACATTTTAAGCACGATCTGGGTTCTTAGAACTTTCTTCCAATATTTTTCTATTTTAATTAACGTAAGGTGTAAGAGTAGAGAAATTTGAGTAGTTGATCCAACATGAGCAGTGCGCCAACACTGTCCATTCAAGAAGCCCCTTACCATCGTGCACAGAAAATCCTCTTATGCATTATTCTTTTTCAGTGCTATACAAGGTGTGTTAGTACCATCATTTATTTAAGGAATTCTCATATATATTCCCAACAGTAATTTTATTACAACTTTCTCCCTTTATTGGATTGCTGAGTTAATTTTCATTGGAATTCTGAGAAAGATAAACCATTGCTGAAATTGAAAATGTTCCCGTTATCTGTGAATCCCTTTAAACTTTTATGTTTGGTTCAACATGTAAGTAAAGGACCTTACATTCTGCCTCAAATTATTACTTCTGATAGATGGTTGTTGATTTTACCAACCTAAATAATCTATACACTGCATTTGATCAAGGGCATAGAATAAAGAGAAATAGCACTCCCTAAGAAAACAGAAAGTCGATTTTCACCCAAAGTATAGACTTCTGCTTATTTGTCTTTGTTTCCTGACTGTAACTTTATAATAAAAGAGAAGTAAAGTGCATATACATGTATCCATGTATAAAATGTGTAAAGACAAATGCACAAATTACCTTATTTGTATAATGCTACTTAGTATAGGGATTTTTTTCCCCATATCCTCCCCTCCTTATTTAGCTTTTCATATTCGGTGGTATAATATATATTTTATTTATATATAGATTTGCAATTCAAGAAAAAAAAATGCACCACTCATTCAAAGTGCCTGAAGAAAATGCTTCCAAATCATTTATACCTAATTATTTATAATAATCTTTCTGTGTCTTAAAGCAATATTAATTGTTGTAATTACTATACCAAATATGAGATAGGGATGACTGCATTTCAATTAGAAAAGTATCGTGGTTAAAAAAAAAAGAGTACTTTTTCTTCTCCAGGATACTGATGATAATAGCTCATATTTAGTCAGCAGACAAACATTTATCAAGAAACCACTGAATCCCGCTATGTTGAAATCCTAGACACTGGTACTCAGAATGTGACCTTATTTAGAAATAGAGATGTTGTAGATGTAATTAGCTAAGATGAGGTCATATTAAGATTAAGACAAGAGGTCATCTTGGATAAGGATGGGCCCCTCATCAGATATAACTTGTGTTCTCATAAGAGGAGGACCATGTGGACACGTGGGACACAGGGACACAAGAGAAACACACAGACAGAAGGCCATGTGACCACAGAGGCAGAGATTGGAGCAATCCCTCCACAAGTCAAGGAATGCCAAGGATCGCCAGGAACCTCGGGAAACTGGAAGAGACAAGGAAGGGATATCCCCTAGAGCCTTTGGAGGGAACATGGCCCCGCCACACCTAGATCTGGACTACTAAATCCAAAACTGTGAGAACAATAGATTTCTGTTGTTTCCAGTAGCCTATTTTGTGGCAATTTGCTACAACAGCTCCAGGAAATGAATGCCCTGACCAATAGGGAAGTGCATCAGCCATGTGTGCCAAGGTCACCAGCGGGCCTCCACTGCCTTAAATACCCTTTATAATAAGACTGGCCCTGTGGTCCTCACCTGACCTTCAATGCTGGTCATCAAGGTCAGTCCTCTGGCAAGCTAAAACTGGCTGGGATTGCCTTCAGGGAGCCAATATTTAAGTGTGGAGAGGAGAGGAAGTGGAGAACGAATAGAGCCATCAAATTCTGCACTAACTAGGGCGACGTCTTAGTACTTCCTTTGTCGTGGTGTCACTTTCCTATTTAGTGCCTACTTGAGTGCCTGAAATATACTAAGAGCTCAAGAAATGTCTTTCTTTGAATAAGAATGCTAAGGATGCCAGAGGGGTGGTTCAAGGACTGCCAAGGAAGAGTATATCCCTTGTCTCCCCTCTTGACAAGACCAAGCACATCTCAGCAGTCATGGTTCCGGAATCCAATTTAGGCTTGCCAGAAAGGCAGTTGAGTTTGGACTCCAGATTTACCGTCTCTTTCTTCGTAATTCCATTCAAAGTCTGGGGAGCACACAAAGTTCCCTTTTCAGGACCCCATCGGCGATCACATGCCCTTCCTTCCGTATGTTTCTTTAAAACCCTTCCCCTCTCAGCAGGGCCCCTCAACTCTAAACAGGAGTTCCTCCCCTTTGAGCATGCTGTTTAGTGAATTCTTTGAACTCTGTTTCCTCATCTATAAAATAAATGCATCAATATCAGCCACACAGGGTTTCTCTGAAGAACAAATCTTCATGTCTCCTGAATGAACGCAGTAGTACCAGGTCACTCAAAAAATCATGCAGGCACAGCTGCTGTGTATTCTCCAGCCCCTCCTCATGCATCACTTATTTTGTGTTTCCTGCTTCCTCCTCTTCTGTAGGGTTAACATTCTGTCTATACAGCTTTCGCTTTTCTTATCCTGTTGTTTTTTCATTGTTTCTTGTCTGCCTTTCTTCCCCTGTCATCCTTTACACAAGGGGCTGCAGCAAACCCAGTACCTGACGTGAAGCAGGTTTAAGGGCTTGGATTTTGAATGTGTTTAAGGTTAGGAAAGGTGGGAAGATCTAAAGGCTAGAGAGAGAGATCCAGATAATCTGTCTGGGTGAAGAAGGTATGAATTTCTGCAGGGTCAATGCTGAAGAGGATGGGATTCTGAGGACAGTGAAAACATCGAAACCAAAATCTGCCATCTTGATTTTGCCTTGGGACAGCTCTCTTATTAAACACTTCTATTGTCCGCCAAAGTTTATATGACTCTTCCTTGGTTTTCTGTAGACTTTAGATATTCGGAATGCTTCAGCCTGCCGTCTGGTTTTAGCACGGTAAAAGAAGAAATTGCAGTCTAACATTCCTTCACCTAGACTCTGAGCGTTTTAAGTCATTCTGCTGCGTCATTGCTTTCTTTTCATTCCTTCAGGTGACGAAACGTGTTACGTGCCATGCTACAAAGCATTCTCTTGGCCAAAAGGGCTTTCTGATGTTTCAGGGCCTCCTTTCCCTCTTGGGATGATTTCCTATGGTGGACGTATGGACTAGGGCTTGGGGGTGCTAGAGGAGGGAACACAAAGGGGTTCCCATGTCCGAGACACACCTGTTGCTGGTTCTGCAGAAGACAAATTTAGACACCTCCCAGTCTTTTCTAGAGGATGCAAATCTAGAATACCACAGAAGAGAACAAAATTGTCTAATGAGAAATACAGCTTATTTCCTCTAAAAAAATTTAATTCCTCCACTTCCAATAAAATTGAGACACGACCCGTTTCAAGGGTTTTAATGTTATGTATCTGGGTGGCTTAGGTAACGTAAATGTTATGAAGAACTCATAAATAGTAACACAATTCTGAGGAATATATTTTTCTGGATACTAATTTTCTTATTTTTTTAACACTTATTATTTTTAACTGTACTGAGTGGGAAATGAAGAGTAGAAATTGACGACAACAAACAAAAACCTTATATGGTGGCTGGGTGGCTCAGTGGGTTAAGCCTTTGCTTTTGGCTCAGTTCATGGTCTCAAGGCCCTGGGATGGAGCCCGGGCATCAGGCTCTCTGCTCAGCAGGAACCTGCTTCTCCTCTCTCTATGCCTGTTGCTCTGCCTGCTTATGATCTCTCTCTGTGTCAAATAAATAAATAAAATCTTAAAAAACCAAAACAAAAAAACAAAAAAGCACTTTCTGCTACCTTTTGCCCCATCTGAAACTCAGAGCTATAATTTCCATCCGAAGTTGTTGTTCTTAGTTTATTGTCACCACTGAGGAATGATAATATTGAGTGATTATCTTACATCAAATAAGGAAATGACATTCTCTACCATAGCATTGTTTACTAGCATTTCCTAGTTTGGTTAGTAGCTTAAATCAGGTGTTTGTTATTTTACATTTGTTCCTCCAGATCCATTATTCAGTCTTTCTTACCTGCTCTATGGCCTGAGATGGTGTCCTCTACTGTTTACATCACCCAGACCCCTTTACCTTCTGGATACTCGTTGAGTTTGGCCTAGGAGGTATGAACATTTGAGAAGGTTGAAAGAGAATTAGGTAAGAACATTGATTCTTACGGTTCCTTCCCTCTTTGTGACCACAGTTCCTTTGGGATCATGGCTTTAATTTTCTTTGGGATCCGCAGAAATAATGGTTTCCTAATATTGCTAGTCCCTAAATGCTTCACTATTCATCCTCCATTCCTTTAATCCTTTTATAACTCTGTAAGTAATTTCTTGCTTAGTTAATTGCCCCACTGAGTTAGTCATTTTGTTTTCTTTTTTATCCAATAATGATGCAGAACTTAATGCTAAGAGAAGAGAAGACCTAGAACCTGAGTTCCAAGATGAGATGCTGGGATTATGATATTCACATACATGGTGAGCTCACATAATAAAATCAGGATCATTTAAGTTTCTTTCGATGCTGTCATGGGATGGAAAGAGATCAATATACTGTGGTATTTGGTCACCAAGAGGTGTATTCGTTTTCCATTGCTGCATAACAAATAACCCCCAAAGTACACTGGTTAAAAACCATAGATGCTAACTCTTTCACAATTTCTGTGGGTCAGGGAATTGGGATGGTTTTAGCTGAGTAGTTTTATTAACTCAAGACCTAGGAATAGATAGCTGTCAAGGTATCTACTGGGGTTGCAGCCACTGAAGATTTAACTGGAACTAGGGAAGCCACTTCTAAGATAACCTATCAGATGAGTTTTGGTAAGAGACCTCCATTTCTTGCTGGTTCTTGGTAGGAGGACTTAATTCCTCCTATGAAGGAGTTGTCTGAATGATGACATGTAAGTGGTTCCTCCTTGAGTGAGTGATGCAAGAGAGAGGGCAAGGAGGGAGCCACATGTCTCTTTGTGGAATTGTGTGGTGTGGAAGCTACAAACCATCACTCAGACTTAATTCTGTCCATTAGAAGCAAGTGACTAAGTGTAGCCTACACACAACAGGAAGAAAATTAGATCCTACCTTTTTAAAAGAGTTTGAGAATAATGTGTGAACATATTTTAAACCATTGCAGGTAGCAATAGTGATCACAATGATTATGAAATAGTTGGATTTTCCTGGTTGTTCATGAAAATTTTTACATTTCAGTTGACAATGAACCAAGGAAGACAAACTGATAACCTTGAGCTCCTGTCACAATGCCTGGGTGAAGAGTCATAAAGCTTCTTTGATGACTAGTAGCATGTCTTCTTTCCAGTAATCACTGGTCCAACATGGCTGAGGATTAAATCTGAGGACTGTTTTTAAGTGTCACGGTGTTGCAAGACCAAAAAAAATTACTCAACCCCATCAGATCCTTGTGCACTCCTTGGAAAGGGATGGCAGCTGAGATGTGAGATAAAGACTTAGAGAAATAGAGAAATCCCCCAGCCCTCAAGGCTTTCTTGTTTCTACCCAGGAAATGATCTTTCTCTTGCACAATATATATGGAGATATAAACTTAATAGTCATTAGCATCTGGGGTGATTAGGTGTCAGATTGTTGGAAGTTGATATAGAGTGAGAGAGGTGATGGGTTGAAAACAGAGCCTACCTGAAAAAGAACCCATGGAGAAAAGTGATTAGGAAGTTAGGAGACATCCACTAGAGTAGAACAACCCCAAAGCACAGGAAGAAGATATTAAGAAGGAAGAGATGAAGTGTTAATTCTCCAAGGAAGCCCACTGGCTTTGGCAGTAAACTATTAGTTCTACCTCCTAATACTCTCAAATCCCAGACATTTCTCTTCAGTCCCTCTGACATGATCATGTGCATGCCATCATTGTTCCTAGGCTCAGGCTTCATAAGTGGTTCTTCTATGCCCAGGCTTGGTCTCTACTCGAATTTGTTCTCTGCAATCAACCAGCTACGGTGATGTGTGCTCTAAAATCAGTTGTGGGGATGGTTGCACAACTCTGTCAGTACACGAAAAACCACTGAGTTGTATACTTTAATTGGCTGAAGTGTAGTATGTCAATTTACTTCAAAAAAGCTGTTACAAACAATGCATAAGATGGTATAAGCCAGGTCTCAATGAGATTACTTCAAAAGGAAAGGGAAGGTGCAAAGATTGCATTTTGAGTGAGAAAAGAACAGAGTGTGAGTCCCATGAGGACGAGAGATTTGTGTTGATCCCACAGGACTGCAGACATTCTTCTGTGTTAAAACAGTGCCTGGAACAGGGAAGGTGCTCAGAGATACTTCTTGAATGAATGAATAAGTGATAAAGGGAGTGTGAGACAAGGGAGGACTTTTCATTTTAGGGTGAGGTTGAGTATGTTTTTAGACTGAGAAGTGAGAGCTGAAATCAAAGGAGAGAAAAATCTCACTTCTTTCGACTAGCTTTCCTGGTAGAAACTGGAATTGATTTACCTCTGTATTTGTACCTGCATATTTAGAAGTGAATAAAGGAACACTTTTTTCAATGAGGTTTTATTAAAAATGAGCACTGGTAATTTATCGTGATGAGATGGTGTTATTTTCAGAGCTTCCCTACTGAGAAAGCTTATGCACTCCTGTGATTGTTCCTCTTCCTACAGACACTTTGCTGTTGAATAAGATGCTTTCTTATTAATTGTAGCTTCGCGATTAACTCATCCATCTCTATTGTATCCATTTCTCCTAATGGGAGTGAAGCAGGGACAAGAGGTCCTCTGCAGAGTTGTACCCCACATGCCGTAGGTTAAGGACTGCTGTTTCTAATACAAGTAGTTTCTGTGCCCCAGGATCATAATCGTTCTCTGAGAAGGAATGTATCATTGCAACTTCTGAACTGTTAGCCTTGATTTTCATTAGTGTCTATTCTCATCAAGTGTTTCCTGTAAAATTACATTTTTCATGAAATGTTATTTCTAAGAGAGATCTGGCATTTGGCAATTATTGACAAGCATTTTATATCCAAGGTTATAAAAAAACAGTGTGAGAAATAAGAAAGCAAGACAGAAAGGCCCACAAGGAAACTTAAACACAATCTCATTATTCCCTAGAAAATTAAAAAAAGGCCATAACTTGTCCCTTTTATTTCTTTGTTTCTTAACTCCATATGTGAATGAAATCGTGTATTTATCTTCCTGTCTGACTTATTTCACTTAGCATAACACCCTCCAGGTCCATCCCTGCTCTTTGCAAATGGCAATATTTCATTCTTTTTGATGGCTGAGTAATATACCATTGTGTATATAGCCAACATCTTCTTCATCCATTCATCACTGGATGGACACTTGGGCTGCTTCCATATCTTGGCTACTGTAATAACATTATATGCTAAATATACTTCCCCTCCCCCCCCAAAAAAGCCATGGTTGACATAGTGATCTCATAAGGATCAAAAATATATTATTGGAACAGTATACCAAAAATATATTGTTCCATAGGTTTTTGTATAGGAACTCACTGTGAAAAATAATCCTACATAAAAGGAAGGGGAATAGGAGAACTAGAAGTTGCAGAAAATTAACCAAGAGGTTAAATGTCTTAAAAAACCCATAGTATTTTTTGTGTCATATCTCAACACCAAGAAAGTGGATTGTCTCGAATTATTATGCATAACTGAATGATTTAGAAAACAGATTAACTGACTTAGACAATTTTTGAAGCAGAAAAGAATATAGAGTAGGGGTCCCTTCAAAGTAAAAGAACAGATCACAAAAGGAGACAAGGAAATGGGGAGCTCTAGAAAGGGATAAAATAAGTAAATAAAAGGAGAAGAAAGGAAAAGGAAATAATGTTATGAGAAAAGTCTTCCAAAAGGATGCCTGGCTGCCCAGTGGGGTGGGGGTTAGGGGGGTCCCTGGGATTCTTGAGCCTCCAGCCTCACGGTGGGCATGGGGAATACTTAAAACTAAAATCTTAAAAAAATGTATTAAAAATTAGAAAATAAGGATGTATGAAGAAATTAAAGAAAATCAATCATAACTATTTCTTTCCATGGAACCTGATTTGAGGGTAGTATTCTTACACTTTTATTTCAGCTCTTTCCAGCAAATCTGTCGCAGCCTTCTGTACCAGGTGTCCTGGGAAGCTCTGGGGCGAAAGCCACCGCAGGGTGTGGGTGGGTTGACTGGGAAGAGCTCTGCAACCACAGAAGCAGCCCAGGCCTCAGCTACAATCTGTTTTCCCTGTGAGATCACAGAGGACCCTTGTGAAACCTTCCCCTCTTTGTCTCCGCTAGCTGAGTCAATGTTTCATTACTTCGGTGTAAATGCCTTGACACCCGTGTTTACACACCTGCACACTCAGGGGTACTGTGACAAATACAGTCTCCCCTGTGTCCAGACCGCTGCCGCGGAAAGTGGCAGGGAGGTAGAAGGGGAAGGAATGAAGGAGAGAAGGAGCCCAAGAGGACGAGGGGAAAGGAAGAAAACAGGACAGGAGGCAGAAAAGAAGGGAGGGAGCTGTAGGCTATTCTAAGATACGTGATTTTGATAGGAGGAATGCAAAGAGAACAGTTAGGAAGCTGCCCAAGTCCCTGAGGGCTGCCATAGCAAAGCATCACATGCTGGAGGCTTGAACAACACACATTTATTTTCTCACTGTTCTGGAAGCTGGAAGTCAGGTCAGGGGGCCAGAGCAGTTGGGTTCTGGTGAGAGCTCTTCTTCTGGTTGTAGATGGTATCTTCATGCAGTGTGCTCACGTGGAAGAGGGCAGAGTAGGGTTAAGGGGGAGAGAAGGTGAGGGAGGTAGAAGGAGGGGGAAGGGGGAGAAGGGAAAACTCTCCAGACACTTATAATGGAACTAATCCTATTCTTAGAGGTCCCACCTGGCCCCATCTAATCCTAATTGCCTCCCAAAGACCCCTACCTCCTAATACCATCACCTTGGAGGTTAGATTTTGAGATACATTGAGGGGGGTACAAAAATGAAGTCCATAGCAGAAGGCTTGGTCTGAGCTGTGTAAGGATGATGATAGCAATTTGAATGTACATAGTTATTACAGTGTGTTGGGAACAGTCTTTAAAGTCAGGGTTGCTAAGATGTAATTGATAGGCAGTAGAGCCATGCTTTTATGTGAGTGATTCCTTGCATTCTGATCGAGAGCAGCATGTTGCCAGCATTGACAATGGACAGGCCAGAACAGTTTTAAACTAACTCACTTAACACTCACAGCGAGCCATGAGGCAGGAGCCCTTAGTAGCCCCATTTTACTGTCAGAAAACCACCGCACAGAGAGGGTTAAGTTCTCAGGTGACAGAGCAGGTATAAGGGCCTGTGGAGTTTGATCTCACAGGCTGTGTTTTGATGCATGCAGATCTCTTGCTTAGCATTTTGTAAAAAAACAAACAAACAACAACAACAAAAAAAACAAAACAAAACTTTTAGTAACAAGTTAAATTAGTTTTCTAAACTTTTGGGATTTGGGTTTGTCTTTCTTGCATAAAACAATAAGCTGAGAATGACCAAAGAGGCAGTTTTATTGTGAAGACAGATGGATGGTAGAAAATAGAAATAGGGTATTTGTGAAGATCTACTGATATAAGGACTGACATTCTACTCACTTATTCTGTCCACAATACACACTTAATTGGAATAAGCACATTTTTCAATCGTAAATTTGGAAAGAAATGAAGAACATTTCTGAGGATCTGTTTCTATCATTAAATGAACCATATTTTGGTTTGACCTCCTTAGATATAAGTGCATGCCAGCAGCCACATGATATTACCACCAACCACTTCCATCAGAAATTCTGGCAATAATGTGAAAGATAATGAGGAAGAAAAGCACTTTTTCTTCAAATACTCAGTTGCTTAGAAAACAAGACAAAACACTGGACAAGTTCAGATCCCAAGTTGAAGGTTGGGTTCCAAAAGGTTAGGAGCAGTGAAGGTGGGTCGCCCTGGGTGAGAAGCCAGGAGAGGACCTGTTGGCATCTCCTCGTGATACTCCTCGCAGCTGGGCCAGAGTCTGAGGTGGGGGCTGGACTAGACCCTTCCTGCAGGCCCACACCTCAGGATACCATCATTCAGGTGGTTTATGGGTGCTAGGAGACTGGGGTCACTCAGCCCCGAGAAGTCCTGACTAGCGCACAAGGGTGTTCCTCGTGCATCCTAGCTCTCCATGAAATAAGAGAGAAAGTGGACTTTCCACCTGTTGTGAGTGTAGCGGGTTTTTCCAGGTGTCCTCATGCGGGCCCCCTATTCAACAGTACGCATCACAGGAGGGTGACACCGGTCTGTCTTCAAGTGTGTTCACATTGTTGGTGTGTTCCGTAATTTGAAGGAGACTTGTGGATTGCAGGGATTATCTGTAATCCCAAGGATATTTACTCTATGTATCTATATTTACATTTTATAGAAGTATAATTCATTTTATATATATATTTATATGTTTGTACATTTTAAATATATATGTGTGTCATGTTTATTCTCTTCTGGTATTTTCTTCTGTTGAGTCGAACATTTATGATATAAGAATTAATGAGTTAAAACTGTGTCTTTATTAAGCAGGTATATGTACAAATAAAAAAAAACACGGTATTTATGGAGGGCCTAAAATACGGTAACCACGTATCAAGTTCTTGTGAGGTCGGCATCACTGCTATCCCTATTTTACTACAAGTAATCTGAGTTCAAAGGGGTTGATGTCCAGAAAACCCTTGCTGGTAAATTAGGGGGTCTGAATCCGAACAATCTGATGCTAACTATTGTGACATTGAGGCCACACCACACACTCACACACACACACGCTCACACACACTCACACACGCACACACACACACACACACGCGCGCGTGCGCACAAGGTAAGCACCAAACTAAACAACCATTCTTGGTTATAGGGGTGACAGATTAAAAAGAACGATTCATTCTCATTCTCACTTTCTAAACTTGTGTTGGATGTACTGCATTAGGCTGCAGAAGGAATACAGAAATCATCTCAAAGTTAGCTTTGATTTGTGTCCTCTAACAATGATTAGATCCTTTATTTCTAAATATTTCGCTCAACATGGCCTTCTTCGTTTCCGGTCATTGGTGCTTGGGAGGCACTGAACGTTAATCAGAAGGTGCGAAAAACGTAACTTCATTTTCTTCGTGTCATCCAAGGGCTTTGCTTGGGCTGTTGCTATTTTTAAGAAACAAAGGGCACACGTATATTATTTGTTCCTTTTGGCAGCCATGTGTCTTAATAACAAGTTCCAATAGCTTAGTTTTATAGAGTCTGAAATAATAGCTTCTGTGTGTTTTATCTTGTGATTAAAAAGATTAAGGGATCGATTAGTCTCAGGACCATTGCACTGGATGAAGTATTTTTTTCTTTCCTTTGACAAGTCACACTTTTCATTTATATTCATATCAGTGTTTTTCCTTCCCTTACAAACTCGGTTATTTTCACCCTACCCTGAGATCCACACTCACAGTTCTAGGTAATGGATAGCTGGCTGGCTAACCTAGGGGCAGGCGAAACTCCACTCTGTCCCTCCCCCTTTCCTCCCTCCCTCTGCACCTGTCCTCCCCTCCTGGACTTCCATCCCCTGCTCCTCATCTACTCCTGTCCACTCCCTTCTTTATTGCCATGGGGTCACCATCCCCTGCCATGGGGCCACAGCCTCCACTTCCCCATCCTCACAGCGACATCTACTAGAATCGGTTTTCTATTCCAGGCGAGTGGTGAGAACTTTGCACATACTCTATTGTTTAGTCTTCAGAATAATTCTGAGAGGCAAGTATTTCATCAGTGTTTCCCAGAGGAGGGATACATGAATTGGGAGCCGCATGATATGGCACTTTCAGGCTCTTATTTCTGGAAATTGGGAATACATAGGTGTGAGAGATGGTAAGGAAAAATATAAATGTATTGCACAGCTTGAAATTCATGAAGTGATTTTTAATTATATATACACACACATCAAACTTGCAGTGCCAAATGTATTCTGCCTCAGAAAAGATAGCTCTTCTTTAATATAAAGTATGTGCATTTAAATATCATTGTTGGAAAGAAGATTACTTAATGAGCAAATAATTGCATTCCAGGAAACCATTGTGTAGAATATAACTTCAGGCTTTTTGATTAACCTTTAAGTCCTTCTACATATGACTCACCACTCAATACAATGCAGTCATGGAAAACTCACTGCACAAGAATTTATGGGTTTCATTCTACTTAAGTTAAAAAAAAAAACTTTCAGAATATTTTTCATTAATGTGTTTTAGTTTACACAAGGGTAATAATTCCCATACATTTGTCTTAATTCAGTCAGTTTATTTTTGCTTTGTTTTATTCACATTGCTAAGTACTTCGTATTTTGCCATATTTTAGCCTGAGAATTTAGATTTGTATTTTTTATCCTTTTCTGTATTTTTTGACATATATTTATGGATTCAGAAAATTTAATCAAAACATAATTTCTTTATGACAGAAAGTGGGATTGAATTTTCAGTGTGGAGGTATTTGGATAATGAGGCATCTGTGGTGTAAAACCTTAAAGAGATGTATTTTTGGAAAAAATATATGTTTTTGAAATGATTGCACTCAAGGATCATTAATTATAATATATCTAAACTGAAGTGACTCTTAGAGATCATTTTACTTCCATCCTCTTGTTTTATAGCTAAAGAATGGCCTTTCGAATTTAAATGAACTTCCCAATTACATTAATGCCTGCTCCTTTTCTCCTAGAAGTTGATCTTGCAACCTAATTTCACAGACAAACTGAAGAAAAAATAAAGCACCAATTTCTTCAATTTCCAGTCCTCAATGGGACTTAATAAGCAAGCCAGTAGGGGAGGCAAAAGGAAGGGAAAGACCTGAGCTTGGTTCCGGGCCTCCCTGCTTGGGCGATTACTCACCATGTTGAGGACAGCTTTGGAACCCGTGTTGATGGAGCTCCTGAGCTAAGTGTGGGGGACAGTGGATTGGAGCTAGAGGTCTCCAGTAGGTAGGTGTTTATGAGACCTTGGAAGTCAGGAGATGGGTTTAATGATGACAGTATGCATCCCCTCTGGTGTTTGAAGACAGAAGGCAGGTGAGTCTACTAGGCTCATGTGGGGCATTATGCTGAGAGATTGCTAGGAGGGTGCTGGCGAGAGACGTACCATGCCAGCCCTGGGAGCACAATAACAGTCACTCCAAAGAGGGGTTTTCAAGACAAGCCAATGGGGTAAGTAGTCTTGATGAAGTCAAACAAAAGAAGTAATGGGAGCGTTTTTAAGGACTCATAACTTATGCAAGGGGAGGTCTCATGGAGCTACAGAATCGAGAAGTGGAGTTCCTGACGGATGACAAAGGAGTCAGAAGTCCACAGTCAAGGTGGCACTGGGAGCGGGTTCCTGAGGCTGTGGAGGGAGGCCAGGTTTGGGCTCCTGGCTGGTGTGTTGTGACTCCGCTCTTTGAAGTTGCATGTCACGATGATCTGTCGCCTCCCCTCCATCCCTACTGCTCCTGTTTCATGCTGCTCTGTCCCTTTTCTGGATTATTCGCTAGTTTTCCTTCCTCTCAGACCCTTCTGTTTCAATTCACCTGCTACCCTGCGGCTGGAGAGATTCTGCCAAAGTTCAAGCGGCCGTCTCACTTCAGAGTGGTTCCCGTCTTAGACTCTTACCTGTTTCAGAGATCCGTTCATATTTCATCCGCCGTCTACTGTTCTTTCATCTTCTGGAAGCGCCCTGTTCGCTCAGCAGCCTCACGCACTCATCATAGCCACGCCCCTCACCAAGACCTGCTGGACCAAGGCCACGCCCCTTTCCACGGCCACGCCCCCTCACCTACAGTCACGCCCCTTGCCACAGCCAAGCCCCTCACCACACCGAACACACCTGTTGGAGCGGCTGCGAAGCGCCGTGCTCCTTCCTGCTTCCTTGTCCTTGTTCATGCTAATTCCCTCAACAGATGTGTCCTCCTTCCCACATCAGTTTGCTCAACCTCCACAAACCCATGCACCCACCTCTAGTGTCACCTCTTTATGGAAACATACCCAGGTTTTCTGGAGCCGAGTTAGGTCTCTCTATTTATTTATTACCCTGAAGATGTTACTAATAACATGTAAACTGCGTCTAATAAATACTCTACTTACCGTTTTTGCTCACGCACTAGGGATCCTTCAGAGAATGAACTGTGCATCCAGTTTCACTCTCCACTTCTCACAATGCTTAGGGTCCACGTAGGTCCCCATTAAATTTTGCTAACTCAGTGAGTCCCCTGATCATGGGAAACAGTGAGAGGCCACCTCAAATTCAGTATTTTTTCACAAACCACAGAGCCTCTCAGTAAACTGTTGAGCTATAGGGGTTTTTGCTAACTGTTCTGCTCTAATTGTCCTGGGCTCACAATGATGACCTCCCCCTGGGGAGAGGAAGGAGAAGCTCCTACTTTGAAGTGTTGCCATTATTCCCCCAATCTCTAGAGTGCCAGGGCCAAAGGAGGCTCCTCTAAACCCATCAGATGTTTTTTTCTTTTTTATCAATCTGGTGAAATGAATGAATGTGCTGCCCTCTTTGTTCCTTCCAATATTTTACCAAGTTTCTAAATCATTTCCCCCTAAATTTCTCTTTACTGTTATTTTCCACTCAAATTTGATGTATGATACATTCTATTAATATTCTCCCCATTTGAACCTACAGAGCGCGTACCGCTTCACTGATCATCTGAAAGGAGGGGTTGCTTGAAAATAGAGCTAAATTTTCTCAGGTGAAAGGCATTGCTTGATAAGGGATTTCACCTTTGGCAGGGCTCGTGCCCATTTCATTATATTTTGTTGAAAAATTCAGTCTGGGTCTCTGAAAATCGTGCATGTATAATGTCTCTCTGCTTTGAAAACACGTCTTATAAGAAAATACAGAGCATTCTTCCAGCAGATCAGACTGGCCGGGGCATGCTGGACTTGGTATTTTCCTGATACCTGGAATCTGTAGCAAAACTCTGAGAAATCTCTATTCATTCAGCCATGAATTCAAACACTTTGACCTAGTGTACACACTGGGACCATCGAGTGTTCCTCTCCGGTATAATAAATGCATTTACTTGGCAGTCACGTTTCATATACTGTGTGCCTGATAACTTACTGTTCAGTATACAAAATTTGAGATGACATATATTCTGACTTCAAGTAATTATAATTGGCATAAACAGTGTTACAACTAGTGTTTGATCATCTGTGTAAATAGACTCATGATGCCTCTTGTTTGCCAAGCTTTGTGATAAAACCTGGGTTTGCAAAGATGACTAAATATATTCTCCCTTGAGGGCTTCACTATCTAGTTTATCCTTTTGAACGGCTGCATATCCTACCAAATCAAGACATAGAACCTCTGCTTATTATCGCCTATTTGCATCCATGCCCAGATCCATTCTGCGTCCCTCACTCTCCAGCTCGGTGCCTCCAGAGGCTGACTGCCTCATTATCTCCAACAGTCCCTCCAGAAGTTCAGATTCTCCCTATGTCTTCAGTCCTAGGGATGACATGGCTTCTCTATTGCTAATAATACCTCATGGACCCTTATGGATTCTCCTAATCCTAACTCCCTTTAGTTAATCCCTTTGAATGTGCGGTTCATTTCTTTGCTGGGGCCCACTCAAAAACCAGAAGTCTAGGGCTGAAGAGAAAATCTAATTTAATTTCTCTATTAGTTTCTT
This sequence comes from Lontra canadensis, assembly GCF_010015895.1. NCBI lineage: Eukaryota > Metazoa > Chordata > Mammalia > Carnivora > Mustelidae > Lontra > Lontra canadensis. Next base: position 5,016,717 of record NW_022631038.1, read on the forward strand.
GGGTATATCATAACAAATTACCCCAAATTTGGTGGCTTAAAACATGTATTTATTCTTTCACCTTTCTGGAAGCCAGAAGTCTAACATCAAAGTCATGGTGTGGCCACACTTCCTCCGGAGGATCTAAGGGAGAGGGCCCCCTTGCTTCTTCCAGCTTCTGGTGGCTCCTTGGCTTGTGGCAGCAACATCCTTCCCATCTTTGTCTCTGTCTCCCAGTGGCCCTTCTCATGTGTCTAAGCAGGTAAGTCTCCTCCTTTCTCTATTAAGGACATTAGTCTTTGGATTTAGTACCTACCCTAAATCTAGGATGATATCATCTTGAGATCTTTAACTAATTACATTTGCAAAGATCTTATTTCCAAATAATGTTACACTTTGAGGTCCTGAGTGAGCATGAATTTAGGGGAATACTATTCAACCCATTATAGCTCCACTCTTAGGGAAAAAATCCTCTAATCCCCACCTTCCCAGAAGGCAATCAGGATATATGTAATAAAAAGAGAATGTAGTCATATAAAATTGACAAACAAGTTATCATCAACCTTGGTTTCAGGAGCTGAAATCACAAGTAGAAGGGCAAAGATCTATATTTAAAGTGTTGATGGTGTGCATTTATATTTAGGATATAAATTTGTCTGACTATGATGGAGACCACAAATAATTACTTTGAAGAGAAAGAAAGATGGTTATTTCTCAAGGTGGTGTGGCAGCTCAGATCTACAAAGTTGTCAGGAGTCAGAAGTCCAGTCTCTTTCTAAGCTCTTCCCTCCTACAGTGTTGCTCTTAAACATTCAGGATGGCTCAACACATGCCTCCATTTTAGTTTTCACGGAAAGAAAAGGCTACTGACAAGGCCACACTTCCAAGAATTACTACACATCTCTTTTCTCAAGATTGATTGATTGATTGATTGATTGATTTTAGTATGAGGAAATGAGAGAGGACCAGTGAGAGGGTGGGTAGAGGGAGAGGGTGAATCCTCAAGCAGTCTCCCCCTAGGCACAGAGCCCATTGCCTGCTGGATCCCAAGACCCTGAGATCATGATCTGAGCTCAAATCAAGAGCTGTTTGCTCAACTGGCTGAGCTACCCAGGTGCTCCTACACATCACTTCTCTCATTACATTCAGTCAGAACTGCATTATGTTGGCCCCTACATAGACCTGCAAAGGGAACTAGAAAATAAAGAGTTTAGCTAAATATCAGGACTCACTCCCTCAGAGAGAGAAATAAAGAATGGAGTTTGTGGAATAATTAGCATTCTAAATAACCGTCTGCAAAACCTTAACTACCAAGTGCGTAAGTATATCTGTCATAAACCCTTGCAGGGTCTGCATGACTTTCCGTAAAACTTTTGATTAATTCCTATGAGACAGTTTTAACTGATACTTTCTGTGCTTGCATAACCTCATTCAAAAAGAATGAGCATTTATTGTATGATTATCATGTGCTAATCACTCATTTAGTCAACAAACATTTATTGTGCACCTCATGCGTATCAGGTGTCGAAAAGCTGGGGGTGACCAAGTTAAATGGAGTCCTTGTCCTTCAGGGAAAAAACAGCCTCGAGTCGGGTGGAGGAGTAATCATTTAAAAAGATAAGTAAGTGAATTGAGTAAAATCATATCATGATGAATATTATTGAGAAAATAGAGTGTTCTGTAGAGACTGACTGGAGATGATGATTTTATTTTAAATAAGACAGGTATGCTACCTTGAGGCTTTTCAGCAATTGTGAGGAAAAGATGGCATTTCCCCTATTTACATGTTTGACATAACAATGGTGTTTATCATCTTCCTTTTCTCCATGAGGGAACTGCCCAAGGTCATACACCTGGTGAACTCAGTCTCTGAATTTAGAGGCTGAGTCTGGACCCAGTTCTCTCTGCCCTCACCACTAGCCTCCATTTCCTCCACTAACTCTCTAGAGTAGTTTCCATGTAATTTGTGAAATATAGTTCTGCATGAAAAAAATAAAAATTAAAAAAAAATTTTAATTTAATTTTTTTCAGTGTTCCAAGATTCATTGTTTATGCAGCACACCCAGTCCTCCATGAATAGTAAACTAATGATTTTATGCAGCTTTGTAATTTTCACATCACATTCAAAGTCAACTTAAAAGTGTAGACATGAGGAGTTGAGAGGCTAACTAGAATTACAGGCCTCAGGACCATGCCAATTGAGGATCAATTAGAAGGCAATGGGCACTGTGTTTGCAGAAAAAAAGACTCCGGGGAGTGCATGACAGCAGTCTTCAGATATGAAGGAAGGTCACACGGAAGAGGTGAGGTTGTTCTTTATGGCACCACTCTACAGAACCATCGTTAGGTGGTAGAGGCTAAACTTAATAGGAGCTAGAACCTTATAGTGATTACTATTTGGTAGGGATTCTTTGTGCATTAACTAAATTAATCCTCATGACAATAATTCAAGCAGATATTATTATTATCCAGAGTTTACCAAGGAGGTGACTGAGGAAAGGATAGGTTAAATTATCTTCCCAGAATTAAAGGTGACCTGGAGTGCCCACATGTCTTGTGGCATGATCATCCATCCTTCAAACACAGAGCTATCCTGCTTTAGGTTGAAAGATTAGCATCTTAACAAATGTGGCTCTGATTAATTCAAGATGGGGTAGGTTGTGATTAAAAAATCTCACCAACCTAAGATGGGAGGGTGAAGGGCCTTAGTATATGGTGAAGAGACTGGTTGATCTCCTTCCTAGTCTCTTTAGACAGATTACATATCCACTCAAACTGAAACCAGAGTCAACTAAAGAGAAAATGTAAAAATATCGATGTGTTGGCCACATCTTACATCACTTAGCAAGGTATTGTTAATGAGAGACAAAATCCAAGCCAAGATGCCCAATGAATTGTCAGTCAATTTAGGGAAGTTCACCTGAATGTGAGAGTCGTTGGGCAGCTTGGTCATGCACAAATATGCATCTTGTTTATCTGTACCATCTAGATTTTCTGAAACCCACCATTCTTAAAACAAATGTTGCTTTAACAATTCAGAAACATGAATCTAAGACATAGAGCCGATGTTATCAGCACTAACTAGAGAATCCTTGAGGCCATTGCCTCCACACCATTTCCATCCATTTCTGGAGATGAAGATTTTCAAGTGGAAAGCAGGAAGAAAGGAAGCATTTGTGAAGAAAGCAGTCCCACAGCTGTGACTGTTCTCCAAGAATGTTTCAGTAAGATTTCTCTCATTACTGTTAAGAAAAAGAGTCCTCACAGATGCTCTTTACCAACAGCCCAACTAGGGTGTTTTTTTTTTTTTTTTTTTTTTTTTTTTTCAGAAAATCTTCAAGGCTCTGGAACAGGGTCTGCTAATTTTTAGATCCTACTGCAAGCCCTGGTGCCAAGTAGTGGCTCCAACAAGAAACAGACTAGTAGGGCTCTAAAGATGGAGGTATGCTCTTACTGCCTTTCCTAGGAGTCCTTCTGAATATAAATGGACATGAAAAATCTTTCTAAAGTTCACCACCTAGAGTACTCGGAGGGGATGACCAAGACATCAAGGTAGTTAGTCAATACATCAATGTATATGAGATTGGCTTGTTTTGTCTAGCATAGAACCCAATCTGTTATGATCTGGAAAACAATATAGGATACTTCCTTTTGCCCCATCTTTATGTTGGAAATGTTATTACATTTATACTATTTTCCTTCTACCATTATTTACCATGTGTGTTTGAAGTGGTTAAGGCTACTATTTATCTACAGAGTATAAACACATAAGAAATCTCACCTCAATGGAAATATACCTGAAGATTTTGAATTCATGTTCTCACCGACAAACTAATTGAATATGCTTTTAAATTATCTCTCTTTGAAGCTAAGAGTATGTTTGGATAATAATTATATAGAAGCACTTTGAAGTATTTGGGACAAAGTGTGTGTGTGTGTGTGTGTGTGTGTGTGTGTGTGTGAATGTAGAGTGAAAACGGGGTTTTCTGATAACTATTTGCTTCCCAAACACCCAGATTTTCTCAAAACTTTTCCATCTTTCATTTGCATGGTCTCAGAGGTATATTACTACAATAGTGGTATCTCTTCTTTATCTCCATAGGTTTGTTCTAGGGGTCAGATTGTATCAGGCTGGGCCACTGAGAGATACTTTCCTAGATATTTACAACTGGGCACTATCTCTTCAGGACTTTGGAATTAAAATATGTAAATTCAGGAGGGATAGAGAACCATCTTTACCACCATGGAAGCTGGATAAATGAGGGAAGCTGGCATTAAGTGGGTAAAAGGACAGAGTGGAGTTGAAATCAGGGACTGAGAATCTTCTCACTTCTTCCTGAATCCCAGCAGCTCTCCTGCCCTAGGGTTCAGTGAAATGCTTCTATATTTTGTAATACCCTCCTTTCTTTTTTTCTCTTTTCTTTTCCTTTTCTTTCCTTTTCTTTCTTTCTTTCTATGTCCTTTAGCTTTAGCTTTATTCTAATGCAAGTAACTAAAGGCGTCCTAACTAGAAGATGTCAACCTACAGATTGCTTAAGATGTTAGTTAGCTCTTAGGGCACTGGGTGTCTCAGTTGGTTAAGTGACTGATTCTTGATTTTGCCTCATGTTATGATTTCAAGGCCCTGGGGTTGAGCCCCTGTTGGGCTCCAAACTCAGTGGGGAGTCTGTTTGAGGATTCTCTATTTTCCTTTGCCCCTCCTCCTGCTCTCTCTCTCTCTCTACTATAACTAAATAAATCTTTTTTTTAAAAAAGATGTTATTTAGCTCTTTATCGGTAATGACTGTCTCATCAACTTATTAGGAAAGAGAACTCTCATACATTTCTTTAATGTTGTTCTAGTTTATAGTCCATATTTCGCCTAATGAAAAATTTTGTGACTCGTCTTTTAGAGGAATAGGACATTTTGTTTGAGGCATCGGTGGGCTGGTGAGTAGGGTACAGATCTCTTTTGCTACATTTTAAGTCTATTGGTCATAGATTCTTGAGTTTTTGAAATTTATTTCTTTGGGGCATGGAGATTGAAATATCTTTTCCTTCTGCATGGGAACATATCCCTAGTCCTGATATCTTGCTCTCTTTTTCTTCTAAATAAGGGAAATGGTGCTCATTTTCACCGTTTCAACTACGAACAACATTCTGATGGACACTTCATCTTAACCTGTATTCAGAAGACTATATTTTCTTTCTTTTTTTTTTTTAAAGATTTTATTTATTTATTTGACAGACAGAGATCATAAGTAGGCAGAGAGGCAGGCAGAGAGAGAGGGAGAAGCAGGCTCCCTGCTGAGCAGAGAGCCTGATGTGGGGCTCAATCCCAGGACCCTAGGATCATGACCCGAGCTAAAGGCAGAGGCTTTAACCCACTGAGCCACCCAGGTGCCTTGGAAGACTATATTTTCAATGCTACTACCCACACTGGAAATGTAACAGAGCTTAATTTCCTTTCTCCACACATTCAGCCCTCCATACCAAGACAGTTTCTCTACGTTCACTTTTTTTTTTTTTTTTGAGTCAGTTTTCCCAACACGAAGATTGGGATTTCCATTTGTTACTCTGTGTTATTGGCTCACCATGGCTCACTGTTCAGTTCCATTTTTCTGTCTCTTATTCTCATACTTGCTCTTTGAGAACTTTCTAGAAGTTACCCTGACTCTCTCTCATTTCTAGATAATTGAGACAAGGCCAGGTACATATTTTTATATATCTTTTTGGGCTCACCCATAGAATATAAAAATAGAGACATGAACATCATCAGCTTTGAATATAACACTTTTGAGACATTTCACTTAGAAATCAATGTAATGAACTATCCTGATAGAAAACTACCAAGGGACAAGGATTTTTAAATGTAGTCAGACTCTATTAGCAGTAAGTATAAGGACACAATGTAACGTGAAGGTAGAAAGATGATTCCATTTTTTAAAATTTAAAATGATAAAAAGAAATTCAAACGAAGACAGCTATTAAAGTGGTTGTCATGTCAAAAGTGAACATGCAGACACATTTCCAAAGAGTGTGGAAAATAAGTCAGTTATTTATATGTATTTTATTCAGCAAAAGAGAAACGATTTTTCATCTTTAGAAACACTTTTGAGCACTTCAAAAATAATACCTAGATTATGTACATTTTCATCACCCTCTGTCATACTTTTTCAGTTACTAATGGGAAGAGGTCTCAAAAGGAACTCAACCCTTCCTTTGTGATACTTAGATTAAACGCTCTACCTCAGGGTCAGATTTCTTAGAACTTGACACGTTGGAATCACTTGCTAACATACTTGTCAAATGTTCAGAGTTCTGAGCCCCTTTCTGGTGGTGGGGTCTGTGTTCAGCAAGGACCTCTGTCAATTCCTCGGCACGTTACGTTTGATGGAATATTTGATGGAATATTACATTTGATGGAACGCTCTTCTACCAAAGACTATTGATATCAGCCAGGTTAGTCTCTGTACATAGTAACAGAATGACTAGAAGATTTAAGTTAATCTTATACAATTTCCATAACTGTTTTGGCCTCAGCTTCCTCATATGCAAATGAGCGCTGAGGGACCAAGGTGAGATTTATGGTGCCTCCAGGGTTCTAGATGCTCAGGTTGCAAACGTGGAGCCACACATTTGCAGAAACTCCAAAGTATTAGTTGCCACCAATTTTACTCCTATGCAGAGAAAGCTACAGTGAGTTGTTAAAAGTTATTACTGGTGTATGTCTTAGTACTGTTCCAATAGAGCTTAAAAATTTAATGAGCGTAAATCACTCTAATGACTGCTCTGGTGTTTTTATGTGCATGTTCCACTAATTTATCAGTTTGTTTCCTTAAAGAAAAAGTGGTTTAATTACCCATAACAACACTACATCATTTCAGAAACTTTACAATATATTTCTTTCTTTTTATTTTGGTATGTGCTTACAAAACTTTGGCTTTTTTTTTCTTGTATATTAGGAAAACTAATGGGCAAAGTACAGGAAGATGGAAGATGGATGGCAAGGTGTAATTTAATCTCAAGGTACTGATAATATCATAAACATCATCACGACGTACAGATTGGATTACAACTTTGTAATCAATCTCTCTCCCTATCCATTATCCACCACAAAACAAATAATGGCAAGGGGATCTAAATCAGAGGATGTATCCAGCAACAAGACTGACAAATGAATGTAAACTACTTCTGAAACTTCCCTAAATGAAAGTACCACTTACTGGTAAAAATAAATGAATTTAGGGCTTTTCATAAAGCAATTGGAGCTAAACCCATCAGTTTTCTTTATGAAGACAAAGTAAGAACTTCAGAACTGGCCCTTTTGCCTTAATAAAATAATGTCTAAACTTGAAATTCTGTGATGCTTTAAAACTAACAGGAAGTACTTTACTTAAAGAGAGCTTTACAGTCTGGCATTTTCTGTTGGTCACATAAACCTGAACCACATTAAAAATAAGTGATTGTTTTATGGAGAGATTCAAAATAAGATATTATCTTTGAATCATGGTTTATAAATTATTGAATGCCCTTATGGGCGTTAGCTCATTACAAAATTTTTTAAAATATTAATTTGCAAATATTAGTGTGGGTATCTTATATATCAGAATGTGAGACTAAAGCAAATGTACTCCGGTAAGGACAGGTAGGTAGGTATATGAGGTCCAGGTCTAAAGATCAGGTTTCAAAGATGTCAAGTGCCTTTTCTAGGGCATCACTCCTTACTTTCTTGTCACTGTAGAATTATTCGTGGAAGAATTCCTTCACATTGTATATTTATAATGATAAATGTGCACCTTTAAAGAACACAATAATTTCTAAAGGTGAAGTTTATTTCCCTGCACACTGTAAAGCCTGTGAAATTGGAATGGTACACAATTTTTAACGTGGTCCTGAAAGACTTTGTAAGATGAAATAAAATCACAGTAATTATTGCAAATAATTACTTTGGATGTGAACAAACAAACAAACAAACAAAACAAAACCTGAAAGTCAGAAGGGAGCGTTAGAGCCATGTTGATGAGGCTGCAACGGCATTACGGACGAGTAAAGCACTGCAGGAAAGGCACAAATACTCTTACAGAGGGTGTGATCTTCCCGATGTGCGTTCTTTTCCCAAAGTAGAAGCTGCTATAAACTGGATCATCACTTTTTTTTTTAACTTATTAAACAGTGTTGATCAAACTTTATATTATCATCCCCAGATAAATTCTGTTAGGTGAATGTATTTAAATAGAGAAAAAGGTAATTTGACAGTCCTTATTAAACATATAAACATAAAAATATCATAATAAATGATCATATTATCTAGTTAATGAGTTCTTGTGTTACCACATTTTCTAGAAAACAAAGAGGTACAAGTAAATCAGGTAGTTTGCTCAGGGTCACACAGGTGATATGCTGGAGCTATGATTAATTGCATAAATCTGTCTGTAGAGATGGTGCTCTCCCCCACGATGTTCTGCGTCTCACAAACTGAGATGAAGACCTCTTCTTATATACAGATTCACAAATCAAATGCATACTGCTCCAGAGTCACAGTGTGTATTTGATACCTTCTGATCATTCCAGAAAATATGCTTTGAGACTTGAATTGTTTCTAATTTAGCTGTTATATTATCAGAGTTCTCCTGAAAAACAGAACCAAGAGGCTCTGTAAAGAGCCTTTTCTTTATCATTTTTTATCTTTGGTTCTTAGTTTTTACTTATTTATTTTTGTGGGCTTTATCCTGCTGGAGCAGGTCTCTGAGCTACTTTGGATTTGTGGCTTGACATTTTTCTTTATATTTAAAATTTCTGTGCCATTACCTTTTCAATATGTTTCCCGCACATTCTCTTGGTCTTCTCATTCTGGAACTTAAATGTACAAATATGTTAGATCTTCTGACATTGTTGCAATGACTTGGTTTCTCTGGTCTTTGTTGTTTGTTTGTTTTTGTTTTTGTTTCCTCTTTGGGTCTTGTTTTGGGTATTTTTCTTGATTTAGTTGTAAGTTTACTGATTCTTTCCTAAGCTGGGTCAAATCTACTGGTGACACTATCAAGAAAATTCTTCATCCCTAGCATTTTGTTCCACATTTTCTTGTGATTTCTACTTGCCCATTGAAATTCTTCATCTGTTCCTGTATGTTGTCCATCTGTTCTGCTAGATTATTTTATATACTTATAATACTCCTACTGCCCAGCCTGAGAGAGTGTCAACACGTAGGTCACTTCCACAGCTGGGCTGGTTCACTGTATTGTTTTGACAATGAGTTGTTTTTTCTTGCTTTTTTTGGGGGGGAGGTATGTCTCATGAATTTTGACTGAATATTGAATGTCACGTATAGAACATCAGTGACTAAGGGAAGCAGAAATGCCCAGAAGGAGCATTTTTTATGCACTTTATCTTTTTTATGCTCTTTATCTTCAAGGCTATCAGCATTGAAGTTGGTCAGGATCTGGGCTAGTCTTGGGGTCTATAGCTGTATGGCTGTGCTCTGTGCGTTGGCATCTCTGGGTTCACCTAATGGGGGATTGCCGCTGAGCTGTGCTAGGCTAGTAGGTTGTGGCCCTGACAATTTTTCTAAGTGTTGCTGTTCTCCCCACAGCGGCTAGCATTTTCTGCCTGTCTATACTACCAAGGAGTTTCTTTCCTTCGTGTTCCTACACACGTTCCATGTCAGGACTTCTGGGGAGTCTATATTGCAGGATCCAGCTTCAGGTAAGGAGGCTCCAGCCTCTCAGCTGCTGGTTTCCTCAGCACCTCAACCTCTCCTCCCCTTGTGCTTCCTCTGAGGGGTCTTGTTTAGGGCAGTCCCAACCCCTAGTGAACTGGTGTGGAGTTCTAGGAACCAGAATCTTTCTGACCCTCCTGTGAGTAGAAGGTTTGATTTTGTTTTCTTCCCCAGCCATAATGGTTCAAGATCTCTTCCTGCTTCTCCCCAGGTGTAGAGAAAAGTATTCTTCCTCCAGCCAGACCACTTGTGATCTGTGGTCAAGAGGGTCTCTCTCTTTTCTTGGTAGAAGAGTGGCTTAGGAAGTTGGTAGGGCTCCCTCCTGTGGCTAATCTTGAAGCCCTGAGATTTGCTCCTCTTCCATCAACATCTTAAGGTCTTTGCTTCCTGTGAGGAAAAAGAATAGGCAGGGAGAGCAGCCAGTGCCTTTCCCACAGTGGGCAATTCCTGCACTAATATGGAGGCCCTTTCCATTCAGCCATCGTGCCCACAATGACACCTCTGAGCCTCCATGAAGTCTGACAGCAGTTGGGATTGCTCTGGGGCCTGGGGTTTCCATGTTTCTGATGTTACTCTAGACCACACTTAGCCTACAGCAATGTATCCAAAATTTAGATGCATTCTTTTCCCACTCATGCGGTGACCACTACTTCCTTGCAAGCACTGTCTTTTTCAAGATCTTGTCTCTCTTTGCAGGGATCTGTCTTCTCTTGATTTCCAGGCTATTTGGTTGCTCTACCTCAATGCTTTGATAGGAACATTGAGATTTTTACCATCTCCCTATCTTTGTATGTCCTTGGCAGAAACAGAATCTCAAGGCTCTGTAAAGAGCCAAACATCAGATAAATATTGTTGAACTGTCATTTTCCATGTTCTTCCAAATCCGTGAATCTTAAGAATAGAGTTGACAAACTTCAGAATAAGAATTTTGTGTTTTATATTGATTAGAATAAATGAGAAAAAAAATTAGGATACATGAGTGAAAAACAAAATCCTTCTCCTTAAAACTGAAGTGTACCTCTACTTTAAAAAAATAGCTTTATCTATATGCCCCAAATTTTTAGCCAAATGTATTGGCTATCTAGTAGCTCTTCACTGCATGTACCATCCACAGACGCACCTAAGCTATAATCAAACAATGTGGCAATAAGTCACCCAAGTCAGAGCTTAAAATATTTACACCTAAGATTTGTGGCTCACAGTGGAAATAAATTTAGACCTAGTTAGTTGAGAAAGATGGGTTAAATTATTATATTAAAATTTATGTCTTCCTATTTTTGACCTTTAAATATCTTTATATGTTTTATATGCCCATTTCTTCTTTTCTTAACCATCTAAAAGGTTAAAAAATGCTTCATTAAACTATACATTTATGATAATTTATGAGGTTCAGAATTAAGGAGACATTTTTGTGACTAAAGTGATGGAAGCATAAATTATGGCATAATTACCAACTATTAAAAATAACCTAAATAGCTATGTAAATAAACATAAACATAAACAAAAAAAAGTTTCCAATTTTTGTTGAAGTCACATTACTAGTATATTTTCTATTTTAAAAAGCTATTCTTCCCAGGTTTTAACTCGGTTTTATTGGGAAAATAATGATGACAATTTTACTCTTGTGGTAAGTACACATTGTAAGCATAATCTGGGGGTAAGAGAAAGTTTACATGAATGATGATGCTTTATGGCATTAATGATAGGAGCCTACCAGGAGTACAAAGCCCATACCCTCTTGTCTCCACCTAATGGCTAATTCACTCTTCCCTTTTTCCCTCTTCATAAAATTAGCTAATGAGCCCATAGCAGGGAAGAATGGCTGATCCTACTCCAAACTTCTAATTTTATTCTAATCAAGTCAAATACATCCTCTGATCTTTACATTAGTAATGCCCAATTAACAAGGGCTACAGTAGAAAGTAGAAGAAAAATTGGCAATTCCAAGCCACTCACACTAAAATCAATTTAATCTCATTTATTAGCAGTTTTGCTAACCCACACTAGAATAGATAAATTGGAAGTTATTATGGGGGGAAAAAGTGAGTCAGGGGGCTACAGTTCCCAGATAACCACAGTTTCTGAAGCAAGGTGTGTTGCTTAAGATAATATAAGCTCCTTGCTGCCCAGCACAATGATTTGTCTGAGCACCTAGAGCAGTGCCTTGTATAAAGCTGGAATTCAACTTAAGTTCATTCAGCGAATGCATTAATGATATGACACCCTGAGGTTTCCACATGAAACTTAAAGATATTAATATTTTGTCATAATTGTTAAATTATCCATTCATCATTCATAGATACTCTCTATTGTGCTGAAAAACCCCAGTTAATTCTGAATTTGGTGCATATTTGTGTAAAACTGCATGTCTGAATTATAGTCTCAGCCCAGGTATCTGAGCCAACATTGCCATCATGAGAAAAAGTTAATTCTACTCTCTTATGTCCTATTTTCAGGGTCATATCCTCAAGGGAGTGGGACTGGACACGTGAAATCCTAGCTAAACAGAAAACTGATAGCTGATTTCACTGAGATGTGGCATATAGCACATAAATAACTTTCTCAAATTAAAAACAAAAAAAGAATTCTTGAAAAAAGATTTAAAAAAAAGCAGTTACTTCCGAATGCAGTTTTTGCTGCAAAGTTTATTGCAAAATACTACCGTGGTATAGTTAAATCCTTCCCAATAATCTGAGTTGTCAGTTGCCATGTAATCTACTAGAGCAGAGCTCTTTACTGGGCGAATAAGAAAAAATAAGAAAAAGAAGCAGTTTTTATTTAATCCTACTAACCAAGGCTGTGATAAGCTGATAAAAAAAGGTGGGGGAGGATTGACTTTCTCAGAAATAATCTAGCAATAAATGGGTCAGAATGGGATGGAAAAGGGGAAAAAAGACAATACCACTCTACTTAAAAAATGAAACAGACAGAAATTCAGAAGGAATTGTTAATCAAAACGTAGCCACTTTCCAACCTCACTGCAAATTTCCATTTGCAGAAAGCTCAAATATCGCTGAACTTGATGTTCTAAATGAAAGGTGTGATTTCAGAGAAAATTTGCTAGTTGTCCTATTTCTTATGCAAAGGGACAAAAATCCTTCAATTTCCATGCCTACTCCCCCATGGGATAGGAAGTAACATCCTTTATTTAAGATTTTAAAAAGTCATCCTTTATTTAAAAATCATCCTTTATTTAAGATTTAAAAAATCATACTCCTTAGCAAAGAATATTCATCTTTCATTAGCTAGGTGCTTTTAAGACATAAAGAACATCTTTTTAATAAAAGAATAACTAATTGGATGTATGCCACAGGTATTTTTTTCATGAATATGCTGCTAACCATTTCCTACTTCATACAATATGCATTCAAGATAGCTTGTAGACACAATTTATTGGGGGGATTTAGACAATTTAAAGGGGGATTCCCAATTAGAATTCATAACTGTTTGTTAGTAAATGAAAAGTCGTATGTTAGTAAAATTTACCTAAGCTGCTACTTTGAAAGTCAAAGGAAAAATTATCCAATCATTAAATAATTGGGGAGATCTGGGTGGCTCTGTCTGTTAAGCATCTACGTTCAGCTAGGACGTGATCCCAGGGTCCTGGGATTGAACCCTATGTTGGGCTCCCTGCTCAGCTGGGAGCCTGCTTCTCCCTCACCCCCTGCTTGTGCTCACTCTCTCTCTCTCTCTGTGTGCTAAGTGAATAATAAATAAAATCTTTAAGAAAACAAAGCAAAACCAAGATTAAGTAATTCACAAATATTTCACTGTGAACACAGGAATGCATGAAATGTCCTGTCTTTTATGGTTCTACAGTCTAATTAGAATAGATAAGATGACAACAGATTATATGTGTATGTATATATATACATATACATATGTATATATAATAAGTTAGCAAAATATAGTTTCACATTTAGTAATATTTATGACAAAGTGCTGTCATCCCAACATTTATGTTATTGAATTTATTTAAGTTTAAATGGTGCTTCAAAACTCAGTATATTTACTTTTTTCAGCTTTATTGAAGTGTAATTGACAAAAATTGCATATATTTAACATGTATAACAATGTTTTGAATGAACTATGGATGTATTCTGAAGTCATCATCACAGTCAACCTAATTAACGTATGCATCACTTCACACTACTGTTTCCTCCCTCTCTTCCCTCCTCTCTTCCTTCCCTTTCCTTCCTTCCTCCTCTCTCCCTCCCTTCATCCCTCCTTCCCTCCATTCCTGAGAACACTTCAGATCTACCCTTCTAGGAAATTTCAAGTATGCATTACAATATTGTTAACTTGTTGCCATGGTAGAGTTTAGATCTCCAGAATTCATTTATTTTGCATAACTGAAACATTGTTTCCTTTAACCAACATTTCCCCATTTCCCCCACTTCCTGCTCCTGACAACCACCATTCCACTCTCTGCTCCTATGAATACAACTATTTTAGACCCACCTACAAGTGTAATTATGCAACATTTATCTTTCTGTGTCTGGCTTATCACTTGGCATCATGTCCTCTGGTTCATCCATATTGTTACCAATGGTAGGCTTTCCTTCTTTTATATAGAGAGATAGATAGATAGATATCTGAATATCTATATAGATATCTATCTATATCTATCTATATTTTTATCTAGACATCTATTGATAGAAATTTAGGTTGTTTCCGTATCTTGGCTATAGTGAAAAATGCTTCAGTGAACAGGAGAGCACAGATAGCTCATTAAGGTCTTGATTTCAAGCAAACCGTAAGAGACTCTATAGTTAAGAGAACAAACTGAAGGTTGCTGGAGGCGAGGTGGGTGGGGGGGTGGGCTGAATGGGTGATGGGCATTAAAGAGGAAACTTGGGATGAACATTGGGTGATGTATGTAAGTAATGAATCACTAAGTTCTACTTCTGAAACCAATATTGCACTGTATGTTAACTAACTTGAATTTAAATTAAGAGATCTTGATTTCATTTCCTTTGTTTTGTTTGTTTCATTTCCTTTGGATATATACCCAGAAGTGGGATTGCCAGAAGATATGGTAGTTCTTTCTTTCTTTATTTATTTTTTAAATTTTATTTATTTGTCAGAGAGAGAGAGAGAGAGCACAAGCAAGGGGAGCGGCCGGCAGAGGGAGAAGAAGGTTCCCTGCTGCCCTGCTGAGCCGGATGGGGGCCTCAGTCTCAGAACTCTGGGATCATGCCTGGAGCTAAAGGCAGACACTTAAACGACCAAGCCACCCAGGTGCCCCATATGGTAGTTCTATGTTTAAGTTTTTTGAGAAACTTCCATACTGTCTTCCATAGTTTCTGCCCAATTTACATTCCCACTAACAGTGCACAAGGGTTCCTTCTCCATATTCTCACTTTTTATTAAAAGATTTTATTTATTTGAGAGAAAGAGAGCATGGGGGTGGGGGGAAGGGGCAGAGAGAGAGGGACAGCAGACTCTGTGCTAAGTGCGGAGCCCAACACGGGGCTCTCAGACCCTGAGATCACAACCTAAGCCAAAATCAAGTCAGAGGATTAACTGACTGAGCCACCCAGCTGCCCTGACACTTGTTATCTTTTGTCTTTCTGATAATAGCCATTCTTTTTTTTTTTTAAGATTTTATTTATTTATTTGACAGAGAGAGATCACAAGTAGACGGAGAGGCAGGCAGAGAGAGAGAGAGAGGGAAGCAGGCTCCCTGCTGAGCAGAAAGCTGGATGTGCAACTCCATCCCAGGACCCTGAGATCATGACCTGAGCCAAAGGCAGCGGCCCAACCCACTGAGCCACCCAGGAGCCCATGATAATAGCCATTCTAACAAGTGTGAGATGATATCTCACTTTGATTTTGATTTGCATTTTCCAGATGATTAGTGATGTTGAGAACTTTCTCATCTACTTGTTGGCCATCTTTTTATTTTCTTTGGTGAAATGTCTATTCATTTTCCTTCAAACAGAGTCTTACTACATTTGTTTGCAATTCAAGGAATACTTTTAATAGTTTAGTCTAGTGCCTGTCAGAGGATGTTAGCACTGACAATCAGTGGTGAAAAACTAAGAAATATCTTTGTAACAAGATAACTATTTCTGTTTAAGCTTTTTCTACCCTCAGTTATATCTATGACAATTAATTTCCACATACTTTAACAATAACACTATCTTTATTAAAACACTCAAAATAAGAAAACCTGTTTGTCGAATTTAACATATTTCAATATGCTATCTCCTAATTCACATGTAGATGAATTCTTGTTGGAAAAAAATTTAAAAACTCAGACATCTTAAAGATTAAGATGTAAAAATTATACTCATTGTCTTAGCTATAAAACACCATTTTAGGTTCTTATGCTAGGTTCTTCAGGTTTAAGAAAACAAAATTAACAGGCTCAGCTTTTCTCTTTTTTCCTAGTTCTGGCTATTTGGCTGTCTGGGTGGGATCCTTTGATGTTGCAGGGATGTAACTTTCAGATGTAACCCTGATATGTAATTGAAACCTCTGTGTTCAAGGGATTCTAATAATACACACACACACACACACACACACACACACACACACACAGACTCTCTGGAAACTTAAAAGTGTTTAAAAACAAAAAAGGAATCAAATATTGCATTTACATCTCAGAAAGAACACTAAAGGTCATAACCCATACCTTCATTTTGTAAAATTCCATCTTTTCTGCACTTCTCTTGTTTATGAGAGCTTCTAAGGCTCATCTCTAACAAATCCTGAAAACTGGTAGATGCCCAGTCCCAGGATTATGTAAAGTTCTGGTAAAGCTGAATGAAATCTTAGAGTGCTTCAGAATGACATAATGGCACAAGATCACTCCTCTAACGTGGTTTCAGAACTCAAGACCATTGCCTGGGCCAGACAGAAGTGGACTTCCTGATATATCTATGGCTTCAAAGGGCTTATTTTAGATCTCTTATAGAATAAAATAGTGATACGAAGTCACTTTGCTGTCTCTACACACAGCTCAATAGTCACGGAAGGACTGAACCCAGTAGAAATAGAAAGAGAATCCAAGCTTGCCTTTCTCAGGTCTCACCTGTCCATCTGCTTCCCCCTTTTGCCTAAGGCTTCAGTACAATTATGATGTCTTTCAGGAGAGACTGAAACACCTCTGGGCTTCACCTCGTCTAAGATGTAGATAACTTCAAGAGTTATCATGCACTGCTTCCATTTCCCAAGGGACTAAAGGTTTTATAGCCAAGAAATATTCCAATGATATATATTTAAGTAAAATTTAAGAATAGAGAAATATATTTTGGAACCACTAGGGCATTCCAGCCCTCACCAAAATGAAAACAAAAGAGATGTAACAATAATTTAAATCATACCATTTTTCTCTGAATAATGTTATGGTAACAACAAAGGCTAAATTTCATTGTTATTATAATTATAATTATTCCACATTAAAGAAATAACAGATGAAGAAAGTTTATGTAATTGGTCTATAGGTCCATATGGGGAGTGGTCAAGTGGTGGACCACAGAATATAAACTTTAAAAGTTTAACAGCAATGCTGTCTGCTAAAACTAGATTATATTCTCTGATCATAGGTGTCAACGTATCATTAATTTTATACATGGTTTTGCTTAGGTTGTCCTGTGGTCATTTGATTCAATGTTCCAAACCTTCCTCAAAGGACCTTATGTTTCTTCTCAGAGCTTCTACAGTAATACTTTGAGTTTCCTGAGTTTAGAGTTGTCAGATAAAATAGAGGAAACCTGGTTATCTTTAAATTTCAGAATGACATATGAAATAGTTTTAGGTGGAACTATGACCCAAACTTTGGGTGGGTTATCCTTGTAATATTTGGACATACTTCAACTGCAAATTAACCTGAAATTCTAATTAATTAGACGTCACATCCTTCTATTTGTCAAATCTGGCCACCCCCACTGAGGCATGCCAAATTCTGGTATCCTCTATTGTAAACCCACCACTCCTTACCCCACATTTACTCTTGTGTTGGATATGTGACATCAGCAGCCAAATATTGTATTGCCCTGGGGCAACTGCCATAGGGATATTAGGAATTATATCTTTCAATTAATGTTTTTCCTCAGTTGAAGCAGGGATTCTAACTTTCCCTTTGTCCACAATAAGAACCAAGTAGCTGGTGAAGAGTACAGCTAAACATCATTTTCTGTACAAAGATCATGAACGGTACCATGCATGTTCTCTTGCCTCATTTGGTTTCATCCTGCCACGGGGCCAAATTCAGGGCCTCCTCCTTTAGCCTGCGGTGAGCTGGTGTGTTTGCCATCCATTATTCCTGACAGGTTTACCACACTTGATTGAATATTTAATACAAAGGACATTTGATAGTACATATTTTTAATCAAGCTTAGAATGTTTTTCTCCCTATTGAATGTGAAGGCAAATGAATCTATATCAGTAATTTTTAACAATAGGCTGATATCCCTCAGGGTCTGATTCATGTTAAAAATCTGGATAGAATGAAACTCAAGAATATGTCCTCAGCCTTTCTTCTGGTGTGAATAGTTTTATTTACCAGCCTTGAAATAGTAAACATAACCAAGAAAGGGACATCATGCTGCACATTTATTTGTCACCCTGTGGTTTATAATGCATTTTCACCTATGTTTTATTTAATTCATAAAACTCTCTGAGTGAATTAGGTAAGTAGGACTCCCTATACAGTAGAGTTAATTTTATTCCTTAAATTAAGAAGTTCGTGCCCTCCTGGGTTTGTTGAAATTCTGTTGTAGGATTCACTTGGAAAAAGCAACCGTTGCTGAGCAAATAAGATGGAAAAAGCCGTGTTAAGCCTGTCAGCTTGAGGACAGTTCTAACATGAAAAGCACATATTGACTTTTACTCTCTGTTAGTACATTAGAATTAACATGACATAGTGTTTCTTACCTTATATTTACCCTTCTGCAGGATTATATGAAATTAGTTGCAAAATGTTAGTAATAGGGACAAAAATTATGTAAAGATTGCATTTTTCAAGACTTTTCTTTCCTTTTTTTTTTTTTTAAGAACAGTTTCAGGATTCTCAGCAAAACTGAAAGAAGGTACAGAGAGTTTCCATGTATCTCCTGCCCCCACATATGCAGAGCCCTCCCATCCCCGACCAATATCACTCACCAGATGGGACTTTTGCTGCAACTGAACCTACAATGAGGTCATCATGATCACCCTAAATCCATAGCTTACCTTAGGGTTTGCTTTCATATATGTCGTATATTCTATAGATTTGGACAAAATGTATAATGACATGTAAATAAACATCTTTGTAATATACAGTGTTTTTTTCCACCCTAAAAATCTTCTGTTCTCTCCTTATTCATGCCTCCCTAAAACCCAACCCCTGGTTAGCACAGATCTTTTTACTCTCTTCATAGTTTTGCCTTTTCCAGAATGTCATATAGTTGAAATAATACATCATGTAACCTTTTCAAAGTGGCTTCTTTAAAGATTTTTCCATGTGTCTTATGGCTTAATAGCTCATTTGTGTTTAGGATGGAATAACATTCCATTGTCAGTATGTATGAAAACTTATTTATCCATTCACCTACTGAAGGATAACTTCGTTGCTTCTACATTTTGGCAATTATGAACAAAGCCACTGTAAACATCTATGTGCAGATTTTTATATGGATGCAAATTTTCAGCTCCTTAGGTAAATACCAAGAAGCATGATTGTTGGGTCATATGATGGAGTATGTTTGGTTTTGTAAGAAACCATCAAACTGTCCTTCTGAGTGGCTGTGCCATTTTGCAACCCCACCAGCAATGAATGAGAATTTCTGTTACTCTACATCTCACCAGTATTTGGTGGTATCAGCGTTCTGGATTTTGAACATTCTAACAGATGTGTAGTGGTATCTCATTGTTCTTTTAATTTGCATTTCCCTAATGACATATGGTGTGGAACATCTTTTCATATGCTATTTGCCATCTGTCTGTCTTCCTTGGTGATGGGTCTGTTTATGCTTGGCTCACTTTTTAGTCAGGTTGTTTATCTTCTTGTTGTTGAATTTTAAGGGTTCTTCGTATATTTTGGGTAATAGTTCTTAATAAGCTGTGTCTTTTGCAAATACCTTCTCCTGGTCTGTGGCTTGTTTTCTCAATCTCCTGGTGTTGTCTTCTCTGGTTCATAGACAGCCATTTTCTCCACTTAAACTCATATGGCAGAAGGGGCAAGTAGGCTATCCTGAGTTGCTCTCATAGAAGGACACAAATCCCATTCACGAAGCACTGCCCTCATGCCATCATGACCTAATCACTTCCCAAAGGCCCCACCCCCTAATGCCATCATATTAAGCATTAGCATTTCAGATATACTGTAGAATGGCATGGACATTGCCATACTTTCTTAAAAGCTATTAGGTAACCCAACCTGTCATTCTCCAGGCAAATCAGCCAAAGTTCTAATGGTTCTTCAAGTGTCTGCCATAGCCGCCATGTGTTTTCTTCTTTTTTATGCTCAGTGTAAGTGTGTACCTCTGTAACTGTTGCCTGAAAGGAGTTGCAACATCCTGCCCACTCCATACTAGTCACTATAGTGTAGTGAACCTGAGACTTATGGCCAGATGAACTAGAAAGTCCTCCCACCCAAGGGGAAGACAGAAACAGCCAGAGCATCAGTTGGGCAGCAGTCTTCCAAACTCATTTGGGGCTATTTAAACTGTAAGTGTCTCCTCAATTCCTCCTGACAAAGAGTCAATACATTGGATACATTGGAAGACCATTTATTGGCAGGTTGACCATCCAGTTTGATCAACATGTTTCCACTGATTCCCATGTAGGAAGCTACAAATCCCAATAATCAGCTCACAATCACCTTAACATGTCTTTTCTAGAAAGCAATGTCTTTGTCACCACCCAATCCAATGTTAATTACACTAAAAGAACTTGTTATTTAAATGAGTTCTGTAGTGAAGTTTTGGTAAAAGAATCATTCTAATCTACTACTTTGAGTACACCTGCTTTTTTTTTTTTTTTTGGTTTTGTTTTGTTTTGTTTTGTTTTGTTTTTTGTTTGTTTGTTTTGCCTGTATTAGGGATACATAAACTTGAAATAAATCTATAGATGTTCTTAAAGATCATTGCCCTGAGTTGAAAGATACATTTCAAAACTTTGAGAATTATGTCACATTCAGTGCATCTCATCACATTGATTTAGTGAAAAGAAAACAGTATAAAACTCTTGGTCTTGCCATATGTCTGAAAGTGAGGTACATTTAGAGCCATTATCAATATTATCATAAGTATTATATTGTTCATAGCAGAATGGGTGATGATGGTGACTAGCCAAATCAATGGCCTATTTTGAAGGTGCTGACTGCTGAAAAGAATATTGGAGAGTTCTTCCCTCAGAGTGGGGACCCTTTGTTAAAGACAGTGCACGCAGAGCGGTATGAGGTGCTAAGGAGTGTGAGGAGAGGACACAAATGTAATTTTCAGCTCATCGTTTGTCCGCTGCTTTTTTTGGGATATAATCTCTGTTTCTCCCTCTTCAGCTTCCTTTCCCAAATGAAACTTAGGATCTTTCAGGATGTGGCTCATCCAGAATGAGTCAGTCCTCTTCTCTTGAAGAGTTTGTATGAGTCAGGAAAAAGTGCAGAGATGAGATGTTCCCAAGATCATTTCCTTTCATTGTCTTTGGCTCCTTTTGCTATAATGTTCTTCTATTGACAAATGATTGCAGATCTGTTATGAATATTTGTGCTTTAGTTAAATGTGATCTGGGCTATTTGGTGTCTCCTTTGTGAAATCACTGCCTGACATGTGTGCCCCTTACCCCCAACTCATAATAGTCAAGAGAAAATCATAGAAACTGCCTACTTTTTCCATTTATTTTGTGAAGTTGTGTTCAAGTGGGACATGAGATTGGCTGGGGAAAAACAAGGACTTTTAAAGATCTCCTTTCTGTCTTTTCTATATGAACATATCACCATTTGAAATAAAAAAGGATCGGATTATAAATAGGATACTCTAACAGTACTGAAGAGTCAAGACAGCTAGTTGTCTTTACAGACAGGAAATAGCATTATATTTTTCTGTTTGTTCCTAAAAGTGCAGCCAACCTGCAAAGAGCAGTCTGTAGCAATGGACAGGTCTGAATTGTGCTTACCTTCAAAGTGAGATGGGATGGGGAGGACATTGTGACGCTCGCAGAGCCTTTTCAACCTATGAGTCCACTTACCTCGAAGGTCCTATTATGTATGCTTGCAGCTGTGAACCACTGTTGTAGACGAGGGGTTGTGAATAACATATCAAGTATCGCTATGCTTGAAAACATTGAAGTCCTTTGTGAAGAATGTACAATTTGAACTAGGGGTTCTCAGATTACCAGTTTGGTGGTGGGGCTGGGGGTCAGGAAGCTCTGTTGGAATTAAAATTGCAAACATCCAGTTTTGACTAGAAACCTTTTGAATCAGAATGCCTGACGGTGAACCTTGTCTCATTTATTTTCAGATCATACATCTCTTAAAAGTTATTTGTTCAGCTTGAGAAAAAAACTATGAAATTCACCTAAAGAGTCTTGTGTTAGAAATATAATGAACATCTGCTTCGACCATTGGTAGCTGGGAAAACCAAGAACTGGTATAACTCTCGATGAAACATATTAAACTTCTCAAGGTTTCTATATGCTAGTAAGACAGGAAGGAAGCACCGAAGGATGTGGAGAAGGTGATAGTCACAGAGGTAAAATGAGAACTCAGAGCAGTTTTATCTGCTTTGGCCCATGAGTGGAGGGTTTGGGAGGCTTAGTAGGCTGAAGGTGGTGCATGAAAGCTCGGGTCCTGCCCAAGAGGAGAAACTGATAAATAGCATTCCCACTTCTACCTGATACCCCAAAGTACACGCTTTGGGTAAGGGCAAACTGGGATTGAACTACTCCCTGTTTTACAGGTTTTTGAGCATTGTTTTGTGTGCCTTGGAAAGTCTTGGCAAATCTCAAACTTGAACATGGTTTAGAATTGACCTGAAATAATATCCCTAGGGACCAAATAATAGCAAATTCAAAATACAAAGTACTTTCATCATGAGCCTCACGGTATTTCTACAGATATTTCTTTTGTGATTTTGTCTAACACAGTAAGAAATTACTAGGCACATTAGCAATCTTTAAATGAAAGTCAGCAACAATCAATAGATTTACAAAGAGTGTGTTAAAAAGAACTTAAATGTGAGTTTGAATAATATAAAGTGAAAATTCTAAAAGGAGACAATGCAGATTAAATAAATTTCAAATAAAACTGTAAGAAGGAATGAAAAATTCTAATGAAAACTCCACAAAGGACTTTAAAAACTTATTAGAAATGACTGAAAAAAGAATTAGTGAGACATAAGCTAGATCAAAAGGAATTTCCCAGGGAGAAAAGGAAAAGACAATATAATGAAAAATCAAGGAAACTAGGATGGGAGACATACATATAAAAGAACGTCTAATGCTATTTTCATGACAGTCCGAGGGTGAATAAAAGAGAAGATGAGAACTTCTCTCTGAAGCCAGTGTGAAAGGGCTTCTTCAGATTGATGAAATTTGACCTGGTAATAGCTCTGGGTGGAAAAAAAAAATTAAGAAGAAAGCGACACATAGATGAGTAATTCTAAATTAATTTAACTACATGAAATAACACCTTGTGATATTTAACAAATATTGAATTAAGATACACATCCCAGGGGCGCCTGGGTGGCTCAGCTAGTTGAGTGTTTGACTCTTTACTTTGGCTCAGGTCATGATCTCAGGGACCTGGGATTGAGCCCCAGGTTGGCTCCCTGCTCAGCAGGACTCTGCTTGAGATTCTCTCCCTCACCCTTTGACCCCCCACCCCTGTCCAGGCTCTAAATAAATAAATGAATGAATGAATGAATAAATTAATTAATTAGTTTTCTTAAAAATAAATAAATAAAATAAAATATACAACACCAATAGATGTAAGTTAGAAGGAGATAAATGGGATTAGTGTTTTAAGTTTCTTATATTGTCTGGGGAGAAGGTACAGATAATGGTTAGTATTAAATTTTGATGTCAAACAGCAGTCTGTAGTTTATGTAATACAAACAGAAGGTGTAACTTACAAACAAGATAGTGAATAAGTGCAAATATAATAATTTTTTAAAGATGTAAAGGAAGGCAAAGGAGGAGAGACAAGATCCACAAGACAAGTGGCATATACTGGCTTTAGAAAACTTACTGTAAATTATTTATGAGTGATCACTCTAAAACACAAGGATAGAAAGAAACTAAAAGTAAAACAGTGAAACAAGTCTCTCCAAGAAAATGCTAAACAAGAAAGCCAGTGTACATATATTGCTATCTGATAAAATTGGCTTTCAGGCAAAAAGATTACTGGACATAGAAATATGTCACTCCATAATGAAAAATGATCCATCTTCACCAGAAATATAAAGCAGTTTTAATACTATATTCTTATAATCATATAGTCTTAAAATATATAAAGTAAAAATTTATAGCATAAGGGAAAAGTGAACCACTCCTAAATTGTGGTTGGAGATATTAACACACCTTCAAACTGAGAAAACCAGTGGAGAGAAGCCTTCAGTGAGAACACAGATGTTTGAAACAATAAAATTAGGAAATGTGATCATCTGAACGAATACATATGGGAAACCCCCATGACAGCAGAACATGTGTATTTTTCTAACACATGAGGTATACATAAGCACCCACACTGTATGAAGGCCTGAATGGCAGCATATTTTGGTCGACCTTAGTAACAAGGCTGCATCTCAGGTGATGCAGAAGTACCACTTTTTAAGCTTCGTAGTGGTGATATTAGAGGTGAATTATTTAGTATCAAAACATTTGTTGTCTTGGGGAAGTTGGATGCGATTATAATGTCATTCCACTTGACAGAGTACATTGTTGGATAGGTAGGAACTGTGTCTCAAGCACATTTAGCCTGTTTCTGAGGACCTCATGGGTATTGTCCTAATATGCAGTATACACATTAGCACAGACACACACATACATAAATCTACATCCTCGCTTGTAGTCACCACATATTGTGATGTTATCTTATTTCAGACAACTGTTAGGAGCCGAGGTTTTCAGTACATTTCTTTCAGCACAGTTCTAATGATGACAACATTTGCTCTCTCAGGTCACTCATCATCCAAGGAACGCTCTTGCATGATGGTGTTCCCCGCAAATGTCACTCTTAACACTTTTTATATTTAAATAACGGCTACTGATCATGATGCCCTCATAACAATTCAGCAGGCGTTTCTCATTGGAGACTCCAGTAGTGTCTGTCTGGTGTGCAAATCCTATGTAGAAGTCAAGGAGGGCTGCCAACAAGGTTAGGGTGTGAATCATGTTGACAGATGTCTGGGAGCGCATTTTCAATTACAGAAAGCAAGGAACTAATGAATAGAGAAGGTATAAATAAAAGGTCACTGGAAACAGATATCTTATTTAGAAATTGTTGCTTCTAACAATGATGTGAACACACAAATATAAATAATGTAGAATGATAATAATTCAAAAAAAGGCTTCCCCCCCCCTTGAAACATACTTTTTTAGACTCATTTGGAATTTGAAAGTGACATTTTCCTCTAGGAAATTTCTAAAGATTTTGAAGTATTTTCCTCCTAAAAGAGATTTCTTCCTTAGGACTTACAGTTTTTCCCTTTCTAAGAAATACTGGTAGTAGTTTCTACTTTGAGTTAAATCAGTTTAGGTCAGTACTTCCTTCCTTCCTCCTTTCCTCCTTCCCTCCCACTACCCACTTTTCCTTCTTCTTTCATTATGCGTCAGGCCTAGCATTATGAACTTTATAGCCACTTGAGTCATTGTTATAGTTTAATCCAAAGGTTCCTATACTCAAGAGGAAACCCCTTTTTCTATTTATGGAAACCACTCTTCTGTACAAGTAGAGAAAAGGAAAGTTGGGGATTGAGTAACCTTTGGGTTAGTGTTTGAAACAGCCACTGGATTTTCAAAGATAATGCCATGGAAGAATGCCATCCTTCAATTTGTCTACAAGGTAATGCTTCCAGAAGACTCTGACCAAGCATGCCAACTTCTGAGTCAGTAATAGTCTCTCATTTTGCAAAATTCAACCTTTTAAAAAATTCTGCAGGTTGAGGTTTTATTAAGAAGTGACGTGGGACAGAGCAGGGACTAAGGGAAGAGCAGAGGGTTCTACCTCAGAACATCAGGGTTTGAACAATGTCTTGTAGATTCCATGCATTTGGGGTAACCACTAACCTCAGTGCATCTCAGTTTTTAAATCTATAAAAACAGTAATAACCTACAGGAGAATAAATCTAGGATAGCATGTGTAGAGGCACTGTGTAATGAGTCAGTGGAAAATTGTATGTGCATGTTCTGGATGTTAAATTCCTCTTTCCTGTTAGTCTTTCTTTCCTTGGTGCTCATCGCTGTCATTGCTCTTTGTACAGACATTGGATGTTGCTTCTATCTTTTGATAAAAACAAGGAGCAAAGAGCCTCTGTGATGATTAAATGGGAAGAAAATAAAGCTCTGCCTCATGAGCCTGGCATGAGGCCAATGCTCAGCAAGTTCTAGGAGCAGTGAGTGCTGCTGCCTCCTGCTGCGACGGTCACCATGACACTTACATTTGTGTTATTTACACATTTTGTTTGTGAATCTTGCTCTTTGAGGACGGGCACCATGTGTCATTCAGGAGTGTTGGTGAGCCTTATCTTGAGCTACTAAGCAAATCTCAATTCCTGCAGTTATGGTTTATGGATTATTGTGTCCTAAGCAAGAATAACCTTCCCTAGGAGGAAGCAGATCGCTAGGACAGAATGCAGAGGGTGTAATAATTGGCAGGGCCCAGAGTTGCTGACTGTATCCAAGCCACATGGCCCATCTCCAGGCAGCATGTGGTTCAAGATGTTCAATACGTTAGCCACGCAGGTGAAGCGGGCAGTGGGATGATAGAGCCCAGTGGCTAATTGTTTTTACTCCCTTATTTGAATGCAAGCTGAGTTTCAAAGATAGATATCCTTTCATATCAACAAAAGACAGATTCCACTGACAAAAAATGAATGTGAAAACCACCACCTTCGACAATCATTGCATTGCAAATGCTTCATTGATGCTTGATTCTGTTTTCTGTCAGCTGTGGAAGATTTACAAACCATGGGGGCCATCTCCAGGGACAAGATACCAGTGAAAACAGTACATTCTACTTGAAGCTACATACAGAGGCCAAATTAGTCAGACTGCATTTGGAAGCAAGTTTTAGTGAAAACGTTCTTATTAAATGTTGATATACAGACAGAATGTAACCACAGAGATGTTTCAGTTTGACTATAAATCACTCCTCTGAAGCCAATCTGACCTACAATTCTAAGATTTCGTATTAGTCCTAGCAGGTAAAACATTAATGAAATGCCTTAATAGCAAGTTTAATAACCATATCAATGCTAAATTTTAAGGTGGTATTCTATATTTGCTTGTGTTATGAACAGAAGTTCAGATGTAAACTCACACATGCATACACATGCATTTTAATCTTTTTATATTATGCCAGAATGATTCATTTGCTACAAAAGAATTTATCTCATAAATAGAAAAAGAAAGGAAGAAAGAAAAGAAAGAATGAAGGAAGACAAAAAAAGAAAAAAAGTGCTTACAGAGTAAAGTGAGAAAATAGAAGATATTATCCAGGTTTTAACATTAAAGAGGTTTAAATAAGGCTTATCTTTTAAGCTAACATATGTATATGCCACAGAGAGATATTCTGAAATGTACACATATCCAATGTTGCATAAATTGACCAAATGGAAGTAAGAAGTCTCAAGGAACAGGAGTCCTGTTTTGCTCTGTGTGTTAAATGTTTCCATTTTTTGTGAAAGATGAATGAACTGCTTTAGGATTGTTTTAACTCTAAATAATAATGTAAAACAACATAACATGAGCCACCATTCTGGATTACAATAAAAGGCTCAGATCTGTTATCATATATTAATCATATCTGTTATTAAGTATTAATTCAGTACTCGAAAATTAAAATGACCAAGGAGGCATTGGCCATACATAATTATAATTGATGTATTGAAGACCATGATGCTTTCTAAACTATTGAGATGTGTTTGCAGTTATGATCCCCAAGTCCCCAGATCTGCCTGTGTTTTTATTTTTTTATTTTTTATTATTTATTTATTTATTTATTTTTTAAAGATTTTATTTATTTATTTGACAGACAGAGATCACAAGTAGGCTGAGAGGCAGGCAGAGAGAGAGAGGGAAGCAGGCTCCCCACTGAGCAGAGAGCCCGATGTGGGGCTAGATCCCAGGACCCTGGGATCATGACCTGAGCCGAAGGCAGAGGCTTTAACCCACTGAGCCACCCAGGCGCCCCCTGCCTGTGTTTTTAAAAATGAAATTTCTCAGGGCTACTGGGTGGCTCAGTTGGTTAAGCATCTGCCTTCAGCTCCGGTCATGATCCCAGGGTCCTGGGATTGAGCCCCAAATCAGGCTCCCAGCTCAGCAGGGAGTCTGTTTCACCCTCTCCCTCTGCTTTGTGTGTGCACTCACTCTCAAATAAACAAATAAGACCTTAAAAAAGATAAAAATAGAATTTCTCTTTTCCCACTGCCCTTAAAGATATACTCCAGCAGAACCGGTGTGAGACTTGTAACATAAATTTTTAAAAAGCTAACCAAGTGATTACGGCCATCAACCCCAGTTTAAAGAATCATAGTTCAAATGCAATAAACACTGTTTTTTATGTACACAGTATTTTTCTGTTAGCATTGGCATTGTATATGGTTCCTCTGGGAGCAGGTATCCTCCAGTAGCTTGGTTTCACTGGGTGTTATCCAAAGCCTTGCTAAATTTTTCCAAGCTTCACTCAGAGAAAAAAAATGATACCAATGAAGTACAGCTGATCCTCATTTCACAGATTCCATGCTTGTGAAATTTCTTCCTTAAGAAAATTTATTTGTAGCCCCCAAATCATTACTGGTGGAGCTTTAATGATCATCTTTTGGCATGTCCAGAGTGGTAAAAAATTCGAGTCACCCAACACACATATTCCCAGCTGCAAGCGCACAAAGCTATGCCCTCTTCTTGCTTCAGCTTTTAACGCTGTAAAGATGCGTCCTTTCCTGGGGTTATTTAGTGTTACTTTTTCTCATGTTGGTGATTTTGGTTGGTGACATGCACTGAAAATGGCACCCAAAGTTCTCCTGAGGCTTTGTCTCATGTCCCCAAGCTGAAGAAGCCTGGTGGGTCACTTCCAGAGAAAATGTGTTTATTGGATAAGCTTGCTTCAGGCATGAGTTATAGTGTTTATCCTCAGGAGTTCAACCTTTGTTAACCAGCAATGTCTATTAAAAAGGTGTCTTGAAACAGAAACATGTAAAACAAAGTTATATATGGATCTGTAGAGAAAAATGTGAGTAGAACCTCTCAGGAACCTAACCCTACATTTCCCTTGGGAACAATGGTTCAGGGTTCAGGAGTTCGGTGTTCATAATGACTTTAATGAGAGCCGACTGTATGTGTCAAATAATTTACCCCATATCTTAAATTAATATAAATATAGTTAAATGGTTTATTTCAGAATTTAATTTGATTTATAGTCGAATGGCTCTTCAGAATTTAAAAAACACTGTCCACTGAGAAATTTATATAAAACTATAATCTGTACTTGAATAAATGTGTGTTTTCACCTGTAATAATTGTGCATATATTACTTTAAATTCATCTTATTTATGTAAGAACAATATTTTATTTTTATAGCTAGAGTAATAATAATTGTTACCATTGAGTGGTTAACAGTATTTGTTTAAAAATTGCTACATGTTCAGGATATTGTATAACAACATAATAGGTTCTTCCATCTAACCTTTACAAAAATTGTGGACATTATTATTAACCCTGTTGTACAGGTGAGCACATAAGACAAAAAGTTTTGGAGACTTGGCTGAGGCACGCTGCTAGTGAAAGACAGGTCTAGCATTCTGTATGTATTATTTATAAATACACACATATACTAAGTAGATTAAACACATATTGGGATACTTACTTATTTGATGCCTGTCACCTTAGTGGAATGGAGTCCCAGTGAAAGAGGATCTCTAATTTTCCTTGTTACATTGGATTCCTTGGGGTCTTGTTTAAAGAACCTGGCAGACAAACACTTAGTATCGAATCACCCTCATACTTTGCCATGTGTCTCATGGAAGGTAGGGTTTCAGCCCACAGTAAATGCTCATTGGTACATCTTATTGTCACAAAGATAAACAAATCCTAAGAGTACTATACAATGAGAAGTGTGTTGAGCCTCTCTCTGGCAATAAATAGCATTACCAATGGGGGACTCAATCGCTGAATCAATCATGTATTTGATCTATAAAATGGGAAACTGTTTTATGTTCCTCATCTTATCTGTCCCTTACCTCTACTCAGGATACCTTATGAGTATCAAATGACATACTGTTTGTGAAAGCATTTCTAAGGCTCAAAAGCATGGATTTTTGTCTTCTACCTCCTCCTCTAATAGTGTCTGTCATCTTGTCATCACTTTGTTCAACATTTAGAGTCTAATGATTCCTTTTCTGAATTAAATTCAGATATGATTCTGTATATGTCAAGTTTCTCTACTGGTCTTGCCTGAATTTATAAGATTTGAACCATTTTGAAGAAATATCATTAAAATAAAAAAGAGGACTTTCAGCAACTTGTATTTTATGTTTCCTCTGTGTTAATTTTAGCCTAATTTCTCACATCATTTTAGATTATCACTCAAAACACATCTGAATTTAGCGCTAATTACCTTTTTGATCAGCCATCTCAAGAAGAGATTGAGGCTTTCCTAACAGAGGACCTCCCTGCATCAGAATTAAATCATTAGCAATGAAAAACAGTGATATTTTACTGTTCTGTAAGTGGCAATCAATGAAATAAAAATTTTTTAAAAAGATTTTAAAAATTTCTTTGCAAATCCAACTTGAGTTCATGCAATGACACTTAAAATTCTGGCTTCATACTCCCCCAAAGCAGATAGTTTCGTTTTTCAAATAGCTGGTAGGAAAATTTAAGAGCTACGTTTTAGATTAGAGCAATTTATTTCATTTTTACGATGTGATACATTTTAATGCTTGATAAGCTCAATGAGAAAAGATCTTCTGTGAAGCATTTACTCAATAAATATTGATGTAGGTTGATTTATAACACTGTGCCCTGTTAGCTCTTCACGTTTTAGGTAAACAAATTTAAAATGCTAAGAATTAAAGAATGCTAAAGAATTTTACTTCCAGGATTATGCTGGTTTTAGTCCACAGACTGGTTGTCTTATAAACAACAGAAATTTATTTCTCACAGTTCTCGAGGCTGTCAGCCTAAGACCAAGGAGCCAGCAGACCTGTCGTCCGGTGAGGGCCCCATTCCTGGTTCATAGACATCCTCTTTGCCATGGCCTCACATGGCAGAGGGAGCCAAGAGAGCTCTCTGGGGTCTCTTTTAAAAGGACATGAATTCCCTCATGACCTAATCATATCTCAAAGGCCTCTCCTCCTAATACCGTCACATTGAGAGTCAGGCTTAAGTATATGGATTTTGGAGGGGATACAAACATCCAGTCTCTAACAGTGTCCATCATACTCCATTGTCTTCTTTCCATTTTAATTTATGTATCATTTGGTAGATAATACTTAACTCATTTATTATCATTATCTTGCTTCTCATATTGCTTTTCCTGCTTGGCTAGGGAGAAATCTACTGGATTTGAAAATATTTTCCTGTTTCAGCCAAGAATCCTTATCCTTCCTGAGGTCACTGGTCAAATGCACAACCTAAAAAAGGAGTTTTGGAAGGGGGGAGCTCTAGGCACTCGATGTGCTGGTGGTGGTAGTCCATCTCAAACATCGTCTTCTTCCATCTAACGTGAGACTTTGTGGAGGTACTTCCTGACCTACTCGTACGCTTCCTCTCTTTGACCATGGCTCATCCAGTCTTCCCATTCACCGACATAAACACCAGGTTTCATTTCCCCTTAGCTTGTCTTTTGGGGACTAGCCACCACATTTCTCGTCACTTTTCTTTTCTTCATGTAGTGAAGATGCTATGCCTGGCTCCCTAGAGTGTTCTCAGTTAACACACAGGTATTCTTCCATCTAACTGGGTAGAATTCAATGTTTACCAATTTCAATTCATTTGGGTGACCCGAATTCAGTCATTTTATAAATTAATGTTGTTAGGTAGTGGTGGGTTAAGCAAACATAGCTCATGTCTTCCTGGAACTCATGCTTTGCTCATTTTCTGCATCGTGCTGACACCTAATCCTCTGCCAGTTATATAATACTGATCTAAAATATACGGCTCTCCAACTCCACCCTCCCATTTTTCTCATTCTTCCACTTTACTTTTAGTACATTAAAAAAAAAAAAAAAGTAAATGTAGGAGAAACTCAAATCTTCCCTTGTGTCCTAGTCCATAACTCTTTTTATGAATGGATAAGGGAGTGTTGGAAGCTGTAGCATAAAAAGTGAGAAGTTGTTCCTCTAATCGTAGAAAATACCAGTGACAAAACCTTTGAGAAAATGTGTACGGAAGAGAGACTCTACTCTTTCTTCAGTATCGAGGCAAGGGACACATGCTCTTCCTCCCTGTGCTGTTGCTTCTATGTCTTGTCTTCTGGTTTTGCTTTGCTCCTATTAGCTAGCTAGAATTTAGGGAAGGTATTAGGGACCTGATATTCATCTTAGAACTAACGGATATCTTCACATTTAATTCTCCAAATGATCATTATAAGAGTGTGTTCCCTGGGGGCGCCTGGGTGGCTCAGTGGGTTAAAGCCTCTGCCTTCGGCTCAGGTCATGATCTCAGGGTCCTGGGATCGAGCCCCACATCGGGTTCTCTGCTCAGTGAGGAGCCTGCTTCCTCCTCTCTCTCTCTGCCTGCCTCTCTGCTTACTTGTGATCTCTCTCTGTCAAGTAAATAAATAAAATCTTTAAAAAAAAAAAAAAAGAGTGTGTTCCCTGGACCAACCAGCAGCAATGCTACCTGGGAACTTGTTAGAAATGCAGATCTTAAAAAAAAAAAAAAAAAAAAAAAAGAAATGCAGATCTTGGGCCACAACCCAGCCCTGCCAATGAAGAAATTCCAGGAGTGAGGTCCAACAATACGTGTTTTCTCATCACTGAGGAGATTGGGATATACATAGTGAACCTTGAGACCCAATGGATTGCAAAATCATTAAGTTCCATTCTGATTCTGAGATATTTTGGTTCATTGCAAATAGATGTAAATGACAAAGAGCATAATATGTTCCTGAAGTTTTTAAAATGTTCTATCTATCATTTTCTTCAATATTTCTGGAATAGCTCTTAATTATTTCACGGAGTGTGCGATCCCAGGAAACCCCGGCAAGAAACAGTTTTGTTTTGTCTTTAGAGCATTTGAAACCACTTAACCTGATTGTATTTTTACTTTCGTGCAGCTGAGATATCATAAATGCTCGCAATGCTGACTTTTAGTTGCACAACCAGGGCTGTATACATTTTATTTTAAATCCTAATATGGTCTATGAGGTATCAGGTAAGGCCGTACTTTGGGGCTGGCAGTTTAAAGTAACTGGAAGAACTTCTTAGGCGTTTAATTAGGGTTTTTAAACATGGCATCTAGTTACGATAATTCAAAGGAAAAATTGACTCTAATTAAATTTTAGAACGCCCAGCTAAAATAATTTTTTCACGTGTAGCTTACTTAAAGTAGGGAAATTCTATCTTGATGAATCTAATTAAAATGATGAAGATAAAACCTATTTGCTTAATTTAAGAAAAAAAATAAAAAATGTTTTTATAAACAGATTTTCCAAGCAGATTTTTGCATAGGAAAATTAGAGACTGAAAAAATAATAAAAATTTCTTATTGTTAGACATTTTGGAATTCTGATTAAGTATTTTTTAGGATCATATTTCTGACTGCTCATACATAAAACTAAGTGAGATGCAATAAAAACATATAGGTTGTTGCCACCTCCTCTCAACCCTGATCTCTGTCGTGATTAAGACTGGGAATTGTAGGAAATGGGAAAGACTATTTTCTGAACAAAATGACAGAACACAAAATAGGCTATTTGTTGTTATCACTATCTTGTATTATAACTGAAATAATCTTTCCTTTAACAATTAGGAACCTGGTGAAGAAAACAGTTCCAGGACTTTAGAAAGATTAGTTTCAAATTAAATGCATTAATTAACTAGCATTAATGACAGTCAATAATTTAACTAATACCATGGAGTCATGTTGGCAGATGTCTAAGAAAATATATTGATATATATTATGGCTTATTATAAAGTTATTAACATATCAGGGCTTTGACATTATAAAGAGTTAAAATATCTTCATGAAGTAATTAGTATAAGGCTAGCATATTCTCACTTATATTTTAAGAGAGCTTTTAAAGACTTAGGAAAACTATGTCACAAAGCACAGACATCCAAACAAAGCCCCATACGACTTCACAACAAGCTCTGTCTTCCTAAAATTTCATGCGGAGCTTTAAGTGGTCACGACCAATTTGAAATCTGATTAGAGCTTTTGGCAATGACACTTGTCTGGTATCTTACTGACCCTTAGCCTTTTGGACTTCAAGACTTCCCCCACTCCTGAAGCCTTTTTCCATTTTCAGTGAAATTTTTGTATGTCACTCGACCCAGCTGCAAGCACTTTGTCTCACTAAGGGGTAAATTGAGACACTCAGGTCTGGCATACTCATCTCCAGGGGCTCATGATGTGGGAGAAGTCCAAGAAACTTCCATTGTGAAAGGGGATGGCACAGGACTTGAGGCCAGGCCATTTTTCCCCAATGAATAGGTTGCTGTCCACATAGTAAGGATTGAGAGGTCCCAACCTCTTACCTGTAAAGACAGATGCCACCTGGAAAACAAAGCCTTGCTCACTGATGAGACAGCCTTCCTTGGTGGCTCACCCAACACTGTTATAGCCACGGGTCATAGGAGGATGTGATTCTGAAGGCCCATGGCCTTGGGCCCTCCATCATAGAAATCTTACCTCCAGACAAATGAGAGGCTACTGGGTCAGAACTTAGGGCCTTTTTGTAACTTTGATTTCCTGTGGAGGTTTTTCCACGTCTTCATTTGTTTTAAGAGAATTTGTAATCCTTGATTGGAGTACTTCAGTGATGACTACTTTAGAACTTAGTGACTCTAGCATCTGATGTCTTTCTGACATTGGCATTAGTTGTCTTTACTCCTTCCTGTGCTTTTCCTGGTTCTGGGTGGGACCTTTGCTTTCCTTTTGGATTCTGGACATTCTTGGTGCTGTGTTTCAGGGACTCCTGATTTTTAAAATCTGCTATTTTAGCAGCCTGTCACTTGGTTCAGGGTTAGCTTCTAGGTCGCGGCATATTTTTTAGGGTTCTTATCCAATATCAATTTCATTTTCAAAGGCCTTGCAATACCACTGTGTTATGCATAATTCCTCTGGTGCCCCTGAGCCTCCTGTTTCAGTCTCTGCAGGTGCATTGAATGGAGGGTTCGAGAAAGCTGATTGTGATTTGTTTTCTGATGCTAGAGGCAAGTCAAGGAAATTCTGGTCCTGAATCATTTTTTGCTATAGGGAGGAGGGCCTGGGGAGATATCAGGCTAGCTGGCACTGTGAGTCTTAGCAGATGAGCCACACATACCAATGAGTGTGGGGCCAGTGCTTATGGGTCCCTCTCCAGCTTCTGCTGTTTTGATACTCTCGGTAGATCCAGCCACCACTGACCTAGGTGGGGTTGTCCCTACCCACTGCTGCTGTGGCTGATGGGGCCTACTTGTGCCCAGATGGGGATCAGATGTTGATCACTCCACTAGGTTTCTGCTCGTCTGTCCTTTCCTGGTACTTTATTAGGAAAAAAACAATTCCAGATAGATACATATGAAGTTCTAGAAACAAAAGTTCTAATCTGCAGTAATAGAAATCAGAACAGTTGTCCTGGGGTGAGGATGATACTGGCTGGTGAGATAGGAATTAATTAGAAAGAGACACAAGGGAACTTTCTGGGATGATGGGAATCTTCTATCTCTTCATTAGGATGGTTATATGAATGCATCATTTGTCAAGACTCATAGAAATGTATCTAAAAACATGCATTCTATGTCAATTATGTCACATCCAAGAAGTGAGAAAAGTTTGTATAAAATAGTCTGACAAACTGGCAAGTGTCAGACCTTCAATGATTTAATAAGTGGTTGCAAAGCAACCCAGCTGCTCAGATTTTGTCCTGGTGCTGATGGAGATATGCTGGAGTATTTGAAGCTGAGTTGTGCTCTGGTAAATCATACATTTCAGGAGGTAGCTCCGTGGAAAGATGGAGACACTTACTGAGCTCTAAGCAAAGCCCACAGGAGAGATGGTGAGAACTTCAGGGAAGGAGTAGCCATGTGGGTTGTGAAGGGCAAGGTGTTCGGATGATGATGAATGGACTTGGTCATTCATCGGGTATTTAAGATGGAGGCAAAGGAGGAGTTTGGATGGCTCCTAAGTTTTGTCCTTGCGTCAGTTGGTAGATGCTAAGCTGTAGTTGAGCCATGAGATGTAGCAGGCAGGTCAGGAACTCCGGTGACAATGGAGGCATTGCATTTCAGGGGCATCAAAAACTCAGTAATTGAGAGAAAGGCAGGATCAGAATGGGGTGTGTTTGTGTATGAAGATCATGGATTTAGTAGGGATATCTTGATTTTTCAACTGTCAAGGACTGGTCCAATGGCACAGAGAAATTTGGCTTTAAAATTCCAAACAGCATTTAATTCTTTCAGGACATGACAGAGGATAGGCTAGAGCAGCTGGCTTTAGCAATGTGGGTTGACACTGTATACAAAATTTTTCTAAAGAAGTGTTTATTAGAGTCTCAGTGTGGTTCATGACTCAACAGGTTAAGAATTATTAGAACATATTTTAGTGAGGCAGAGAGAGGTTAAAAGAAATTGCACATGAAGATTTTTTTTTTTAATAAAATAGGAAGCAAGGTCATTTGAAAGTGAACCAGTGAAGTGCCTTAAGGAGGCAGAAGAAAATGGAAAGAGTTTGGAACAGCTGCTGGGGAGTATAAGAGGGAAAGTCAACTCAAGATAATTAAAGAGATTGGTGAAGTATCAGTCATGGCTCAGTTGACTAATTCTAAAAGCAAAAGTTTTAAGAAAATGTTTTGTGTAATGACATCATGTTTGAATCTTCCCGATTGACCTCTGTGAGGTAAATAAGACTAATTTGTACATGCAAGTTGATTTGTTTCCTAAAATTGTAGTCATATAATTTTATAGCCAAAACTTGTATTAGAATGATAAACCCAAACAATGACTTTCTGTTATTTTTAGTATCCCTGGAAATGTTGACACTAGAAGCCCTTAAACACTTGATAAAGCAAACAATTTCTTTTAACTAAACGCTTCACCAATCCTACAAATGTCACTGATCAAAGTCAGCACCGTCAGGGATTTAAACTGAAAATAAGTAGCACACTAAAGCAGGGGAGCCATAAAGCCATAATCCTCTCTTAAAATAGGGGATCCCATTGCTTTGTTAGAGTTGAGAGGTATAGTTTTGCTAGGAAGTAGATAAAGGCATCAGAAGGAAGGTGACAAAGGATAACAAGTTGGGGTATTTTTCATAAGTAGAAATAAGGAATACTTTGGTTGGTACTGAACATCCATCATCTAAGGAATTTTGTGAAATAATGAAGTAACTACATTCCACTTTCATCAAATGCAAGTGGTCTTACTGTCTTTTCAAGTGTCAAGCAATCTCCCCATGAAAGGAATATATATGTTGCTAATATTTTGCAACTATTTATTGAGTGCCTAATACTTCCCAGCTTTGATTTGGTAACAAAACGCATTTATGTGGAGAATAAAGTGTGATGCTATAATTAGACAAGGGCATTATTTGAGTAACAAGAAATAAATGTAGAGAAGATAATATCAAAATAGCTATGCACAGAGTCAAAAGCAAAAGAGAGCTCTCATTTCCCCCACTCCCCAGCTCCTAGCAAGCGCTATCCTTAAAAACACTCTCAATCAAATCTTGTGAAACGCTTTTCCTAATTTCCTCAGTAAGCCTTGATTCTTTCTTATATATAGGTCTATGTGACTTCCTTTTCAATTACAGCACTTAACCACGTTTTGCACTGGATTACTAATAAGTTTGCCATTCTTCACAACATCGAAAGCAAAGAAATGGGTATCTCTTGTTTTCACAGGTCTTCCAATATAGAATATAATATAATGTTCTGTCTCACTGTCAGTACCATGAAAGAGAGGCTTGGTAGTAGAGGGAACAGATTCTACACTGTTCTCTCTTCTTTGGGCTCATTTAACTAACCCAAAGATCACTAGCAA
Organism: Lontra canadensis; assembly: GCF_010015895.1. Taxonomy (NCBI): domain Eukaryota; kingdom Metazoa; phylum Chordata; class Mammalia; order Carnivora; family Mustelidae; genus Lontra; species Lontra canadensis. The sequence continues at coordinate 5,054,721 of NW_022631038.1, forward strand.
CCACAATCACAAACTGCAATCCCTTTCTCTCCTCCATCCCCTCTGCCTCCTTAGCTGTGTTTGGGTGAAGATCCTTTGAGAGGCATGCATAAAAGGATATTAGAAAACTCCTATTTTCATCAGTTAAGTAATATACTATAGTAGAAACAGTAAACTTTGGAAACAACCAATCCCACCTCCCAAATCTTGTACAAGTATATCTTTTGACCAGTTCTATCCCATCCAACACAATTTAAGCTTGAGCGCTCCCACTGGAAAAATATAGACATGTGGTAAGTTTAAATGAGACAATTAAGCATTTAATTCACTGGTTGCCTTCAAGTTAAATGTGTAATAAATTTAGTTCTTCTTATTAGTATTGTTATCAAATAATCTATGTACCCATTTTAAGGGAAATGGCCTCATTGACATCCAACATAGCAATATTTTTTGATTATCATATTAATTAAATATGTGTTAATAAAAAAGAGAACAAACTCCTTACACTTCTACAATTATAAAATAGAATACATTTACAAAAACCATAAGAGCAAAAGATTAAATTAACAAAATGTATTTAAAGTAAGAGATACTGAAACAAATTTTCTCTTCGAAAAATGAATCTGGGCACACTGCCATGTTCTCTGTGTGATGACTGAATTCTGCCACTTAACTCTCCACAAACTTCAGAGAAAGAGAAATCAACACACCATGCCATGACATTACTTGACTTTCAGTTGGCTTAAATCAATCATGGTACAGTTCTCGTCTCCTTACAAGATGATCCAAAGAATTTGTAAACACAATTGGAATTAAGACAATAAACATATCTGATCAAATTTGAATAGAGAGTAGTTATTCCATTGATCTAGATAGTATTATGTTATAGTCATTGTTCTTATTTGATCATTTACCTTTTCACTAATCAATACATTTTTGAGATATGTTGTTATATTATAGATCAAATTCATTTATTACAAGAGGCACACATTTTTATGTGATTGTTCCCCTATTAATGAAAGTTCAAGTGATTTGAGAACTCTTTCCGTTTAAAATGGTGCAACGAATATCCTTGTGTATGTTTCTTTGTGTTAACAACCAGGTGTATTAGCATTCCATACTGATATGCAGGCTTACACTCATATTCTCCCTCTCTTATTTATCTCCCTTTCTCTGTATCTGTCTCTACCTCTATCTCTTATTATTTCCAGTTTACCCCACATACTTGTGGCATAATAGAGACATGCACACACACCAAATGTTAGGTCATTAGTTTATAAAATAAAAATCATATTATATATACTTCTCTGCATTTTATTTTTATTTTTTTATCATTTGTTTTGGTTTTATTTGTAATTGTGGCAAAAACACATAACAAAATTCACCATCCTCACCATTTTTAAGCGTACAGCTCGGCAGTGTTAAGTACATTTATGCTGTTGCGCAACAGCTCTCCAGAGACTTTTCACCTTGCCAAAGTACAACTCTGTGCTCGCTTATTAAATAATGAGTCCTTGTTTTCTTCTTGTTCCAGCCCTTGGCAACCATTTCACTTTCTGATTCCATAAATTTGGCTACTTTGGATAGCTCATGTAATGGAATCATATAGAAACCTGGCAACTAAATCCTTACATATATGGTCAAACCATCTGTAATAAAGGTGCCAAGGCCAGTCAAAGGGGAAAGAACAGTCTCTTCAACAAATTGGTCTTGAGAAAACTGGGTATCCTACTACAAAACAATTAAGTTATACCCAAGTCTTATACCACATAAAAAATTAACTAAATCAAAGACCTAAACATGAGACCTAAATCCACAAAACTCGTAGAAGGAAACATAGGGGAAAACCTCATGACATTGGCTTAAGAATGATTTCTTGGGTAGGACATCAAAAGCACAGGCAACAAAAGCAAAAATAGATCAATGGGACATCACTTAGACATTTCTGTGTATAAAAGGACACACTCAACAAGATGAAACGACAACATACTGAATGGGAGAAAATATTTGAAAATCAGGTATTTGATCAGGGGTTAATATTCCAGATACATGAAGAATTACAACTCAACAATAATAAATCCAAATAACCCCACTCAAAAATGGGTAAAGGAGCTGAGTAGACATTTCTCCAAGATGATATATGTATGGCCAATAATAATATGAACAGAGGCCTGTCATCACTAATCATCAAGGAAACGTAAAACCACACTGAGATAATACCTCCCAACTTAGAACGGCTACTATCTAGAAAAAAGCATGAGTGAGGATATGGATACATGGGAATGCTTGTGCACTGTTGTTGGGAATGTAAAATGGTATAGCTGAAATGAAAACCAATATGGCATTTCGTTAGAAATTAAAACAACAACAACAACAACAACAACAAAACCAGAATTACCGCAGGATTCAGCATCTCCACCTCTGGAGAATAAATAATTGAAATTATTTCAAAATAATTGAAAGAGTAATCGTGAAGAGGTATTTGCGCACCCTTGTTCATAGCAGCATCATTCACAAAAGCCAAGCAGTGGAAGCAACTTAAGTACTTATCAACAGAAGAATGGATGAACAAAATGTGCATACATACATGAAGTGTTTTTCAGCCTTAAAAAGTAAGGAAATCCTGTTCCATGCTATAACATAGGTAAAACTTGGGGACATACTGCACTTTAATTTTTTTAACTCAACAATAAATTGAGGCAATCTTTTCAAATCAGTTAGTAGTCATCTCACATACTATTTCCTATGGCTGCAAACTTTTATATTTTTCAGTGTATGGCTATCACTTAGTTTATTCAAATATGTTTTCATTGTCATTTGTTTCCAGCTTAGTGCACTATAAAAATGTTGCCATGAACATTCTTTTAAACATAGCTCTATATATTTGTCACATTTTACTATTAATTTCTATACGTATAGGGTTATAAGTTACAGCATATAGCCAGCACTATTCCTATGGTTTAGTGTAGGATTATTTTGGGGGGAGGTATAAATAAGTAAATATTTTTCTAATGGTTCTAATTGTTTCATGGATGTTAAAATATATTCTCTGTTTTTAATGAACTTAACCTATATATACATACTAGGGTGACTTTATTTCATCTACACCTTTTTGCGTCTAATAGAATGGACTGAGATATATTGAACTATCCCAGTATAATTTTATTTTTTCAAGTTTTCTTTGAATTCTTACTAATTTGCTTTTTAAAATGTCATTTGTATTCATAGAGATTTGGTATTCTCTGAACCACTTCTAGTGAATATGATGTGACCAGTCACCTAACTGTGCAATAGTAAGATGTTTTAGTTTCCTTTGTAAACTTACACCAGAGACCTGTCTTGGCTGTGGATAACCACTTGGATGGAAAGTAAGTCACTTGATGAAAGTACCTTTTAATGAACTGTGTTTGCAATTTTCTAAATGATAGCCATGAGGCCAGAACATAATTACAACTCCTCCCTAAATGATGGGAATATTCTCACTAATCAGGCCTGGATGCTATTATGTATTAATGTCATTACTAAAAAATCTAAAATCTAAAAATAGTTTAATTAAAAGTTAAGTGTGTTTGAGGCTAGAAAGACCATCACTGAATCCAGTTGTTTCATTCTTAGTAATCAACTTTCTTTCCATTAAATGGCAGGAGTAATGTGTTCAGATCAGGGAGTTGCATTACCACGCACTGCAGTAAAAGGAGGAAGAGTGGCTGCTTCCTCTTCCTGATGCTACAAATACATTTTCTGCAAAATCACTAAAAGTTCTAGCCCTTCTGGTCCATGTGATTGCAGACTTAAACTCTAAATCGATTATGTTGGCTGAGCCTCCCAAGCCAAGTTGAATGCATAGTTAGTGGTTTTATCGCTAAAGGTCATCTCCACATAGCCTTTTGAATTATTTACTATTCCATTTATTAAATGTGTAAGTGGGAAAATCAGTTAACTATACATACACACACACACACACATGTATGTATGTATCTTCAGATACAGATATAGATATATAATTTTAACTTCAGATACGTGTGCGTGTGTGTGTGTGTGTGTGTCCTGCTCTGTATTTAATAAAAACTAAAAAGGAGATCTACATTTAACTTAGAAAGATAAATGAATTCACGCTTCAATAATTTATTAATATGTACTAATTAATTAGCTCTATACAGTTATATACAATATTCAATTTCTTAAAATATATCTGTATTTTCTAATGAAATGAAACAAGAATTTTTGTGTTATAAGCAGTAGTGTGCTGAAATACTTAATGACAGTTTCCCCTCCTCCCTTGCAAAAAGCTCCTATATATAGCTTTGGCCAATTTGTGTAGTGTAAACACTCACCAGGTGTGGTTTCAGCGATGTACACATTCTGATCTGGGAGGTGGATGTTATCTGGTGTCCACACACCCCTAGAAATGACATACTTTGATTTTATGATTTTCCTTGCCTGTGTTATTAGTTGGCCCTTAACCTCAGTGAAATGACTCTTGGAGGGCCAGTTTTTTACATGGCAAGAAAGTCATGAATATCTAGAGCCTTTCAATCCATCTGGGATGTCAGTGGTACGTGAATGTTTAAATTTTGTTGAAAAAAGTGAAGAACACCACCCGTTCGCCCAGCGGTGGTAGGTTTGAGAGGAAGAAGCGGAAGTGCCCGTTTTTCCATGCATCATTAATTTGTGAAGGAGCAGTCTGGGTTTGGATTCCGAGAACCTCATCCAGATGTTTAGCTTTGGACTAAAATATTAATACATCTGCTCTTTTCTTCCTCATGTTTTGAAAGGAAGGATAATGGGGTTGTATGGAAGTAGAAGTAGAAGAAGTAGAAGGGAGGGGCTGGCAGGATCATGTAACAGTCATGAATGTGTCATAACCAGGTCTTACCCCCCACTCCTTCCCCTCTTGGTGGATCCTCAGATGAAGGAGGAATGAGCAGCCTCACTCTAATTCTGAGAGAGTTAGTGGGTAGCGACATAGCATCTAAACGAATACACAAGCAAGTCTTCTGTTTCACACTATAATTCTTGTCCTAGTGTGACCCCAGTGTTTGCAAAATGAGCCATTCCAGGACTAAGGCAGTAAAAATGGAGGAATTTTTGAACCTACATCATCAATGTATCTAAAATTGTCATCTTTTTACTGATTAGAGACAAAAACACAATTAAGTAATGCTTTTAATTCAATAAACTTATAAAATGCAGACAAACAGAAATATGGAACTATCAGTCATATTCAGAAGTAGTAACTAAAAAAGTGGCGTATGTGTTTCCATCTTTTGTCGATGGACCTACCCATCTATCTAATATTCCTTCCTTCCTTCTTTCCTCTCTCCCTCCCTCTCCCCTTCCTTTCTGTCATCTCTATATGTATGCATGTATCTAAAATTTCATTTGGATTTTCTCCATTCTTCAAATAGTGATTTTGTATATATTCCACATATCTATTTGGATATCCTTTCACAATATTTTGGTGTTATTTTGTTTCATCTGTCACTTAGAGATAGCTTATCATTTAATTTGTTTCACTTATTGATATTATATTCATTGGTTTTATCAAACTGATTAGGTGTCTGTATTGGGGGGTTTATCTGCTTATCCTTATTATCTGCTTATCCTTATTACAAACGTATTTGAATTTATTTTTTCATCTTATATATTTCTCTTTTCTATTTACTAAATGTCTTTCTAGTTTCAACTTTTTTTTCTTTTTGAAGCTTCAGATGGATTGATGGTGTACTTTTATGTTTATTTTACCTTTTTTTGATTTTGTCATTAACTTTTTTAGTGGTTTGAGAGTTACTTCTATTATTTTTGTGGTCACTCTTAAATGTTTAATACATATTTCAAATTTGCGTTTTTATTGCAAGTGCTAAAACAAATTGTCATTTCCAGCCTCCTTCTAAATAAGACAAAAATCTTACTTTTTAGCATCCCCGTATATCTCATCCTCCACTTCCCAATAGAGTGTTATACAGAAACTTAATTTGGCTTGTTTCTAAATATGTACTGATACATACAGTTATAGGTGGTCAGTCAGAGCCTAGATAGGTAGATAGGTAGATGGATAGCTGGATAGAAGATAGAGGTGGGTAGTAAAGCACAGATGTTTTCAAGATTCTGGTGTTTCTCGTAAGAGTTCTGATATCCATCTCATTCCAGCATTTTCGTGGTCAGCCTGCCTTTTCTCTCTGGTTGATGTAAGTATTTTCTCTCCTTCTTTAGATGCGCTGTGTCTGCAGTTATGTTTGCTGTTACTTTAATTTGGCATGTATGCTTGATGATTTTTTCCAAAGTAAAGACTTGTGACTTTCTGTTCTGAGAAATTCTGAGCAACTCCTTTCTTCAAAAATTGCCTTTCCAGTCTCCTTTCTATTGCATATAGGTTACAGCTAGCAGATCTAGCTCCAAAGCTTCAATTTGCTTTTGAAAATTTTCATCTCTTGTGTGTGTGTGTTTGGTTGCTTTCTCAGCAAAGTTTTCAGGCAGTAGTTCATGGTTCAATCGTGCTCAGTTTTGTATTCAACATATACAGTGGTTTCTTTTGTTTAAAAAATGTTTTTATTTATAAGAATTTAATCTTTAGTTTTCTTTTATAATTCTTCACCTCCTCTTCTTGTGCTCATGCTTGGTAACCTGTTGTCTTGTTTTATGGGCGTTATTCCTTCTGTTTCTCGTGGAGGGTATTAGGCGCACTTCCTTTAAAAGCCTTTCAAATTGTTCTATTTCCTTTTTTTAAATTTTTAAATTTTTTTATAAACATATAATGTATTAGTAGCCCCAGGGGTACAGGTCTGTGAATCGCCAGGTTTACACACTTCACAGCACTCACCATAGCACATACCCTCCCCAATGTCCATAACCCCACCACCCTCTCCTGACCCCCCTCCCTCCAGCAACCCTCAGTTTGTTTTGTGAGGTTAAGAGTCTCTTATGGTTTGTCTCCCTCCTGATCCCATCTTGATTCATTTATTCTTTTCCTACCCCCCAAGCCCCCCACGTTGCATCTCCACTTGCTCATATCAGGGAGATCATATGATAGTTGTCTTTCTCCAATTGACTTATTTCGCTAAGCATAATACCCTCTAGTTCCATCCACCTCGTCGCAAATGGCAAGATTTCATTTCTTTTGATGGCTGCGTAGTATTCCATTGTGTATGTATACCACATCTTCTTTATCCATTCGTCTGTTGATGGACTATTTCCTTTTCACTTCACTTGTATGTCTTCCATTTGTGGAACATGTTGCTCGGCTTTCACTGAGAGTACTAAGAGCAAAGTTTTGTTTTTGTTTTTAGGATTTTATTTTATTTAAGAGAGAGAGTGAGCCCTAGCAGAAGGGAGAGGCAGAGGGAGAGGGAGAAGCAGACTCTGCACTGAGCAGGGAGCCTGACGTGGGGCTCTATCCCAGGACCTCGAGACCAAGACCTGAGGTGAAGGCAGATGCTGAACTGACAGAGCAACCCAGGGGCCCAGGAACAAAGCATTTTGCTGTGACTGTTTTACAGTGGAAAGTTGCAGTGCTCCTCTTGATGGTCACTCCCATGGCTTGCCTACCGGGGCAGCTGAACTTCTGGCCAGGTGGTTCATGGCTCCCAAAATTCCAGTGTTGCAGAAAGGATGGAACATAAATGGTCAGTCCACGTAAAGGATAGCTTACAACTGGCACGATGTCACTTCTTCCACATTTGGTTCATTAACCCAGAGAACACGCAAGCTCCGATGCTGTGGGAGAGCGGCTGCACCCGTGTGTGAAAAGTCAGTCTCTTCCAAGGGACTCTTCAGAATTCAGCTACTGAACAGGAGTGAGTCAACTTGTCCCCATTTGTTGGAATGCACTTACCCATCCCACACACTATGGCAATATTGTATTTTGTTTCCTCAGTGAGGTCTAATGATTGTTTCAATATACTAATGTACAAAACTCTGCAGCTTTGAACTTCCCAAGTAGAATTAATTAATTCCTGGATAACTCTCATCATGGAGAAAGAAATTTTACAATGTATCTTTGAAAAGAAAATTATGCTATTTTATTTCACTTTTATTTTTACTTAAAGAAAAAGATCAAACCATGTATTTGTATCATGATTACAGAAATCAAATAGAGAGGAAAGAACACCAGTCTTGGAGTTAAAAAAAAAAAAGTGGCTCTCATGCCAGATGTTCCAGATGTGATATTTAATAGATAACTTAATCTTTTGGCTCCTTGCTTTTTTCCAATTATGCATGAAATTAAGATATCAGACTTCGTTCACTCTGAACATGTCCTTCATTACTAAAACTCCATTCAGAGGATTATTTATCATCTAACTGATAAATACAAACATCTAATTAAAATATTATATACATTCTAGTGATCATAATGCTCAAAATACAGATATGCTTAGGGAAAAAAAGCCACATTTTTCTTTTCTTATTTTTAATAATTTCTTTCAAGTCTCAATCTTTCTTCAGCTTCCTAGCATAAATTCAATTACTCAGATTCACACACACACACACATACACACACACACACCAGATATTGTCAAAAGAGGTCACCCTCAGATTGCTGTTTCTTTTAATTTTCTAAATAAATCACATTTATTTATAATAAGCTTATACATCATTCCAGACTTTGACTTTGTGGTGAAGCTGGATTCAACCATGGACCCTCTTTTCTCATCAGAGCCTTTTTAAGTTGGAAAGTCATTTTATTGAACTGAAGCATCACATGATAAAATGATAAAGCCATAAGCTGCCATATTCAGTAAGTATGAATGATGATATTTGACTCAGGAGATGCCTCAGATTTGTTTATTTCTACATGAGTAGGACTTTACCTTTTCTTTTTTTTAAAAGCTTTTATTTATTTATTTGACAGAGAGAGATCACAAGTAGGCAGAAAGGCAGGCAGAGAGAGAGGGGGAAGCAGGCTCCCTGCCGAGCAGAGAGCCTGATGCGGGGCTCGATCCCAGGACCCTGGGATCATGACCTGAGCCTAAGACAGAGGCTTAACCCACTGAGCCACCTAGGTGCCCAGTAGGACCTTTTTCTAAATCATTGGTTGTTCCTTTCCACTCAAACTGGGAAACTCCACCACCATTTCTATTGTTGTCAGCCTCGGGAGGACAGAGCACTTGGAGATGTTGCAATCAGAATAGAATGACTGAATTAGAAGCAACGGCATGTTGCCAGTACATGATATAACAAAACCAAGGAGACATTAAAGAAGGAAATTGACCATATCTGTGTGAATGGGAGAGGAGGACACTAGAAACACAGGTCAGGGAGACTTGGATCTTAAAAGTATGAAATCTGAATAATGGAGAAACTCAGAATTTTTTGCAATTCATGCCAACAGTCCTGATATGCAAAGAAGGTTAATTCAGTACAGGTGGTGCATGTCACAAATAGCATTAGCCACTGAAAAGGGATTGCAATGTTATAAAGAGGGGCTGTCTTAAAACACCTCAGCTCAGAGACTTGTTTGGTTTTGTCCGGCAAATAATCTCACCAATTTCTTAGTTTGGAGAGAGTCTGGTATTAAGTCAGAGAAACACTAAATCCCCTTTTTGATTTCTTCCATGTATAATTTTGATTCAACCTCTAAAAAGCTATGTATGGTACCTCTCTAGTGGTCATTCTATATTAGTAGGTTTATTTTTATACAAAGGGTCATTAAAGGTAGGAACCTGACATGGTGAGCCACTAATGTACAATGGATGTCATTGTTTGTTTCCAGAGTTAATGAGCTAGGATTTTCACTAAAGGCGAGACAGTCTGATTGTATCACATATGACATTCAGCTGAGTATTTCTGGACTATGAAATGATTCACAGTGTTTCTAACCATATAAATTTGTTTATAGGTCATTGTTTCTCAAATTGCGTCTTCTGGAGTTTTTGTGGAAAACACAGATCATTTGACCTAGCCTCAGGATTTCAAGATGCAAACTAAGGATTTAGAATAAGGTTGTGTGAGTTTCTTGTCACATCCATAGAGTAAGAACGTCATGAGGGTCATAAATGACACAGGTTTCTTTCATTCAAACCTTTTTCATGTATCCTCCGGACATATTATTGAATATGAGTGCTAGAGGTAGCAAAGGAAAGGAAATGTGGTACCTCTCAGTACTTTGTCTCCATTAAACCAGTACAAGTGAAAAACAAATGACAGATTATTGGCATTACTTGACATTGAATCCTCCTCGTCTGCTTGAGTGTTCTCTCTTTTGCCATCAACAATATTGTCAGGTCAATTTTGATTTAAAAATGGGCAATAGAGAGTCTTAAAAATAATGCACACACATCAACTTTCAAACGTGGGGCAGGTGAGAATGTTTAGCATTGGTGTTGACTTTGGAAAACCGTGTGTCAGCAAAGCAACTTGATGAAAATGCTCTGAAGGAAAAATGATTACAGAGGCTATCATAAACTTGAATAAATGATTTAGTTATCTAGAAATCACAGTATGTTTAGAAACCCACCTAATTTTAAGTATGAAATTGAGAGTTGCTCTTTGACTGGTAAACAAAGCTGTTTCGTCAAATCGGTTGTTAATTGGTTACATATATTTTTCTATAGTCAGTGCTATTTCCCAAAATCACAAATCTGAAACAAAATTTCAGAAATATGGCAATCTTAGATATTTTAATATTTAAAAAATACAGGTAAAATATTAGCAATTTATAAGCTACAAAGATCTTAGACTTCCTAAATGGGCTGCAGAAAGTTCTTGGTCCATAGTGGTTTAAAAGATATCTCAGAGCCCCTTCTCATGATCAGTTTGGGTTCCTGGATATAAAGCAAAGTGCTGGGTTTGGGATACAATATAAAGGAAAATATTGTACACTTCCCTAATAGAGATAGCAACATATGATTATATTTATATCCATCAAAGAAGGAGGTAATCTATGACAAAGTTCTCACAAGTATCTAAAAATTCAAAATAGTTACTGAGTCGTTGGGTGTTAAGAATTATTGCTAAGTTTGTACACTGAGTTCTGTTATAAATAATTGCACATAGGGCTGAAAATAATTATAAAAAATTCTAAGAACTTTGGAAAAATTGCTCAAACCCAATTTACTAATAAAAAGTGACATTTTTGACAGTTCTAAAATAGTTTTTCTTTTTTTTCATCCCCAGTTCATTGTTTAGGATAACCATGTTTCTTTTTTTTTTTTTTTAATTTTTATTGCAGCCAGGTTACAGAATCCATGTCTACAAGGTAAAACAAGTTTATAGGTGTGAGAAAGTAAGAATATATATTCCTTTCAATATGGTACATACCTACATTAGGTAGGGTTTCAGGAGTTTGCCATCTGCTACCAAGGAGTTCAGAAATGGCTAAGCTGCAATATAAAAAAAAATCATCAGAGAGATAAGAATAGCATTATGTCAAGGAAAAAAGTGAAAATTGAGAAAAAGGTAGTTTTCTTTGTTTTTCTCATTAGCTTCCACCCCCTCCCCCTCTAACACACCCTCAGAGGGATGCCTTTATGCAGAAAGAAGGGAAGGTGTTAGGATGGGGAATTATTGGGAAAGTTACAAGAATGTTTGATTTTATAACTTTTTTGTGACAGCTTGTATCTCTCAGAGAGATTTAGTCTAGTATTTAACAGACTCTGGTGCCATGGGGTATGTCAAAAGGCCAATGAACTCTATAAATATTCTATAACTAAACAATTTCAATTTTCATTTATATTTCCCGAAAACACTGAGACTATTGCTAGAGAGAAAGTAGAGGTTGACCTGAGAGCCTTAGGGCACATGCTGCCTTCAGCTGGATGGGTTTGGAGGACATTGGTTGGGCTAAGCAAAGTCCTCCTGGAAGGGGTGTACTATTTTCCTAAATGCAACTTTAATCCTCCCGCAGTTCTGTATTTTATTACAGGATCCCTTGTGTAATCTCTGTCCATGTTCTTCTTGCTCCTTCATTTACTCCTTCACCCATGCATCTGCTCATTAATAAATAACCACTGCAGTCTCACTCCCCATCAAGCGCCATGCTCAGAGGAGAAAGAGATAAAGTTGAGAACTGATCTCTGCTCTCAAACAGATTGCATTCCAGCAGATCCAGAAAGTAGCAGGAAGGACATGCAACCAGATAAGTAGATGACAGTGTGCAGTGTGTTCTAGTGAGACAACTAACACTGGCATTCCTTTTTGATAGAGACATGTACTTATTGCTACCCAATACCCACTTCCCATCTTTCTTGGTGACATGATTCCAAATTTCCTTTGGAAACTAGCCCTCCTCACATCTGCTTGGGATTATTCTAACTCAAAACAACCTGAGTATCTCATCTTCACTGGACTGCAGTTAGTTCTATAGTGGTCTTGTCAGTAAGGGCACCGTGAGTCTGAAAAGAGCATGACCCTTTAGGAAGGGGATGGGGGCAGTGAAGGCCATTTAAATCCCCAGGGTGAACCAGGTCTGAGGAAACCAAGTCATGACATGTGTTCTGAGGGTGTATGAGTCCTGGAACAAACAGTGTTTGAGAGCATTGCCATCTTTCCAGTTATGAGAAGGATAAATGATCTTTAGGTTTTAAGTGAGTTTTCTCTGCCATTTCTGCCACATACAAATGAATGATTTCCAAAACACATATGTAGATCAGTTTCTATTTTCCTATAATCTGGTGAGCCCCAAGATGTGCTGCTGCACAAGTAATAGGTACTTTTCAGGGTCAAAAAGAGTGAAAGGAGAACTTATTGATTTCCACACCTGATCAGACGGTTTTGCCAGCTCACCTGGTGATATCTATCTGAATGCCACTTGAAATCTTCAAGGCTCCAAGAGCAATTTACACAGGCCAAATCCAGTTGCTACGCATACAGTTTATGCTTAGAGATGTTGCAGGATTGGCCCGGATGATTTGATTTGATCTGAAAAACGAAATGCCATGCCTCCCAAAGCTTTGTCAACTCCATCTAATTAAGCCATTCCTCACTGGCAGGGAATCAATGAACGAGTACACAATGATTAGATGAAAGTATAAAGGACTTTAGAGTAAGTCCGAGAGAATCCGAGAAAAGCAAATGTAGAAGGAAGCTTTGTTCTCTCTTTTTGTCCTCTCTATAGATTAAAGAACCTCTGTTGTATATTTTGCTAATGTCAACATAGGCACAGAGAGTTAACAAGTAAACCAGAAGAAAGATGGAATGTCATTTTTATTACTTTTTTTGAGGGAAGAGGAATTATTTATCTGACTGTCTTTCTCTGCTGTGAATTTACCCGTCAGTAGGTAACTAACACCATTTTCATTTCTGATTTTTGATATTCCAGTGACTTATACAAGACATGGTTCGGGCATTTGATGAAATTTGGACAGAAACATAATGATTTTTATAGTGTCCCAAGTGTATTCAGTAACCTCACTTTGACACGTGAAACGTGTTGGAAACCTACACGAGTCTATTTGCCAAAATGTCCTGCTTGGTGCCTGTGACAGAGCAACTTCTTTCCGTCCACTCACTTGTGCAGTTTGAGCACCACTCTTGTGTGCGACAGCAAGGGAAACATTGAATGCTACTCATGATCTCCCTACATGCCAAGAATGTCCTTTGATCTTACAGACTCTTTGCTTTCAATCCCACGGCACAACATCAAATAGGAGAAGCCGGCACTAGACTATTTTTCTTTGTGGATGGACATTCTAGTATTTTCTTAGTATCATGAATTTGATTAATTATGCAGGAAGGCCAAGATAAAGAGCCACAAGAGGCTGATTTGAAGCTCACATTCCACTTCAGACGCATTTGCTCATCAGTTAAGGAGCAGACTGTGTTGACAATGTGCCTGTTTGATAGGCACACCCTGTTTGGCTCTCATCATTCTTAGGACCATGAGTTTCACTAATAAATATCTTATCAGACCATTTTTTTTTTTCTTTCAGGTACAATATAACACTGTTGTATAAATTTGATTAATTTGCTACAAACTCCATTTAAGAAAAGTAGTAGTTTTATTTTTGTATCAACAAATTCCACTTTTATTATTACTTTATTGTTAATAGTACCCTAAGACAAAGCAAAAGTTATATCTAGTTGTATGTTCATTGATTTTTTTTTGTTTGACTAAGCAGTCATTGTTTTTTCTCATTTATGGATTTGTCCTTCTTATATCTCTCATATTATTAATAAACAGAGTAGTAAACATTCTAGCTTATATAAGCGACTTAAGCCACCAAGTTGCTTTTTCTTTTTTTAAGGATGCATCTTTGTCCAAGCAGTTTGAAATGAACTATACAAAAAAACCACTGAAGGTGGTCAGTATCATGTGTGTTGACCATGATGATCACCAAGTCTTTCAGGAGGTACATTAGGAATGACAATTGAGCATGAAATGAAGAAGAAGGAAGGAAGGGAAGAAGGGAGGAAGGCGGGGGAGGAAGAAAGGGAAGAAGGCATGAAGGAAGGAGGGAAGGAAAGAAAGGGTTTATTCTTCAAGCATCGCAGACTTCATGTATCATAATTCCAAAAAATGACCGTTATTTTCCAGCATACTCCCATTACCTTAACCTTGGCAGTAAGAAAGTTCTAGAAGAGAGGATGAAGGAAAAACAAAACCAATATGAACTTAGTATTGAATAAATGTTGAGTTGGGAGTGTTGGCCTTCTGGCCTACTGATAGAACCAAGGAATAATCTCTTAGGGAAAGGGTGCCGAATGCCATTGCAAGAGGCATCATTGCCAAGGTTGGAAATAGGTGCTAATTACACTGTGCATACAGCCTATGATACTGACTTCTGCCTCGGAGAACAAATATTTCACTCTACAGAAAATGTTTTAGTTACACTTGAGACTACATCATGGACATGTTGCTTGATGGTTCTTTGAACATCTACGGGTGATTAAGCTGCATCCAGATTTAAAAATCCTAAAAAGTAAATAATTACCTTATGTGAACTCACTGTGAAGAGCTATAATGTCTTGTCACATTTGGAAGCTGTTCTAAGACTAAGACTAAGGTCCTCTGCCTATTCCTTTGAGCAATCCCAAGATGGCTGAACGAAACATACTGGAAAAGTAACCTTCTCTACAGCATGACAGAACAGACTACACAGAAAGACTTGGCTGAAGGCAGATGAAAAGGCAAGAGGAGGAAGTTCACTTCTGAAATGACTTCTCAGCCAGACTTAAGTTGCTCTTCCATCGCTAAGTGCCCCATTAAACTCAGAACTGCAAGAGCTACTGGGAAATTCTTTACATCAATACACTGCAATGCGTCTTTTCCTCTGTTTACAACCTTTGTGAATTTTCTTCTCTCCAAGTATTAACTTACTGGGTTCAATTATAACAACAAAAAGGCAGAAAAAAAGCCAATCTTTACAGTCTAGTCAGTCAATCAACAGAATTTTATCAAATACCAAACAAGAGCAAAGCCATGTGAGCTCAACAGAAATGAGACACCTCCAGAAGCTGTTGTGGACTTGTCCGACCTTGACCTCAGGAACAGATCCTTTAAACATTTGTTGACATCTCTTCAAATTTTCCACAATTTTATGACCTGTTCTGAAGCTCCAAGCAGTTTTAATTACTTGACTGTCTGCTCAAGTTTTGCTTGAGTAGTGGATAAGTTTGAAAAAATTGACCTTTCCAGCATCAGCTTAGAGTAATTAAGGAAGTGCTACAAAATTCTGCTTACAGAAATGTACACTAATGGCAAATAAATGCACATTAGTGACACTTAGATTTTATTCAGTGCTGGCGGTTATGCGTTTTCCTTGCTATTCCTGCATTCACAATGTCAAGTGGAGTTTAACAGGATTTTAAAAATTGTTTTTGCCCTTTAAACAATTCTAGGAAAACTTCACACATGATTTTCTTTCCTTGTTTCCTATCTGCCCAGATGCACTGGGATTCGCCAACTGAAGTTGCCCTTGGGTAATATTACAATTTCTGTGCATCCATGCCAGTTCTATAAACCATACAAACCAACAGCTTTGTATGGTGACCTCATTCCTAGAACAGCCTTGATTCTGCAGGTCCATGATCCAAGTCCTTGGCCTTTGTGCTTTTTTTTGATTCTCATAACATACAAACACTTGTAATGTGAAAACAAGAGAAGTTCTTATTTTTTGTTATGCAAGTGGAAATCTCCTTGCCATTCTGGTTTTGAGGTAGCCTGGTATTAAGAACAAAGTCATTTTGTTTAATATCTGCAGCATGTTTGCCTTTCTGCTCTGGTGTTAAGACTTCGACCTCATAGCTCTGCAGAGTGATGGTCTCCAAATGTGGAAATGTCAATTGGAATTGGTATTCACCTTTTTCTCTATGACAATTAAAGAGCCAGAGGAAATGCTGACCTAAAAATTATGTTGTGTTTGTGCCACCATCTTTTATATGTCTTCTAATTTGTTCCTTTATGCAAGTAGATATATTGTCATTGAACAAAAATTCAGTGATTGAGACGAAGCTCGATCATCTACCCGAATCTCCATGTTTGGCCTGGAAAGAGCCACTCTTTACATGTTGAACTATAACCTTCCAAATCTTTTCAAACATATGTAGACACAATGACAGATATTTCTGTATTTATAAATCATCTATCTACCTATAGGATTTGCCTTATTTTAATTTTTAAGTAGAAATGGTATTGTATTGCTTCTTGCTTGTTTTCACTCAACAAGTAACATTTGGTGGAGATCTTTCCTATTTCTATGTATAGACTCATATATTTTAGATATGTCTACCCCCCTTCTTGGTGAAATTCATGTGATTTGTAACTTTTTCTGCCTCAAACAATCATGCAATGTACATCATTATAAACACCTTTTGTGTCTGTGCAAGCATTTTTTCCTTAAATGAATACAAAATGTTGCAAGTTTTAGATCTTAGCATGATATGTAAATAATGTTTTGTATTGGGAAACTTTTAATAGTCTAGGAAAAACTTCTCACTAAAAGATATGTAACATTAAAAAAATTCATCAGCCGTGGGTCGCCTGGGTGGCTCAGTGGGTTAAAGCCTCTTACCTTTGGCTCAGGTCATGATCCCAGGGTCCTGGGATCCAGCCCCTCAGCGTGCTCTCTGCTCAGTAGGGAGCCTGCTTCCTCTTCTCTCTGCCTGCCTCTCTGCCTGCTTGTGATCTCTGTCAAATAAATAAATAAAATCTTTAAAAAAAATTTTCATCAGCGTCTACCACATTATTACAACAAATTTTGATCTTCAAACTTCTTAGGATTTCCAATCTGGAAGTTGAGAAAA
Source organism: Lontra canadensis (assembly GCF_010015895.1). NCBI lineage: Eukaryota > Metazoa > Chordata > Mammalia > Carnivora > Mustelidae > Lontra > Lontra canadensis. The sequence continues at coordinate 5,071,878 of NW_022631038.1, forward strand.
ATTATGTCCTGTTACTTACTTTGCATTTTACTGATTATTACTGAGATTCAGTATTTTCTAGGTTTCTTAGTGATGTGTTAGTGAATCAATTATTCAATTCTTTTGTCTATTTCTTTTACTACATTGCTTTTACATAAAGATATACAGGGTTTGGAAAGTATTTTGAATATGAATTCTTTGATATATATATGTAAATAGTTTCCCCAATCTGTCATTTTACTTTTAAATTTATTTATAATATATTTTTATAGAGCAATTTTAAAATTTGAAACAAACTGTTTTTTTTTTTTATTTTGTGGATTTTATGTTTGTATTTTGTTTTAGAAGATTTGTGTAGCCCAAACTTATCAACATGCCAATATTTTCCCCCTATATTTTCATATTATTGTTTTGTGATCCTTTAAATCCATCTGGAATGTTTTTAAATGGGGTAATGAGTAACTCTAACCTCATATATTTATATATGAATAGAAGATTGTATAAATGCCACATTTTTAGTATTCCCCAATTAATTTGAATGCCAGATTTTACCAACTTTGCAGGAGGGTTGGCCACACAACAACTGACTACATTCTCTTTTGCACTTTGCTTCATTTTCTGTAGATGTTGGAAGGCTTATACACTCACTTTCCTGGATTCCTCTGCCGCGAGACAGTCACATGATTCAGTTCTTGCCAAGAAGATGTTTACAGAGTTACTGAAAGGGGGTTTCCACAAAAGGTTTATCTCTGGCTCAAACTAGGACAATCCCTTTGCTTTTGCCCTACCACCATCTTCTTGCTTAGAATTGGAATGTGAATTTTAAGGTGAAACTTCTTCAAGCCATGTGTGACAAAGAGGTACAAGGAAGAATGGTGGAACAGAAGAATTAAGAGCCAAGTCTGATGGCACCACTAAATCACTGCTTTCAGTGCTGAAATATTAATCATAATTCATTTAATCTTGTGTTAGCTGAGTTTTCTATCGAATGCAACTGAATGCAATTTTAATGATTAGAAACATAAACCAAATTCCAACATATTCATGTAACTCAGCTCTAGCCTGTTTTCCGTCCTATTGTTGTTTTATCCAACATCAACACACAACAATTCAATTAGTATTTAATTCACACAGATTTAAGTATTCAAAATTTTTAGGAAGGACATAACTTCTTCTATTGTTCTTTAAAAATATTCATAAAATTTTATTATTTTATTCACTTTTAAAATTTATTATTTTGTCATATTCCCTAAATAAGCCTTCTTAGATGTGATATAAATTAAGTATTTTTGAATGTTTTATTTGTTTTGTTTTTGTACCTAAAATGATCATGTTTTTTCTGTTATTAATGTAGAAAATTACATTAATAGGTCATCTCATTTGAACTATCTTGAATTACAGAGCTAAATCCTAATTGGCCAGGGACCTTTTTTATTTTAGTGTATTTTGGTAAAATATTATGTTTGATTGTACATCTATGCTTATTACTAATATTGAATTGTAGGTTTTGGTTTTTTTTTTTTTTTTCTTTGTTTTGCTTACATTTTCTGGCATAATACCATGGTGATTTAAGTCTCAGGAAATGATTTGGGTATTTTTCCATTGCTTGCTCTTGAATACATTGTAGAAGATGGGAATTATCTGTTCTTTGAACATTTGGCAGAACTTGTTCATGAACTATTTAGGTGTTATGTTTTAGACTTTTCTTCAATTTTAAGGGTGGAATTTTTATTTAGAATGTATCCTTCAAATATCTTATGTAATAATAATTTCAAAACAGTTAAGTTGCTGATTTGACCATTTATCCTTTGCTTTGTAATTTCCCAGATAAACAAAGAAAATGATAAGATAGACATAAGTTTTATGGATTACCATCATTCATAAAAGACATAGACAACCTTACTTGAATTTTTGAGTTTAGGTAACAAAGTGAGTCCTTTATCATAGAGTAGTACTTATTTTAAGAAAGTAATCTTAGAATATGTGATTTTAATTAGGAACTTATAATTAAAAGCAGAATCAGACCTATAAATACAGAGAACAAACTGATGGTTATGGGGGTGGGGCAGGATGAGGGGAACAAGTAGTAAGGGGTTGGCAAAATGGGTGAAATGGTGTGGGAGATACAGGTTTCCAGCTATGGCATGAATAAGTCACAGGAAAAAGAGGCAGAGCATAAGGAACACAGTCAGTGATATTATTGTAATACTGATGTAATGGGACAGATGGTAGCTACACGTGTGCTGAACAAGCATAATGCATAAACTTGTCAAATCACTAAGTCTAAATCTGAAACAAATGTAACATTATATGTCAATTATACTTAAATCAAAAAGTACAGATTCTATGATTTATGACATTAAAACTGATATTAAAAATCAGACTGACCTAATGGGAATATTATTGAGAATGTCAATAAAGTGACTTGACAAAGAAAGAAAAATGTAAAGTTCTAGAGAGTGTCATATAGTAGTATTTCTTATAATTATAGACATTTTGTCTAAACACTTTTTAAAGTCAATAATAGACAAAGGAAAACAAGCGATAGGAGAGACTACTACCACCTTTTTTCTTTGCAAGAAAAATTATGTACCTATATTACTTTGATGCAAATTTAAAACAAAATCATAAAAATGAGGGACACCTTGGTGGCTCAGTCAGTTAAGCATCTGCCTTCAATTTAGATCATGATCCCAGGGTCTTGGGATTGAGTCCCACATGGGGCTCCCTGCTCAGAGGGAAACCTGCTTCTCCCTCTGCCTCTCCCCTCTGCTTGTGTTCTCTGCCTCTCCTTCTCTCTCAAATAAATAAATAGAATCTTTAAAAATATGACACAGCCATAAAAAGCTATTTATGAACATATTATGGTCAGTGAAATAAGTCAGACTAAGAAAGGAAATTATTTTTCATGAGGAATGAATTTTGAAACCATTTTCACTTTAAGTATTAAGAAATTATTAATTATTATTAATAAATATCTTAAATATTAAGAAAAGCCTTCAGGACTTTGCAGGGAAATTATGATAAATTACTATAGACCTAAAAAATGTCAACATAAAAGTGTTTTCTTTCTGAACAATAATAGCACAACACAGATTTTGGCTAAAATAAAATATATAATTAAATAAAAGGAAAATAGACAAGAGATTTATTGCTTTCTAAAAGAGTAAACACCTATTTCTCTTTTGAAAAATATTTAGCACAAAGACATATTTTATACATCTTTCATATTCAAGTAACAGACACATTAATGGTCCCAATGTTTAGCCTATTATAAACATTATTAATAGGATCCTTAACAGGATCCTATTAATATGATCCATAACTAAATTTTTTAAGTTACAAAATTTTCTCATTTTGAATATATTTCATGGTAATAGTTCATGTAACCTGGCCCGTATGTGGAATTGTAAATCAGACATTTAGACTGAATCAGTGATGATCATTCACTTATCTGGGGGATTTTTTCAAATAATAAATGAATATATTGCTATGGACTGAATTGTGTTCCCCCTCAAACTCACATACTGAAGCTTTTCCCCCCATGATGTGATGGTACCTGGAGATGAAACCTTGGGGGAGAAACCTGGGTCATGAGGGTGGGGTCCTCCTAAAGTGTTTAGTGCTCAGAATAAGAAAACCTGAGCCACGTTCTCTGCCCTGTGAGGACATGGCAGGAAAGTGTCTATCTACAGACCAGGAAGAGGACTCTTACAGATGCTGAATCTGATCTTAGCTCCTTGGTCTTGGATTTCCTACCCTTCCGAACTGTGAGAAGTAAATGCCACAGAGTCTTTAGTTATTTCGTTATAGCAGTCTAAGCTGAAGAAGACAAAAATATTCTCTCAAAACACCTCCCACATCTGCCAACATGCGCACACACACACACACATACACACCCCCCACATGGTGCACGAGTGGAAAGTAACTCGAACTTAGTATAAATTTAAATTAGATAAATTTCACAGACCAACACCCTGTTTTCCATGTCTGACAAAAAAAATTGATCTCAATTAAATTATAATCCATGATCAGCAATATTTTATAAAAGCCAACTATAAATCCATATTTAATTTTACAACCATTTAAAATAAAAAAGTCCCCAATTTTTTAAGCATCCATACAGAAATATCAATATTTGACAGTAATGATGTAAATCACCTTAATGTTTTTAAATGGCCCCATATGTGTATTAATTTGCATATGTAACATACACATTTGTAGTAAATGTGATATATATGAACAACAGAAGTCAATGACATCCTAAGTTTGCCTCCCAAAATGATTTGTTTGAAAGTGTTTAAAAAATCTAATAAAGATTGTGTATTTTTTTACTTTAAAAGATAACAATATCTTTCATACTCAAAATATTTTAAAAATTTAAAGTTAATTAATTTCTTTCTTTTCAGTCTATCAAGTTTATTGTCTCTTCATTTTTTTTTTATTTTTAAACTGCAGAACTAACTTCATTGTACCTAAAAAAAAAACTAAGGACACAGAAAAATCAAATTGCTTTATTGAATTTTGTGAGGCATCCAAATTCATATTGTATTATATGCTCACTAAATTATTTAATTAAAAAATTAAAAATAAAAAAGCAGAAACCTTGAAACTTATCTTACAATATTGCTTTGAAGTGGCAACTTGTAAATTGAGTGGGAAGTCTCAAATCTATGATTTTTTAGTGACGTTTATCACACTTCACATTCTTTCAGATTGTCTCGCTTTCTGTGAGGTAGATAGTTTTCTTCTCAGACTTATTTTAAAATGGAGAAACATGAGGGTCAGAAAGTCTTGTGATTATTTAAGTAATAGATCTGAATTTTCTAAATTAAAAGTTTCTTACTTTAAAGTCAGATTTTTTTACTACCAGATCTACAAGGATTCTCGGAAATTCTCAGTTAATTCTCATTAACTGCTTCAGTTCGCTGGAGAAGATACTCCACACGTGAGGGAAGCAGTTTGGGCTCTTTGGGTTTCCTTCAGAGTTATCTGTGGAGAAAATTTGACTACACAGACTCTTTTGAGAACTTTCAAATTAAGGATGCTATTTAAATGAATCTGAAGAGTTTAGGCTTAAACACTGAAAGAAATGTAAAGTTAAATAATCTTTTTTCCTTTTAGTCCAGTCATCAAAATCTTTTGTTTCTTTGTTTTGTTTTGTTTTTAAATTTCAGAGCTAAATGCACAGAGCCTGGAAAAAAAAAAATTGAGAGAGTGGTAGAGAGAGATAAAACGAGAGACAGATGGAGAGACAGAGGGACGCAAGGACACAGAAGGACGGAGACTGAGACACAGAAGGATGGAGACTGAGACACAGAAGGAGCTGAGTCCCATTCACTGTCTTTTGTGAGATTCTTATCAGCTCAGATCTGAGCCTACAATTCCCACGCTGCGTGGATGAGATCAGACTGTGTGTGGTGTGAAAAGCACAACTGTATTTCTGGGAAGAACAACTACATGGTGAGAGCTTAGCTCCCTCCTCGACACCAGGAAAGCAACAGTGGGATTTTATTGCAGTTTCACAAATTTGGTTGTCTCAAAGTTACATTATTTTGATTTCTGGTAAGGTTGAACCTGTTTCTTCTGTGAATTTTTGTTTTCCTTCTTGCATCTTTCTTAACTGTGGTTTTAGTGGTTCTGACTTATTTCAGCCACAAATGCCATCAAGTTCTTACTTGCTGAGTGTTGTGCCTGGTTTCACGGGTTCTGTTCTTCAGGCAGCAGATGCGAAGATGAGAGGAGTGCCAGCAACTTGTGGGGTTTCTGGGGATCAGGAGGGACACCTGAGATAAATACATGTGGGAAGAGGTAGTAGGAGTCAACAAAACTTTGGATTGTGATGCCGATCTGACGTCTACCCATGTCTGTGAGGGGAAACGGACAAACGGACAAAGGAACTGGTTTGGTCAGGGAAGGACCCCACCATGCACTGGAGCTGATGAAGCCTTGACCAGCCCAGCAAGGAACCCTAGGGCATGGGTTGGCTGGTGAAGGTGTCATGCACTGGGCAGAAATGGCCTGGTCTTGGAGTCACCACCATGCTCAGTCACTGGCTCAGAGTTTCCAGAGAAGGTGGCCCCAAGGACTGCTGCTGGATGTGTCTGCTCTCTGCACTCATCACAGGAAAAAGGGGAAGTCCTTTCTGGAAGGGAGCACCAAGCATAAGACTATATGCTGCAACAGAGGGGCAGCTGATAAGGTAGGAAACAGGGAAACATAATCCCTGTGGAAGGGAGAGCTACTGGAAGAAGGGAGGCAAGTAGTGATAACATTACAAGGTGCTTCTGGAGGGGTTATGACCATGAAGGAAATAACACACGTTCCTTTGGATAGCGTGGCGGGGAAGTACAAGTCTTAGTGTGTAAGGCCTCCCTGGATAACTAATGAGCCCCAGCCAGGATCCAGACAAAATATAACCCTGTGTCCCACAGAACTCCCAACTGCTGGGTCTTCTGTGGGAACGGTGGGAAGAAGTCAGCCACGGCTGACAGGGCTCTTGAGGGATGTCTCATTGAGGCACAGAGCCCAAGCCCTGCTCCACCCATTTGGACTAGCCACTGGATGTGGGCTTCCCTCAGGGAAGGGTGTGACCTTGAGTAAGACCACTCCCACTGGCCAAGGGCAGATTCTAGAGAAGTCAGGCGAGAATCTTCAGCAGCCAAAACTCCTGGCAAGCAGAGCAATGAACATCTCAGGCTGGAGCAGGAATCTGCACGTCCACCTCAGCACCTATGGTTCTCTAAGAAACTAAAGTGCCTGGAAGTGAATGTAAGTTGTAATCTGAGGAATGGTAAAGTGACATTCAAGGTAATATATTTGGACAAGTGTTAATGAACTAATAAATTATTAAAGAAAAAAGAAAGAAAGCAAAAGGAAGGAGTCAGTCACTGGAGGAAGGCTGACTGTTCAGGGCAGGAGGGGATGCGGCTCCAGCACCTGCCACCGTGCACTCGTGATGGAGGCAGAAAGAACTGGGTTATGCATGGGTCCTGGAGGGCTGAAGCAGGGGGAGAGCAAGTGTGATGTCTGGATTTTATGCCAGAGAGACTACTGAGTCCATGATAGAGTTCTTCACTGATTTTATATCCTCTATCTGCTAGAATTTGTCAGCTATACTTGTTCAAACTGTGTTTCTCCCATTTCTGTTTCCTTTGACCATTTTTGGATCACTTTTTAATATTAAAAACCTTTTAAATGACCAAGTCTATCTTTGAAGAATTTCTTGCATGGGCGGACGCTTAGAAAGTCATTCCCCCTCTATAGAAAATGTCTTCCGCACTTCTGCTGTGGACATGATGCTTTAATTTGTAGCTCTTTAATTCAGCAGATACAAAGGAATCGGAGACCCTCAAGGGCAGCGCGGTCATTGGCTCAGAAGTAAACTGTGCGAGGCAGTGAGGTCTCAGGGCGCTCTCCTTCCGCATCTCATGCTCCTGAGCAACGTATAGAAGGAAAAACGAAAAGAAGAGAGGGGTTTCTTCTGCATTGTTGCTGCTCTTCAGGCGGAAGTTTTCCTTCTCTGACCTTTTATTCCCTTCTGCTGCGGATCTCCCATTAGCCCCGTCATGACCACCTCTCCCCGTCACACATCGGATCCTCAGTCCCAGTCCCAGGCTAGGTTCCTCATTCTCAGGCAGCTCTGTGGTTGTCTCTGACACACAAGTTCTTCTAAGTAGCAATAAAGATGTGATTGAACATGGTTTGAGAAGACCTGACCGTTGTCCCCTTTGATGGGTAGGGGTAGCGGAGACTTGCTGGAGGCATAAAAATCAATTGTAATGGATAATACAGATTTCCTAAAAGCAAAGATGAAAACATAAACATACTTCAGTTATCTTTGACTGCTAGCAGGATGGGAAAGTCTTGGTAGGAGACAGATAACGAAGTACTTTTGTTTCTCATTTGTTTGCACAAATTCAAAGTTACGTGTTACACTAGTCTTGATGCCAGTCAGTCAAATTTAAAGTCATTCATGCATTCATTCTTTCATCTACTTGTTTTTCCCAGCAAACTTTTTAAAATGGTTTTACTCTTTTTTTTAAATATTTTATTCATTTATGACAGAGAGACACAGCAAGAGAGGGAACACAAGCAGGGGGAGCTGGAGAGGGAGAAGCAGGCTCCCAGCAGAGCAGGAAGCCCGATGCAGGGCTGAATCCCAGGATGCTGGGATCATGACCTGAGCCGAAGGCAGATGTCCAACCATCTGAGCCACCCAGGCACCCTTCCCAGCGAAATTTAATTAAGCAGTTAGTGTCAAATTAACATTTAGGTATCAGGGATTGGAAGATGAGTAACATTCAGCCTCTGCCATTTACAGTCTCCCAATTTGGTGAAAGGTGCAGTTATACAAAGAGATAATTTTATTCTAATTCTGTGGTAAAGGCGGTGATAGAGACATGGCCAGTTTGCTCTGACGAGCATCGGAGGGTCAGCCTCCCCAAAATGATGATTGTGGTCGGAAAGGATTCCTGACCAGCAAGTTACAGGTTACATTAGTGTGCTTACTTTAAACAAGCGGAAATAGAAAAGAAATAGAAAAGTGAAGGCAGAGGCACCAGGGTGTCTTTCAAAATCTGAGCATCCTCTGAGTTCATTAGGAGTGTTCCCAAACAGTTAAGTCTGGTCGGCGAGTCAGGAAACCCAGGTGCCAGGCCTGTTAGCTGTGTGCCCCCGTTTCTCGCTGCGTCTGGCCCAGTATTTGGTCCAGGATGTGAAGCTGATTAGATATTGCAGTTTGTAAAACAGAGCCACACTTCGTTCAAAGGCAATGAAGGCTACTGCTCATTTTGGATATTATCTTTGTGAAAACATAAAACATAATGTGGTATTTTAAAGGTGTGTAGCCCCTGTAAACAAGTTTGTAAATTTGTATAAATAACAAAAAAACTTGCTTTCCTGTGGTTACAAGACATATTTTCTTGCCAGGATGTGAATATTTTCTCTCTCTCTCAAGAAATGTTTCTAGACAGAATTATCAAATTTCTACTTTCAGGTTTATAATATGGACACTGGGATATTTTTAAAAAAGAGTTTATTCATTTATTTGACAGAGAGATACACAGTGAGAGAGGGAACACAAGCAGGGCTAGTGGGAGAGGGAGAGCAGGGATCCCAATGATGCCAGGCTTGATCCCAGGACCCTGGGATCATAACCTGGGCCAAAGGCAGACGCTTAACAATTGAGCCACCCAGGTGCCCCACACTGGATTATTTTTAAGTTTAGAGATTACTTTTAGGGGCGCCTGGGTGACTCAGTGGGTTAAAGCCTCTGCCTTAGGCTCAGGTCATGATCTTAGGGTCCTGGGATTGAGCCCCGCATCATCGGGCTCTCTGCTCAGCAGGGAGCCTGCTTCCTCCTCTCTCTCTGACTGCCTGTCTGCCTACTTGTGCTCTCTCTCTGTCAAATAAATAAATAAAATCTTTAAAAAAGGAGAGATTACTTTTAAGTTTAAAATTATTTTAATTATTTAATTTTTATTAAATTATTAATAAAATTTTATGTTTTATTAATATTATATTTTATATTTTAAATTATTATAAAATTTTAATGTTTAATAATTATTTTAAAACAAGGGGCAGAACCTTAGGCAGAAAGAGCTGCTGTCCCAGGCTTGTGTTTGTTTATATACTTGGGAGTCGGGGAGTTAAGGAAAATGGGGATTTTCAAAGGATTTTCATATGTTAAAGAAGACTCCCAGGATACCCAAGGCCTTGCCATTGTCAACTTGAGGTTGTTTTTCTCTCTGGCAAGGCATTAACATTGAGATAATTGGGAGCTTCCTGGAGAACATTACACTCTGCCCACTTCAAGTATCTGTCAGGTTGTAAGGACATTTAACTGTGTCTACATTTCCTTCTGGAAGCTTTGTTCTCATAGTTTGCTAAGACATTTGTAAACTGAGGGAGACTCCAGTCTTGCAAGATTGTGATCTCCTTATGTTAACTATTTGTTTTTCCTTCCCTTAGCTTTAGGACAGCCAGGAGTGCCTGAGGAATGTCCCATATGTTCCTAATCATTTTTATTACATCTAACCTCTTACCAATGCACATACTAGTGCTCTAAGGATAGAACAAGAGGTGTAAGCTCTTAGAAGGAGACAATATTTGATGTTTTAAGATTAAATATAGTCTTGTCATACTAGCTGAGAAATGACTGTTCACAAGTTCTTTCTAGTAGCTTCCAGAGATATTTGATTCTCTAAAATTGAACAAAAGGAAGCATAAACATCTTATTGTACTCTCTCTCTCATCTCACCTGGTTTCTTTGACTTCTTCTCAAACATGTTCTGCAAGCTATTCAAACTAAAGTAGAATGAAAGCCTGACATCCCTTACAATGAGAGCTAACAGAGTCTTCATAGCTTCAATGGACATTTAGACAATCTAAAAAAGTCTCCTTTCTAACCTGATTCCCTTAAAGTTCACATTGAAACATCCCATTTTATTATTACTTTAAAATGTATCTCTCTGTGTGTGCATATCATACAAGGAGTGTGTGTGTGTGTGTGTGTGTGTGTGCACGCGCGCATGCATTTTTACCCTTAATAGACTCAGAACTGGCCACATAGAATTTCCTTTACTAGCACTTTTCTTAACAAACTTAGCTTCATTCTTTAGCATCCTTTCCATGCCCATTCCCCTATTTCCTCAGGAAGGTTTGCCCAGATCTCTAGTTCCTCAGCAGAGGTTTTTGTATTTTTGCTGACACAGTGGAGCAGAGTGGTAATGAACACTGGATGGAAAGCAGGAACCCTGCCTGCATTCTAGCCCTGGTTTTGTCAGGAAGAACCCAGTCCTTAGGCAAAGCACTTAACATAGGTTCATACACCCAGATTGTTGCATTAGCTATGAAGGTTATTTTGTTTAACTTCTCATTCAGACGTGAAGCAGCTTGTTCCTGTTTTCTCTCATCTGCAACATAACTGGAATAATTGTCTTTATGGCAAAAAGATGCTGCGTGGCTGGAATGAGACACTGCTTGCAGAACTCTTAGAAATGCCTGGCACCTAAACAGTGTCTTGTAAGCACTAGCTACTGTTTTGGGGTGAGATGGGGATTGGGGGATGCCTGGGTGCAGACCTGTGGATAGACCCAGGATCACCCAGGTAGAAAGCGTTGAATGAGGAAAGAGTCCACGTCCACACAGTCTGATACAGCATCTGAAGCCATGTGTGGCTATTTCAATTTAAAATTAATAAAATAAAAACTTCAGTTCATCAGTCATACTGGCCGTGTTTCAAGTATTCAATATTCCCATGGATTCAGGAGCTGCTGGATTGGACAGCGTAGACAGAGAATGTTTTCAGACTCACAGACAGCCCTATGGGAAGCAATTATATAGAACAAAACCCCAAGCAACATGTTCCAATTAAGGAATCATGATAATAATAGCTAGCTCAGTGAGTGTGCACCTTGTCACGTACTGTGTTAAAAATCTTAATAAATTATCTCCACATCATCCTCAAAAGCTCTATGAAATACAATTGTTATTCACATGTTTCGTTGGAGGAAACCAGGAAGGATGGTTTAAAGGAAGGTTCCAGGTGACTTGCCAAGGATAAGGATCGGGAATGCTGTGACCCACATCTAAGTTAGATTCCAAAAGAGCCATTATAGATCAGTCTTTCCTTCAGCTGCCGGCACCTCTACTACCACATGGGCCGATTCTGAGATTCCTACGAGTGGCACCATTCATCTTGAGAATATACTCATTCTTTATGTGTAGGCTCATGTTTCATTTTTGAAAGTGCTGCATCTCCTGTGGTCACAAAGAGTGGTGATAATAATGAGATAAATATTTTCAAAATACTTCTGACTTTTCTAACTTCAAAGCTAAAAGACACAATGTGTTAAATAATTTACCCAATGGTGACTTTTTTTCCCATTTTTCCCCAGTTTCGTTGACGTATGATGGACAAAATTGTATATATTCGTAACAGGAAGTTTCAGTGTATGTACACATTGTGAATGGTTACTAACTATAATCACCATGCTGTACCTTAGATTTAGATCTTCTTCATCTTATAACTGGAAGCCTGTTGCTTTGACCAATATCTCCTTTTCTCCCCTCATCCTCCAGCCCAAAGTAACTACCATTATACTCTCTGCTTCTGTGAGTTCCATAACTTCAGATTCCACATATATGGAAGATTATACAGTATTTGTCCTTCTGCATCTAACTTATTTCACTTAGCATGATGTCCTCCGGATTTGTCAACGCTCTCACAAAAGGTAGGATTTCCTTCTTTTATACGGCAGAGCATAGGCCATTACATGGACCACATTTACTTTATGTACTCACCACCCACAGACATTTAGGACGTCTCCATATCTTGGTTATTGTGAATACTCCAATGGTGCATGTTATTGGTATCTGGCTTGGGACACTTTGGGTGAAGCACAGAAACTAGCCAGTTCCTGGATTTTAAATCTGATGCTTGGGGTGCCTGGGTGACTCAGTCAGTTAAGGGTATGCCTTTGGCTCTGGTCATGGCTTCAGGATCCTGGGATTGAGCCCCCTATGGGGCTCACCGCTCAATGGGGAGCCTGTGTCTCCCTTTCTTCCCCGTTTGTGTTCTCTCTCACTCTGTCTCTCTCAAATAAATAAATAAAATCTTCAAATAAATACATAAATCTGATGCTTTTCCCACTGGTGTCTTCTCGTGATGTACCTATCATGTAAGGTTCACACTTAGTGTATGACGGATGCATTTACCTTCTTTTACAGTTGTGGTCAAACATTACCTGAGGACAATTGAAATGGGGCATAAATCACAGCCTTTCTTGTTTCCACCTGAAAAGGAAGCCTCCAAGCAGCAGCCTGCTGTCCCTGGCCTTTGTTTTTGCCTCCTTGTGTTTTGCATGGTGTCAATAGTCAAAAATGTTTAACTATTTCTCTTGCTGAGGTTTTGACAAGGCTGTAGATCTATCATCAATCATGTTAGATGATAAAATTAACACAATCAAGCCCTATTGTAGTCACTTTGAAGCAAAAAAATTGCTTTTCAGGGATAATAATAGCTTTTTCCAAGACTCTGCCTTACCCTCTCCTTCTACAACTTGCAGTTGGTGATTGGCACGTGGCAATCTCTTTCAGTTGACGTGTGTCTGCATTTATGTTTTCTTCAGTGACATTTTGATGATAGGTGTGACTCATGTGATGCTAATAATACTTTTCACATTCATCTCATTTTTGCCCCAAATACTTATATATGCAGAAAATTGCTATATTTGTAAAAAACTGTTCTGCAGAATTCTATGAACTTAGAGAATTACTGTTTCATTTGATGTTGAAAATGTCATTGTCTGATTATTTCTACCCATCCCATCAACCTCACTCTGAGATGTTATTTCAGGGTAAGAGGGAAAAATGATGTTCTCAAAAACCCAAAACCCAAACCCAAAACTGAGCATTTGTACCTCAATAAGACGATGACGCTAGCCCCATGTATCAGAGCTAATTACAGAGGAAGCATGCTATTATTCATTCTCATGGGAAAACATCAGTCAAGAAATTTATTGTTGAAACCATTAAAATGATTTGTAACATTCTTTCCTTTAGCATGTATGTTCAACTGATGGACTAAAAAATGTCAGTTTTCATGTAGAAGTGCTTCTTCACAGTTCGTATTTTAAGAGATGTAAATACACAAAAATTATAGAAAAATATAAACTTAATGCTATGATACATTTTATGTTCACACATGTCCTGCAACTGAATATGAAATTTGAAATGGAATTTTTAACTTCCTTTGGGATTTTACATTTTTTAAAAGATTATTTATTTATTTATTTGAGAAAGAAAGAGTAGAAAAAGGAGGGAGGGATGGAGGGAGAGGGACAAGCAGTCTCCCCACTGAGCAGGGAGCCGCACGTGGGACTTGATCCCAGGACCCTGGGATCATGATCTGAGCTGAAGGCAGACACTTAATGACTGAGCCACAGAGGTGTCCTACATTTTTAAAAACAAAACAATTTTTCTAAGGCAACTTCATTTTGTGAAGTAGCATTTTAAAATATACACATAAAATAAGATTGGCATGGTAACTTAAATAGAAAAATTTATGTTCACGCTCCACTGTGTGCCCACCCCTATTCAAAGTATTGTAAAAAAGAAACAAAAATCAAAGTCCCTGATCTGTGTATTCAAAGATTTTGCTTTTGAACAATAAAAAATATTTCAGAAGACAAAAGATGAAATATAAAATGTGCTATAAAATAGTTTTTAAACTATCTAAATAGATAGCATTACTATTTTTAACATGTTAGTGTTGTTTGAGAAGAACTTACATAGAAATTGGTGCTTCATATGGACCTTGAGGAAACTGTAAGATTTCGATGAAGGTCTACAAAATGTGACAAAATTCAACTACCAATGCTGACTAGAGACAAAGAATTAGTTACTTAGAACCTCTAATAACTAAAAATCATAAAATATTATAAAAAGCATATTGTAAGCAAAATTATGGTTGTAAGAGCTTTCTCATGTAAACAAGCAGGGGAAAATTAATTTGATTTTGATGCATTTAATTCCAACTAAAGTAAGTTCATGTAATTCACAATGACAAAATGGCTACCACTAAAATAAACTCTGGGAAGAATTTGTTTAGATTGTCCTGTCGGTTTTACTTAGTCATAACATTTTTTCATTCATAAGATAATATAAACACAAATTTATGTGTTTTATGGCATCCAATTTGCCTATATGAAAAGTATTCTTTGCCACCCTTGAATCCTTTTGAGTTCTTGTTATATGAAGAGCTTTTGCCAATCCTTGTTAAGACTTGAGTACGGGGAGAAGAAAGATTTCAGTAGACTTATATGCTGATGTTCTTATATAATTGCATTTTATAACTGGGGCCACAGTGAAATAGGACCTGAGGTAACTTCTGTGGAGATCCTCCTATTGACTGACACCACAGGCAGAATTCGCTGACTTTACACTGGTGAATAAAAATTAAAAACGAAAGGAGAATACGTCAGAGACGACATCACCATTTCTAATATTGGCATGAATTATTAACATCAGCAAAGGGGTATGAGAGGAAAACTTCATCGATAATAAATGAAATCAATCCTAAAAAAGAGCTTTGCCTGAAATGCTGAGCACTAGTAAGTGGATATGTGTTTACTCTCTGAGAAGTTGTACATGATAAAAATATAAACAGACTATTTCCACTGAAATGAGAAGAAAATGCGGTTGGAGGATGACTTCCCATTACAGCAACCTTGAGGAGGCTACAAAAGCAAGTAGAGTGAATGGGTTCTGAAAACTAACCGAAGAACTGTGAGAAACCACTGTGGGGAGAAGGCTGAGTCATGGTGGAGGAGGGCGATTTGGCTCGCTGGAGCTGCCCAAAGTATCAGAAGTAAGGCATCTTAAGCGGCGACTTATTCTCTGGCAGTTCTGGAGACTCGAAGTCCAAGGCCAAGGTGTGTTCAGGACTGGTACCTTCTAAGGTTCACAAGGTAGAATCTGCCCCAACTCTCTCCTGGCTTTTGGTGGCTGGTCTGCAGTCCTTAGCTGGTAGACTCATCACCCTACCTCTGTATTCACATGGAATTCTCGTGTGTGTGTGTCTGTATCCAGAGTTTCCTTCTATAAGGACACTGGTCATACTGGATTAGGGCCCATCCGACTCCAGTGCATCCTCATCTTAACTAATTATGTCTGCAATAACCCTGTTACCAGATTTTTGAGGTGCTAAAGTTAGGACTTTGGTATCTGAACATTGAGGGTCACAATTTACCCCATAACAGAAGACTGGATCCAAAGGGGGGCCAGATCCCATGATTGTGAGAATAGACTAAGGGAGAAACTCCCCTTCCCCCATTGTGTCCTTTTCCATTTTCCACATCACCCTGAGCCCCTCTCCACCCACACCAGACGTGGATAGGGAACCTGTGCCACAGCCAGTGGCCAAAAGAGGTGGCAGAGTATATTCCCTTATGATTGTTGCTGTCACAAATTGCCACAAATTTCATGCCTTAAAACAGCATAAGTTTATGATTTTATGACTTTGGATTTGTGTAAGTCTATAGTCTTGATGCCATTATTTCATATTTTATGCTTATAAACTTTTTTCTGATTCTGTGAGCTGAATATGAAATTTAGAAAGGATTTTATTTTTTTTTAATTTTTTTTCTTTTTTTTTTAAAGAAAGGATTTTAAAGCCTTCCTTTAGAACTTTAAAATTCCAAAACTAGAACTAAGAAATTTTATATATATATACAGATATAATAAGATTTACATGTTAAATTCATTAAGAAATTTTTATTTAAGTTTCATCATGTGCCTAATTCTATGTAAGGCATTAAAAAAAGAAATATACACAAAATTAAGTCATTGAATATTTTATATGATATATACATTTCAAACCATATATACAACTCAAATT
This sequence comes from Lontra canadensis, assembly GCF_010015895.1. Lineage (NCBI taxonomy): Eukaryota > Metazoa > Chordata > Mammalia > Carnivora > Mustelidae > Lontra > Lontra canadensis. The sequence continues at coordinate 5,088,259 of NW_022631038.1, forward strand.
GTAAGAAATACTTTAAAAGAAGAAAAGTTAAATCTAGAATGTGTAAGGAAATAATGTGCAAACTACCTGAAGAGATACCACAACTCTTTTAAACATTTGTTCAAGTCTTTTGAAAAGGGCTATGGAGGAATTGGTGTTTGATATGGGCCCTGAAGATTTGCTAAGATTTGGTGAGAGTCTATTAGACATGTACAGAATGTCCAACCAAAAATGATGACTAGAGGCAAATAATCGGTTATTTTGAACACCTAAAACTTAAAACTTTTGTTAAAATTAAGGGGTCAGCATTTTAGTTCCTTCTGAAGTTCTAAGGGAAAATCCATTTCCTTGCCTTTTTCATCTCCCAGAGGTACGTGCGTCCCCTGGCTTCTGGCCCCTTCCTCCATCTTCAAAGCCATCACGTCACTTTGACCCCTACTCCTGTCACAGAACTCCTTATCTTACTCTTTTCCCTTGTAAGGACCCTTATGATTACATTGGACCCACCTGTATCCTCTTGGATAATCTCTGTCTCAAGATCCTTGATTTACTCACATCCACAGAATCCCCTTCACCATGGAAAGTAACAAACTTACAGGTCTGGGTATTAGTACCCAGACTTCTTGTGTGTGGGGGGGAGGATCATTATTTGAGGTGACATCAGAGTGTTGCCAGCTGAGGGAGGGAGTAGATGTCACTGGCTCATTGGCCAGCAAGGAGTCTGGAACATTTCCTTATATGCCCCATGGGTTCTCCCACCCACCCTTTCACAAACTACTGAAAGGTCAATGTTTCATATTGCTTTACTCAAGCACTCCTTGTGGTAGATACTTCTGATGTTCAGTACTATCTATATTCTCTTTCCCTCTTGCGCACATGGAAGACTGTACTTCCTGTGACCCTTGTATTCTTGCCAGATTTTTCCAGACCACAACAATGAAGAACCCTAGATGTTTCTCCACGTTCCCCTTTCTAATGTTGATGGGGCCAGTGACTATAAAGGTGGTTAAGATACTATCAAATTGAGTCCCAAAGGACCAATGTGGGACAGAGACTTCCCATTTGTGATCCTGTCCTTACCTCATACATGTTTTAAGAGATTTTGTATGTGTGAAGAATAACCTTTTCTGGAAGATTAAGTCACTGCTTTTTGGGGTTCTTTGTCCACATTGTCTGCTATTTAGCTGAACCATAACACATGCCCTTTTTTTACCATATATGTTTTTCTTTCTACCAGACTGTGAGCTTTTGAGAGAGAGAGAGAACAATAGTTCTTTTAATCATATTCCTAGTGACAAAAGAATATTTGGCTTAAGTACGGTATTTGAAAGAGTAAAATAATTAATCATGCAGTGCATTCTTGCTCATGTATTATCCTCAAGTGTTCTGTTTCTCAAGTCTCTCTGTCCTCATCATAGAGGAAGATTGAGTATATGTTGCAAAATATACATTTTTAAGTAATTCCATGGACTTTCACAATGAAATTTTATCCATGCACACTGGCTATAAAATCTTATTATTCTATCAAATTACATTTAACAAAAACAAGAGTTAAATTGGTACTTTTCAGTGCTTTTCACAGAGCAAATGCACAGATAAGAAAGAGAAGGCATCTTGAAAGCTTATTTTCATATCACAAATGTATGAGTCCTTATGTGCAAAGCATTTATGAGAGGGAGAGAAGCCAGCAAAAGGCAGAGGGTGGAGGAGAGAGATAGTGGGCACATGGAGACTCTCCTACTTCTGTGCTTTCAACAAGAAACATGGCATGGCCAATCTTTCTTGTGTGGTAGCAACGAACGTGCTTGACTTAACTCAGCTTCTAATTGGGATAAGGTCCCATAATCTTGCAGCAGAACAATCTAGTGAAACCCACTCTTTCACAGGGGTGAATTCCTCACGTGCATGGATTCTGTACAATTAAGTCAGCATATAAGGAAACAAGCATAAATCTCTCTGAGAATAACTTTACAGAAAGAATGTTACGTTTATGGACTGAAAGAAAACATGGAACCTTCATAATCTTGTTGATTTTGCTCATTTTGTTTCAAACTCAAAAGTCTTTTCAGGACAAATTAAATTTTCTATGACTATCCAGAAGCATTTAAAGTAATTTATTTTAGGTTTATTCTGCAGGCCTACTCCTGGGCACAGTCATAGGATAAACATTTGAGGCACTACTCTCTTCTCTGAGTCTTTAGTGTAGAGTATTTTATAGGAAAGTACATGGTAGGATGGAGGTCTGGTAGAGAGGGAGTAATTTGCACCTCAGTCACATCTAGTTTTACTAGCTGTGTTTTCACGGACGGATGAAGACCCAGCAATATTAAGGTAAGAGATTTAAAGACTATAATGATAGTCATGCTCAAAAGAATTATCTATATTTTGGACTTATTTTAATCAATATTTGAATTACTCTGTACTTTCATATTTTTCAAAAGGAATATCAGTATATACAACTGAAGTTAAATATCTAGGATTATAGAAAACAATATTAGGATAAAGGTTTTTCTAAAGCCATCATTTTATTGGAACCAGAGCTAAAAAGAAAGGAGATATATATATTTTTTCTTTTGGTAACCCTTTATTATTTTGGACCTTGTCCTCTACTAGTTTCACTGATATAGGTAAGTGTATCCTATATCATTGAATTAGTTCATAAATGAATTTGTTGTTCTTAGCTTCTGATCTTATCTTGGCCAAGAATGTCCAAATTTGCTAAGATAGAGCAGGAATGTGCTTTAAAGTTTGCATCTTCTTAGCAAAGAGAAGGAGTATCAGAGCCAGAATATGCTGTTAGTGATAACCCGGAAATTAGATTTTCTGTAAGGCTCCAATGAGCTCATCAAATATTTAGAGAGCCCTACGCTAATAATCCTATCAAGGGATATGCTGCATTCAGTATTATGGGTTGTGGTAATCAAGCAGACAAAACCAAAGAATAGCTCTTTCATTCACATCTGGTATTCCTGTTTGTCCTCTCATTGTGGAAATGTTATTTATCAAATCACTCTTTCATCTTTATCATCACAGCCAGTGAAAATCAAGTGCTGATGGTTCTCCATGGCTTGGACTCAGGTCCTTCTGGAACGTGCATGCTGCCCTCAGAGCAAGGCTGCTTCCTCTGGTCCGGGCAGTGCCATGTAACTCGGGTGGGCTGTTAGATCCAGAATGCCATTTCCCTGTTCTGAGGGGAGTATTGTTATGGCAACAAGTCAACTCCTTCATCTTTTTCTTCTTAGTAATAAGACCCCTTATTCTGACCTTCACCCCAGGAAGGATATGAAGGTTGTTCAGAATACACCACCCCCAAATATGGCACTCTGGCACAAGGATGCTTTTGAGATGAAGGCAACTGTTTTCCTGGAAGCAGACCCTAAATTCCCATTGTGATGCTCCCAACTCACACTGTTCCAGGAAGGGGATGCCAACCCTCCACTGGAGGCAGCATCATCCCGAGAAGACTCTACACCCTCAGACCCTCTGGAGATTCCCTATCTCCCTCTGGTTTCTCCTATACATTTACTTACAACCAGTTTGCACCTCTAAAAACCTAAACCCCTCTTCCTTTGTCTTGTCACTTCCCACTGATTGATTGTTCCTCTGTTCTAAACACCCCTTTGAGTTACTCATTGCTGGGTTTCTCCCCGTTGTGTTTGGGGGGGTGGAGGTGGGAGGGAATTAGTAAGAAACTCTCTTTTTTTCTTGTTAATCCACTTTCTGTTGGTCTAATTTTCAAGGCTCCAGTCACAGAAACTAGGGGACAAAAGAAGAAAGATTTTTTTTCCCTTCCCCTATAGAAGGCATAGGGACTTTGTGGAATATAATTAAAATATTTTCTTGGATGGATGAGTAGGAGACCACAGAAATAAGATGAATTTTGAAGGAAGGTGGTACTTCATCATGTCTATAAATAAGGCTTGGGAAGCTAGCACGATACTGAGCTCTAAAGCAGCAGGACAATTCTATATTAATGGTGCAAAACGTCCCTTGAGGAATGCTTAAGAACATTCGTGACTGGAATTTGAAACCATAAGAACCCAGGGCTGTTTCATTCCCTAGAGATTATCTGCCCATCTTTTTAAAAGGACTAACTGTGCCAACTCATCTCCATATCAGGCTGTCTCCATATCTGGGGATGTAGCTCAATGGTAGAGCATATATGCTTTGCAGGCATAAGGTCCCAGGTTCGATCCCTGGCATCTCCATGACTTTTTCCCCTCAACCTGATTTTTAGGCTCATTCATTAAATATCATAGCATCCTTACAGTGGAAGGTATGTCATCAGCACTCCACATCAGTCTAGATGACAGGTGATATCTTACTCTATTAAATGAACTCCATGAACAGCTTGTGTTGTGATAATATTTTCTTTCAGTATTAATAGCACCTTTTTATTAATTGAAAATAAAAACCTAGTTTTCCCAACAAATCTTTACTTCTCTACTGGATTTATCTAAATTACTGCTAACATCCCATTTCTTTTCATAAAACCATACAAATGGTCAGGTGGACACTTACCCGCTCTGCCATGGGCATAGCCCATTTAAAGAATGAAAACACAACAAACATACTTCTAACACTTCTTATTTTCAAAGTATTTTCACATGCGATATCCTTTTAGTATTCGCAGCAGAGTTATAGGAGGTGATGGTGCTGGGACAGCCTCACAGACTTCACAAAGTAGAAAGATGTCTTTGGTGAGTTCCACCTCTTCTGCGTTACAGATCTATTTGAGTATATGGTTGTGTACTTTCCACGGACGTCTAAGTTGTATCTCCCGTTCTCTTTGGGACAGAGTTAAGGTAACTCTCATGCTGCCCATCAACCTTCCTTCCCAGATGACACATGATGGTGTTTGATGTGAATCAAGGTACTGTTCTCCCTCTGTGTTGAGGACCCCCCAGAAGTGGCCCTGCTTGCCTTTACCTGTTTACATTTTGAATAAAACCGAGAGATCCGATGTTCAACACTTAATTTGCGAGGATAAATCTAAGACTTTCAGATCAAAGACATTTTTAATTATGTAATACAAGGTTGTACATGGATTCGTGTTTCAGAGGAATATTAAAAAACTCCCTTAACTTATTCACCATCTTTGAGAAGCTATTAAACCTGAGAAGAGAGTGAAACAGTTTCTCTAATTACTAACATATATTACACATTTTATTGCTTCATTTGAAATAGTATCTCTTCTTCGTGTGCTCTCAAGGTCAGTGTCCCCTTTCTTGGTGCACAATGATGCTTGGAAAAAGGAAGAGAAAGGTTACAGGCACCAGATCGGCCCCTGTTACCACCTGCCCAAAGCTGTGTGACAATCCCCATATTTTCTTGACAGCCTAAATGACACCCTTCTTTTTCTTAAAGCATGACTCAACTGTCAAGCTCTTGAACTAAAGTTAAATACCATTTCATTTTTTATATTCTGGAAAACGAGAGGACTGTCATAGAAGTAAAACCAGAAACTGTAAAACAAATAAACATTGCATGTTTTCTGTGCCAAAGAGGGCGAAAAAGAGAAAAACACCAACAAAACAAGTCCTATGACAGCTATGAGTACTAACAGGAATGATGATGGCAGCAACATGAGCTCCTCCATTCCTTACCACAACCTATGAGGTAGGTGCTCTCTTTAGCCCCATTATAAAACTGAGGAAACTGATCAACTGGGGTCCTGCACAATTGCTTTAGGTCATAGTCTAGCTGAGCAGTATGGCCACTACACAGACCTGAGAATCACTCTGGCCCTGACACTACAGAGACGTGTAATGTTGAGAAATGAATCTGCCTCTAAGGGTCCCCTAGATTGCACGCAGATGGTCGCAGGCTGGAGCCAAAACAGCCTGGGCTCTGGTGCTGGTTTGACTCCACACTCAGGATTCTGGTAGATGTCTGTGTGGGCATTGTAGCCCCAGTGACCTCCTGTAGTTTTAGAAAACAGCGATAATAATATTTAGCTCAGAGGCATTTGGGGGAATCTGGAAAGTTGACATATTTTACATGCCTTAATTCCTGATACACTAATTGTCAATAAATATGAGTTCCTATTTTTCCCTTGAATAAGTAAGAGAAAGATGACAGTCGAGGAGTCTTATCATTCCAAAACACAAATTCCAAGACAAACCCATTATTTGGAGAATTAAGGAATATAACTAATGAAAGGAATATATAAATACATAGAAATATAAATAATTTCAGAGTTATTGTACAATATTTTAATGAAAGTGAATGGGTAGAAGTATTCAAATTAGAGTTAGAGTATGGTAAACATGCTTTGAGCTTGAAGAAGGGAGGGAACTCATAACCTGGTAAGGTTTGGGAATTTTGAAGGACTAGGGAAACAGTGCAGGTACAGAAGACTGCAGAGCCTTTTAAGGAGGCAAAAAAGTAGGGGTGCCTGGGTGGCTCAATTGGTTAAGCATCTGACTTTTGATTTTAACTTGGTTCATGGTCTCAGAGTCGCGGGATCGAGCCTCGTGTTGGTCTTGCGAATCAACGCAGAGTCTGTTCGAGATTCTCTTTCCCTCTGCCTCCCTCTCACCCTCCTCCATTTGCTCACGTGCTTTCTCTCTCGAAATAAATAAATAAAATCTCAAAAGAGAGAGAGAGAGAGACAAAAATGTGCTCACCATCCACCATGTGGCAACATATGCAGAGGAGGCCAGACAGTACAAGAATTTGGAGATCAACAGATCCACGTTTGATAGGAGCTGATCGGAGAGTTAATTATACTGCGAAGTCAGGGGTGGGAGATAAAGCAGGAATGGAGACTTGCAGTCCAAGTTGGGGTGGCTGTAGACGTCTGGAGAATTTGCTCTTGATGCCGGTGATAAAAGTTAGACCCCATTACTTCTTGCATTTTTCATTTCCTCTTGACTTCTTGATTCTGTAATGCTCAGTTCAGAATCACTCTTCTTCCCCAGGGTTCCTTATGCCTGCCAGCCACTGTCAGGTGCCCTCCACTGAACACTCAATGTCTCATGCTTCCTTTTATCACAAACTCATTATACTTGACTGTAACTTACGGATGCTTTGCCTTGTCTAATGAGTGTGAGTGCCTCAAGAACAGAGATCATCTCTTAGTCATCTTCGTGTTTTTATAACTACATTACAGTAGTGGATTTACAGAAAAGTTGGGAAGATAGTACAGAGTCTCCATATACCTCGGCACACGGTACCCCTTACTGACATCATTTATCAGTAATGGTACCTTTGTTAAAACGAACAAAGCACTACCAATACATAATTAACTAAAGTCCATAATTTATTCAGGTTTTCTCAGATTTTATCTAATGTCCTATTTCCGTTCCATGATCCTATCCAGAGGATGTTTGTGTGTCTTCTTAGTTTTTTCTCCAGTGTGACCGGTTTTCAGACTTTCCTTGTTTTTCTTTGACAGTTTTGAAGTCAGATACAAAGCAGTACTGGTTAGGTATAGCAGAGGATGCCCTTTTATTGGAATTAGTCTGATGTTTGTCTCATAAGGAGATTGCAGTTACAGGTTTCTGGAAAGAAAAACACAGAAGTAAAATGCTATTTTTGTGACATCATCTCAAGGCTATATACTCTCAAATACTTATCATTGTTAATATTGACTTAATCACCTGGCTGAGATTTTTCAGATTTATCTACTGTAGAGTCCCCCACCCTTTCTATACTGTGTTCTGGAAGGAAATCACTATGTGCAGCCTGCACTCAATAAGTAGAAAGTCCCCCTTTCTGTAGGATGGAGAACCTATACATTATTCTGAATTATTTGGTACAAGAATTCTCTACCATTTATTAATTTATGCAGTCATTTAGTCATCAGTAAGTACTCATGCCTATTTATTTTATACTTTGGGTTATAATCCAATGTAACTTTATTTTTTTGTCAAATGGCTCCTGTTTTGGCTATTGGGAGCTCTCTCAGTTGGCCCTTGCATCCCTCCGACAGACCCCCATGAGTGTCCACTTGTGTGTGCTCAGCATTTCCCTACTTTCTGACACCGCAAGGTATTGCAGGCTCATTTTGCATATTTTCTGTCCCAGTCCTGGAATCAACCATTTCTCCCAAGAGCTCTGGGTTTTTGTTTCTTTCTTTTGCTTTTGTTTTCTTTTATTTTTGTTTCTGAGAATGGTATTAGAAGCCACAATTTAGGAGCTCAGAGTGCTGATTAACCACTGGGGCTTCAGTTTTTTGAGATTATCTCACCTGCCTAAGCAAGAAAATATATGCAAATGTATAGTTATGCATGAAAATCTACAAATACTTCTAGGTGTAACCAACTGTATCATATTGAGTCAAACATGAGTTCCTACTGATGTCTCCATCTCTAATGCATTACCATGTGGATGATTCTAGCCTCCTCAATTTGCTTATCTGTAATGTCCCACCTTAACATTGAGGAATCTATCTACTGACATGTTCAGCTGCTTATACATGTACCAGAGTTGTGACAGCAGCATCAGAATTGTTAACCTGTATACCACACTGAAAAACAACTTTATCAACTAGAAGGCAGTGTTTAGTTGCATTCATTTTGGTTTCAGTCATACAGATTCCACCCATTTCCAGTTACTTAGATGAGCACCTTCCCCCAGCCACTTGTGTGAGGTTGTTTCGAACATTTGTAACAGATAGAATCTCTTGTCACAGTGTCAAGTTCCTTCTTGGGATGACCTAACTTCCTGAGGATTTTCTAATTTGCATACCTTTTGTCGTGATGTTCTGTAGGTTTGGACAAATGAACTACATCATGTATCTACTATTACGGTATTGTACAGACTAGTATACATTCCCTAAATCTGGGGCACCTGGGTAGCTCAGTCGGTTGTGTCTGCCTTCCGCTCAGGTCATGATGCCAGGCACCTAGGATCTAATACGGTATATTTGTGTACAGATGGAGTGTATTTTCATCATCAGTGGTTATCCTGAAACACGAGGCACCAGGAGGCACTTGAGGTTTTGTTATTATTACTTTAAGTTCTTTGATTTGCTTTGATTGTTGTTAGAGCAGATGCACAGTACTGGAGTCCCTGAGCATCTGTGATTTATGGGCATGGATTAAAGAGCCTCTCAGTCTCCCAGAAAAACATGCGAATACATGTGCACACATATAGACGTGAATGGGACCTACATCTTTATTTTAAAGTTATTTCCTCTAATATCCATATTTATGTTGAAATCACACTCAAGCTATATTTGCTAGCTGTGGTAAGAACTTTAATGTCTTATACTAACTATCAAAAATCTATTGTTGAATTAAGAATTGCTAGTATTACAGAAGAATTATCAGCTGCTTGTGGTGATTTTGATCTCTCGTTGTTTTAACATTGATGCAAAAAACTTGAATATATTCCATAAATGCTGAAATATACTTATAGAGATACATGTATCTTGAATAATGACATGGAGAAGTCACTAATAAGCACCTTTAGTAAATTGCAAATTATTGTCTATTGCAATGTCCAGAAATGTAAGTTTCAGAGAGAGTGGCATTTCTCCCGGAAATTGGATCCTTGGAAGGGTGAGTCAGCCGAGTCCAAACTTTGATCTCAGCACTGCAGAGAGCGTCAGGGATAGCAATCACAGGCAAGGAAGTGGGTCAGATTGCCCCTCTGAGAACAGGATTTTTCCACTAACTTCTTGGTGGATGAAAAAAGTATTCTGTGCCAACCTGCCCATCCTAACCTCCCTTTAAACCCTCTCTTCATTTATAGAAACACAAAAATCTGTTCCCTAATGAACAATGTATCTCTCTATCAGTAAGTCCAAGGGTCATGCATGCTAATGCTCAGATTCAGAGCTATTTGCAGAGGAGGCTGTTGGACACATGCAGGGACTTGATCACACCCAGGGCTCTGTACACCTTCCCAGAGCTCCCAGGCTGCCACTAGTGCAATTATGGCTTCCTCCATGGGCTCTCATTTTTAGCCCTTCCTGGGCACAGTGCCTCCCAAATTTGCCTGCTTTCTCTAGTCCTTGTATAAAACTCCCTTATTCTGTAACTTGTAGTGACTTTTCTTCCTGACCACATTTAGACTAATGTCCTGAGATAAACACGTTTCTTGGAAGGAGTTGAGGATTTATTTACACATTTGTAGACTGTTACATTTGTATATGTATTTACCTAAAAGCAGAAAAAAGCAAAACTGTGGTTACATGTTATGGGTTATTTTTCATAAAATTTGTATGCTTTGGTGAAAACAACTTTAAAATGCCATAGATTTTACTATGTTTTCTATTACTGTAAACACTTTACATGTAAAGAAAAACAGGAAGCACAATTAAATATTCTTACCTGATGCAAAGTAAACACCCAAGAAGATTGTGTTTGTGGTCATTACAAAGTACATAAAGCCATATGAGGTATCAAAATATATATTTCTAAAAGCTCACAAGTTGTAGCCAATTGAATAAATGTATTGCAAATTGCTTGTAAGGTAGAAAGTTTCACAAATCATTTTTCACTTTCATTCAGACATGGGTCTGGAACAAAGTTACTAACTGTGATTAATGCTGGTTTTATCTTGAAATTTCCTTCATCTACACAACCAATGCTCAAAATCAAGATATTAAAATATGTGTTTTTATTGCTCAATTTGCATATTCAAGAAACAGTAGTTGAGGTTGCTACATGGATTTCTACTTAGTAAATCTTGTGAGCTAAGGCAGAAATGGAAAATAGCAGTGCAATCTACCAAGAAAAAGATTTAATTTTCAGCTATCAAAGTTGCAATGAAGTCTGTAATGTGGGGCTTATACTGAACATGTCCTTCATGTGTTATTTTGCTATTGCGTGGTTTCTGTCCTTTCTGAGACTGCCATGCATAATGAGGTCAAGCAGAGTTCCTCATTCTTGCTATTGTCACTCACAGCCCACTTGATAAACAGTACTGGACAGGATGGAAGGTGGAAAAAATGCTTTTTCCAAAATTTGTGGACGCCTTATGCATTGTTATCTATTTCAAAAGAAATAGATCACAGAAATGTGCTTTTCCTTTACACATGTGTCAAACTGGGAATGAGAGGCCACATTTCAATGGAAAGGTCTTCTCTACTACTTTACTTTCCTATGACACCTCTCTTGGGGTGGCCCTCAATACAGATGGAGTAAAATGCATTAAACTCTGTGATGCCCCTGTGTTGAAAGATTACATTACTGCTTCATTAGGGATAATATTCTGGACCATGGAACTGGGAGTACAGCGAATATAGAAATGTCCAACTGGGGCACCTGGGTGACTCAGTTGGTTAAGTGTCCGTCTTTATCTCAGGTCATGATCCCAGGGTCTTAGGATCAAGCCCTTTATTGGCCTCCCTGCTCAGCAGGGAGCCTGTTACTCGCTCTCTTACCACCCCTGCTTGTGTTCACTCTCTCTGTCAAATAAATAAAATCTTGAAAGAAAGAAAGAAAAAAGAAAGAAACGTCCAGCTGTAAGATGCCATTAGGCAGGACATTAAGTCTCGAAGATTCTTTGTTTGTCTATGAAGCAAGAACTAAAAAGGAGTATATGAAATGGACCTCTCTATTAATTATACATGTTTAAACTTGCTTCTGTGTGGTATTAATTTTAACTCTCTTGAGACAGCAGTTCTATTATAATCATGTTTCTGATAGCTCCAAGTCTTCTTTAGGGATAGGGACATTCAGTTAGCATTCCAAAATTACAGATTCTTCTATTTACTGGTATTGAAACTGGGATGTAACTTTTTTAGCATAATATTTGCATTTTTGAGCACTTTAGTTTTTAAGATTTATGTTAGAAACAAATTGATCCTTCAGTAGTGATGACAGATCTTTAAGTAAACTGTCACATGGGAAAACTAAATATAAATATGTGCCTTCTCCATATATTATTACTCAATTCCCAGAGCAAATAAGAAGGTTGAGACAACTTTATATCTCTCACTTAAGTAAATAGATTTACATGATTGAGATAATCATTGTTTTCCTTCCCTTGAAATAAAAATAGTAGGCAGCAAAGTACTTAAAACCCAAAGAGATTAGAATATTTCCCTTTTTTATTTAATTTTTTTAGAGATTTATTTATTTATTTGAGAGAGAGCGCCCACACTGATGAGTGGGTGGGGGAGGGGCAGAGGGAGAGAGTGGGAGAATCCTCAAGCAGACCCTGGGCTAAGGTAGACCCTGAGTCAGGGCTCCATCTCATAACCCTGAGATCATCATTTGAGCTGAAACCAAGAGACGAACACTCAAGCAACTGAGCCACCAAGGCACCCTGAATATTTTGCATTTCTCTTTTTAAAAATCTTACTTTTTTAAAGTAAGTGGAGCAAAGTGGAGCAAAAAGTAATGGGTCCAGGATAATATGAATAACAAGTACAGAGAATATAAAAACTCTTCTTGTCCTCAGGCATTTTGCTAGGAAGTAAATATCAATGATTGTCATGTCTCTAAGAGAAAATTCAGGGCATGTTCTTTTAAATTTATCAATCATGTCATTGCTTTTCATTTTATACTCTTGCAATATCTTAATAAAATATTGCCTTATTATTGAGGGTAACAACTGCTAACACTGAAGCATCACTAGTAATTTTTTCCTTAGATATCTTCCATATACCTGTGAACTTAAGTGGAGAAACAAAGCAATTAAATTGTCACAGATTTTTAATGGATTACCAATATGGTTGCTTTCTTTGGAGTTGAGTGGGTTGTGATGGGCATCACATATATCCCAATTTCTCAGAAGTATTATTTATGTGCACAGAAATCTGTAAGAAAAATGACTAACTTTTGAAAAAGAATAATTTTAGATATAGTTACAATTTTATACCCTACAAATTTATAAATCACATCGTGCACACTAATATGCAGATACAGATATTAAAGCATTGCTATATGCGGTATCTCTCTTCTGAGTCTTTATATTTTCATAATGTTTCAAGGTCTAGGATAGATTTCACTTTTTCTATCTATGAAAATGATAATCAGTAAATTTACTGAACAACATAATATAGTGTTCAAGTGCATGAACTCTAGAGCCAGAATCTCAGTCCCTCCACTAATAGATGTGACTATAAGCTACTCACCTTTTGCATATCTCCATTTTCTCGATTATAAAAAGATGGAATGACAATATGGATATGGAGCTGTTGTGAGGATTCAGTAAGTTAATACATGTAAACCATTTTGAAGAGGGACACATAGTGTTTTATAATTACCAATTACTGCTCTTTTGTTTGATTTTATCAAAACCCTATTAGTAATGCTACCTTTTTCACTTTTTGAGATTAAAACCTGAAATTAACCCACTTTAATTTACTTGCCCAAGGTCACATACCTTGAAAGAATTGTAGCCTGGATTATAACAGAGATTATATGATCAAAGTCCACGGGTTTTATTTCTATGCTATAATTTCTCAATCCATATGCATTTTTCCTGATCTCTCCATTTTTTATTATCCTTGGATTATGTCTGATGTAGTTATGGGACAGTTCTGAATTTACCTATGAGCTACTTTATAGATACTCTTCTCCATATGTTTTATTTTATTTATCCAGAAAGGTTAGAATCTCATCAAAGGAAGTGTTGTGCCTTAACACAGCTCTTTCAGAGTCTGTACTATTGTCCTTAAGTAGTATTTGCTTAATACACAAGATTTTATTGGAACAATGCTGGAAAGATATGTTTTAAAATATGCAAATTTAATTACAAATTTCTGTAGACTTTTTTGAAATGTTGGCAAATATATTCAGCATAATTATGTTTTCCTCCATCAACCACCATTGTATGCTTCCTGAAATTTTTGCTGCATAGATTAAAGGTTGACGAGAAGAATGTTGCACAGCTGTAACAAGAGGGAAAAGTACATTATTTGGGAAGAAAAAAAAGAGGATATTGATAATTCTACCTGGCCAAAAGGCATGTGTAATAATTTAACTGCACAGCACAAATGGCATTCAAAATCTGTGTTCTCTTTAGTTGCCAAGTCTAAGCTTGCTTCATAAAATTAGAGTTACTTGGAGTGATTCTGAATTATAAAATGGTAGTCTACAAAGAACATCTGTGCTCCAACCTCTAGTATAATAAATGTGGGATGTATTTATTCAGGGTAATCCAGAATAAAATATGCTTCCTTGAATTAGCTTGCTATTGACTGCACATGAAGGGATAGAGAGCTGAATACCTTGTCTTGGGCAGCTGAATACTTATTATATCATATTTTGCATTATAGAGGCAATAAAGCAAAGACCACAGTGAGACTAAGAGTCAGGTGTAAAAGCCCTAGTAGCGGTAACCTATTACTTGACCTGTTTCCTGAACTTTGGGTAGGTATCTCTGTTTAGCAGCAGTTAAGCAGTTATAAAGGACTGTCATGAGTACCAGGGTATACTTACTTAGAGTAAGAGAAAATGAAAAAAAGAATTTGAACACAGATATTCCTAACAGCATGTGCTAAATCTTCTTTATGAGCAACATTTTAATAAGGCCATGAAGAAATGTAATTGAGATAAAATATGATCATTAACGCACATGGTTGTGCTGTATTAATTTATGTACATATATCAAACATGACCTGTTTCCCAAAGCTCCCTTTTGAAGCTAAATTAGATGCTAAAGTTTTAAGCAAACAATGTCATTTATGTTTCAGCTTGAAAATAAAGGACATTTTCAAAAGGTCTGATCTGAATTACAGTAGGTGTTTACTCACTACGATATGTAAAGCTCTTAACTGATAACGCACTTTTTCTTCATCAACAATAAAGTTCAGTGTTATAGAAATAAGAATATTTGTGATACTGGACTATGAAAGAAACAGTAAATCTCACTAAACAAAACTTAAAACACAAAATTCTAATGTGCTAATAGTGCTAAATTAGCACTGTTTTATCAGCTAGTAAAATGTCTAAAATGGACTCTAGTAGCTAAGCACGATCCATAGGGACACATGCTCATTTCTTATTTAAATGTTGGCACTTCTTCTTGAAATGATGATCATTTATTACACAATCATCTTCTAATGGCTATTCCATGGCATAGCCACTGCAGACAGACCGTGATATATACTTTTCTTCTCGCAATTTTGAGGATATTTATTTAAAATAATTTAGTGACTGGATCAAGTTTGAATTTAAAAACTTAAGTAAATATGAATTGCAAGGAACAGACTCTTAACTATAGATAACCAGAGGGGGGTCAGGGGATGGGTGAAATAGATTAAGGGAATTAAGAGCCCACTTATCACGATGAGCATGAATGTATAGAATCATTAAATCACTATATCATACATCTGAAACTAATAAAACACTGTATGTTAACTGCACTGGAATTAAATTAAAACCCTAATAAAAATGAATTGCAATGTCATTGAAAATTATTCATGCATTTATTAGTGTCTGGAATATTTACAAAAAAAAGAGGTTAAGGTGGCACATGACAACCATGAATTAGTAAGACAGAAATGTTATATGGAGCAACAATAAATAAGGGAGAAGCTTTGCAAGAATTCTGTGTCTTGAAAGGCACGAGATTAATATGGTATTTGGCCTACAGGTTGGAAAAATATCCAACTCAATGCTAGCCTTTCTTAAATGAAAATTTTTACGTCAAGTTTGCATCACATATGAGCTCTACTATGCTCACCTAGCATTCAATAACTGTTTTTTATGTTCTTTACATACAGATTATCAAGTCTTTCCTCTTCAAGATGTGTACTGTGCATCACTGCCCTTCCCTTACAACATGAGGAAAATGGCCTTGCCTCACAGCATGAGATCTATACCGCTGCCTGCTTGATGTCTGAACCAACCCAGCTGGCCAAGTTCTCACCATCTTCCCTTTACCCTTTCTAAAAGGTACCTCCATCTCACACCTTAACTGAAACCTCTTTTTCCCCATAGATAATAAATTCCCTCCACCTCTCCAAAATCTCATTATTGCACCTTCCATATTCCTAAGGATCACTGTCCTTTTCTGTGTACATTTTTGATTCCATGTAATGATTTTTCTACCATATGAAAAGGTGTAGTGATCCTTACAACTTGGTATGAATTACTTTTCTGTTGCTACCGTAACCAATTGTCATAGGTTTATCAGCTCAAAACAACACCCACTTATTGTTTCATAATTCTGTGGGACAGAAGTATCAGCAGTCTGGTGAGCTCAATGGGGTATTCCGCTGAACATTTCATAAAGCCAAACTCAGGTGTCTGTCAGTCTGTGCTCTTCCTGCCAGGGTCTAGGGAGAATCTGTTTCCAGCATAGTTCAGCCAGTTGGTAGAATCCAGTTCCTTGTTGATATAGCTATAAGGTCCTCATTTATTTGCTGGCTATCAGCTGGGATGGCTGACCTCTCATCTTAAAGGCTGCCTACATTCCTTGACGTATAGTACCCTCCCTCATCAAAGCCAGCAATGGTATGTCAACTCTCAGACTTCACTTTCTGTTTTTAAGAGCTCATGGGTTTACTTGGACCCACCTGGAAAATCCTTAAACTCTTCTGATTAGTAACCCTAACCACATATGCACAGTTCCTTTTGCCATATAAGGTAAAATATTAATCATTTCAGGGATGGAGTATGGAATTGCCATACACCTGGGCTATCTATTAACTTTTTCACCATTTTCTCATTAGTTAAAGATTTTGGCACACATTTCACACTTAACCTTTATCATCCCTAGTCTAGGTGATCTCAAGCCCCAGGATGATGTCATAGCCACAGTCTTTTGGCTCCTCATCTTCACTAAGCATCTCAGTCTGTAGGTGATCCATAACAATTCTATACTCATCAATTCTTATAAAAAAATGCTTAGGGTTCTTTTCTGGACTTAAAATTTTACATTTCATGTCTCACTCCCTTACCTTGCAAACTCCAGTGCCTTGAACCTTCTGCTTTCAGTTGAAATCACCCCTTTCATGTTGGAGATTTCCTTATGTCAACTATTCTTCTACCCATACCATAACCCTTTTGCTCATTGTTCTTCAATATACTCTTTGCTCTGAGACTAAAACCTACTTGAATCCAGTTTCCTTGAATCCAGAATCTATGCCTTCTTCATGACTATGCTCAGGTTTCTCAGTTTTATTTTAAAAGTATATATACAATACAGGTTGATGCCAATAATGAGAAGGAAAGAACACCAGACTTCAGCTGGGTCCTCAGTATCACCAGCAATCCTCCTACATCTCCTAGTGAACTTTCTCTTCTGTTATTCAATATGATGTTTTAAATGTTCTCTCTTATCTTCAAATCTCCAACTCCACAACTGTCTCTTTCACATGAGAAAATTATAGACAAATACCTAACATACATAGATACAAAAATCCTCAGCAAAATATTAGCAAAACAAATGCAACAATGTGTAAAGGCAGATACATGTGACAACCAAGTGGGATTTATCCCCAGGTTCAACATTCAAAAGTCAATTAATGTAATCCATCAACAGCCTAAAAAAAGGTTCACACGATCATATTAATAGATACAGAAAAAACATTTGACAAAATCCAACAGCCATTCATAATAAAAATTCTCAGTAAACTAGGAACAGAGGGAAACATACTCAACTTGATAAAGAATATTTACAAAAAACCTGGAGCTAATGTCATACTTAATGGTGAGAAACTCACATCTTCTCCGCTAAGATAAAGAATGAGGCAAGTATATCTCTTCCTCATTACTCCTTACTAACATTGTATTGGACAAAAAAAGGAAATGAAAGGTGTATAGAATGGGAAAGGAGAAATAAAACTTTGTTTGCAGATGACATGATAGTTTATATGGGAAATCTGAAAGAATAAAGAAAAAAATTCTGGAATGTGCTAATGATTATAGGAAGGTTTCAGGATATAAGATTATTAGACAATGGTTAATTGTTTTCCTACATATTAACAATGGACAAATGGAATTTGAAGTTAAAAATACAATACCATTTATATTAGTACCTCCAAATATGAAACATTTAAGTAAAAATCTAACAAAATATGCATATGATCTATATGAAGAAAAGCATAAAACTAGGATGAATAAAATAGAAAAATAATTAAATAAATGGGATATATCTTATGCTCATGGATAAGAAAAGCAACAATACCAAGACGTCAGGTCTTTTCAACTTAATCTGAAGATTCAGTGCAATCCCAATCAAAATTCCAATGAATTATTTTGTGGATGTTGGCACGCTGATTCATAGGGGGAAGCAAAAGACCCAGAGTCACTAACATGATATTGAAGGAGAACAAAGTTGAATGGATAAATAAACTCTGGTATATCCAGACAATTGAACATTATTGATTACTAAAAGGAAATGAGTTACCAAGCCATGAAAAGACCTGGAGAACCTGAAACACATATTATGAAGTGATGAAAGAAGCCAATCTGAAAAGGCTGTATTCTGTGATTCCAACTATATAACAATCTGGAAAGGACACAATTATGGCTAAGGAAGAAGATTAGTGGTTTTCAGGGACTGACTAGTGGGAAGGGGGGGAGATAAAGAGTTGGAGCACAGAAGATTTTTAAGACAGTGAACATACTCTGTATGTTACTATAATGGTGGGTACCTGTCCATTTCTGTTTGTCTGTGGCAAGAGTGAACCCAAGGGAAACTATTGACTTTGGGTGATTAAGATGTGTCAAGGTAGGCTCATCAATTGTAACAAATGTACCACTTTGGTAAGGGATGTTAAGAATGGGGGATGTTGTACAGTTTTGCGGGGCTGAAGGGTATATTGGGAATCTTTGTACCTTTCTCTTAATTTCACTGTGAACCTAAAGCTTCTGTTAAAAAATTAGGTTTTTATTAAGGGAACAGAATGTCTAGGTCATCTGTAGACAGGACTATAATCACAAGTGATACCCAAAGTTTTGTTTTGTTGGCTTGCTTTACTGATATTAATTTAAAAATATAAGATGTCTTTATGAATTTAAAATTAAACCAAACATACAAAATGAAAAATAAGTTTAGAAGATTATGTTATTAAAACCAAATGGGATAAGAAGAAAAAAATCTTGACCAAGGTATCAGAAAATAGAAAACCTAAAACCAAAATGCAAAATCTCTCTAGAGAGGTAATTAAAGACCTTCAGCTCAGGGTGGCCATGGATATCCAGCAAATCTCTTGATCATTTATTTTCGAGGTCCTGGGCTGATGGGATAAATAATTTTCATAGCTGGATAATAGTAGCTGGAAAGAAAGCATGATAGGGGATTTGAAATTGCCTGCATGCTGTACATAATCCTGTCTTCTTGAGTTACAACCACATCATTGAAAAAGAAGGAGTATAAATCTGAATGTCTTTCACCAATGTTGAGTAAGAGAATAACGACTTATTAGCTAAATATTTCTATCTCATCCCCCCTTTTGTAAAATGTTTGAGGAATGAGCATGTGTTTCAGAATTCTCACTTAAGAACTGTTAACTCACAGGGTTTTAGTTAAAATTACATTTGGATCCATCTGGCATTGCAGAGGTAAAAGATATTCTCTTTAGTCGAAAGGGAAAACACATTGATCATATGCTTTTATCATGCTGGAAAGCTGAATGTTTTCCATTTTTTATTAAGTAGGAACATAATGAACAGCACAATCAGAGCACAGCTTATGGTTGCGAACCACAGGACTTGGCAAGCACAACCTCTCATGGATTTTGGAGCACTTACACTCCCACTACCCGCTTGGATAAATGTACATGGAAAACCATCTAACTTTCCAATTGGTGCACCAAATACCCATGAAATGATATCCCAAGGGTGGTTGTGCCTTAAGGCCCATATGCTCTAGCATCTGTCTTATTTAACTCCTCTTCCAACCTCCAGGGTAAACAGAGCAACTTGTTACTGGGGTCACATGAGAAAGTTTGACAAAAGTCAAACTTTTTCTCCACCCTTGTGTTTCACATAATGAGAGAGACAAAACAGATAATAGAATAAAAGGAAATGTCTAAAGAGAATGTTACCATCCTTACCCTGGTGTTACTAAATGGCAAAGGAGAAGGGGTTATTCTCTTTTGAAAAATAATGGTCTACTTTGCAGGTGAAATGTTTTCATCAACTAATGGTCTTATAAGAAACCAGTATGGCTCTAATTTGGTGTTTTAAGTTAATAAGTGGGAAGATATTTTATTTGATTAAGTCAGAGAATGGGGAAGGGAGAATGTCTGTTGGAGGTATCAAGAAGATACACATTTGTTCTTTCTAATAAGTGTTTTCATGACCAAATGAGTCACAACAATTTTATTCCCTAGTTTTTCCGGAGTGAAGTTTATGTCCCTCCTCCCAGTCTTAAGACAGCACTAACATCAGATTTTATTAACAGTCCTCCATGATAAGCCAGTTTATGATGGGTTTTTGTTTCATTAACATATAGCACAGACAGTTTGGAGTATGGTCCATGGACTCATGGCACATAGCCTTCTCAGAGCACATGACTTGAAATATACAAGGGAATAAGAATTAATGGGCTCAAAACAGTGGCTCTGACACGGATGACAGACAGAACAGTGATCTTAAGCGTATCTACAACAGTTGTGGGAACGTATCTACCAGATGCTATAGCTCTGGTAGCCAGATGCTTCCAGTTCTCTACATCCTATTGCTAGGCATCAAACGTTTATTTTTACTGCTGCTTTTGGCACTTTCCTCCTGTCTTCTGCACTGCTCTTTCCTACCCAATTTATGTGACACTATGTTCCCCAGTCCCCTTTGTACCTTTCTGATGCTCCTTTTGTCTCTTTTTCTTTATCCTCTTTTTCCTCCCAGTCTCCTCCCACATTCATGTTCAGGGTGGATGCTGGCCTCACTTTTAGAACTTTAGATTCTTTCATCCAATTCACAGCTGCACCTCTGCCTGCCTGAAGCACTCAATGTCTGAAAGGGAACTCCCTCTTTGTATCTGTCCTTCCCCATTCAACGTAAATGGTCTTTCTTAGGACGCATGGTGGCCCCTTCATCAAGTCAGTCATTCAAATGGAAAACCAGGACATCATTGTAGATGCTTCTCTTCACTTGCCTGCCTTGAACTGATCCTTACAAAGTTCTGTTGTGTCTGCCTTCTCCCTGTTTCTGAGCTCCTTTTCCTACACTCCAACTTCACTGTTCTATACTAAGATTGATTCTTCTTCTATTAGGCTTCTCAATCTGATACCCCTGCCCTCAATACCATATATCCATAATCATTGACTTTTAGGTCATTTTTGTTAAATACAAATTTACTTACACAGTCAGTCTTTTTGAAACCTTTATTATAATATCCCATTGCTTTTGAGTTCAGTTTCGGTGTTCTCAGTGTGATCTGTAGGAGGCCATTATAATCTGCCCCTATCCAGTGGTAATCATTATCTATTGTTGCATAAAAATATTACACCAATGTTAAATAGCTTAAACCAATGGCTATGTACCTTCCCAGAGTTTCTGTGGTGAAAATCCAGGGCACAGCTAAGCTGGTGCCTCTGGCTCAGAGTCTTTCATCTAGCTGCATTCAACGTGTCCACCACCCTGTAGTCATCTTCAAGTTTAACTGGGTTTTGGTTTTTAGCAGAGCCTGAAGCCTCACCAACTGCAGCCTAGATACTATTAGATTCTTGCCACTTGGGCTTCATTAAGGCTAATCACAAAACGGCAGCTTCCCCCCCACCCCTGGAAGTTAAGACTGTACAGGAGCATGAGAAAAGGCAGACAAGATGGCAGTCACCGTATCTTTGTGCTGTAATTTCAAGACTGACATCCCCCCCCTTTTTTTTAAAGAATGACATCCTATCACTTTTGTTGTGTTCTCCTTATTAGAAGAGAGCCATTTGTCCCACCACAATGGATAAAAGGCATGAATGTGAGTGGGGGGGCAGTGGTCGGGAGTCATCTTAGAGGCTGTCTTTCACATTCAGAGCCCGGCATAATCTCTTGTTACTTCTTCTATTCTCCGGGTTTTGTGTTTAAATATTTAAACATATTGTGTTGTTTTTCTTGAATCTGCTTTCTTGAATATGTGTACGTTGTTGCTTTGTCTGAAACACTTCTTTCCTTAGACGGATTGGACAACTTATACGAACACTTCAAATTCAGCTTCAGGTTTGAACTCCTCTATAAGACCTTCCTTGAACTCTTGTTGAGTGTCTTCTGTTCCTTTTGTGGTCCTCTGTTATTGAGGGCATTATACTATCTTTATTAGTTTATGAAGTTTCCATTAGACTGTGAGGTCCTTGAGAGTATGAGCCCTGTTATATTCAATGCTCCTTGAATAAGTATCAATGAATTATAAAGTGAACTGAATGGTTTTTAATTTACCATATTAACTGCAGTATCATTTTCCTGATTTATTATATCCATTTTAGGATGTATCATTGTAATACTGTCAATCCTATGACAATAAGATATATATATATATATATATATATATATATATATATATGCAAAAAGATAAATTTAGTAAACTATTGATTACCTTTCATTATTATGTTGATCACTGAGCAAAAAATTACTGTGTAAACTATGTCTTTTCAAGGAGCTCATAATTTAATGGTGGCAATATATATTAAAGATAAACTTTAGCTTTATCATCTTTAGTTATGTTTCCTTGATGAGGCTCTTAATTTTTTTAACCTTATAATAACAATACTGATGCCTACTTCAGAGAGTTGGTACAGCATTAATTTTAATTTTCTTTTTAATATGATATTCTTCGGTGTTATTTCAGATAATCGCTCCTTTTACTGTGAAGTATGCTTGAGATCTTCAACCAATCTTTTTTAAATCATTGTATTTTATTTTATTTTTTTGTTTTATTTTATCATGATAAGGTACTATTTAATCCTCATCCTCTATTTCCACAGATGGGGTTCTAGGCCATATTATTTGCTGATTACATTATCTCATTACCAGTTATTTAACCTTTCTGAGCTAGTTTGCATATGTAAATTGGAGGTAATAGACACCTCATAGGGGCCTATAAAGATTAATTTTGATAACTAAAATAAAGTGTCCTTCCATAATAATTATTCACAAAATATTAGTTTTCTAATATTGCTTCACTGATTGATTACAAGAAGAGAAACTGGATTGGCTATGACATGATTCTAGAAGATGTCAACTCCACTGATCACCTAAGTTGTCAGTTATCTTATGACTAAGACAATCCACATTTTTCATACTTACTTAATATCAAATTCTTTCAAAATTCAATAATAAATTTTAACTAAGTCCCCCTCACAGATAAATTCTTCTTCTTTTTATTTTATATATTCTTTATCTGTTGACTAGTGTAAATTTTTTAGAGTATACAGTGCAGATTAGACTTTGGTGAATTCTCCCCACCATAATCAAATGGTATCTTCATCACTTTCATTGATATCACTTGCTTTTAAGAGTGTTAATATCTCAGTTCGGATGAATAAACAAAATGGTTTTCTGAACTTGGTAGGAGAATTTTACCCCTTTGAGAATAAGAATTACTTTGCCAGGGGTGTTTGGGTAGCACAGAGAGTTAAGCACTGGAGTCTTGGCTTGGACTCAGCTCCTGATCTCAAGGTCGTGAGATTGAGACCTGTGTTGACCTTGAGTTCCATGCAGAATCTGCTTGAGATTCTTTCTGCCTCTGCCTCTGGTACTCCTGCTCATGCTAGCTCTCTAAAATAAATAAATAATTCTTAAGAAAGAGCACAGAGTCATAGGGTAAGGAAGGAAAAAGTAAATGGAAAGTCATCAGAAAGAGAGAGACTTTTAACTCTAGGAAGCAAACTGAGTGTTCTTGGAATGGGTATGGGTGGGGGATAGGGTAATAGCATGATGGGCATTAAGGAGGGCATGTGATGTGATGAGCACTGGGTGTTAAATGCAACTGATGAATTATTGCACACTACATCTGAAACTAAGTATGTACTATATGTTGGCTGATTGAATTTTTAAAATTTAACTTAAATTTTTAAAAATGAATCACTTTGTCATAAAAAATTTAATTGATTGGCTGATACCCATTTACTTGTTATATATTATTCTCTATGACTCAACACAATATAATCCTTTATGGGTCCATATATTTTTGACTACACAACTTCATCCAGTGTTATGCCTGCACTAAATTTCAATTAAAATTGTACACACTGATAAACAGCATTCTTAGCCTCTATTTTTCAGTGTTGCCTCCACACATTCTTTATGTTAAAATGCATAATAAACTTTCTATCTTTATTAATCAATATTAATTACAGGGATAAGAAGGTTCTGTTTTTAATGGTTAGAGTTATTCAACAGAAGATTTAGCAATGATTCATATTTCTTGTTTATATTTCACACATACAAATGTTTCAAAGCTGAAGCAAGAAACTGGTAGAACTGAACCATCATGTCTTTGTAGCAAATTTTAGATGTCTTAGTTCATTAAAACTGTATCAAAAAACCAGCAAATAAACATAATCCCTAACAACAATGTAAGACATTTTAACTGAATTTTATGGACTCATTATTATACCCTTACATTATATAATAAACTATGCAAATACAAAAATTTTCACACCTTTTTAACAGTGTATTTGAGAGTAAAAGTTTTTAAATTGATTAAGTCAACATGGTTGTATTTATCTCCAAATACATACAGCTTGCAAGTGCAGGCATAGAAAAAGCAGGTTTGGATTTAACCAGATAGGTGGTTTGCCTTAGAGTGACATGAAGTAGATTATGCAGTAGGGTTGATGGTCTATTTACGGTAAGGGTCAAAATGATTGACCTTGAAATTGAGGCATGCTAAGAAGGAACAAAAGGATGGGGGGCTGAAGGAGAAAAGGGGTGTGCTAAGATCAGTGCATTGTGGGCTCCTGTTGGCGTGCAAGAGTTTGGGAATCAGAGGGTTAGAGGCACGAGCTAGAAAAACAGGAGATGGTGGTTGGGAGGTGGGTATTGGGGATTACCATTTTGGTAGGATGTTTGATTTTTAATGACAAATTTTAGGGAATGCTGGAATCAGTGGCTGAAGAAGAGGGTGTCAAACGATGGAGATGTCAGAATAGGGCAAAGACCGTGTAAGCAGATATTGAAGTCACCAAGAATTAAGAAGTGTTGGGGAGAGTGAAATTGATCCCGGAGCTAAGACAGTCACAAAAGTGAGAGGATTGGCTTGAATCTTCGTGAATGAGTGGCACAATGAGAATTAGGGAGCGGCAGAGTGGCCTAACTTGAGTGTCCTGGAACAAGATACCATGTCCCTTCTCTGCCTGCCTCCTCTTACATTATCAGGGAGCTGGGAACAATTGGGCTCTCCTCAGAATATTGTTCTGGGGAAGGAAAAGGAAGTAAATGAAAGTGTTCAGAGTAGTGAAATAAATTGTTAGAAGAAATAAGTATATTTTGAAAATGGGTCATTCTATACATTGGTTATTTGATAAATTATAAAAACAAAAAACAAAACAAAAATAAACCCTGACATATTTTCCTGTTAGAAGCAGGTCAGTAATACATTACCCTACCTATGCTGGTAAGAAGGAGGACAATACAAAGAACCAGTCTTTGATGTTCAAAAGTCAGCCTGGTGCTTACCACCAAACCATGTTATTTTCTTTTTGAAAATAATCCCACAGAGCACCAACTTCAGTGAAGACTACTGAGACCATGATAAAATGATCCAGAGGAAGGCCACTTTATAATTTCATTTGAGTACACACAAATGTACTCACATTGTCCATGCTCACTCACTCAAATGTACTCACTCACTCAAATGTACTCACATTGAGTACTCACTATGTTATGAACAAAAATGCCACATCTCTCTTCCTCCCCACCAAAACCACCAAAATAGGTGACAACTGCTTCTTATCCAATTACAACTTTTAGCCTCCAATTACAACCTCTCCTCTTGTTAGATCATGTATATTATAATATCCCATCATGGAATGGCCCTACTTTTTGGCAGTGCCCAATGAAAGGAAAAAAAAAAAAAAACAACAAAAAGAACTTCTCCCAAACCACCAATGAAAGCCCACCTCCTATAATAGATTCTGCCTAATACCCTCTTAACGAAATACTCCTCATTTCTAAGTACTATGGGTTTCCCTCACGGCAGCCAGGAGGAATTCCAACTTGTTAGCTTAACTACAGGTCTGTTTCTGGTGGTCTTTAATTGAAGAGCATGGACAATGAAATTAAAATTTATTTTATGTTACTGAACTGGACCTTCCTATATGGTACCCATTCGACATGGCTATTTGACACTGAGTTAAATAAAACTGAAAAGTCCGTTTCACTGTCTTAGCCTTGTGTGCTGGTCTGTGTAGCTACAGATCATTTCCATGGTCATAGAAAGGTCTATTGGGCAGCACCGCTATGCTGCAGACTTTTTGAAGTTTATGTCTGCAGTCCTAAATTTCTTTCTTTTTAGCCCAAAAGTTGCTTCAAAATGTTTTTATCTCTTTTTATATGTCTGCTGTTTGTAAATAATGTATCATGCTTTGTGTTCTTCAGAGTTTCTCTTACCATATTAATTCTCATGTCTTATTTGTTAAAATTTCATGGCCTCCCAAGTCCTTTGGAGTCTCTCCCTCCTCTCTTCATCCTCCGAATAATAATCCATAAAAAATGCCATATTCTACAGTCAAATTAAAATTTTTAAGTTAAAAATTTACAAAAATTATTTTTTTCCAAGAATATTATTCCATTTTTCCTGATTTTTGCTTAACAGTGTGTCTATTTTTATTAAATCCTAATATTTATCTTAAAATTCTGAAGAGGTATACCATTATTCTCTGAAATTTGTTACATACAGGACCAGTAAGTATTCTGTATTATTTTTGTCTCTTTGTAGGTAAAGTTGTTTCTTTTTGATGCCTGTGTGATTTTCTCTAACATCTACCACAATGATGTGTTTGGGAGTGGACAATGTTAACTACTTTACTTTGGTGAAGTAAATTTTTTTCTGCACCTTAGAAAACTTTTTATTATTATAAATACAAATAAATGAATATGGATAAACAGACATATATGTCTCTTGTGCACATGACTATGACATACTTATATTCATATAACACACACAGGTAGTCACATATACTTATCTATTTATGTCTCCATCCATCCATCTATTTATTTATTCTGGTCTTCTCTTTACAGCATGACAGCTGTCTATAACTTGTTTTTCAGTACATTCTATGAAGACTTCAACAATTTGATTTTCTTCAGTAACACATCTGCTCTTTAATTTTTTCCAACATTATTCTAATTTCCATGATTGTATTTTTAGTTTCCATGAAACCCAATTTACTTCATTTTTGTTTTCTTCATTTCTCCTTCCCTCCCTCTGTCCTTCCTTCCTTCCTTGCCTCCCATTGTCCTTCTTTACCTCCCTCCCTCCTTCCTTCCCTTTTTTTTTTTCCCCAGGGGAGTAGTCTCATGTTTTCCTCCTCTTATGCTTTTCTGTTCATAATATTCTGTTGTAATGCCAGTTTCATATTTTTACTTTGAATACATCAGGTTATTTTTCAGAAATTAACTAACTGATGTCTTTTCTTGTTTTATCTGATTTTGATGAAGGTGACTTTTTCCATCCTTCAGCTAGGTTGAAATATACAGATTAAATAGAATTCATGTTTCCCTGTGTAACTACGGAAATTGCATTTGGCCTCATTCTCTGTTTACTAGAGAAACAACATAAAATAGCTAACTTCATGTTGTTTCAGGCATTCATTAGGTGCAGTGAATTGGTAGAGAGGTAGAATCTTGTGTCATGACAAGGAAGTGGAACCCCAACATACTCAACATGGCTATGATTCCATAAACTGCTTTATTTCTGAGGATATCACCTCCAGAATCTTCTTTTTTAAGTTTCTGGGTTGTAATGTTTTTATAAATATGGGAGATGAGAAGCATTTATATCAAAACTGGTATTGGAATGTTATCTTGAGTACTTTTTCTTAATCATTGAAGTAACCCCAAATGTCATATTTTAATGTTTTAGGAGAAACTGAGGCTGCCTCAATGAAGAGCATGAAAAGGATGCTGTAAATTTAAAATCAAAGGAAAGACTCAATTGCCTGGGTGCCATCTTTCCCTCCAGATTTGTTGGTAAGTCCAGAAAAGAAATGTTGTAAACTGAACCCTTCCAAGAAGCTTTCTTTCCAAGACAATTAGGATGGAGTTTGCAATGCCCAAATGACCAAAGAATTTAGCAGAGTTGCTGAGATTCAGAAACAGACATCTTGAGTCTTCATTTTTGGTTGAATACATTCAATGTTGCTGCCCACATATGAACTGAGTAATTAATGATATGAAAACAACTTTAAGAAAGCACTTGAAAATTCTATTTCTTAGCACTTTAGTCATATAAAAAATCCTTCCCACATCATGGATTATGATTTCCAAAAAAAAGCCAATTCACATTTTTCAGTGAAATATTATGAGATTCATTAAATGTAGGATTTATTATTTATGTGGAATTTTGGGAGAAATTCTAAAGTATTACTGATGTTCTAAAAATAATTTTTACAAAATTTCTTTTTGCTGTTTGTAACCTATAGTAGTAAGTTATTAGGTTTACTTGTGCTTTATCAATTTATAATTAATGCAATTGTTTACTTCTCTGCTCTGTTGAAGTGGTAAACTATCAATATTGTGACCACACCTTTGGAAAATATATCTATCTAGTTTTCAGCATATTTTCTCTTGTTTGTTTTGTGAAAATTGGACCAAGGCCCTTTGAAATGCAAAAATTCTTGGCCTTTATCTTTTTAATAGACCTGGAGAGATTCTTGTATCCTCTATCTATGTATTTTTCTTTTCAAATGTTGTGGTTACCTTTAAATGTGTTTACTGTAAGAAAATAAGAGGAAATATTATCAAGGCTTTATATTTTTGTTATAACCTGGCCACAAGTGAGTGAAGCTTGTTTATGATACAAGGTCTCCAAAATATGGGTCAAAAATTAGACTTTCTCCCTTAAAATAACTTGTTTCATTAAGATAAGAACAGCAAGAAACCAAGTGAAAAGTTAACTGTACATATCTGCTTTTTCAAGATTTTGTTAATTAAATATAGCAACACAGAAAATGTGTTCTTCTCAATTTTATATTCATGACAAGTTACATGTTAGTTTTTGAAATGATTTTTGGAATATGCTTTATTGTTTGCATTTGTTTTATTCAAACCTGTTTTATTTTATAAATGTTTCATTTATAGGTCAACTATAAATGTAAATTATCTCTCTGTTATTTGAAAGAAAATGAAGTAACAAGTATCTAAACATGTTCCCAGTTTTTCTAAGAAGTTAATGTTAAATTTAATTCTAATAACTCCATTTCCTTAAGTTAAAAATACATGTACTTTTAAAATTTTTGTACATATACCTGAAACTATCCATGTTCCTTTTAAAAGAAAATTGTGTTTCTTCTAAGTATTTTCATTAAATCCTAAGGAATTCTGTTTTTCTGTTCAGTAGATAGAGAATGGATATAGGTGGAAAAATCCAGAAATCATTTTTAGCCAGGTCAATATTTTGTCTCTGACAGACAACAAGAGCTATGTGGTTTCTGTCATAGCTCTGTCCCAGGCATAATCATACAAAACCAGAAATGTAAGCTGAAATACATCAACATCTGTCACTAACATACCAACCCTGGATAATGAATTTCTCCAAATTTTACCTGAAGCAGTTAGTATTTAAATAATACCATACAACAGAGTAATATCTGTGAAAGTTAATATGTGATACATAAAGTTGAATCTTTAATCTAAATCTTTCTAAACTGTCTAAAAGTTTAGACACATCTAAACTTTAACTTCTAAAAGTTAGAAGTTAACATCTAACTTATGTTAGATCGGGTGCCTTTGTGGCTCAGTTGGTTAAGCCTCTGACTCTTGGTTTTGGTTCATGTCATGATCTCCTGGGTCATGAGATCTAGCCCCATGTCTGGCTCTGTGCTCAGGGGGAGTCTGTTTAAGATTCTTTCCCTCTGCCCTGCTCTCCACTCATGCCGGCTCTCTCTCTCTAAAAGAAATAAATAAATCTTTAAAAGTGAATAAATAAATAAGAGTTAACTTCCTGAGACTTGTTCAAAAAAATATTTACCATGGTCTTTAAGATTTTACACATTGATCATAATCATCTTAAGAGATCTGAAAAAATTCATCATTTACTTAACCTTCTTTATGTCTGCGATCTTGTATCATGTGATTGATCACTTTGGTATTTATTCACTTTATAAAACTTGCCGTGTTATTTTCTGATATTACTTGTATACAGCATTTCAAATTCATTTATTACACATAACTTTGTACATACCTTAGTAAAATACTTTCTATTTTCCCTATAGCATCTTCCCTGACATGGTCTAAAATTTTATCCTATTTCATATTAAGTAGTTGTTTTTAAGAAAGTGTTATATGATGATACTCTTTTACTAAGCAACTGATAGCATAAAATTCTTATTTCAAATTACAAGTATTTTTATGGTATGTATGGGTAATTTGCTAATTTTATGCATCTTAATGAAATTTTACTGCATTTATTAGTTGACTTGGCATTCATTACATAGAAGAGCTGTATTTCATCTGTCAAATTAAGACTTTCCACTATAAGTTTCCTCTTGTGAGTTACTTACACATAAATATATTTCATGTTTAAGCATTTATATGCTGTACATGTAAATATATAAATGTACATTAATACAAACTGTGTAAATATATTGCATGGCACTGGTTCTTGGAGGACTCATTTCTATCATATCATAATTTCTATCATTTTCATTTTTGCCAAAATAAGTATCCAATTGAGCCTACACCATGCAAAGAAATTCATTTCCACTGATGATGTACATTTGTTCATATATGTATAGGTTGATTTTTGGGTTCTCTATTATGTTCCATTGGTCTACTTGTCTGTCTTTGCAATGACCTTGTGTTAATTATTCTAGCAAACCTCTGTCTCCAGTCCTTCAAGAATATCTTCACTATTCTTGATTGTTTGCAGTTCCATAAAACAACCTGCTTGTATCTTTACAAATAGGTCTTTTGGATTTTGATGAAAATTGATGACCTAATAAAAACAATTTGGAAGAGAACTGACATCTTCATAACATATTGTCAGGGCTCAAAGAGGCAGAAATGCCATGCGTGATAGAAAATAAGGAATTCATTGTAGAGATTAAATATGTGCAGTGGTGGAAGCCGAGGATTCATCTGGGTAGGCAGTTGCTTCTGGATCTAATATTGGGGCTACAGTTGCATTAAGTCAGCCAGATTGGCATTAGACAGGGAAAGCCCAGGGTGAAGCATAAATTGGATCTTATCAGGGCAAGTGGAACCCATTAAGAACAATTGGAGCTGGGGTTAGGTCTCTTATCCTCTGCAGCTACAGTGCTATAGGATGACCTGTGGGGAAGCTGGCTTGCATTGCAATGGAGCTGAGCATATCCTTGACCCCAGACTAGGAAGTCCAGAGAACTGGAGGGGCTGAGAGTCCAGGTACTGCCTCATTTCAAAAATAAACCACAATAAGCATGAACTACTATGGTGCCTACACATATGGTGGCATCTTTAATTCTACTCCTTCTATCACATGCTTAATATTTGTTACTAATACTAGCTGAGAACCACACAGGGAAAGGAATCCTGAGGAACATTGCATCATTGAGCTAAGCTGACACATATATGATACACATCATATACATTTCAAAATCTGTGAGCAATGTATTTCTTTCCACTTATTTGGTAAATCTGTAATTGTTCTCAATAATGTCTTGTAATTTAGTGTGTAGAGATTTTGGACATCATTTGTTAGATTTATTCCTGTTCTCGTGGTAATTGCAATGCTCTTGTAAATGGTATGTTTTTATTTCATGTTCTAATTGTATTCCATGAATATATGGAAACACAGTTGGTATTTGCATGTTCATTTTGTATCTAACAGTTTTGTAAGCTTTTTTATTCTTATAATATGCCACATTTTTTGGAGCCTCTAGGTATATGATTTTATAATTTCAAACTAATGTTATCTTATTTCCCTTCCAGTTTTATTTCTACTTTATTACATTATTTATTATTTATTTATTACATATATTACATCAGTTTTATTTCATACTTTATTACATTTCAAAGACCCCATTGCAACATTAAATAGAAGTGGTCAAAACAGACATTTGTGTTTTCTTCCTGATTTCGATGGACTGCTTTTGCTATTTCACTATTAGGTGTTATAGTTGATAAATAAAGTCTGTGGTTATCATTCATTTAATTAATACAGTCTCTTTCTATTCTTTTCTTGCAAAGACTTTTTAATTTTTGAATTTTATCAAATGTATCAAAATTTATGATCCCTTTCTGTGTGATTTCAGCATAAAGATAGATATATACTTCAATGGAAAAGAACAGATGGTCCAGAAATAAACATATAGATATAGATACATAACAAATAAATATGTTAATACATACTTATAACATTTATATAATTATAAATATATTATGTATAATATTGTAATATAAATTATAAATATATATAGTTATTATTTTTTTTTAAATAAAGATTTTTATTTATTTATTTGAGAGAGAGAGAGAGATCACAAGTAGGCAGAGAGGCAGACAGAGAGATGGGGGGGGGGAGGCAGGCTCCCTGCTGAGCAGAGAGCCTGATGTGGGGCTTAATCCCAGGATCCTGAAACCATGACCTGAGCTGAAAGCAGAGGGTTAAAACTCTGAGCCACCCAGGTGCCCCATATAGTTAATATGGTTTATTTATTCACATAAAGTAGCATCCAGTCCAACAGTCTCTTTATTTCCTTGAACTGCATAATATGTTACACGTATATAATATATAGTATTTAAGATTTAATGACTTGACAAGTTAAAATATGATTTATATAGATATATGTTGTAATGATTTTGAACAAAGTTTCTAAGGTAATTCTTACAAAGTGCACTAGAACAGTAGTCTATGTGTATAGAAAAATTCACTTTAAGTCTTACGTCACAACATGTAAAAACCTTA
The DNA here is from genome assembly GCF_010015895.1 of Lontra canadensis. Lineage (NCBI taxonomy): Eukaryota > Metazoa > Chordata > Mammalia > Carnivora > Mustelidae > Lontra > Lontra canadensis. The sequence goes on from NW_022631038.1 coordinate 5,121,130, forward strand.
ATTCAAAATGGACTGTAGATCTAAGTGTAAGAGTTATATCTCTTAATTTCTGGAGAAAACAAAGAAGAAAATCTTTGTGACATTGTGCCAGACACAGATTTCTTAAACAAGTTAAAAAACACAAAGTACAAAATGTGACAGAATGGATTCCATGAAGATTAAACACTTCTGCTCTAAGAAATGACCTGTTAAAAAAAAAAAAATCAAGCAAAATGTTACCTCACAAAATATTTGCAAATTACATATGCAAAGATATAAAGAATTCTTACAACTTCTTAATAAGAAGAGAAATAATTGAGAAGATTGTCCCTCATGAAATTATCTTAGCAAATTTGTCAACACTTAATAGTAATTGTGATTACATAGTTCCTTCATTTTTGGTACTTTTACTCTAATAAACCCAGACTTGGTTTTCCTTCTTTGTTTTTACTGCTTTACTTTATCTTTACTTCTTCATTTTTACTCCTTTGGTCTTCTGGTGTCTGTGGCAACATATACTTGAATTAATTTTTGAAAAAAAAAATTCAGCAATTGTCTCTTAAGAGTCATCTTCCCCCTTATTATTTCTCTTTTTTTCTCAAAGTCAATATTGTATATTAGACCTTATCAATGTATCTTCTTATCTATGTATCAGTCTGGCCAGGCTTCCATAACAAAATACCACAGACTGAGGGGCCTAAAAAACAGACACTGATTTGCTCACAGTTTTGGAGGCTGGAGACCCATCATGCAGGTGCCAGCAAATTCATGGTGTGGTGATAGCTCTCTCTGCTGTTTGTGGATGGCCACCTTCTTCCTACGTCCTCACATGACACAGAGGGAGCAAAGGCTCTCCAGGGTCACTTCTTAGAAGGGCACTAGTGCTGTCAGATTAAAGCCCCACCCTTGTGATTTTATTTTACCTTACTTATTTCCCCCGAGGCCACACTTACTTATAACCCCAGAGGCCACACTGGGTTTAAGGCTTCAACCCATGTGTTTTGAGGAGACAAACATTCAGTGCATAGCTCCTCTACCTACTTGTACATCCTTTTGTGTTTTTTCAACTTGTCATTATGTGGATCATTTGGAATATTATCTCCTTAAGTATTTTTCCATTTACTAATTCTCTCTTCAGACCCTCTTTTCTATCCTTACAGTGAGTTTCTTTCTTTTTTTTTTTCTTTTTAAAGATTTTATTTATTTATTTGAGACAGAGAGGGAGTGAGAGAGAGCATGAGCAGGGTGAGGGGCAGAGAGAGAAGCAGACTCCCTGCCAAGCAAGGAACTCCATGTGGGACTCAATGTGGGGCTTGATCCCAGGATTCCAGGATCATGACCTGAGCTGAAGGCAGGTGCTTAACCAACGGAGCCCCCCAGGGGCCCCCTTCCACTGAGTTTTTAATTTCAGCTATCATACCATTCTAGAATTCCAATTTAGTTCTCCTTTATATTTCTACTTCTCTAGCAAAGGCTTCAATTCTGTCCTGGATTACTTTAAAAATCTTAAACTCTGAGTTTGGTAATTTCATTAATCTGAATCTTACAGGATCTGTCTCCATTGTATATATATTTTTCATAACTGTCTATCACACTTTCTGTCTAGTTTGTGTTTTGCTTATTCTAATAAAATTACAAATTTTTTAAATTTAGAAATAATTTGAGACCTCACCAAAATTTTTTTCCCAAGATCTTTTAGTTTTTCTTCTGATAGGTAATTTATGAATCAAATGTAGTCTTACACCAAGGGTGTCTGTGAATGAAATTTAGCCTCTGGTATTGGTGGAGGTTGGTGTGTTTTGAGGACACCTTTGCTCCAATGGATCTGCACCGCAGATTGCAGATTCGTAACCCAGCGGTGGGTGCTAATGACCCCGTCCCTCTGTTTTGAAGATACTGTGCACTAACTTTGACCCCTGAGGCTGTGAAAGGTGTTGCTTCGAATCTTAGGCTCTCAGTTTTCCCCTGAAGAACTGGCTGCCACTTTGGAAAAGGGGACTCTGCATGTCATGTTTATCTCTCAGGGTTTTCTCCTCCAGGTTCTTGGTCCAATAATGCTTCTTCACCTTATCATGTCTCTCATGCCTCCAAGAGTATTTTATAAAATATTTTCTTCACATTTTCTGGTTGGCTTTGCTAGGATGATCCCCATGCACTAGTCAGTCAGCAGAATCTGAAGTCCTCAGTAAAAGTCCTCAGTTTTAAAGCTCTGTTGCTTTAAAGTAACTTGCAAGTAAAATCAACAGGTATAGCAATCAGACAGCAGGTACATGGATAAGAAGTGGGTTGCTAAAGCATCCTCCACAACGACCTTTGCAGATAATGTCACGAATGGCAAGAAAGAGTGCAAACAAGTAACAGTATGGACACGAACAATGTTTCTCAGCCTTCTAAGAGCTTACATTGCCGTTTCTCTTTTAACTAAAGAAAAAAGGGTGCCCGGGTGGCTTAGTCAGTTAAGCGTCTGCCTTTAGCTCTGGTCATGATCTCAGATTCCTGGGATGGAGCCCCAGGTCTGGCTCCCTGCTCAGCAGGGACTCTGCTTCTCTCTCTCCTACTCCTCCTTCTTGTGCTCTCTCTGTCAAATAAATAAGTAAAATCTTTAAAAAAATAATGAGTCAGGTAGGACTCATATCCCCAGAGAGGATCTCTGGTCTCACCTCACAGAGGCTGTGCATAGTTGGGGGCCGGACTCTAGTCCAGATCCTCTGATCCCAGAGCCCTCACTTGGAACAATTACACCACAATTTCCAGAAAGCAGATTCAGTGACCAGAGGGTTGACATGCGTGAGAGTGTCTCTGTGAGAACAGATTTGCCCATAAAAGGCTCATTCTTCAGGAGTGTGGATGTGCGATGGATCTGTGGTTTTCACTTTTTTCCTTTCAAATATAGTTCTTCATCATGATTATAAAGTCCTATCTTGGTTTGTACATTGGGTATGTTGTGGATTAAATAATCAAGGTGCCAGATATGATAAAGAATATGGTTTATATTTATATTCATATGGTTCACCATGTTTCTGGTGGTGTTTGGGGAGGAGAGGTGACAGTATCTCAGGCTGGAGAGACATATTTGGGGTTCCACGCATGGGAAGGTAGGCACATGAGGGTGCCTTTGTTTTTTGCACATTATAAACATATATATATATATACACAAAAAATACACACCTTATGGCAAAATTAAATGACTCCTTACTAATCTCTCTCTCTCTCTGTGTCTCTCATACATATATACACGCAACCCAGATCCCTTATAAATATCTAAAGGTCACTGTTTTAAATCATCTCTGAATTGACTACTATGTTAGGTATGGTAACAAAATGTCTTTTTACATTGTTTTAGCTAAGGAAGTTGTAGTATATATAAGTTTTCAGAAAATCTTGATTGTGAGAGTGAGCATTTTGGGTAGAAGATAGACCTAAAGAATACAAAGTTGACAATTTGACCAAAGATTTTTTCCCTTTTTATTTGAAACAGTACTTCAAATTAACCTTAAAAAAAAAATCTTAAGTCATTTAAATTTTATACTGGACCCAAGGTACTGCTTTCTTATATATCCCAGAGTGCCACCAAAATATGTGAAAATAAGAGAAAAATTTATCTTAAAATACTTATTTAATATATTTGTCATATATGAAATTATTTAACACTGAAAAAAGAAAAGTAGTCTAAATAATTTATTTTTATTCCAAGTTAATTATTTCTCACTTTGGGGTTCTGAGACCTATCTGCAAGGATTCTGTCTTTTAACATTAAAAATATATATTTCCTTAAAGGATAAATTAAGAAACTACATCAAAAACTAATCATGTACTTTATGCTGGCTAACTGAACATAACAACAACAACAACAACAACAAAGAATGCAAAGTAAGAAAAAAAGAAAATAATAGAAAAAAGTTTTATTTAGCAAGTTTTTAGACACAAAAATGATCAAGAACAGTTATAGGTTATTAGATACATGAATAATTTTGGGGGGGCTAACATGGTACAAAATGAGCGCAATTCTCCAAAATGAGTCCAACACTCTAAAGAAGAATAAATAGCTTGAAAATGATGGAGGTGCTGAGTAACTTGACCCGTCAGGGAAGGACCCTGCAAGTGTTTAATTGGACAGTTGTGTCTGTAATCTGTTATCAGTCTTTCTTTAAGGGCTGGAATCTATTAGGTAACACATGTCTCTTTGTCAGAGAAATGAGATGTTTCCAGTATAAGACAGGAAGATCTCAGGAGTGATAGAAAACAGGGCGTTCAGACACCCATCACTGTAACATTAAGGTGACCTATGACTCATTTAAGGTCTGTATGTCATTTTTTTGGTTGGAATAGTTGGGACTCAAAGTGTCCTGTTGTTGTTAGATATGACTCTATACGTATTATTGTATTGTTTTCAATAAATGAAGAATAAAAGGGTATATATTACCTGAGATTGAAAAAATAAAATTGCAAATATTGTACGAGCAATATAACAAAACAGATGAAACATAAATGAACCTCCCTTAAGGTCAAGTTGTATATTATAAAAAATTCAAAAGAGAATGCTGTTATTCACAACCCTTACTATAAACTATGGTATTCAAACTGTTTTGCTAAGGCGTGTTATGATTTCTTTAATCTTGTTTTTTATTTCCTACTTCAAAAGAGTAAAAAAATATGTTGGCTATGCAAGTTTTTATCGATGGGATTTATTATTTAAAGTTTCATATATTCTTGATGTATTTCTAATCATTGTTCCAGATAGAAATCAGAAAGGGAGAGTTTTCATCTTATAGTTGTCTTATCTGTGAGTGAAAATACTTTAATCTATAGTGGGATATAAAACATGTGAATTATCGCATTTCTGAATAAAATCACAAGTTAATCAAATGGCTAGCATTTATGCTCCTGCACACAGCTCGGATCTGTGAAGGAGCTTAGTATCCATGGCAACTATCGTAGTTTAACAGTCTGTTTCTTTCCCATACTACCTTTTTTGTTTTGTTTTGTTTTAGATTAAGAAGAATTCCCTAAGCTTATTGTTAATATTTTGTGCTAGCAAACTACTGAAGCAGGGAAAGAATCTTGCAAGCAACTGTGTTTGAGATTAACTTCTGAAAAATTAATTTGCTAAAGACAAGAGTGAAAGCCACATGGTTGTGATAAATACAACACAATCAAATATATGAAATTTATAGAGTCATTAAAAAGGTCAAATTTAGAATCACCAGCTGTGAATATAATTAAAAAAAAGCATTGATTTCTTTATAGTTTTCTGAGCAATTGGATATGTAAAAACATGCATTAGACAGGAAAACCAATTGGCGCTAATTCACTACAGCTACTCAATATATTCACAAAAGTAATATAGCTGTCTAGGAATCTTTGATCCAAAATCAGTGTTAATCCTTTCTTAGCTATTATTTTGAAGTTTAACTTTTCCCAAAGGGGAAAATACCGTGATTAAAAAGTAAATCTTTTGAGAATACACAGAGAAAATGTATAAGGTAGTCTTTTATATTCCTACAGAGTTGTGATGGAATTAATGGTTTCCAATGTGAGGATAATACTATTTGTTGCTTTCTTTATTTTGAAAAATGCATTAGGACCAGCTGACTAATGAAGTGGCAATCATGTCACATAAGTTATTAGAGAAGAGAAGTAAATGCCATTTATTTTCTTTTATCTGTCACACAAATACCTTAGACTAGCTGTTGTCCAAACTTAGCCCCATCATAGGGTCACAGAAGGGCTTATTAAATCCCAAATGGCAATCTGACTCCCACTTCTAGTGATTCAGCTTCAGGAAGTCTTAGGTAAGGCCTGGGGATATGCATTTCCAACAGGCTCGCAGGGAAGGACAGGGAAGCTGCCTCTGTGGACTTCTTTTGACCACCACCACCTTGGAATAAAAAGCAGCTCCTGTCCCTCAACTATGAAAATTAAGTGCACACCTACTTTTCTAGTCATTTGTCTCCATACTTAATTGTGGCCTACTTCCTTAGGTGGTTTACCCTCTAATTATTAATCTTTCTTCATATTAATCTAAAATATTTCCTTAAAATTTATTTTTAGTCTTCTATTTTTGAATTTTAAATTATTACATTTTCATGGGTTACTGTGAATTCCAAATTTCTCTAGATTGGACCTCTGGGACCTCCCATCACACATTTCAAATTTATCAGCTTGTTTACCTGACATGGATCGCTCATTACTGTGATCTGATCTTGTTATTTTCCACAAATCTAAATGATATAAAATACTTGGTATAGTAGTACCTTCCACATAAACACATCACCTTTCTGGGATTCCTGTAAGAAAATCTGACTTTTCTAATTTCAAGATATATATGTTGTAAGTACATTCTGCCTTTGCTTCTTAAAATTCTCTTATATATTCCAGGTGTTCTGGAAATAAATTGAATGGAACACAGAATAGAAAAAAATCCATTGGTTTTTTGATTTGTGTTGAAGGAATCTAAATTTCTATCAAAACATATTAGTTTAAACTGCCTAGTGCTCATTATTTTAAAATAGATACTCTTCTTCTAATGTAACCAATGGATTCTATATCCTGAACAAGGATTATGCTTGTGTTAGGCAGGCTCAAGGCCAAGCTGCTGACACATAGACCACAAAATACAAAAGCTTCCTTTTTACTAATATGAGGATCTAGGGTAGGTTCTGGGTTAGCAAGTCTTTCAGGAACCCTCTCTGGCAGGGAGGCTCTGGCATTCTTAACATGTAGTTCCCACCTCTGCGTCTATAGCAACCATGCCAGGTGACCTGAACGTAGACATCATCGATGTCTACGTTCAAACCAGAGAGATGTGAAAGGAGCATGGAAAGCAAGAGGGAGCATCCACATGTGTAAGGACACATTTGCTCTACAGCCTATTGGTCAATATTTGCTCACAAGTGGCTGCAATTAGAAAAAATCACATGGAATTGTACCTATCTTTAGCTGAAATCAGAGACACACTCACAGCTCACTGGCCTGGGTGGTTTTGAGGATAGATTTGTGCTAGATTTGGTCCTTGTAGCCCATGGGAAAATTTTATAATCTCTAATATTCCAGATTGATTAATAATATTATCTAATTGTATAACGTCTGATTAAAGTCTCAGGCCAAGCACAATGCTCAAAACAGAAATTCAAGGGGAAAAGTCACCTGGCTGTCTAAGGTAGAATCAAATAGTTATGGGATTTTTCTACCTGGTTAGGTCTGGGACCCTGAGGGCATGGTTGAGGTCAACATTGCAAGGTTGCCCCATTGGGATGCTTGGGATTTTAATGATAACAGTGTAAGAAAATACCAAATGAGAAAAATCAAGGAGATTTGGTATTAGTTCTGTCAAGCCAATGGAGTGCTGTTGGAAAGTTAGCCAAAGGCAAATGGTTATAGAAATCAGGGTTGAATATTTTTGGTGGGCAATCTTCCTGGGCTCTCACATTTTAGCATATTTTGGAGGCAGCATATATGAATAACTGCCTTTTTTTTTTTCAGGACTATGTTTTAAAGATTTTTTTTTTTTAAAGATTTTATTTATTTATTTGACAGAGAGAGAGAGACACAGCGAGAGAGGGAACACAAGCAGGAGGAGTGGGAGAGGGAGAAGCAGGCTTCCCACCAAGCAGGGAGCCTGATGTGGGGCTCAATCCCTGGACTCTGGGATCATGACCCGAGCTGAAGGCAGACGCCCAATGACTGAGCCACCCAGGTGCCCCAAGATTTTTTTTTTTTTTTAACAGCTTCAGAAGACAGAGTGCCCTAATCCAATAGAACTGGAGTCCTTATAAGAAGAGGAGATGAGAATACAGACACATACAGAGGGAAGACCACATGAACACCTATGGAGAAGGAGGCCATCTACAAGCTGAGGAGAGAGACCTCCGAAGAAACCAATCTTGCTCTTAGGCATCTTGAACTTGGGCTTTTAGCCACCAAAACTAAGAAAATATATTTCTGTTGTTTAACCCACCCAATCTGTGGTCCTTTGCAGTGTTGGTCATGGAAAACCAATACATCTGGACACTGCAGTTAGTGTGAATAATAAAGTTTTTGTTGTGTTTGTTCTCTTAGCATCAATCCAGGCTAACCTGTTAGATTGTAAATTAGGTACTACCTCAGACATTCACCGTTTTGTGCAAAGAAAGCTATAAGTACAATCTCTAGTTGTGTGACCACACGACCAAAACATTTTAGTATGGGAAGAAGGCTGCTATTACCAAAATGAGGAAGATTAAAGGGTGCCTGGCTGACTCAGTCAGGAAAGCACTGGATTGTTAATCCTGGGGTCATGGGTTCAAGCCCCATGTAGGGTGTAGAGATTACTTAAGTATAAGTAAGTAAGTAAGAAAGTAACTAAGTAAATAAATAAGCAATAAAATGAGGAGTGTTAGAGTAGACCCTGGGGCTGGGGGCTGATAGGCAGAATAATAAAAGTGATAATAGTAGAGAGAAAAGAGAACAATAATGGTGTCATAAGGATGAAGCTGAAGTATATATTTACCTATCTAATCATTTAAAACATTACCACCATATTCTAAACTAGCATTTCCCAATATTTATTCTGAAGATCCAACCAGAAGTGTCTGGGTTAGGCAATGTTAAATAGTGACTTCATTAAGAGCTTTCAGCTTTCATTAATACGCTAATGATTGTTTCCTCTCTGAGATAGCTATGGTGATAACTGTCCCTAACATTTTCATTGAAACTGACCTATTATTATCCCATGGTCACACTTTGAAAAAGTTCCTTCTTGCACAGAATTATAGTTAGAATGAAACTCAGAATTCTAATCCAATGTCCTCATCTATGATTTAGTGAACTGATGACTTTGATTTAAAGCTATGTGTTAATAGAATAAAAAATGGGATCCATTTATTGGTTTCCATATGAATGGTTTTCCCAGGATAATACATTTTTTTTCCAAAATAGGCATAAATTTAATTTAAATAAAGGTTCCATGTAATGTAAAAAATATATATGCTATTTCATATATATTTATATTTTAGTTAGAATATTTATCTTAAACAAATTTGACATTAGTGAACTCCTAATACTAAATAATTTATTATGAAAATATTAAGATTATCCAGAGTATTAATATTTTAATAAATAATTGTATCTCTCTATTGATACATAGATATTATATCTACCTATCAATTGATAGATAGATATTGTATCTATCTACCTTTAAGTAGATAGATAGATACATACATACATACATACATAGAATCTTAGATAAAACTTTTTGGGACAATTATTTAAATGAGATATGTCAAATAAAAACTATTCCTTGAAAATATTCTAATTTTTTGTAGAAAATATATTTTTTCAAAATAATTCTTTTGATTTTTTTGTTTTTAAGTTACCACCACCTCTAAGTTGACAACATCATCACTAATACATAAATTTTAAGATTTGGCATATAGGCCCATCATGAGTCAAGTTTTCTTCATTTATTGTTTGAGATGCCATCATCCCATTTCCAACCACCAAAGAAGAAATTTAATGTTGTACAGGAAATTTAAATATTGCATAGAAAAATGTACCTGGAATAAAAGTGCCTAAAAATGGAAAATACACAATGTTTGTTATGATTCTGCTGGTGATGGTGGTTGGGTGGGGCAGGGATGGTGCACAGAATAACGGACTTTCAAAAATGTCCAGGTGTTGATCCCCAGAACCTATGATTACATCACTTTATATGTCAAAAGGGGATTAAGGTTGCTAATCAACTGGCCTTCAGGAGGTTATCCTGGGTTATCCAGGTGGGGCTAATAAATCACCAGAGTCTTAAATGGGAGAGAGGGAGGCTCACAGTGCTGCACTATGACAAAGGCCTCACCTGGTTGGGCGGTTGGATGAGGCAGCGCCTCCAGGAACTGGAAGGGGCAAGAAAACACTTCCCAGAGTCTCCAAAAGGGAACACCACCTGGTTGACACCTTGATTTTAGCCTGGCAAGACTCGTTTCAGAATTCCAGCTTCCAGGTCTATAAGGTAATGCATTTGTGTTGTTTTAAGCCAATAAAGTTTTGGTAATTTGTTACAGCAGCAATAGGAAACTAATACATTATAAACTATCAGGTTTGCTTTAGAAACAACATCAGTGCATCTCATCCTCCTGTTTTTCTGTGTTATTGTGCAAATAGGGTTTCTTTTCAAAAAAGTCAAAAATTGTATGTGTACATTGGGCAGAAATCAATAAATGTATTGATAACATAAATGGTCCTGAAGACTTTCTCAGGAAGACCATTTCTCCATCCCCACCCACCTCTGCCTACTTCCTCTCTTTCCTTGCGGCATTCACATCCACTATCTACTCAATTTGGGAAACAGTCATGGCCCTCACTCAACTCTCAAATAAGAGTAGTTGTTTTGTAGAGGGTATTGTGCTGAGAGAAATAAGTCAATCAGAGAAAGACAATTATCATATGATCTCTCTGATATGAGGAAGTTGAGAGGCAACATGGGTAGTTTTGGGGGTAGGAAAGGAATAAATGAAACAAGATGGGATCAGGAGGGAGACAAACCATAAGAGACTCTTAATCTCACAAAACAAACTGAGGGTTGCTGGGGGGAGGGGGATAGGGAGAGGGTGGTTGGTTATGGACATTGGGGAAGGTATGTGCTATGGTGAGTGCTGTGAAGTGTGTAAACCTGGCAATTCACAGACCTGTACCCCTGGGGCTAAAAATACATTATATGTTTAAAAAAAAAAAAAAGTAGTTTTGATTGGAGATTTGGTCTGAAGTCCTGCCTTAATCAATATTAACCAGTGACTGGGAGAACTGGACCATTGTTTCATTATACAGTGATCACTCTTCTTTACAGAGAAAAGCCTGTTTTTCAGAATGACAAAGCTAGAGTCAATGATTGCTGGACATCTCCTCCCAATATTTTCTGTGGCAATCAGCAGCTTCATTATGAACTCTTCTTTAAAACAGAGGCTCTGAATGCAGTAGCACTTAAAAGCTGATAGGAAGGATTCATCAAAGAAAACCTGATAAGGGGTTTTTGCCTAATCTGCAATTTACAACTTCTTTCAAACGTCTTTCTTGACCTTTCTGCTTCATGGCAAGTAACAAATGTAATCCTTTCTTCAGCTCTGGCAACTGTCTCATTAAACTGTCTGACTGTGATAATCTTGCTATAGTGAGAACTTTTTGCAAATCTCTTTTACATTCACTGGCAGTTTCTTAACCAGACAGAGGACCTGGACCACTTAAATGACAATTTTCTCAAGCCCTCATTTTAGCGTCAATAATTCAGCTCTTTCCATGTTTCTGGATTTTGTCTGTTTTTGTTTGTTTGTTTGTTTGTTTTACTTTCTATATGAAGACGTGAATTGCTCCCTTCAATGTTTCCTAATTTTTTTCTGAAATTGACCACAGCTTCTCCATGCTGTAGGTGTTTAGCAATTGGATGAAATAAAAATAACTAAGAAACAACTTACAGATTCAACTCTTATACGTTAAAAACCAAAACCACTTGCTTATTTTAAAACTTACATATGTTTACAAGATTATATGTTTAGAAAATTGTCTGTATACTGCATTTCTTGCATGATACCTGATGTTCTAAGTTCTTTAAATGCCTCATCATTTCTAATCATCAAAATCTGTGAAAGCTCTCTTATAAATCTATAATGTTAAATATTACATTCTATACTGAATAATAGCAAAATGATTTTTTTTGATCATCAGCTCCAGTGTTTCAATTAAGACTTTGCTCATTTTATATAACATGAAAAGTTGAGCCAGTGTATTTTTTTAAAAGATTTTATTGATTTATTTAAGAAAGAAAAATGTAGAGAAAGAGAGCACAAGCAGAGGGGAAGGGCAAAGGGAGAGGGACAAGCAGACTCCCCGCTGAGCAGGGAGCCTGATGTGGGGCTCCATCCCAGAACCCTGGGATCATGACCTGAGCTGAAGGCAGACACTTGACTGACTGAGCCACCCAGGTCCTCCAGAATTTAAAATAAGATCTATATGATGGATAATTCATGGTTTAAAAGAGATCTCTAATTTCTTTTTGAGCAGTAATCAGTGTACTTTCCTTTGATGTATCTTAATGCCTTAATTGTGGTATATGACCCCAAATCATCATAGGCTTTTTTTTTAATCTAAAAATCAGTGCAATTGGGAAGTATTATGGCTTGATAGCTAGAACTAGCAGATCCTTCTTATCAAAAATATTTAGAATAAAGGTAAAACCAACATGTGTTAAGGCTAGTGTGGAAGGTACCAGCATATGTGTCATACAAGAAGGGCAGTCTGTGAGACCCAAACACACACTAGTTAAATTTTCCTATGGGACATGATATGGCCCTTAGACTTACAGAGTAAAAGTGGCCTCCCAGGCTTTGCATTTGGCATAACTCTGCATACACAAATCAGTGTTATAAGATTTATTCCATGAACATTTATTAAAAGCCTACTATGTGACAATACTGTGTTAATTGTTTAAAAATTAAGATTCTTTTGGTTCCTGGGACACACTCCTTTAGTGAATTCCTACATAAGTTGCATCCTTTTTATTTTGATATCCCTGTAGCTGATCACTCTTAATACCTGGCCTTCCAAATTGGCCTGGTCTCTCCAGTGACCCTTCCCCTCCTTCCATCACCTTGTCCCACAGTGTGAGCAAATACCACCATCCTTGAGCCCTCCTTAATCGGTTTCAGATAGCTCCCCTTCAACCACACCTCTCATTTTTTCTGCTCATTCCCTCTAGATCCACTTCCAATAATCTTTGACCCTTCCTGTCAAAGTTCCCACACCTGTCATGTGCCCCTTATCCTCTGTATTCAGCGAATAATAATTCCATGATTAGACGTTCTAAACATTCATCTAAATGTACCTTCAAAACCCCTTTCTGCTCTCACTTCACAATATGTTCTTCCTTGGCAAAAGCACTGCTTGATTATGTTCTACTTCCTGACAATACCACACTGTGGCAGTCAGAATAATGTCCCCACAAAGATGTTTGCCTCCTAACCTTAGGAATGTGTGAATGTGTTTACAAGACGAGGGGCAAAGATGAAAGTTGAAGGAGGAATTAATATTGCTAATCAACTGGTCTTACACTGGGGGCTTCTCTAGGTGGGTCCAATGGAACAGTAAGGCTCTTAAAAGTGCAAGAAGGAATTGAAAGAGAGAAGAGAGAAAGCAGGGTGAGAAAAACTAAGTCTGATGTTTTCTAGCTTTGCAGGTGGATGAAGGGGCACAGATGAAGAGATAAGTTCAGATTCTAGACACTGGAGAGGGAAGGGAACTGATTTTCCCCTAGAGCCTGCAGAAAGAACATAGGCCTGCCACACCTCTAGCCCAGTGAGACCCATTTTGGACTTCCGGTTTCCAGAGGTATAAAACAGAAATGCATTGTGCTACCAAGTTTGCGGTTCTTTGTTTCAGCAGCCACAGAAAACCACTATGTTCTGCAACTAGATATGGATACAACAGGGCATTAAACTTACTTTCACTCACCTCACGTGAGACCTTGATAGTGCCTGGCACTTACACCTCATTTCCCTGTCCACTTTCCCTCCCACCTGTCTGGTAGGATAGTTGAGATCCACTAGTAACGCATCTAAAGTCTGAAACATTTTTCTCCCATCCTTCATTTAAGTTGATGGCTTTTCTTCTTATTTAAGTGAGGAAGTAAAAGCAATAAGGCATTCAATCAGGCATATTCAAGACCATGGCTCTCAAGCTCTTTGGCATCTGGGACTCTTATCTTCTTCGTGGCTATCAGAGTTGAACTGCAATCTCTTCGGGTTCAAGCTAATCCCTCCATTTGTGCAATAGAACCCAGTAGTTTCAGTGCTTCTGAAACTTCCATGTGAACACAGACCACCTAGGCATTGCCTGACTTAGATGCAGATCCTGATTCCGAGACTGCAGGGTCCCATGTGCCGCTCATGCTGCTGGTCTCTAGACCTTGCTCTGAGCAGCACCAGCTTATGTTTCCCTCTGCCTGCTCGAGGACCCTTCTGCCTTCTGGTTGCGTCCTTGTGTTAGCATACAAATCTGTTGGTATTTCTCCCATTTAAAAACTTAAACCTGAAAATAAAAACCTGTTTTTGTTTCCCATTTTCCCACCTCTAGGTTTCATGTCATTTTTTCCTCTTTTCCAGGAAAATCTGAAGTTTCTCCAATTTCTCTCCAATCTGGCTTTTGCTTCTATCATTTTACCACATGTCCCTCTTATCAAGTAAATCAATGACCTCCATCCTATTACCAATTCTCAGTTTTCTGACCCATCAGTAGTAGTCTTACAGAGATATTTCTCCTTTTTCAAAATATTTTCTTGGCTTTCAGAACTCTGTAGGGCCCTGGCTTTCTTTCTACCACATGGGCTGCTCTAGAACCTCCTGGCTTTGCTGACATTCATGCCCTCAGGCTCATATTCAGTTTCATGAATTCAAATACCCCCTTGCTAATGATTCATGTTTGTATCTCTACCTTGAATCTGGTCCTACCTCTTCCAGATATGTGTATCCATTTGGTTTCTCTACCTAGATCCCTAAAAATCAAACAGATCCTAAACTGATTTCCCATTGGAGTCGACCCTGGATCTGCCTTTCCATACTGGTCAGTGGGAATTCATCCGATTCAGTTAAAAAACCTTGGGGTTGGGGTACCTGCCTTCAACTCAAGTCAGGATCCCAGGGTCCTAGGATCAAGTCCCACATCTGGCTCCCTGCTCAGCAGGGAGCCTGCTTCTGCTTCTCCCTCTCCCTCTGCTGCTCTCTCTCTCTCTCTCTCAAATAAATAAATAAAACCTTAAAACAAAACAAAACAAAATCTTGGTGCTGTCTCTGATGCCTCTTTTTCTCCTTCACTTCACATCTAATGCTCAGTTGACTGGAAAAAAAAAACAGTACTCTTTACCCTCCTTTCTAGAGCACCCCTATGTTTCCAACATGCCTTTCCCAGCAGTGTCTCAGATAGAGCTTAAGTTTTGTGAATGAGAGCTCAGGTAGCTGAGCTCTATTTAGAAGGTCAAGAGGGGCATATGCCATACCATTCCTCCTCATAAGAGATAGATCCCAACCTCTTACCACCTTGCTGCAGGACAATATTGACATCAGGGTGGTTTCTCCTAGCTCCCAACACGAAGGCATTAGCGACTTCCTCATTTTCTGAATACAAACTTGACAGGTGATCTTCTGGATTCTGAGATGGTTGCTTGTACATAATTACCTATATCCTATTTTTCTTCTTCGAAATACCTGTCTATATACTGATTTATACAGTCAAAAAATGATTTTTGACTCTATTTCCAATGATATTTAAATTCTTATCACTTTTACTACTTCTAATCCAAGCCAGTGACAAAGGTCCTCTAGATTACAATAGTGATATCTGCATTGTTTCCTGCTCCCACAGTGGTACCATTGAGTCTCTTCTCAACACAACAGAGCATCTTGGAAAAATGTAAGATCAAGAAGTTTCTCTGCTCAGCACCTTTTAGTGGCTACCAATCTCATGCAATTACAAGCCAGTTTTCCAAACTTATAAGATTTTGTCATACTATTTCCTCCTCATACACTCTGTCCCAGTTATACTAACCCTCTTGCAGTTTCTTGTACAAACTAGCACTTTCCCAACTCAAGGCCTTGGCATTTGCCTTTAAGTCTGCCTGGATTCTTATCTGGCTTTACCATTACTAGCTTCTTCACCACTTTTTGGTCTTGATTCAAATGTTTCATTATCAGTGAGGCATTATCTGGTCTCTTTATCTAAAATTATAATAATCTCCCTTCCCCCCATCCAACACAACTCTTCTAGGATATGTCTAGGAATTTGCTGATTTATATTGCCTGCCTATTGTGCTGCTCAGGCAGGAATTTGGGTTGGTTTTGCTCATTGCTATATCTCTAACACCAAGAACAGTCTTCAGAATATCCTAGACTCAAGTATGAATGAATGAAAATGAGCACCAACTGATCCAGCTTATTTCAATAAACATTTATCAACTGCCCATACAGCATTTCTGCACATGAAAACACTCAATGCTTTCTAACTTAAGGCCAATCAGACTTAAATAAAGCATTGTGAAGTAAGATGAAGAGAAAAGGAGATGTTGAATCTGAATTGTACAAAAGATATTGCTTCTAGTTTCAATATAGAAAGTAGAAAGGGTAATATATCCTTTTCGGAGGAAGGAAACGGATGAAGGGCATGAGGTCTCCCTATTTGTGCTTTCTCTTTCAGGCAGTGTCCTTTATAATTCAGGCTCTTCTTGACACATTTTCAAACTATATAAAAATAACTGGATATACTATGGATTCCATTTCCATTTTTAGCTCACAGACTCTTCACCCATCCGTCCGTCCATCCACCCACGCATCCATTACAAAAATATTAAGAAGCATCTACATTGAACCAAGGTATCATCTTGGTATAATATAATTGTAGAAAATTAAAATGAAAAAAATATACACTGGATTTTAAGGTATGTTCTCCAGCTACAAAGAAAAATTCCTACCTAACAACATAGTTTTGCAGCCTAAATAAGGTCTTGCCCCCAAGTCTATGGTCTTAGTAGAGCATAGACTCATACATTCCACTACTGATGTATGACCAAAATGGAAACTAATTCCTATTTTGAATAAATAGAGTCTGAGAAGATTTAGAATATATTTACATAGTGCTTGAGTAAGGTGCTACAGTAAGACACTTTAATTCATTCTATTGTGTTTGGCCTCAGTCGTCATGAAGAGTATGCTACTGATTTGGAGAATATGGATGGCTCTCAGCTCTGAATAGGGCAGCTGTTCTATTTTTATTCTGCAACCAACCTAAACAACACATATTTCATACTTACAGCTAATATCGAGCTGAGCTAAATTCAAACTACTGACCTGGAAGTGAATGGTCTCATTTTTCTTTATACCAGGCCCGTAAGATATCAATTCCTTGATACATTCAGAAAATAAGCTTAGCAAAATCTATACCTTCTTTATTGTGTCTCTGTATCTGTCTCTGTCACATATGCAGGCACGTGCACTCATATGTATGTATCACACTGGAGTTATAAGTTTCTAAATATAAGAAGAGCTAAAATGGAGAAAATTAAAATATAAGGTCCTTAAGAAACCGCCAGTGGATGCCTGAAAGCACAGATCATCCTGAACCCTATGTATACTACGTTCTTTCCTATACATGCATAGCTATGTTAATGTATAACTTATAAATTGGGCACAGAAAGAGATCAACAATAGCTAACATAAAATAGAACAATTATAACAATATACTGGAAAAATGTATGAGAATGTGGTATCTCTCTCTCAAAATACCTTGTTGTGCTGTGCTCACCCTTCTTTTGGTGATGGTGTGAGATGATACAATGCCTAAGGGATGAGATGAAGGAAGGTGAAGGACATAGACATTGTGATGTGGTGTTAGGCATCTATTGCTCTTCTGACATGGTCCAGGAAGGGAATCATCTGCTTCTGGATTGCAGTTGACTTGTAGTAACAAATGGGAGAAAGCAAAACCTTGGTAAGAGAATTACTGTACTGTTATAATAATGCCACTATTATTATTATGTTATTTCTAATAGCTCTTCTACTACTATTCATAGAAATACTACGATTTCTCAAGTAGAAGGTAATACTGGCAAATCACTTATTATATTCACAACTGTAGTTCATGTAATCAACATAGTTCAATGTTAATCAGCATGAATATAACATTTGTTATGTACCAGGACTGTAAGTCTCTCTGTCTATTCTATGCCTTCTGAGAGTTTGTAATCCAACGAAGAGGTCAAAAAGTCACCTGTGACAGAACGAAAGTATACTCTAAAGCAAGTGTAATCCAGTGTCAACATCAGTAATGAAGATAGTTAAATGATGATGTTCGGAGAGTAGGATATTATTGAAGACCTAACATTGGGGAGATATCAGGCAGGAAATGGGGTCAGATAACTAATGGAGGAGGGTTTTAATTACTGGAGGAAATGAGAGAGGGCATTATTACCATGAATTAATTAGAAGTCTTATTGAAAATATGTGTAAAATAAGACATCAACTTGTTAAATAAGTAAAGCACATAAATGACTTATTTTTATTATAATTATGGAAAGTAGGGCTGTTTCATCAGCCCCAAACACCCCAATTTGGGAATTGGAGAGTATTAGTGACCTAGATTGTAACATGCCCCACCTCGCAGTCCTCCTTCACCCCTGCACATAACCTTCATTAATTTTTTTCTCTGCAGATTTGCATGCTCTGCTTCTTGGTCACACAGTGCCTGCTTGGGAATTTCAGGTAATCGTTGTATAAACATTCTCAGATTCATACCAATCAGGTCATCATAAAATATTTGTTGACCTAAAATTAAGTCTTGGACATTCGGGGAAAACTTCCTATCACACAATGATCAAAATGTAATCATTTAGACATAGATTAAGCTCAATTATCCTATCATTGCCCCATGTGGGATATTATTGCCCTAGGTAAAATAACCTCAAAGCAAATTTTTCAAGAAGTGCTTTGTCCCCGTTCTCTCTTCCCCTCTTCTAAGGGCTTTCAGAATCATTTGTCTCTGATACATGAAACATCAGAATTTCAAGGCTTTGTAAAGGAACAAGTATGAGTGAGATCTTTGCAGCATTAGGAAACATTGTTGAAAAATTTACTTCAAGTGCTAAGGGGTAATAATGGTTTTGAAAGAAGAAATAAAGTTCCATAGTCTGTATTTGATTGAATATTAACTTACTACAGCAATGAAAAAGTGTGAGAACATGTTTGCCGTTAAGTCTTTCTCTCATCTTGGAAGTTTGACTACTGACCATAAATGATCTTAGAATTGCGCAGGAAGGAAAGTTGTTCCATAGACATTCCAGTTGTCTTTATCCCATCCTGAAACTTCTTCCATCTCCACTCCAGGACCCTACTAGAATTCCTTCTTAACTGTGCCAACTTTCTCGGGCCTCCATGGATTATATTCTAAAAACACATACTTTTGTTTTCTCTGTCTACTAAAAAAATGCCTTTCTCCTACTACCTAAATGACTATTAGAATTTTATATTATTACAAAAACTTCAAGTAAGCATTCAGTTACTTTAAGCTGCTTAGGATAGCTTCTCTTCCTTCTCAAACCCACCACACACCTTATGTCCATTTAATTCATACAGGTCTCAAAACAGCAGTTCAATGACTTACTCTTATAATGTACATAAGCATGATGAAAGATCTATAAAACATACTTGGTATTTTTATGACCTTCATAAACATCATTCATTTAAGCCAAATCTGAAATTAATTCTACACTTCCCCCTCATCTCTTTTCCGAGGTCCAATTGTTGGTCAGAGGTCCAACCACATCACCTCTTACACACTGTACACTGAATTGTTGAACTAACTGTGTGATGTCCCCCAGCAGAGCATGGTTACTTTTAATGAGAACTCAAAAGCTGATAATAGTACTGATATGTTATCAGCAATTTTGGGGAGCGGGATTAATTTTGAGAAAGGAAAAAGACATGCATCAGTTGAGAGTGCTAGTCAGTGAGCAGTTGGGAAGTATAAACTCTTCTGGATAGGAAAATAAATTTTCTAGAGAAAAAGTGGGAAGCTAGAGACACCTTTTGATATGCTAGAACTGTTTGACATACTCGTTCATTCTTTCTCAGTGCCTTATGCTTGGGACTTGGACATAGCTGCCATATAAGCATATGCATGGTTCAACGATAATTATAATCAGAAATCCAGTTCAAGCCAAGCTGAAGTAAGGGGGGACTAGATTTGTCCTCCTGCCCAAAATCAGTAGAAATCAGGACTAGACATAAGAAACAGCAGTTTTCAAGCCTTTTAACATCAGGCTACTGAACATGATGATTCATGAGTGCAGGAAAACCAAAGGAAGCAAACCCTATAATTGCTCCAATTTTGTAACTTAGAAGAATCTCCATGTCATTACAAAATTGTATACTTTAAATATGTGCAGTTTATTTTATGCCTATTATATTTCAACAAAGCTCTGGAAAACAAGTATCAAATATTTATCATACAGCTACCACGTGGCACATTCACTATAGATTCTCATTTAATTTCTCCATAATTTATGAGCATCAGTTCTGAGTTGACCTAATTTGCCACGTAACTTATATTCATTTCACAGTTGGGTTAACAGAGGTTTGGTGGGTGTAATTATGTATCTTGCCCCAGGTCAGACAGCTAGGGAAGCCAAGCATCAAACTTAAGAAATATGGACACTGGGCTTTAAACCCTGAGCTGGATTTTTAAAAATAGAACAACACCTCCAGCTGGACTACTTATGAAACTGCCGAAGTGTTGGTTGTTAGTTTCTACCTATGGCCCACTGAATCTTGATTAAGATTTCTAATCTTAACTAGTGTCTGGTTTTTAAACAGTTATCCTTGTGAATCTTATATGTATTAAATACATCAGGAGAAACTTTTCCCTTTACTTCTGTTATTGTTTCAGTATATTGCATACAGCTGAATATTTCAAGTAAAGCCATAATAAAGAAGAGCTATACACCCCAATTGTGAGTTTATGAGGCCAAGTCCAATGCTGATGCAGAGATCTCTTTGTTTTTTGTTTTTTTTTTTTTTGGTACATTCTTTTCATGTTATCCTGATGATTATGTGTCATTAAAACAACAATAAAATGTGAAAAAAAATCAGTGTCTTTTTGTTTAGCTTAATCTTTTTCTTTTATTTTTTTTCAGCATTGTGAGATAATTGACATACAGCAATGTGCAAGTTTAAGGGATACTATGTGTTGATTTGATACATTAATATATTGCAAAATGATTATTAGCATAGCATTAGCTAACACACTCATCCTTGAGTCAGTGGGTCAGTTTATTTTATTTTATTTAAAGATTTTATATATTATTTGTCAGAGAGAGAGAGAGAGAATGAGTGCAAGCGATTGCACAAGCAAGGAGAGTGGCAGGCAGAGGGAGAGGGAGAAGTAGAGTCCTCACTGAGCAAGGAGACCAGTGAAGGACCAGATCCCAAGAACCTGGGATCATGACCTGAGCAGAAGGAAGAAGCTTAACCAACTGAGCCACCCAGGCACCCCTCAGTGGGTCATTTTAAAAATTCATTTTTTGTCTATGATTAACCTACAATATACTGTTGTCCTTAACAGAGCCCAAATAAATAATTCTGTTTTTAAAGGAAGAAGGGCCATGAAGCTGATAAGACAGGGTATCTGCTGTTGTTTCTGCTATCTTTGCTATATTTGTGGAGAAGTTCACTCTGCATTTCAGCTTCTTCACACTTAAAATCCAAGTGTCACATTTCAACTGTGCTATTCATTAAGGTAGACATTAACCATATGTGACTACTTGAGTTAAACTTAAGTTAAAAATTCAGTTTCTCATTTGCACTAACTGCTTTTTCTGGGCTCAATAGCTGCGTGAGACTAGCTTCTCTCTTGGGTAGGGAAGATTTTAGAATATTTCCATTATCAGGGAAATTTCTTGAGTTGCTGTAGATTTTTTGCCCCCTCTCTCTGCATACATGGTAAAATAATTTATGCCTGGCTTATCATTATGACATACATATACTATATAAAATTTTATATACAAAATGGGAAAATAATTTTTTAAATCTCTGTATAATTTTGGTCTCAATGAACCAAAGCTCCTTGAGATCAGCTTAGAATTACAATCTCATCTTTGGAATCAAACTGCCCAAAGGAAGACAATGTAACAAAAAAGAAATAATTACCACTCACTTTCTTTCTTCCTGCAGTTTAACACTCCAAGTGGAATGAAGAATATTATGTTCTAATTTTCAATTGGAAGTCTTTTCTTGAGAAATATTTCTCTATACCTTCTGTTTTCTAGTTTATTTTTCTTTACTGATAATAAATACCATATTTTCAAAGACTGAAATGACTTTAGAAATTTTTACAGTGAAGTGTATAAATGAGTATGTAACAAAAACTCAGCAGTGATAGATGTAGACCATCAGTTTTGGAATCTTAATGTGATTCTCAAAGTTACAAACAATTTTATATCCCTTTGCCCTCAAATTACATTTACTATCAAAACAATGTTTTTATAATAGTCTTACTATAGTCTCTTATAGAAAATGTACCCAAATGTATTAGCAATTCCTGGAGGATTTCTGAGTTCTCATTGCCTTTTCCACTATCGTTATGTAATCAGAAATTTTATATAACATGATTCAATTCAACATGTAACCATTATAGAAAAAACAGAAATCTGTATTTAGGTTTGGTAACCTTTCTTTTGGTGACAACAGTTGGATATATAAGAGCACAGATTCAGAGACACAGAATAAGGAAACATGCAATTACTTACTGGTACAATTAAATATTTGACCCTGAACTTTGATTACAAATTTTCTAAAGCTTACAACTTATTATAATTTGGCTTAACATTCTTGAATTTTCCAGCAAGGCATACTGAGATATTATGAAGAAAGGTTATGTGTAGCCAAGGTCAAGTGATCATCTTCATCACAACTAATTTTCCTTTTTGGTTAGCCTCTCACAAGGGAGTGGAAAAATAGAATGTCATCAAAATTATTATTTCTAAGGAGACAAGGGCAAGCTTGGATCTGACTTGGACTGGCAACAAGTTTAATGGGTTTATTTAATAATGGAGACTAAAATATAAGGACTGCCAGGCAATGACAGTGGTCATAAAATTTCTGAACTAGGAAAAATAAGGGTAACTCCTTTATTTTGTTATTCATTGAGAAAACAACTTTACCTATATAACTGTGTGTACAAATATACATGCATATATGTATGTGTGTATATTATTAAATTACAATAATTTACATAGTTACAGAATAATTTATATAGTTACAGAACTCAAGCCAATATCACAGGAATTAAGGTTGAGCTAAGTTTATGGAATAAACTTTAGGGACTATGTTATAGAGAGAATGTAATCATGGAAATAAACTATAAAAACATTTTTTTTAGAAAAATGTATTCAAGTTCTGAAGGGCCTTGGGAATATCTATAATTATCCTGTGCAGTTATTATAGGAGAAGGAAGTAGTTTGTCAACTTCATTTTCACACTTCTGTGCTATCTCGAATACTTCTTCACAGACTCATGATCACTTTGTTTCATACTATATTATCCTCTCTTTTCAGATAATGTATGTTCAGTTTAGAGAGTCCCTGATAGGTACCATGACATTGTTATTATGAACAGCAATTAATCTCATAGACTGGCAAACAAACTCTTATACTTTTTACTGGTCAATACTGTAAAATACATCTTAAAATGTGTTCTGTTAAAATAAATGCAAATGATTTATAATGAGCAAACAGTTCCTAAATAATTCCTTTGACTGGCAGGATAACATGAAAGAACTAAAGGAACTAACATATACTGAATATCACCAGGTGATCTTTTCAAAAGTGCAGGGAATTCATCTGGTTTGATGAAGAAGACAATGAAGTCAAACACATTTAGGATAAAATTTTAGTCTGTGGACAAACCCATCCTTGGGCTAGTCACACAGACTGACTGTCTTCAATTTCTTCATCTGAATATAGGAATATTGTGGACATTACTTACCCTGATGAACTATCTTGAAAACAGCAGATTCTCAAAAGTGGCAGCTATTATTAGTCATTTAGACTATAAATGAAAGAAAAATACATATTAGCCTACATAAAATAAATATGACACTTTCCCAAGAAATTATTGTATTCCCTAGGCAATTATTACTATAGAAATTTTGATTCTCACAACTTATTTGCATTCCCCCCCTCCCACCCTTGCATTTATTACTCCTTAAGCTTGGGTCTTTGGCTTGCAAAGATTCACTGTTAATCTTTTCAAAAGTAATATACTATCAGCTTTTAATTCTCAAGTGGATTCCAAGTGAGTTGACATAATTTGTAAATAATCTTTCAAGAAGTATTTAAGAATATTCTCAACTCAAAAGATACATTAGTACTGTGATTTTCAAATGAAAGTTAATGTGACATTTATTTACACTATGATGCTTTCCAATGAGGCGGAGGGAGAATTGGGTATAATTGCTTTTATTTCACATTAGAGACATGTTTCATAGGGACGGTAACATATGTGAAGTGCTACTCACAGCTACAATTAAATGAGTATAAAGGATTTTAAAAATCACAACTTTTGGAAGACAAATCATACATGGAATTATATACACTCTTGATCTTTGGAAAACATACCAAGTTTCTAAGTCAAAGACCATGTAACTCCCCAGTCAAGATGCAGAATATCTCTATCAACTCAGAAACTTCTCTCAGGGTCCTTTTTATTCAGGGTTCCATCCCCACCCTTAATTTCTGGACATCCCTGGTCTGTGTTCTTTCACCATAGATGGTTTGGTCTGTTCTGGAATTTCATATAAATGTAATCATAATACTTTTAAAAAAGCTTTTATTTATTTATTTGTCAGAGAGAGAGTGAGAGAGACCATAAGCAAGAGGAGCAGCAGGCAGAGGGAGAAGCAGGCTCCCTGCTGAACAAGGAGCCTGATGTGGGACTTGATCCCAGGAGCCTGGGATCATGACCTGAGCTGAAAGCAGACCCTCAACTAACTGACCCACACAAATGTCCCTAAATAAAACTATAAAATACACTTTTGCCATCGCTGTTGAGTAGTTTCCAGTGTTTGGAAATACTACAATTAGTTTATTCATTCCTTCTTCATGGCCACTTACATTGTTTCAAGATTTGTTAAAACTATCATGATTAAGGTTTCTATAAAACATATGCTTATAAGTCATTTTGTGGGTTTATGTTTTCATTTTTCTTGGCTAGAGGTAGAATTACAAGTTCATAGGTTTTGAAACTGCCATCAGTTCTCCAAAGCGTATGTACTACTTTATGATCCCTGATGAAATTCGGTTGCCTCATTTCCTTGTCAACACTTGCCATACTATTAGGTTTGTATCTGATGACAGCTTTAATCTGCTTCCTCTTATTAATTCTAATATTTTCACATGCTCATGGCCATTCATATTTTTTATAAAGGTTCTAGTCAATTATTTTGCCTGTGTTTTATTAGGTTATTTGTTTTTAAGATTTTTGGTACATATACATTTAAATTTTAGCATGTAATTTTAGTTCTTATGGGAATCAAAGCAGCACACACACACTGTGGGATTTCTGAATTCTAAGTGAGCACAAGGTACCCACAAAAAATTCTCTGATCTATCCTAGCAAATTGTAGCTAAAAATTCTGAGGACTTAGACAACCTCAACTCTGGCTTCTAAAAAGACCTGAAGGGAGGCAGAGTCTACACTCCAAGAGTCCTCTTATATGAAAGGATAAAGTCAGTAATTCTATCAGATCATATCAGTAATATTAAATCAAATGTTTGTTGATGGGATAGATTTTGAAGCTCCAATTAAAATTTTCAAGGAGACTCAGTCTCCCCCCTCTCTCTTGCTCTCACCCTGATCTGTAACTGTCTCTCCCCAAGAGTGGTATCTTTTAATGCTGTTTTAAGAAAATTTAAAAATAATATATTGAAGGTCATTTTTCAGATGTTTCCAATTCCTCCTACTCTATGTTAATTTTTAAAAAATATCTACTGGCAACTGAATATATGTCACAAATTCCTTATGAAAAACTGGGTATAGTATTATAGGAGTAAGAAGCACTATTTTGATCATTCAAATAGTAAACTATTTCAAAATACTTTCCAATAATTCAAATACATATGGGATGCAAGACTTAATACATAACAGTCACTTAATAAAAGTTGAATGAGTAATAAATATGAACACTAAAAGTTTTACTTAAATTTGTACTTCTTTCTTTTGTACTTAGCTACTAAAATTATCAAAGTCATCCAGAAGTTTCTGAGGTATTTCTGTGTTCATTCTTTACTAATCCCAACAATGAGATATAACTGAAAAATGATGCCATTCCTGGAATTCAGAAAAAAATATGATCTTCATGAATCATTGGAAATTTCCAGGGGCAATAGAAATTCTGAACTGAAGGCACATAATTTAAAACATCTGCCAGTGAATGATGACTGCTTGAGCAACTATGCAGCATCATCCATGATCAATTGTGCATGAGCTGAATCAAGGTCAAACTCTGCCAAGACCTTCACCTCACAAGAGCAGCAAGGATGGGAATGACTGCTGACACTGGCCTGAGACTCAGCCAAAGAGTGTGAATCACAATAAGGTCACAGTCATCACAGTCACCATTAGTCAGCAGAGATGTGGTGCAGCCTCTTGGAAGTATGCAACTAGTTTGAAAACACCTCGTGCAAAGAGATACTTGAGCTCTTCATCAATTTTGTTTCTTAAGGAAAAAAAGAAGTGCATTTATAAAATGTAAAGGTCCTGAAAATGTAATAGAAAAGGAAACTGACTTTATAGTCAGTTGACCTGGGATTCCATTAAAGGTATGCATCTTACTTATAAGTTACCTAGCCTTTCTGAGACCCAGTTTACTGTGCTGCCACTTAGTTTAGTTGTTGTGAGGAGCAAACATTTTAATTTACTTAAGTAAGGTACCCATTGGGCCATCAATAACTGCATGTGTTGTGGAAAAGCAAACTAGAGGTGGAATAACATGAGATTCTTTTGTCATCAATCTTTTTGTTCATCTGATTGCATCTTTTTGATAATTGCTCTGTGGGAACACTCCTGGTCCTATGCATGACGTGAACACAGATTCCTAGTTCTTAGAATAAATTCACTAATCATTAGAATTCCATGTTCCAGTTTTGACTCTGGGTGAAAACTCACAGGAGGCATGCTGTGTCTTCAAAAACCTCTGTAAGCATTTATCCCTATATAGTGATTTAAGTTTTGTGTATAGTACAATCAACCAATTTGGCAAAGGGCCTTTGAAAAAATGTAACATTTACTTTATTGAGTTACCAGAACAGAATGGATGTCCATTGATTTATTTTGTCCAGTTGCATGCATTCTTTCAAATGAAGCAGGGCACTGGATTATTTATCTATGCAAAGAGTGTTGACTCAGCATCTTAACTCTAGACTTAAAGTCCTGTAAATCAGTTACATCAGTGAAAGTAGCAGAGTAGATATCTTCCAAGGCTCATCTCTCCACAGCAATACCAAAATATTGGAGGGAAATGTCAGAATCAATTTTGTCAGAATTCTGGAAAATAATCAAAGATGTGTAAGAGTAAAGCAAATGCTGAATCAAAAAAGAGGAAGGAGGAGGAGGAAGAGGAGGAGGAGGAAGAGGAGGAGGAGGAGGAGGGGAAAGAAAAGGAAAGAAAAAGAAACACCTTAAAAATGGTAGGAAATTTTTGTGTCTTTTTTACTTGTTCTTTACCTTGCCCTTGGTGTCAGTCTTTTTTTTTTTTTTTTAAGATTTTATTTATTTATTAGACAGAGATCACAAGTAGGCAGAGAGGCAGACAGAGAGAAAGAGAGGGGGAAGCAGGCTCCCTGCTGAGCGGGGCTCATTCCAGAACCCTGGGATCATGACCTGAGCCGGAGGCAGAGGTTTTAACCCACAGAGCCACCCAGGTGGCCCCCTTGGTGTCAGTCTTAAAGATGGTAGCCCACATTCCCATTATGGGACTCTGGTCCCTGGTTTCAGAGGGAACAGAAAAGACCTCACTCTCAGAGATTTTTGTCTGTTCTAATCTGTCTGGGGATACCTAAATAGTAGATGCAAGATATTTGCCTTTCTTTCACCTAACTAGGAATTTACTCAGGATGGGAAAAAAGTGAACATTTTTCAAGAACACTAAAGATAGGTGGACAACCCACAGATATATGGAGAAAAAGAGTACAGTTGAGGAAAATAGATTAACTGAAAAATTGTGAGGGAAATCTTAAGAAAGAGTTCATTAGTGAAGTTGAGACATTGAAAAGTGTCCATGTGTTCTGAGGAATTTAGAAAGTATACTCATGCTTGCAGAGAGGACATATGCTCAGATATGACTGAAGTAGACTCTAGGCTTTTACCTATTGCTTATCCCTACATTTCAAGGCAGAAAGTGAAAATTCAGACAAAGCTGTAAACAGCCTGGCCAAGTGTTGATAGGTATCTGAAAACAAAGTAAATCATAAGGAGCAGGATATTTTTCTTTCTTTTCTTCCTTCCTTCTCTTGGCATTCAAGTAAGTCTCTGTCAAAGCCCTATCTCAGCATAAGCTAAGGAAGAGGGAATTCAGAGATTACACTTGACAAAGAATAAAGATTTTACAAAATAGTTTAGAAAAGTCACTAAAACCTACAGCTCACAGCAAGCAAACACCAAAACCCTTAGTAAGGGGAAGGATTTGATTTCCAAAATTACCACATTATATTATCCAAAATGTGTAGTTTTCTTCAAAAATAGATAGCAAGCAGAGACCTAGAAAATATGGCCCATTTACAGAGGAAATGAGAAACTTTTCTTGAGGGAGCATAGGTATTGAACTTAATAGGCAAAACCTTTGAATCAATTATCTTAAATACACTCAAAAAGATAAAAGAAACTATAGACAAAGGGCTAAAGGAAACATGGAGAATGATGCATAATCAAATACAGAATATCAATAGAAATAAAAATTATAAAAAAGAATCAAATAGAAATTCTGGAGCTGAAAATTATAATAATCGAAATGAACACTTCACTAGGGATTTGCAATATCACATTTGACCAGGCAGAAGAAAGAATCAGTGAACTTGAAGATGGATCAATTGAAATAATCCAGGCTGAAGAACTGAATTAAAAAAGAGAGAAAGAAAATTAAGAGAGCCTGTGATGCCAATGAGACATTGACAAACGTATCAATATATGTATAATGGGAGTTCCAGAAGGAAAGGAAAGATTGTGACAGAAAGACTACTTGAAGAAACAGGGTTAACAACTTCCTAAATTTGATAAAAACATCAATCTGCACCTCAAAAATCTTAAGGACTTCCATGAAGGATAAACACAGAGATGCACACTTACACATATTCTAATTAACTTGTTGAAAGACAAAGGCAAAGAGAGAATCTTGAAAACAGTAAGAAAAATGTAACTTATCATATACAAAATATCCTCAATAAGTTTAACAGGCAATTTCTCATCAAAAGCTATCAAGACCAGAAGGAAGTCCCATGACATGTTTAAAATGATGACAGAAAAACAAGCCTGGTGACCAAGAATTCTAATAATAATAAAAGCTTACTCAAAGATACAAAAAAGAAGTCATCATAGTAGTCATGCCCTATGAGAAATGCCAGAAGGAGTCAGTACATCAGTTAGAAATGGAATGATAGTAGATAATAAATTAAAGCTATTGGAAGAAATAAAGAACTCTGGTACAGTAAACCAAAAAAGTAAATACAAAGCCAGTATTATATTTTTGGTTTCTAACTCCTCTGTTTCTTATATGATTTAAGAGATAAATGATTAAAATAATAATTGTACATCTATGTTAATAGGTATGCAATGTATAAAGGTATAATTGTTGACAATAATATAATGGGAACTAGATCTGTGTAGGAGCAGAATTTTTGTATGTCATTGATTCTAAAATATCAATTCAAACTAGAAGGTTATAAACTTAGGATTTTAATAGTAAACCCTATGGTAAGCTTTAAAAAAAATCTAATAACTAGACAAAAAAGATAAAAAAAGGAATCAGAAAGGCGCACTACAAAAACAATCAGTTAAACACGAAGTACTGGGGGAAATGCAGAACACAAGGGGTATAGGATATATACAAAACAAATAGCAAAATTATAGAAATAAATTCTTCTTTGTCAGTAATTCATTTATTTGTAAGTGGCTCTCCAAAAAAATATACAGATGTTCAATGCATGAAAGGATTCTCATCTTCATTAGTTATTAGGGAAATGCAAATCAAAATTATAAGGAGATAATACTTCATGCCCATTAGGATGATTATAATTAAAAACAAAAAAAGTAGTAAGCTTTGTGAGAATGTGGGCAAAATGAAAACTTTACAAATTTTTGGAATGTAAAATGATGTGACTGTAATGAAAAACAAAACAAAACAAAACAAAAAAACACTTTAGGGGTTCTTTAAAAAGTTAAACACAGAATTATCATATGACCCAGTAATTATATTTCTAGTCATATACCCCCCCACAAAAAAAACCCCACAGGTACTCAATTAGATATTTGTATACAATTATTCAAAGTATGTTACTTCCAGTAGCCAAGATGTGGAAACACACAAATGTCCATCAATGGATGAATGGATAAGCAAAATACGGTGTGTATATATAATAGAATATTAGTCTGTCATAAAGATTACTGAAGTACTGATGCATTCTACAATGTGAATCAACCTTTAAAATGTTATACTAAGTGACAGAAGCCAGATACTAAGGGTCTTATACTGAATGATTCAATGTTTATGAAATATTCCAAACAGATATATTTAGAGAGCAGAAAGTATCACTTCTTGGCCTTTTGGCTAAGATCAAGTGTAGAGAGCAGAAAGTAAATTTGGTGTGGGGGGTAGGCGCTGAGAGAGGAGAAATGGGATTAATTACTTAATTAGATGGGGTTTTCTTTTGGGGGTGATAAAAATATTTTGGAAGTAAACACAGTGATGTTTGCATTAACATTGTGAATGTAATGGATGCCCTTGAATTGTTAAACTGAATCATGTAAGTAATAAATACCGTACTTGTCACTGGCCCATGGAAATTGTATCCAGTTGCACGTTCATTCTAGTTTGTCATGCAGCATCTATTTTGCCTTTATGAAGTCTTCAAGCTGTGTTCCAGCAAACTTGAGATGCTTGAGTAGAAACTGGTTAATCTAAGCATACTACAGACCATGGATTTGGTGATTTTGGTGACTGTGAGCAGAAGTTTTCTGTGTTCTACTTAAAGAGAAGATTTATATTGCCTACTGCTCCTACAGTCTTTGTAACAGGTCAGCAGTCTATTTGGGAGCCTACTTGTCAAAACTAGGTTGTCAAAAAACACCACTACAGTGGACTTTATTGCGTAGTGAGTACATTTTCTTTTTTTCATACATATAATAATCTACTTCTAAAACAGACTGGAGGTGACTTTCAATACAAATGCAAATCAATCATGGTCACTGAAACGAATTCAATGAAATGACTCTTATGTTTTGCTCTGAAGAAGTTAATCCATCATATCCTGTGTGATGTGGCATTGTTTCATTTGCCCATACCTTTTCCTTTTTTTCATTTCTTACACATCACTTTTGCCTTTATTGTTAACATATTTGTTTTAACATTGTTATATTCAATTCTTCCTTTCATTCTGTTTTCATGTATCCATGTGTCCTTTGTTTGGACCTGTCCAGATAACCTCACAAATACAGTCTATTCCCCAAAAGTCCTGATGCTATGCTCTCCTTCAGTCTGGCAACAATAAAAGGCTGAGTATCAACATCACTCAATTTAGATTTTGCCTAATGGGAAAGAGCACATCAATACTTCCAGGATAAATATATAAACTCACCTCTCACTCTGTAGGTAGAGGAATTTGTGGAAAGTGCAGTCCCTTACCTGTCCTCTCAGTGAGCATCTATCCACAGTGATCAAGGGGAAGGCAACACAGAAAGTTATTGCTGGTTTCAGAGTTTATGATCCCAGGCAACGACACTTACAAAACTAAACATAACCACAAAAATCAGAGAGGTAAAGACTAGAAGGAAGAAACAAAAATTGATACAATTTATACATATGACGTTCCATATGCAGAAAAACAGGAAAATTCCAAAATAATGTGCTGAATAATTGAGAATTTAGCAAATTTGGTGTATAAAAGATCAATAAATCATCAGTCACTTGTATTCCTAACCACAGCAGTGGCCAAATAGAAAATGAAAGAGGAATAATGCTTATATCCAGACTAGCAACCAAAACTATAAGATTTCTATGAATAAATAAATAAAAATATATGTAAGTTATTTATGAAGAAATTACTGACAGATAAAAAATAAACCCCAAATAAAGAGGAAGATGTATTTTTTGTGATGAGAGAAGTCAACATGATAAAGATAGAACTTTGCCACAAATTAATATATGAATTAAGTATTGGTCTAATAAAAATCACAGCAGGGCTTTCCAAAGAAATTAAAAAAAAAAAGGAATCTGGAATTCATAGGAGAGCAAGGTTTAAAGAGTATCTGAGAAAATATGGATAGATGCCAAACAAAGAAGAATGTATTCTGTAGACGATAATAGGGAATATTATAAAAATATAGTAATTAATTCACAAGAGAAACTTTCCTGAGATTTCCCAAAGCTTTGAACTTCTATTCATTTCCTTTTTGCACTGAAATCTTCATCTTCCTCCACTGCCACCCAAACAGGGTTTCTAACAACGACACCAACCTGTATCTACCTAGTCTACCCAGAAACTTGGGACTTTTCCGGCTGCTATTTCTCTCTCACTATCTGAATTTCATCTGGAAGCAAACATTATTTATGCCCTTAAATTTTTTCACTCATGTGTCTTTCCCTTTTGGCTTCTACCACTCATTAGAAACATCACCCAGTCTGTTAATTCAACTGTACAGACACATTATAAAGAACTCCATTAGTGTTTTCAAAGCTTTCACATGTATCCCATTCTAATCTATTCTTCATGCAGCAACCAGCATAATTACCCTAAATTTAAATGAGATGATGGTAACCACTGCTTATAAACCTTCCCATGCAGATTCAAGCTCTCTATGCCATCATATACAAGTCATTATGTAACCATGACCAGGATCACTTTTCCAGACTTAACGGATGATATTGAAGGTTTGTTTGCTTGTTTGTTTGTCTAGATATGAACAGTGTTAATTCAGATGAAAAACCCACTTGAAAACAAGGTGAGGGCTGTCACAGGAGGTCCTCTCCATCCTTATACACCTATGCTCACGTTTGAGATAGTGGGTTTCATGCTACTCAGGTCTCTGTGGTGTTTGGGCTTATTTGCTTGACATTATTTGTTTCTTCAGTTCCCTTTTTTACAGGCTTCATAATTTCACACAGGTTTTCCTGTGTTCTATGTTCCACCTGGAACTTCTCTCCTACTCCCATTGAAATAAAAGCTTTAAGCCACAGAAGATCAGCAAAGGCATTTAGAACAGACAGGACCTTCTATATTTGTGCATGTTTTTGGAGTCACGGTTCAGAATTTTTTTCTTCAGGGGAGTGAATTTTTAGGATTTCCTTTTTTTTTTTTCCCCCGCCAGATATATGTACAGGTACATGCATACAGGCGTGTGCATGCACACACGTGCATACACACACACACACACACTCCAGCATTTTAGTTGTTACTGCAAAACTTTTCCGGCTATCTTGTCTGCCATAACGCTGGACATAAAAGTCTTCACAATTATTATTTTTATCCACAGATTTGAAAAGTCATTTAAAAGATACAAATTGACTTTAAACAATTTTATGAAAATAATTTCATCTGTAAAATAAAATGTAACATTAGATACATACAATACTTATCACAACAATGAATGTGAGTTTGCACACCATATCAGTGAAAATATTTCTTGGGTTGTTGGATGAAATTGTGGAAAAAATTTAAGAAGTCTTGTTTCACCTCTGCCTCAAGTGTCTTTGAAGGGGAGAAATGGAATGAGAAATGTGAAAAATGGGATTTTAGGTATTACTTGGACAATTTCACCCTTCATTTGCCCATTTAAGATAAAATATGATGGTTACATAACATATTGTCAACAAAAATGGAGATAAAATCTGTAGCTCTTTAAAAGTTTTGAGATATAAGACTGCTTCAAAGGTATGTCAGAACAGTTGAACAAGATCTTCAAAGATCGTGTCCTTCAAAGAAACAACAGTAAAATCAAGAAAGGAGAGTCCTGATCGAAAGTTAGAATAGACCGAGAGAAGACTTTTTGCTAAGGAAGGAATTTTATAAAGCTGTGAAATGAAGAAGGAAACAAAGCTAAGTGAACTAAAGAAGGCTGTAGTGAAAAGTGAATGATTTCAGAACTGAAATTAGAAAAGCAGATCAATAAAGAGTATGCCAGCTGCTCAAGTCTTATGGCAAAAGAAATGCATTTGGTGAGCATAGGAGGCAGTGCGGGTGTCATTTGGAGATTTGTGCCCTAATTCTCCTTTGAAATATGGTCTCTAAAAATGTGGACAACTGCTCAAAGTCCCCTGTTCTTCAGTTTGACAGTATCCAAAATGGGGTTAATGATGCTTGTCCTTTCCTAATGCACAAAACTGTTATAAAGGTTAATAAAATATTTTATAGATAATTTTAGACTAGTAAATTAGTTTTAATGATTTTAAATAGCCTTGTTTGGGATAAGTTTGCCTTCACAAATTGATTTATTGGGATATTTAAATTATAGATTTGAAGCCACTCTATTATGGATATCAGGCTGGATTAAGCCATGTGTGGATCTATGAGGACTGCAAGAGAAGTGGGAAGTTTTATTCAGTAGGCATCACAGTGGTAAGGGATGTGGATGATGGAGGCAGACAGCCTGGGTTCAAATTCCAGCGCCATGTTTATTAGCTATGTGGATAACTTGAATAAACCATTTCCTGATTCATTTTCATTATTGGCAAAATGGAGATAATATTAATACTTTTCTGATAACACTGTTATCAGAAGCATTTAAGCGTATATATTACTTAGAACTATGATAAACATAGAGTATGTGTTGCTATTACATTATAAATGTCAATATTAATACAGGACTAGAGTTGGATGGAGAAGCACAAATATTAAATTGGAGAAATGTTCCTATGATATGGTATGAAAAGAAAAACAGCACAGTAACTTGAGATGTAGGAATAAAACATTTGAATAGTACTTGTACTTTAAGACTCTGTATGCCAAAGGAGGGCATAGACAGAATGCTTTTCTTTCTTTCTTTCTTTTTTTTTTTTTAAAGATTTTATTTATTTGTCAGAGAGAGAGGGAGAGAGCGCGAGCACAGGCAGACAGAATGGAAGGTAGAGGCAGAGGGAGAAGCAGCCTCCCTGCTGAGCAAGGAGCCCGATGTGGGACTCAATCCCAGGACACTGGGATCATGACCTGAGCCGAAGGCAGCTGCTTAACCAACTGAGCCACCCAGGTGTCCCAACAGAATGCTTTTCTTGACTGGAAGCTTCCAAAGCAGCATTATTTTCCTTCCTCTCCCCTTTCTGCTTGTCAACTTTTAACTATTGTTTCAGACCCTGAAGCTGTACAGAACTCTGGCTGCCCCGACACCCCCTTCCTGTAGTACTTCTGAATTTTTCTGTATTGAATCTTTACAATTTTGTGTTAATCTATATTCCTTTTCTCACATGATGCACTAGAGGTTCTCAATGGCAGACTACTCACCCCACCCTGGAGCATTTGACAATACCTGGAGACATTTCCAGTTATCCCAGCTGGGGGAGGGGAACACTACTGCACCTAGTGGACTGAGGCCAGGGATGCTGCAAACTTCCTGCAACAAATAGACCGCCCACTGCAAAGAATTTTTTGGTCCAAACATCAGTAGCACTGCTCTGGGAAACCCTCTGCTAGACGGTAACATCATGGTGACAGGACAGAGAGAATGTCTCCCTTACATGTCCCCACCTGTGTCTAGCATGCAGATCTTTCAGAAAGATTTGTGGAATTTTTAAAAATATTTCAACCGTGTAAATAAAGTCTTTGGGGAAAAGATGTTCTTTTTCATGTGAGTCATTTCATGCGATAAAAAAAAAATGCTAATACACAGGAGTGATAATCAAAATATTTAATAGTATTAGTGGTATGGGCACCAGCCAAGCAAGGACAGATAACAGAACAACCAGTATTGTTACACTGGTAGCTGCCGGCTGAGTCCTGGTTATATGTCTACACTAAACACAAACACGTGACTTTTCCCCCCAAAACACTCTAGAAGGCATTAAGCTCTTTTAATAAGTCTCTATTGGAGAAGGAGTATTTTCTGACACAGACACTGTAATGTAAATGAACTACGTCCTTCCTTTATAAATAATGGCAAAAATCTTCAGGACCATGAGTTCTGAAGTCAGTGGCCATCATCCTCTTACCAGACTGTTTGACCGCCTGGCCTGAACTACATCAGCTCAAAAGGGGAAAGCAATTTTCAGTGTTAAAGTATAATTTTACTCTTTACATTTAATCTCTCCATTTGCCACCCCATAACACACTATACAATTTATTTACTTGATAAATTGACTTAACTAATGCTGTTTAGACATCTAGAGTTTAAATGAATGGAAATTTTATTTCAACTGAAAGATAAAACTCCTCTTTGAATTATCTCAGAATGCATCATAACTGCATACTTTATGATGATAATTGTTAAATATTCAACTTGGCTCATTGGATCCTTTAAAAATAACATACTTAGGGAATTAAAATTGGTTTTGAATTATTTCTTCTCCTTAGAGAGTGATGATATTTTCTGTTAATCACAAATTTAGGAACCATTGCATAGTTCTTAGGGCCATGAACATGGTACTTCATTGCTTAATTCAGCTTGATTCGATGTCTCTCCAAAGAACTAGGCATTTAAGTGTAAAGTTTTCAGTAGGGATTTTTTAATTAACTTTTGACACGAGAAAATATTAGCATCCACTGTGTCATTCTTTTTATTCGGATAAAGGTAAGAAATTCCAATATTAAACAACATCATTGTCTGATAATTCTGAGTTCCTAAGCATCTTCTATTATACTGATAATGTAGGACATAGGAATTTGTTCATAAGTAATAAAGTTACTACTCCCCATTCACATAATTTGTATGCTTGAAATTACAGCTCATAGAAAATATATGAAATTTAACTTAACATAAACATTCTTTACTACACAGTGGGAAATAAAATACGAATGGATAGCAACAACAGAATTGATGTGCTTTCATGTTATTGGAATTGGATGGTCCTAGCTAACTGTAGCATTAATAAAAAGGAGCAAGCTAAGGTTTCATTCAGTTATTCAACTTGTTGTTGACCCCACGGCACACATTAAACTGTGTGGGACAAAGTACAGTGATGTGTGTTATGTAACCTTCCTGAAGTAGTAATTCTTTTTTCTTTTTAATTTTTTTAAAGATTTTATTTACTTATTTGACAGACCGAGATCACAAGTCAGCAGAGAGGCAGGCAGATAGAGAGGAAGAGAAGCAGGCTCCCTCCTGAGGAGAGAGCCCATTGCGGGGCTCAATCCCAGGACCCTGAGATCATGACCTGAGCTGAAGGCAGATGCTTAACCCACTGAGCCACCCAGGCGCCCCTGAAGTAGTAATTCTTAATCTACTGAATGTATTATGCAAATTTCCACATATCCATGCTTTATTCTTATGCTATTTCCAGCAATGTTGTTGAAAGCATTCTTTCAATGATTTTTCAAAACTCTGTCATTACATTTAGAATGTCTCACATTCAAACCCCCTGCTATCCAACTTGCTTCACCAGAGCATTTCTGCCGGGAGACACTACTCACACATAACACTTGATTTTGATTGCACATTTTCTCGTTGGAGACTTGGGTTAATTAATGAGTTAATAGGCATCTCCGTCCTTTTTAAGCAGATTAAGAGCTCCATCCAGGTCACTGACCTGACAAAAATGAGGTGACCTTATTGACTGTGAAACTTGGCATTTGAAATTGAACTGTGTGAATGTTTGTGTTCATTGAGAAGGCCAAAATATTTGTGGTAAACACTTTATGTTACTTATGTTAATTGGCTACTCCTAACAGTTACTTAAAGGGGAAACTATTGGCTAGTGATGATTTTTCTAAGCTTCCGTACATGACAGGTCATTTATCTCACTCGTTAATCATTCCATGTGTATCTTCTGTTTGCCGCTGTTCGGGTTCTTGGCACATTCAGTGGTGACTATGAATCAACGGCAGCCTGTGGTCTTTGCAAAATGAGGGACTATTAAATATCGAACCGATGCTTTGACTACTGTAAGTGATTCTCTTGGAGTAAGTGAGGCACTCCCAATAGTGGGGATGATCAAACAATTAGAGAATTATTAACTTGGTGTTGACAACAAAGGCCCTATGTCCCCAAACATTTTTCCTCTTATTTTTCTGCATAATTCTCTGATATTAATTATAATTTATAGTGGTACCTAGATTTTTTAAGATTTTGTTTATTTAACAGAGAGAGAGAGAACAAGCAAGGGGGACAGCAGAGGGAGAGGGAGAAGCAGGCTCCTTGCTGAGCAGAGAGCCCAATGCAGAGATCAATCCCAGGACCCTGGGATCATGACCTGAGCCGAAAGCAGATGCTGAAATGACTGAGCCACCCAGATGCCCTGTTTCCTGGATTTTTTAATGAAATATTATATAAGTAAGAAGGGGTCATTACAAAAAACAAAACAAAACAAAACAAAACAAGTGTGAAGAATAAAATGAAAATTTCCCGTAATTGTACCACCAGGAGAAAAACTACATTATCACGATATATATTCCAAGACTTTTTTTTTATACATATACATAAACTAGTATATTTACCTTTTCTGTCTTTCTTTCCTTTTTTTTTAGAATGCGCTCAAACTGTGCATTATTACCCAGCATTTAGTTTTGGTAACTTTTTTTCATTATTTTGCCTCGGGTTTTGACCAGATGTTAGATAGTGTTATGTTTAACATATTATTTCCCTAATTAGTATATCAAATTGTTGCCTCAAAGCCTTAGTTTCAAGCTTTGTGTCAAAATTACTGAGGAATTTTTTTCTTAAACAGATTGCTCATTCCCACCCCTGAGGAAATCAGACCCAGCAGTTCTGGGGGGAGGCCCAGCTGCGTATTGGTTAAGATCTCTCAAGATGACTCTGACATAAAACCAGAGAACTTGTACCAGAGCTGAGAAAACTGGACTCCCTTTGTCTTGTACCAGAAATACTTCAGCAGATTGGTCAGGTCACCACTCACAGTTAGCTGATGACTTATGGGCAGCTGTCTTGCCACTCAGAGTGTTCAGGGCCCACATACTGGGTCACTAGAACTTTCTGCGGATGAGCATGGAACTGAATGAGAGAGCCCTGAGTAATGCAGAGAATTAGCCCCAGTACGGATGGAAGGGTCTGAAGAGAATGTCTGAGAACATTTGCGTTAAGTTCCAGGTTCATGTCATTCTGGCACTCTCGACCAGAGCCCTTCACTTTCCAACTTCCAATGCTGTTGCCTCTGTGCCCATTTGACTGTAGTTCATGACTGTCCACGGAACTGCCATTTTGCTCACTGCTGTGCGCATGCCCATGACTGAAGTTTACCCCCCACACCGTGAGCAATTTCGGAGAACTTCTGCAGGTGCCAACAAATGATACGCTATTGGATTCAGATATTCCTGATCAGTATAGCTAACACAGGCCTAGCACAGAGTATTTTCTCAATAAGTGTTTGTGAACTCAATGTTAATGGAATAAAAATTTTTGAAAAGAGAAGGTAAAAGCTGAAGGAGAAAAATGTTTGCCTTTGTAATTTAGACAATGCAAAACTACAGAAAACATGCAGAACAGGAAGAAAGGTTTGTTTAAACAGCTTAAAAATCACCGTGTAGCTCCTGTTATCATTCTCTTGAATAAGTTACTCTGGAGAGTGATTTATTTAGTACCTATGAGTCATGAGATTTCTTTGGGGAAGCTGCCTCCTTTCATTATTAATCTAATCAACAAGCTAGAACATTTTGGGGTAAAGAATGTAATCACAGATGTGCTGAGGGTTTGCTTGACAATCCTCTCAATGAATGGACATGCAATGTAATTACTCTTGTCATTTGAGGCCAACCAAAGCATCAGGAAGCTTAAAACAAAGCATGTGCATTCAAAGTAGGATAAACCATCAAGGGCAATTTCATATGGGACAAGACACCAGGAAACAATCCACTTAAATTCATATTTATATGCTTTGAAACACAGAGTACATCTCTGAATGTCTTTTTTATCAGTTTAAACATATTTTGTTTCTGTCAGTGGATACAAAAGGTTGTAGCTCTCATCATGGTTTTCCTTCTCTGTTTTCAGCTCTAGGTACCCATAGTTTGACTTCTATGTTTAGCTTCACCCAATCCACAAAGGTTGGTTATATTGAAGATTTGCATCCCCCGGAATTAATCCTTTATCCTGAAAGCAGAACTTAAGAAAATCGCTGCTATCTACACAGCAACTTAGCTGTAGACATCCATCACATGCTCCCACCCTCTTGATGTATTTTGTCACTAATTAACAATTTGGTTCCTGTGTCCCCTATCAGGTTGCAATTTCCTTAGCCCCATAGCTATTTCGACCAAGGTAATGTTTCCTACATCCTTTGAACTGTTCTAATATACATGGTCAGTCAAGCAATGGCTATGTGAATTCCCATACCTCTGATTCTACCCTAAACCCTTAGTGTACTTTACTGTTGATATGCAGTTGATGTTCCAATATATCATATAACAAAGTCTATTTAAGAGATATTCTTGGACCATTCCATTGGAAATCTATGCTTTATTTAACCAGCATCTGAGAACTATCACTTCCCATTCTCTCCCACCCACCCTCTCCCAACCCCCGGGGTTCTATTCAAAGTTGTGATGCTCTCATGCATTCACTCTCTCACCTGGGAATCACCTTTCAGGGCCCAGGGGACAGCTTCATAAGCCACATCAGTAATAGGACTGTGTCCTTCTGTACATGAGTCTGGAGCTCAGCATTTAACCCAACTGAGACTGGAGAGACAGAAAGAGAAAGAAAGAGGGAAAGTAAAGAAGGAAGTGGAGAAAAAAGAAGGAGGAGAGACAGATGGAAGAGGACAAGAGGTAAGGGTGGGGAGAGGGATGCAGAGAGAGGAAGAAAAAAGAGAATATAGAGTGAAATGCTAGAAAAAAATTTAGATGATGGAAAAAGTAAGAAATATAAGGTGAGAGGAAAACCTGGGGATGATATGGAGTATATATGTGATAATATATGTAACAGGTTATGTGCATATGTATATACACATGCATATACATCAATGATGTTAATGGCACAGAGTATGATAGAGAATTATGAGAAATATATCTGAGAAGTAGATGTGATGAAGAAGAGAGAAAAAGACCAAATGTGTAAGGATAGTAGGGAGGGAGGATACAGAGAAAGATGGTCGAGATGATAGAAAGGTAATTAAGAGTAAGAGAAGCATGACAGACTGTAAAGCAACATAAGAGAGAGCAACCAAACCAATGGAACTGCTCATAGTTAGTCCCCTGATCCCAACTGCATCCCGACTGCTTTGACAGTTGAAAACTACCCTTAATGACATGAGATGATTTAGTGTTCTAATAATTTCTTTTTGTCAAGACTTGTTGGGGACCTACGTTGGATACCTGTCATTTGCAAATAAAACTTCCTGAAAATACAAGATGGGACTTTTCCCCTTGAATTTGTCCTGAAAAGATTAATTGTTTACACCAGGGAAATACCACCATGCATATAAAACAACCTTTTTTATCTTTGTGTTACACTTAATTACACACCATAGTAGACTGTGCTTCAAAACCTATGTTTAACTACAATTTTTAATAAAATTTAGAAGTTTGATACACTTACTAAATATCTATACTATTTAGAATTTTAACTACTCATCTGAGGAACTGTGTCAAACTCCTACAGGTGTTTAATACATTCTGGAAACAAAATTGTTATTTCAGGAAGTACTTTCTTGGCACTAATTTGCATTTTATTTTCTCACTGTGCTTGAGGATATGAAAGGAATTAAGAATTAGGAAAAAAGACCAGATGTTCAACATGTCATCCACATATATTATGTCTTTGCAGAAATGGCGGGACCCTGACTATCATGGACATAGAAGCCCAGATCATCACATAATGTATATCTTAGGGAGTAATATACTTGCAAGCAGAGGTCCTTACATTTAGGTGTGAAAGTCAAGAAATAAGGTCATATGTTTCAATCAAAAATAGTTTTATAACCCCTAGGTAAATAGCCATGAAAATACCACAGTATCTGAACAATATGTTCATTTATAAGTCATCTTTGAGATGTACAAAATGATTCATATACTTTACATATTTAATTATACATGCAGCTTCAAAGAGAGTATACAAATATAAGGGACACACACTTTTTTAGTACATTTTTCATGGAAAAGGAACATTGACAATTTTAAGATACTTTTGCGATGTGTGGTCATCACGTTTACACTTCAGACATAAATTTTGTAAAATTTGAATCGATCTCTTTCAGGGCTCACAGGATTTAATCGTGCTTTTCCATGAAAAAGGAAACAGTGCAAAATCAGATTAGAGACTCATCACTTACAATTTCCTTTCAGACCAGGTATCACTACATACTGTGAG
The DNA here is from genome assembly GCF_010015895.1 of Lontra canadensis. Lineage (NCBI taxonomy): Eukaryota > Metazoa > Chordata > Mammalia > Carnivora > Mustelidae > Lontra > Lontra canadensis. The sequence goes on from NW_022631038.1 coordinate 5,163,333, forward strand.
GGTGACAGACCGTGATGAAGGTATATAAGATGGGGAAGGAACACAGCGATCTGTGAATCTATGTAACGCAGAGTTTGGAGTTAATAAAAATAAGATACGAGAGAGAAAAAGAAAGCAGGATGCCGATCCTGGTTTTGTCCTAAAGAAGCTTGGGATGGATATACGTAGGGCAACTGTTTCCAGTCAGCTTTTTAAGTACCTCAATCATTATTACAATAACTTGAATGTTAAAAATTTTCCATTCTAGAAAAGAAGTTATATGTGCTCATGAGAAAAAATACAGCAGGAGGTCTGGTTACTGAGTTTAGGGGCAGCTTTTATGTGGAATGAGATGACCACCCAGCTCATGGTCTCTACATACCATTTCTTTCTGAATACAACCAGAGATTACTGGAAATATACCTCATTGTGGATTTGGGAAAGGAAATACACAAGATGAGTCTGGAACTACTCTTTTTGTCCTCAAAAACAAGGAAGTCATCAAAGACTCCTGAGATGCTGTTAAAAAAAAAAGAAAGAAAGAAAAGAAAATCTGAAGATAGGGTAGTACCTGGGCATCTCAGTTGGTTAAGCGTCTGCCTTCAGCTCAGACCATGATCCCGGGGTCCTGGGATCAAGCCCCACATCAGGCTCCCTGTGGGGAGTCTGCTTCTTCCTCTGCCTTTCTCTCTCTTTCTCTCATGAATAAATAAATGAAATAATTAAAAGTAAAAAGAAAATCCGAAGATAAACTCACTTAAGAGAGATAATCTGAGCATGAACAAGAATAATGGAACAAGAGTAATATTTTTAATGGGAAACATTAAAATATGTAAAATCCATGAATTTGTAAAAATTCCTAGAAAGAAAACTCATCGTTTGCAACTGGAGTTTGCCAAGGCACTAATCTGATGCATGGTAATTGGAAAAATAGGTATTCATCTAGCTGTACATGACTTCTGCTTCACGGTAATTTCTTAGTTTTTGAGAAAGAACGACAGAAGGAATGATAGCATTAGAAAAATGCTATATTGCAATATCTAAAAAAATATTGATTGAGTCAATGACATTCATCAACGGATGCTTAAAACCCTTAAGTGAAGTTGATTGGGAAACATGATATGGGAGGATTCCAACTGAATATTTCTGACTGACATTAACATCTCCAAAAGGACCAGGCAGATAGGAAGTGCCTCTCCATGTGACAGAACAGAAAATGTAAAGCATGGCCACTAAAGGCTGATTGCCTAAAAGCATAACTGAACTTAATTCAAATTAACTCTCTAGGTCTACAATTTTACAGTATATAGAGGGGTAGAGAAACAAGTTAAATTACATTAGGAGGAAAGAATCTGCCAAACACAGACTATAGGACATTCCATAGACTTGTTTTTCTAACTCATCAATGGTAAAAGAGAAAAAGGAATGGAGAAATGATGTATCATAAAAGAGACTTAGAAGACATAACACCCAGAATTAATGCATGAGCCCTGTTTGAATCCTGAATTAAACATATATACTACTACAAAAAAAATCTTTGAATCAACTGAAAACCTCTAAACATGGACAAGATATTAAATAATACTGAGTAACATTAAGTGATTAGGGTCAACTTTGTTAAGTAGATTAATGACATGTTGTCATGTAAAATATTAATATTATTTTCAGTTAAAACATATACTGAAGTTCTATGGGGCGCCTGGGTTGCTCAGTGTTTAAAGCCTCTGCCTTCATCTCAGGTCATGATCTCAGGGTCCTGGGATCCAGCCCCTCATCAGGCTCTCTGCGCAGCAGGGAGCCTGCTTCCTCCTCTCTCTCTGTCTGCCTCTCTGCCTGCTTGTGATCTCTGTCTGTCAAATAAATAAATAAGATCTTAAAAACAAAACAAAAACAACATATACTGAAGTGTTAGTTTAAAAATGACACAATGTCTGGAATTCACTTTAAAACCCTAGCAAAAATTAATTATAATACATAAATAAATACTGACTTAATAACAATATAATAAAAACAAGGAGGGGTGATCAATGGATAAAATTGACATGTACATAATTGTTAAAGCTGGTTTCTGAATAAGCTGAAGTTCACTAAATAATATTTCTACCTTTATATGTTCCAAAATTCCCATAGTAAATCATTAGAAAAAACAAATGTTCTCACTTTCTATTTTCTTTTCTCTACATCAATAATCTTCTCCTTACACTTATGTTCTTTTTAACATGTAAACATACTCTCAGCTCTCCCACATGATGAAACATCAGTAACAAACAAGCAAAATAATAATTGTCTCTTGACTTCACTTCCTCTGAAAATCACCATTCCACTTCTTTATCCCCATTTGTAGAGAAATGCCTTGAAACAAGTGTTCTAATTATTTTCTCTTGTCCTTTTCCCAATCTTTCTTAAATTCACTATAGTCAGGATTTTGTTTCCATGATTTAATAGGAGCTATTTGTTAATTTCACCAATGACGGCCATATTGGACTTTTCCCAGGTCGATTGACAGGTCTTCCTTATCTTATTCTGATGAGCAATTGCATTGACCCAGAAAAACTGTTTCCTCCTCAATATGTTCTAGTCCCCCCCCCCTTTTTTTTTTTTTTTTAAATATTGTGGTTCTTTGGTTTTCCTTATACCTCACTGGTCACTTCTGTCTTCTTTGTTGATGTCTCCTCTTGATGCTAAACTTGGAAAGCCTGTTGGTGACTTTAAGTATTTATATGCTGATGATTTCCAAGTATCAGCCCATATGTTTCTCATGAATTTCTTATAGGTATCTGGCTACTTGACATTTCTACTTGAAATCTCATAGACAAATATAGTTCATTATCTGTATCTCCAAAACTGAGTGTTTGGTCTTTCCCCACAAACCTGTTTCTCCTACAACCTTTCTTAATTCAGTTGATGGGAGCTTAATCTTCTCAGTTATAGAGTCAAAAGTATAGGAAGAGTTTTTCCTAATTCCTTCCTTTTGTCACAATTCATATCTAATCCTACCATCCACCATAATATATTTGAACCAAATGACTTCTTCCTACTTTTACTGTTTCCATCACGATATCAAGCAATGATTTTTCAGAAATAATTTCTCAAAAGATACCCCTGGTTCTGCCCACCAGGTTTCTAGTGTATTCTCAACACAGAAGCCAGAGAGATTTTATTTAAAGAATCATAGCTAATAAAAAAAAGAATTATAACTAATGTATGTCAAATCTTCATTCAAAAGCCATTGAACTCATTTCATCAAGAGTCAAACCCAAAGTCCTGACAACGTCTTACAAACACTGTTAAGATCTGAGTCCCTGTCATCTCTATTATCTTCCTTCCTACAAAACTGCGCCATGACATTGCAAGTACCCCCCTTAGGGATTCTGCACTGACTAATAATATTGAACACTTAATACAGGCATAGTATTATCTTATTTAATGCTGATTGACTCAATGACTTTATTTTTAATGTTCATTTTCAGAGAGATAATCCGTAAATTTCAGAGAGATTGAATAATTTCCCAAAGTGGCCATGGAACTGAGTTAAGTTTTTAACCCAGATCTTTCTGACTCTAGAGTACATATTCTTACCTCTGAACTATACTTCATTTTGTGCTATAGTAGAAAAGTTGGATTCCTCATAATCCAGACATTTTAAAATATATTAAAGAATCCCCCAAATTACCATTTTAATTAACAGTGAGTAGTAAATTTTGTTCACTATTTCTAGTAGAAATTATTTCTCATACTTACCGCCTGTCTTAATCACATTTTACAGGGTTTACAAGCTAATTCTGCAAATGTCTTGGTTCAAATTCTAATTTTCTATAGTAAACGTTGCTTGACCTTTTAAAACAGGTTTCAAATAAATTTGATGTTATTGCTGTTTTATGATCCACATTCTTTTTCCCCACTGCAAACACATAATGAATTTTTGTTGTTGTTGTTGTTCTGGAAATTAGCTTACTCTTTTTTCTGGTCACAAGTCATTCAGCAAAGGCTCAATGTGCTTGGCGGGCCCACTGGGACATACAGGATCATAGCTTGCTTCTAGAGTGGTATTATGAAGCCTCCCTAGCTGTCAGGGTGATAGTTTACTTTTTTCCACTGGAAGTAAAAAGCAGTTTATATAACATATTGTTGACATGGCCAGTGGCCAAATACTTAAGACTGTGCTTTGCATTTTATAGTCTCCAAAATCTGTGAGCATAAACTGGAACAAATCTTTACTGCTGAAGGCCTCTCGCCTGACACACTCTTTGTATAATCCATGGCAGCCAAGAACATTTAATCAGCACAATTCCATGTTAACGTATATCTTTTAACAAAGTGTAGCATAAGCAAAGCTTCCTAATAACTCAAGATTGATGTTCACCTTATTGAATTTAATATGATATTTTATCCCTGTTTGGGTTAACTTGAAATACTTTTCCAATCATGGATAATTTCATTAGCAAATATATTTAAAATAAGGTGTTTAAATGCCTCATAGTTTAAGAATATGCCTAACTTGGGATATTCTGTCTTTGGATTTCTTCTACCAATATTGTAGACTAAGGTAAGAATGAATTTTCGGTCCTCTGACACTAATTAAAAATAAAAATTGCAGATTTTGCTGTTGAAGGAGCATGGTCAAGAACTCTTCCTTATCCTTCAGGGAAAAATTCAATCAGTGGAATTGTCCAGGAAGCAAACCAACAGTACTTTCCTTTCTGCCCTTAACTTTCCTTTTCACTCTGTAAAGTTGGAGAATTGCTTTCTGTTTTAATGCAAACACTGAAAGGCAAGGTTTGTTGTCTTTAGGATTCTTTGCAACATTGAGAATGAAAACAACATACCTGAATACTGACAGATACAACTCCTTAAAATTTATTGTTAGACTCCAAAGTAAGTATATTATTTATTTGTGGATTGACAAACAAAAAAGAGTCAGATAAAATGACTTTCTTAACTTGATAGGTTTATTCCGATTTTCCTGAGCTCATGTGATCATAAATTCTTGACTACTTCTGCAGGTCCTGCTAGATGGCTTGCCATTGCCATGAAACCCCATCTTACATGGTCCTCATAGGCCAGTTTGCTGGGAGAATGCATAGAAATGGGATTCTCTTACCCAACAATCCCAAGATGAGCTGTCTTTGGGTCCTGAGTGCCCCTAAAATTATGTAAACCTCATTTCCGGCCAATGCCTTCATCAAACATTTGACTTCCTGGATTTAAGTTGGGGTGTTTCATTTCCAAATCTGCTACAGCATCTATCCCAGTCCTTCTAATTTGCAGGCTCATTCACTGTAGACCTGAAGGAGACATAGTTTCTTGTATTTTTGGATGTGAACACTCGTGAGAAGATATCCTTAAAAATAGGAGAATGCTCTCAGACGTGTTTTCTGAGAATGTTCAATCACTACATTATATAAAGATACTTTGAAAGCAATCCTCTCTATTGGCTTTAAGTCTGATGCCATCCTATGGATTGCCATATAAAAGTGGACTCAGAATTATCTATCTCTCAATGACTTTAAATTGCATCTAATACATCATTCTTAAGATTCAGTTTATGCCATCTCTAAGAAGTTGCTAATGCCCTTGGCATTTTGAAATTATTTTGATTTTCTGAAAGCAGTTTGATGACATAAATTTTACTTTAGTATAATTTCATGAAGTGAAATCTACTTCACTATATTTCCCTAATATTTATCATTGTGAAATACTCAACTATCAATTGAAAAACAAATGTTATGATCTTATCCCTAAAAAATTACTATTGTTAATAGCCCTAGACCGCAAGGATTTGCAAATACAATGATAGAATGTGGAGTCAAATGTTGGACTTCCTTCTTTATACTTTCTTTGGCACCTTGAATCTCAATGCTATCTTACCTAGGAGCGATAAATTCTATTTTTTGTCTTTTTAATACTGTGTAACTGCCTAAAGCTCTAATCAGTATTTTTTCCTTTTTGTTGCTATTTTTAAAATTCCTATTTCTTAGCTTCATAACACAAATTTAACGTGATAATCATTTGAGTTAGAGCTCTTTGTATCACATCAACAATGATTGCAATTTTCAGTTCATAAAAAGAATTACATGATTGTTTCCCTAAAAATAATTCTTTATTGCACATATATTCCTTGGGACACTCATAAGAAACCCGTATATGGCTAGAAGTTTGCTAATTTCTCCACTTTATAAGAAATATTCCATCAACTTGAAAAATATCAGTTCTTAGAATGTCTTCAAAATTTGTCAAGTTCATTGATTTTTTTTTTTTGAAGTGTTTCATTTATCTTAGAATCTTATGTTATTTTAGGTACAATAAATTACGTTCAATAGTTGAAAAATATTTTATTACTTTATGCAGTATTTGTGTGCTATATAAGATTTATTCCTTTATAATCAATTTCTTTAGATCAATCACCATACTTTCACATTAAACTTCTAGTAGGGGAAATCTTTCCACTTCTCAGAAAGATTTTAATCAGTTGTTATTTTCAATAGGAAAAAATCACTTTTGCAAAGACTAATTGATAAAAATGGCATGGATCACTGACAAATATAGAAATTGTCATATTACTAACTATAAATAATTAAAAATTGCCATATATTGGATCTCCTGTCAAGTCTGATTCTCAATAACATTATCCACTGGGGAACAGAAATACAGTGCTATCGCTGGTAGTGTCTCTTAATTTGTGGCTCAAAGATTACCTGCATGAAAATCCTTGCTAATTGTTCGACTGAAGATTTTTCATAATTAATGAACAGCATGCATCACTTTATTTAAAAATAAAACCCTACATGTGCAAAGCTATTTTGTTCCAGTTCTCTATCACCATTTATCACCCCATCCTGAATTTAGGGGCTTAAAATAACAATCAGTGAATGTACTAAATCACATGATGTTGTGGGTCAGAAAGTCTAGAAGCCTAGGAGACCTCTTGTCCCTCTGGTGTTAAATGTATTTGGCTGACAACTGTGGGGACTGGACCAGATTGTCCACAAAGATTTCCCTCACACGCCTGGTGCCTTGGTAGGAATGGGTGGAAGGTGAGGCTCACATGGGTACCTGGTTCCATTCACATGGTCTCTGGGCCACTTTGTGAATTTTCTTCAATGCAGCAGTCATGCCTCTTGCGTGGCATCTTCTGGGTGAAGAGATTAAGGCAAGGGCTACCTCTTCTCTTAAAGGCTATTTCCAGAAATGAAGTAGCACTCCTTCATTGTATTTCAATGTCAAAGCAATCACAGGCTAATCCAAATTCAAGGAGAGCAGAAATAGAACCCACTTTTCAATGACAGAAGTGTCAAATAAGTTTTAACCATCTTTACCAGTCACAAATTTGAAATGTTTTTATATATTTTCTTTTCCTCTTCTGCACCTAGGATTAAAAAAAAATAAAGTTATCCTTTAAAAAATCAGCATTATTATGAAAACTACTGCTGGTAACAAATATACACCTTCACATTTTCTCAGAATTTTTAAACATTTTCTCTAAATGTGTTTCAATAGGAGTGCCATTAAGTTATTACTATAATCAGTCCAAAGCCATTATTTTATAAATTATAATAATTCCTAAAATGTGATGTGCATGTTTTCCTAAGTGATCTCTGGGTGATCTCTATGTTTAGATTCTTTGAAATATGATAATATCTCCCCTGGATTTATTTGCCATGTTTTACACAAAGAAGATATTCCACAGATATTTCAACAAACATCATTTTTTCTCTTCATTCTTGGAGATTTTGTTTCTTGTTTTATTTCTTTTATAGATTTATGCAGAAACTGGTATTATAAGGTTATGTGATATTTGAGTAACATTATTAATTCAAAGAACAAGGTAAGTCAATGACCAAAATGAGTTAAATAGTTGCCCAGTGAATTAACTTACTTGGTGATACCTAATAGAACAGAATCTTTATGAAGGCCTATAAAATTAATTGGGAGCATTAAATACATATGTAAAGTAGGTTAAGGCTGAACTTACACTCAATGTTGCATGGTAAAATCAGATACACACTGAAATTAGATACATCTTTAGAAGTAAAGATATTAATATGGTAGTTTCAGGTGAAAAACATTCAGGACTTCAATCTGGATGTTTTCATTTTACAATGGTCTGTAAGGCTAAACAAATTCATTCTAGAACCAAAACACATATTATTTTAGAGGGATGTTTGTCCATGGATGTTTTAAAAAATCCAACATGTATAATGAATAATGAGACTTTGGGTCCCATAAAATTTACAAGTGAGAGATTAAAAAAATTTATCTCTATTTTTTTTAAATTTAAGAAGATATTTCAAAGCACATTACTGACATACTGATGCAGAATAGAATTCTTAAAAGCAAAAAAGAAAGACATTTGGTATGTGTTCTCATTATGCCATCACTTTGATCACTAAGTCTTTGTCAACTGATATATCCAGCTAATGATGGAATGTCTGTGGAAGGACTCTAATCTAGAGATATTCTGAGAAAGGGGAAACGGAGGTCCTAAATCCTTAATAAGATTAGTCCAATTATTAACTAAAAATAGAACAAGTTCATTTAGTCTACTTAGGCTGTATATTCTAGCATCATAAAATTTACATATACATATATATGAACTACACATCTATCTATATATGTGCCCATTAATAATGAACTTTTAATAAAAGAGTGAAGTAACCATAATGCTAATTTAATGGGAAAAATTTAATGAAGGATGTAACACCATGAACCCTTAACAGATGTCCTAATTAGATATCATTAAGGAGACTATTAGATGAATTAAATTTGAGCCTTTCATTTGCTACCAAAAATATACCTGTTAATTTACAAGGAAGCAGTTACAGGCTGAAATACTCACCTGGGCAATCGATGGAAAGTAGGTCTGAGTCGTCGGGAATCTATGTGTCATCCTCGTTATCACTGTAGCTCCCTGGCATGAGATTAGACACCTGACACTGCTTGCTGAAAACTGTTAAGCAGAGAGTAAGATGAACTTTTGTTGAGCTAAGGTTCATGGAGATTTACAAATGGTTATGAAGTCTTTGAGAATGTTTTAAAATTTTGTTTTTGATAAAGTAAGATATTTTATGTTTAAAGGTATTTTTAATGGTAAATTCCTGTTGAGAGACACCTAAAAATAATACAATTTTTTTGGTCAATATTTTTCGAACTAGGCAATGAGTCATGAACAGTAAAAGCCCACTAGGATATCGGACGTATATTTTTTCCTCTTCAACAGATAGCTGTACAATATTCAAAGACACAAAGCAATGTTTACTGCTATTTTTCCTGGTATTTGAGGAGATAGAACAGACTCACTGAAACCTAAGTACTATACTAGGGAAGAGAAATCTGTGACAAACAGCTGAAAAATACCAGTGTGCCTAGTAACCATTACTTTGAGTTCCCAATTAATTTCTTGCAATTTAATACAAAAATATAGAGAGCAACACAATTTGTAACCCTGCAAACGTATTTACAGAATTCTTTCATAAGTGAAATCCACTGCACCTGTCCTTTCGGCCAATGCTCCGCTGACTTTTGCTATAATCTCTGAAATTCTCTCTAGAGTCCAAGCATGTGCCCATTGCATATCTCAGCTCTGCAATCTGAACGGCTAAGCCAGGGCCTCATGGTTCTTCTCAGGAATTGCACTGGAGGAATTAAACCGTTGAGTTAGTCAGATGTGTGGGCGTGCTTCCAATGGCATGCGCAGGACAAATCCAACGGTGGTTAAACATAAAAAGAATCAATCCCCACAGGCCAGCTTTCCTAAGTATTTTAATCTTATAACTCTCAAATCTCCTGATATCCATATCATACTCAATATGGATGAAGAATCGTGTTTTGGTGCTAATTACTTAGTATACCTTTGATTGTGTTATGGGCCTGTTGCACCCCAGTTTTTACGACAGTATCCCTTCTCCACCTCACATGGAGTCCTGTCTCTGGGAATCAATTTGCCAATACATGTAACCAGTCAGTAGATAGAGCAGCACTCTAAGGTGGCACACCTCTTCGTTTCTCTATGATTGCATCTTTAAATTTGCGCTTTCTGAGTGCCCTTTACTGCCACTTCACTGTCGTTTGGGCAGAACCAAAGTTTTCTTTTCAGTTTCAGGATTTAGGAAGCCTAGTTTAGTATATTTCCATCTACTTCACAAGTTGCCTACCCTGTGCCCGCTCAGGCCTGTGGTGGGCAAGAGGAGTGTCACGGTCCTGCTGCTGCTACTGTCTCTTCCTACCTCCCTGCTCTCCTGATTCTCCTTCTTGAACAACTGGTCTTGAAGGACTGAGCAAGAAGAGGGGACAGACTTCAAAAGAGACAAAATACTGCTCTCTCTGTGAGGAGCAGTACGTATTTTCATGGTTAACAGTGACCACTGTTAACCACTGTTCCACCAAAAGATGTCATTTCCCAGTTCTCCAGAGGCCACAGCTCTTGATTTTAACATAGTTGGATTTATGCTGTCTTTTCATATAGATATTTGTTGTCACTTATTTAAGAAGTCCTATTCTATCCTAGGTCATGAATGTGTGTTTCTATATTGTCTTTGAAAATATTATTTTTATGGTGAAATTTTAATATACCAAGCATTAATAATGACATACATTTAAGGCTAATTTTAGTTTTTCCATGTGGATTCTGAATTGACCCAATGTCACTGATTATGTAGACCATATCTCTTACTCACTTACAATCAAATTTCACTTTGGAGTTTGTCCCTTTTAGGGCTCTTTATTTTTCCATCCCTTTGCTGACCCCTGTCCTAAGAGCACATTACCCTAATTAATAAAAAATGACACATTAATTCCTGTTGTAGATTAAAAGAAATCCCTTCACCTTGTTTTCTAATTCTAAGTCCTTTGAACTTCCATGTAAATTTTAATATGTTTATAAAGGCATATAAAATTATACACACATGCATCTTGTAAGATTTTTATTGGAATTACATTGAACCTATAGATTTATTGAGTTAATAGTCATATTTTTAGTGTGTGTGTGTGTATATACACATATATATATATAGTAGTCAGGGTCCTTCAGAGAAACAGAACCAATAGGGTCAGTGTATGTGTATGTGTGTGAGCGTGCGTGTGTGTGTGTGTGTGTGTGTGCTGTGTGGAGAGAGAGAGTGAGAAAAGAGATATTTAAGTAATTGGTTCATGCGATTGTTGGCTGCCAAGTTCAAATTCTACAGGGTGAGCCAACAGGCTGGAAACCCAGGCAAGAGTTAGTGTTGCAACTCTAGTAGAAAGGCCTACAGAAGACAAAATTCCCCTTCCTCAGGGAGGTCTCTTTTTCTTAAGAATGATGCCCATATGTGTTATGGACGATCATCTAATTTACTCAAATCCCACTGACTTAATATTAATCTCACCTAAAAAACATCTTCCTAACAACATCTAGACAAGTTTGACCAAATCTCCTATATCAAATATTACTCCAAGTGGGAGTTGTTTTTTTTGTGTTTTTTTTTTTTTTTTCTATTTTGTTTGTTTCAGTTTTCTGATTGAATTCTTTGTGCGCCCAAACAGAATTTTTACAACATATTCAAGGGCACCTTTGCATTCTGGTTCTTCTGTTTGTTTCAATGCATCAGTTGTTCTATTCAGCAACTGAAACTGACCTAGAAAGATGGACCCAAAGGAGAGAGATGACCTGTTTTTGTTTTTGTTTTTTTTTCCCCCAGATTAGGATCCATATTCTGCTCATTTCCCCAATCATTCCAATCTTTACTTCAAAGTCTTCCTGATGTGGTTAGGGCCAGCTGTTACAATCTTAGGCCAGAGCCTACAGTTTAAAATTCGGCACTATGTTGGATAGAATGGAGTTTGTTAAAACTAGAATTCAGCTATCTATCAGGTTATATATTTCCCTAAGTCCATTCCATTTGGGATTTCCAACTTGTGTATGTCCCCAAATTTTGTTGACTCAATGAAAGAATTTTTTTTTTTTCTATTAGGGGACATGTCCAAGTATTAAATGACATATTTGCTGTCACCGTTCACCATTCATGTAGCTTCTCACAGAGATCTCTTCCTTAATTTTGTCTATTCTCTGTGGGAAAGATCTCAGCACCACAAAACCATATTTTTCTTCTAATTACTCTTTGAAAATACGTATTTTCTATTTTCCTTGTGAAAAAAACTGCCTGCAAAGCTCTCCATCTGGCACCTCATTTGAGCAGGCTGTCAGCCCTGACCTAGTCCATGAAGTTCACTGGAAGCAGCTTGTGGCATAAACTTGCTATAGATGAAGACAAGCCACCTCAAGGCCTTGCCCTCTTCCTGTTCTCACTCCCAGCAGCCAGAGCCTTTCCAGCTTCTCTCAAGATGGTTCTTTTTCCCAGAACTGCACACTCATTCTGACATGCCTGGACAAATGAGCATGTTGCCCAGGTCCATCAAGGGCTGGGTTCAAACCCCAAGAGGGTAACCCCTTCCCCAGATATGAAAGCAACTCATTGGTTCTTGTATTAATTCCCACATTCACTCCGTCATTCTCATGGTCATTCATTTGTGTATGGTCAGTGCCTATGAGCAATGGTGGTCCCTTCCATACACTTGAGCCCCTCCTGCAGAGACACGTTACTGTAAACTTTCCTGCTCTTAAAAAAGTTATATATACATAGGACTTGCAGGAAAATGATACCATGTCCCTTTCTTCTCTGCTCCTGCTTTCAAAGCACTAAACATTGGAGATTTTGAGAATTCTCCCTTAGCTATTTTATGGTAATTCAGCCCCAGAGTAGTGTCCAGGCATCTAACAACCAGAACCACTGATAACTAGGAATAATTAGGCATCCTCTGGTTGACTCCATTCTGGATAGGCTTGACCTGACAGAGGAGGTCATTCTCATTTCATGGAATGTTGATGCTGTTCTGGGTGCTAAGCTAGCCCAGCCATAAGAACAAAAGAGAGAGTTTTCTGGACAGATAGGCAACCTGGAACATGATGTCTGTGGCAAGTATTTTCCTCATGGAACATGGGCAGTCAGCTCTTCCTCTTATTCCTCTCAGGGTGTGTATGGGGGTTTGGGCTGTGGGAGGGTTTCAGGTGTTTTAATTTCACTAAGCATTCAAAAGTCTTGGGTACTGGAATATTTATCTCTTTTTCCTGATTTCATGCCAACTACCTACTGATTGCTGAGAATCAACCAATAAGTAAATAAACATTGGCAGAGATGAACATAGATTGGCTGCATTTACCTTCACAAATCTAGAGAGGACTGCTATGTGTTATCTAACTCACAAATATGTGATTATATTCTTACTATTTTGATCTATTTGCTTGGTGAACTGGATGTGATGATTAACATTTATGTGTCTCTTGCCAAAAAGTACAATGACATGTTTGGATTCATGATCTCAATTCATAGTCATTTACAATTTATTCCTGCATGCCGCATTATGGAGCTGATCACTTCTAGGAACCCGAATGCTAGGAATGGAGAAGATATAATGGAACTCTATCTATAGCCATTTAGAAATGAAGGATTTATCTCTATGAGGGATGTTTTTAGAAAGGGAAATATGATGGCTTTTCACTACTCTTTTATTTCAAATGTAACACATGCTTATTAAAAAACATAACCTTTTAAAAAGAAAATTAAAATAACCGTACTCTCAGTAGTAAATATTATCTCTTTTAATGTTCTGTCAGAAATTTTCACCCTTTAATTTATTATTTTTCTCCTCCTCCCATCTCTGTTGCCCCAAACAGATTCGTATGCACATGGCAGTTCGTATGTCTGTGATTTATAAGTGATTTATAAGCAATCATCTTCTCAAATTTAGTAATTTAATGGGCCAGGAATAGCAAGACCACCTTGAACAGGAACAAAGACAGAAGATTTCTTTGTTTCACACATTAAGAAATACAGTAGAGTGACAATAACTAAGACCATGGACTACTGGCAAGAAGGAAGACAAACAGACCAATTAGAGTCAAGAGACAGACCTGTGTATACATGGTTACCTGATTTATAACAAAATGCTACTATGTCAGTGAGTGGGGACAAAGATATCCTGCTCAACAGATGGTCCTGAAACTATTGTGTATCCACTCTAGATATCTCAAAGCACAAAAATTAATTTTAGATCCTAGTCATAAATGTGAAAGCTCGAATTATGATGTTTCTATAAGAAGATAAATTTAAGGTTGACAATAGCCTCTTAAGCAGAATGCAAAAATACCTGAGAGAAAAAAAATTAACTTCATTAAAATTTAAAAATAAAAAATTTAAATTAAAAAAATCAATCAAAAGACACTTCTGGGTGACTGAGAAGGCATTTGCAGACTGAGAAATCATTTATTATACCAGTTGCCCCCAGGGTGTGGTCTGCTGACCCCTTGGGATTCTCAAGACACTCTGGGATGTTTGCAAAGTCAAAACTATCTTCAGAATAACTAAGACAATATTTGCCCTTTTCATATGTTGACACATTTATATTGCAAAAGCTGTGGTGAGTCTTTTGTTTCAGTTATTCCATAAGAAGATATTAACTACTGACAGGACCAAAGATAAAACTGACATTCAAAGTATAAAGCCCGGGGTGCCTGGGTGGCTCAGTGGGTTAAGCCTCTGCCTTCAGCTCAGGTCATGATTTCAGGGTCCTGGGATCCATCCCCGCATCTGACTCTGCTCAGCGGGAAGCCTGCTTCCCCCCTCTCTCTCTGCCTGCCTCTCTGCTTACTTGTGATCTCTCTCTCTGTCAAATAAATAAAATCTTTAAAAAACAAAAACAAAAACAAAGTATAAAACCCCCACTGATAGCAATGGTCCTTTGATAACAATATCTGACCAATAGCTACAAGATAAATAGTTAAGTAGAAGTTCAAAAGTGACTGAGTCCAAAAGTGACATAGTCCAAAATGCAAAACAAATTTGTAACATAAGTGGATCCAGAAACTTTGTTTCAAAATATACAAAGAATACACTTACAGTTTCTGAAATATGTACTTTCTTTCTTTCTTTTTTTTTTTAACTAACATCGTATTTACTAATATAATCTTGTTTCAGAAATAGTTGCATATGGGCAGCTATGAATGGTAAAATCCAATGACACCTGTCAGTTAAGGAGACACAGTAAGTCTTTTACATACTCTGTTGAAGTGCTCAGTGCTTCTAAATCAGAATTTCCACAAATTGTGTAATCTCAAGACAAGTCACTTAATCATTCTGTTTGTCTTTTCCTTCCACAGAACTGGTGGATATTTATGGACTCTAACACATACCACCATGGAAAGATTCAACAAAATAAAACCTGTAGAACACATAAAATAGTATTTATACATTGTGGGCAATGGATTATTAGCTACTTCAAGTTTATTATATTATTCCTTTGCATTACTTTGCAAATTCGATAGATGTCACCACCTCATATAACCTCTGTGTTATGTATGCAGATGTTAATAAATTTGCAGTGATGAATATGTTTTATTCCTTAGTTGGAATTTCTACCATATTATGAGGGCCACTAGGAAGCATCAGGTTGCACCTTTTTACAAGCTTCAGACCTAGTAACTTAAGCTTCACTTGTGGAGTGAGTTAGGATTCAGGTTCTGTGGCTCCCAGAGTGAGGTCCATGTTTCTACAATTCTGTCATGTTCTCAAGTGACATTGATGCTAACCCTTTCCCCTTATTCCTCTATTCAATAGCTAACGTATGACTGTGATAGTTATTCCTTCAGACTAATTATTGTCTTGTCTTTATAATTTGCCTTTTTAAAATAGCTCTGTTGCAAAGAAAGTTTATGGAAATGTATATTTCCCTACACCACACAACAAGGTTAAAAGTGAGTAGATGAGCAAACTTGGGAAATAAAATATTAAGGTTTGAAAAAGTAGGATGAAATTATCTGTAAGTTTAGTATCCAAAATAGTTTACAGAAATTTGCACATTGTTTCTTAGAAACCAGTGACAGAGCTAATGGGCTTAGCTACCTAATTACTTACAAGCTCATAAGCTACCATAAGAGAAGATTTAGACTGGAGATGAGTAACTACTTTTTTTTTTTCACTGAAATCCAAGTGAAAATGCTCCTATGAGTTCATATCAAGACAAAACATAGTGATTTTTAAACAATGTTGTCAATAACATCTTTTATCTTTACTTGAAAAAAGCTAAAGCATATTCTACCATTTTTTTCTTAGAAGTTCCCTTTTTGTGAACTGATGGGAAAATGCCAAGGCATACCTTGACAAATGTCGACGTAATGTGATCCAAATATGAAATTCTCTGGCAAAGTATCTTGATATAATATATCCTATGGGACTATATATGTGTGTGTGTGTGTGTGTGTGTATAGTCTGCTATTGGTTCTGTTTCTCCAGAGAATTCTAATATATCTTCCCATTGGAAGACTTAAATCCAAATAGGTAGGTACCTATCTACCTATTGGTTCATGTGATTATGGAGACTGCCATGTCCACATCTGCAGTGTGGGCCTATAGACTAGAGACCCAGAAGAGCTGTTGGTGCAGATAAAGTCTGAAGACAGTCTGATGGAGAATTTCCTCTTACTTGATGAAGGTGAATCTTTGTTCTATTCAGGCCTTCAACTGGTTGGATGAGGCTCACCTGCATGGAAGATAATCTTCTGTCTCCAACAATTAAAATGTTAATCTCATCCAAGAACACCCTAATGGAAACATCCAAAATAAAGTGACCAGATGTCTGGGTACCCTGTGGCCCAGATGAACTGATATATAAAAGTAACCATCACAGAAGAGAAAAAGAGCAAAATAGCATGTCTGCTGATTCTTAAACCTTCCTAGAGACCTTGCCAAGGATAAGCCCACCCCTTAACCCTGCTGTGAACTCCACCATAACTCCAGACTACAGAACTCCAGCTATACCTGGCTGAACAGGAGCTTAGGACACTGACTATTTTAGCTGCTCTTCTTGCCATTTCAAATAAAACCTGGAATCTTTTATTAAGGGAGAAAGAGAGAATAGATACTGGGGTGGGCAATTAGCAGGATCTGACCCACTAAGTAATCTACGTGTCATTAGTCTATAAAACAACAGAGGTTTGATATAGTCTATAAATCAGATACATAGAGAATAAATATTCTCCTGATATCTCCAAGTAGTGACTCAAAGAGTCACAATTTAAACAAATTTGATTAAAATGTCAACATTAGAAGAAGGTCAGGTGGGATGCAAATGTAATAAGGTAGGCGGACTTTTATTTCCATATAAATCTACTTCATTTTGGGATGACCAGCAGGTACTATTCAGGACAGGGGGAACTTGAAAGGGCAATTTTAATGTTGTAATTACCATGTCTGAAAAATATATAAGACTTGTGCCATTAATTAAATTTTTACTTGCTTTTCATCACACAATCCAGACTGGGTTGTAAAATTCCCTTTCCTGTATATATAGACATTGTTTTTTTTTTTTTTTACAAAATTATGTATACATCATATAAATTCAGAAATATATCTTTGCTTATTAATTAAATGTATGGATATCATCCCAATAAGAAAATTATATTTTGTTTTTCAGATAAAATATTCTGAAATATCTCATACAGAATAATTATTTCCAGTTTTAACAATTCAGTCCAAATTCATAAAATACATTTTTTACACTAATAGAGGGATCCAAAGTCTTGAGCCTCTGACTGAAATGTCACTAAATAACAATCAACATTTATTTTATAAAATATCACAAGTGGGACAAGGACTTGGGGAAGTGAGGTTGAAAGTAGGAATGTTATATACTGAAATTTACTGACAGGATTTCACATATGCGTAGTATAGACTCTCATTTAAACTTACATTCTTCATTGATATCAAATATATAAATATGATATATTTTGACAAATATTGACATGTTTCAATCTTTATTACACACCAAACACTCATAGTCAAAAATAGAGTGCCAAGTAAACTGTTTTGTTGTGTTTTTTTTTCTTTTATCTCCACATGTCATCCTAAGTATAAATATTTACAAATTTCTCTTTCTTCTATTTCCATTGCATAATTGAGGCACAATATGCTATGACTGCCATGAAGTCCAAAGGTGAACTTACCTAGTGAGTTCTAGGCATTTAAATAGATGATTTGGAGATGCTGGATTTCCATCTAAATCTAAGTGTCCCATCTAAATGTTTTATAAATATATCTGTATATTTTAGTTGAAGATCTAAATTTTTAACATCTAAATATTAAACATTTAAATATCTAAATATTTAATAGTAATGTTTTGCATCATGCTTATTATTAAAATAATTAAATATTTTTATAAAGTTTCACAGAGAAACACGCCTTACAGTGTGAAATTATTGACCAATAATTTTCTTCTATTAAACTTTGCTTAAAGTACTATGGATAAAGAGGTGGTATATTTTGTTTCTCATTTTATTTGACAGGAACCTAATCATACTACCATTTTTAGAATTGTGTAGAGCTTACATCAACTTGAACATCAAAGTTCAAAGGGAAAATTTAGGGAAGCCTCTAATATCGCTCCCTCCATGACTGTTTCCCCCACAAAGCAGTCACAGCTCATTTCACTTCTTTACTTAAAGCCTTCTGATGGCATTCTTACTAAACTTCAAATAAAATCCAAAGTACACCTCCTGTCTTTCCAGACACTGGTGCATCTGGTTTTCGACTACTCTCCAAACTAATCCCTACCACTCTTTCCCTTATTCTATATGCCCCAGACATGCTGGACTACCTTTCTTCTCCAAGGACGCCACATTCTTCCCCTCCTCAGAGCCCTTGTGGTTGCTGCTCCCTCTCACTGCAATTACATTCCCAGTCCTTAGCAGAACTGACTCCTACTCATTGTTTAGATTCTTGCTTGTGTGTTCTGCTCCTGACCAGGATCTTCCCACGAACAGATTTAGAGTTGCACACTCCCATTCATTTATTCTCATTAATACCACACAACACAGAAAGTATCAAAATTATAATTTCCCACTATTTATTATTTTTAATTATCTCTTTCCTCTCTCCTCCCTCTACAGACTATAGACTCTCATACTGACCTCTCCAGTGCTGTATTCTTAGTGCTTAGATAGAAGGATGCCTTCCAGAATAGGCATTCCAAAGTATTTGCAGATTAGCTGAGAAAAATCTAAATTTTAACGGAGCTTTGATAGGTAAGATTCATTTGCAGTTAAAAACAAATATTGTCTCATAAAAATGGAGCCTTGAAAGTGTCATTATCCTAATAGTAAGGACATTATTTTATATTTTTGTAAAGAAATAGAATTAATCCTTTAAGCCATTTCTTCAGATGCAGTGATAAAATTCATTCAGTGTAAGAGAAACAATCATAAAGTCTGAGATCACCTAACTCCATTTATTTCAGTTTGGATGAATTTAAATCCATTATGCTAAGGAAGTCTGAGTCAAAACGTTATTAGAGCAGTGTGCCGAATATTCTCATCTGTTAAACCAATAGAAATAAAAAGGTTTAGATAGGAGGGTTGAAATCTCCATGCCTGGCCCCCCAAAAAACCCAATGCCAAATGATATGATTAAAATTGAATAGCCTACTCGTGTAGAGGAAATCATTGGGGATATATTTGGTTTTGGTACCCTATGAACTATAGTCCCTGTTTGTGAAGAGGTCAGTATCAGAGGCAGGACTATACCTCTGTCTCACTCCGAAAAGATGGAGTGAGACAGAGGTAGAGGGCATTAGGGTTCGAGGAGACTCACCTCAGAAAACAAAGAGCCTTATGCTGTACAGTTCCATCAACTACAACCCAGTGTGTGATCAAAATGAATAAAGATGAAGCATTCAAATGTCAGGCAAATCTATCCTCCATGCAACTTTAATTTGTCATTACATGGGAACCTTTAGAATTGTCCAAACTCTTTCCAACAACAAATATTAAACTGTACTAAATTGCTGGAGGTCAATGAGAAATTTTGGCTTTTTTGGAAAAAAAAACATGAAAGTGGATGTACTAATTTGTACCTATTTACTGCGAGAAAAACAGATGGATCTGAGTAACTAAATGTTGCTCTCACCGCTTGAATAGACTCCATTGATGGCTCGGCTAAGGCAGATATAGTCTCAACCCCTCAAGAAATCCAACAGGCTAAAAGTGACTTGCATGTTCTTTACCATTATAAATATGGAAGAAAGACAGACATGATTTGTTTTTCATAGGCAAGACTACAAAATAGATTCCCTGCCTTTCTTGAGAATATTTAAATTCTCCAGTGTATAGCAATCACCTGGTGAGATAAGATTTCATTATGACTCATCATCAAAGCAACTTAATTGATGATATTGATGATGTCATGGAGAAAGCCAAAGGATATGTGAGAGCCACTATAGCACGTATTACTGGGTGAGGCTGATTTATTTCGTCAGATAAAATACAGGGCTAAGCTAATTTGTTAAATTCTTGGGAGACATCCTATGGATAGCATGATATAAATTATTGTCTTTGTTAAACCCTATCAGTGAGAGAAAAGTACAATGTCTTGTGAGGCTATCTGGGTTTTGAAGGACACATGTACCTCACCTGGGGTTTTGTTTTTGTTTTTTGTTTTAGCTACTGTTCATCACATGACCAGAGATAAATGTAAATTTAAATGGGATCCAGTATAAAAACTTTTGCCTGTAGCTCAGGCAATACTGTTAAGAACTGTAATTTCCCTAAGAGCAAATAACGGAAAGTGTCTTTTCCTATACTTATTTGCCATTCGCATGTCTTCTTGATCAAAGGTTTGTTCACATTTTTAGGTCATTTATTAATTCGTCTGTTTGTTTCTTATTATTGAGATTTATGTATTCTGAATTTAAGTCCTTTAACAGATATGTGGTTTTCAAAAGGTTTCTCCCGGTAGAAAGAAGGCTTCTATTTCTAAATTGTTACCAGGGTTTTGTGAAGAGCAAAGGTTTTCACTTTGATGAAGCCCAATTTAACAATTCGCTCTTTTAAGATTCTCGATTTTGCTCTTACATGCTCTGCTTTTCCTGTCTGAATTTTGGAAAGGGTGGGGTGAGGGTGTTTGTTTGTTCAGGCTGATGGGCTGATGACTGAATTCTTCCCTCTGTTAGTCATAGAAAAGCTTTTGCAGCACAGAGACTTAGCAAGGTTTTCTGAGGGCAGAGCTTCTTGCTAAATTATACTTGAAACATTTTTCATGTCTCTTGAAGTTTCCTCTTTTCCCACCTTTGCCATCCCATTCCTATTTTTTAGCCATATAATATCCTGCCAAAATGACTTTTTAAAGTAGAGCATCTGAACGTTCATGGGAGAAAAATTCTCAAATGTATTTGAGAAGCAGCAAGGGTCTCTCTGGCTTCTCAGAAAAACTAGTGAGTCTCACAGCATAAATAAACTGTATCCCTTCCTATTTTCATAAACATAACACAAGATTCTGATAAGCAAATTCTTCCACTCTTGTCTGTGAATTACCTACTGTGATTTAAACTGGAGAGAGTCCACTCCCTTTCCAACCCTGATTAAGTCTACTGAGGGAGAACAAGAACTGACTGTACATACTTCAGCACTGATCCTCTTGCTGTGTTTGCACTGATGGGATGGAACTGGTTTGTTCTCACAGGGCTTCTGCCTCCACAGGCATGATGTAAAGTTAACTTAGCTGATCAAGTGGTGTACGGCTTTCAGTGTTTGATAGAATAGTTATCTGCTCACTTCAGTGAACTGTGATTACCCAGCAACGCTAAGGCAATTGGTTTGAATTTTGGTTTTACTCTCTAAAAATACAGATATAGATACATATGTACAGAGGTGTATATGTAAAGTCATTTATAAATTATATTTTGTGCATGCAAATAAAATTCTAAACCTGTTACATAATAAATCTATTCAAAGTTATGTGAGAGCATTATCTTTGTATCCTTCTCTAATTCCTTTTCTTAGAGGCCACCTGGTTTAAATCCTAAAGGAATTCCAAAAACCAAAAATGTAGAAAACAGTTCTACCAAGAAGCATACATCTGCAGGTTTTGTGTGGACTATTATTTGGTTATCAATTCAACTGAATATCAGTTCAAATGCATTCAATAAATATATAGCAAATATATATACAGTGACATATGTAACTTAAGAAAATTTTTTTTTAAAGATTTTATTTATTTATTTGACAGACAGAGATCACAAGTAGGCAGAGAGGCAGACAGAGAGAGGAGGAACCAGGCTCCCTGATGAGCAGAGAGCCCGATGTGGGACTCGATCCCAGGACCCTGAGATCATGACCTGAGCTGAAGGCAGAGGCTTAACCCACTGAGCCACCCAGGCACCCCATAACTTAAGAAATTTTTAACATTTGCAAGTATATTCCCTCATTTAGTAGGTAGCCTTGTTGTTGATGTTTTCCTAAAAAGCAAAAGCTTTTTATTTTGGTGTAGTCCCAATGGTTTAATTTTGCTTTTATTTCCTTTGCCTGAGGAGACGTAGCTAGACGGATGTTTCTACCACTGATATCAAAGAAATTTCTGCCTATGTTTTCTTCTAGGAGTTTTATGTCTCACATTTTGGTTTTTAATCCATCCTGAGTTTATTTTTGTGTATAGTGTAAGAAAGTGGTCCTGCTTCATTCTTTTGCATGTAGCTGTCCACTTTTCCCAGCATTGTTTACTGAAGTGAGGCTTTCCTGTTGTATATTCTTGACTCATTTGTAGAAAACAGTATGGAAGTTCCTCAAAAATTTAAAAATGGAATTACCATATGATCTAGTTATTTCACTACTATTTACCTAAAGAAAATGAAAACAGCATGGAAATTCCTCAAAAAATTAAAAATGGAATTACCATATGATCTAGTAATTTCACTACTAAGTATTTACCTAA
The DNA here is from genome assembly GCF_010015895.1 of Lontra canadensis. NCBI lineage: Eukaryota > Metazoa > Chordata > Mammalia > Carnivora > Mustelidae > Lontra > Lontra canadensis. Next base: position 5,186,096 of record NW_022631038.1, read on the forward strand.
AGAAAATGAAAACAGTAATGAAAGATATATATGAAATATGTATACTGCAGCATTATTTACAGTAGTCAAAATACGGAAGCAACCCAAGTGTCTATCCATAGATGAATGAATAAGGAAGATGTGGTATATTATATATACAATATGACTCAGCTGTTAGAAAGAATGACATCCTGCCATTTACAACCACATGTAGACCTAGAGGATATAATGCTAAGTGAAATAAGTCAAATACCATATAATTTTGCTCGTATGTGGAATTTAAAAAATGAAAATGAACAAAGAGAAAAAGAGACAAAGAACATACCGTTAAATACAGAGAACAAACAGGTGGTTGCCAGAGGGGAAGGGGGTGGGGTGATGGTGAAATAAGTGAAGGGGATTTAGAGCACACTTACCGTGGTGAACACTGAGTAATGCATAGAATTATTTAATCACTATACTTTATGCCAAAAACTATACTGTGTTAATTATACAAAAACTAATACTGTGTTAATTATACTTTAATTTTAAAAATTCCTAGAAGAAAAATAGTATGCACACACCTCAAGAAACCAGTAAGACAGAGTCCAAGATTTTAAAGTTTATAATATAACACAAATGACTAAAATAGAAACAAAATATGACAAAATCATAAAATATTAGTCAATTTGTTCATAAGTGCATTAGAAAAGAACATTGTTCCTTTTTGGGGGCTCTAGCTAGGGAGTCATGAAGTAAGTGCTGTACAGATAAACTTTTAGATATGATTTAACGCTAGTTGTTAATATTACATTATTATTGTGATCATGTTGATAAAGACCAAAGAGGGCACAGAATTTGCATGAGATAGGAGAACAGCCTGAGCAAGAATATTTTGGGAATGTGGAGGCAAGAAAGAGTTTCCAAGCCGTTTGGACCATGAATAACACATACATACACATGTAGGGGAAAGCGGCAGAAAAAGCTAGACCCCAGAAAATACTTAATATTGTTTGGGCTCAATTAAGCATTATGGGCTCTTAAAGATTTACAAAGGAGCATTAGGAATTTTGTATCAGCTGGTGTGTAAGTGGATCACGGAAGTGACCTTGAAAACGGAGAGACCACTGAAGGTACTGCTTTACACTCGGGACTCATGAGCTCCCCACTGAGATGACACACATCCTTCACCAACTGGATCCTGGCGACCTCTGCAGCCGCATTCTTCTCTACTTCCCTCCTTCCCCTGGAATGAACGTAGACGTCTTTACAGTCATAGCCTGTATATGCTCTCTCACGTGTCCACGCCTGGGCTCATGTTCACAAGCCGGCACCTAGTACACCTGTACTTACTTGACCAATCTCTAGATCTTTTCTGAAGGCTTTGCTAATTCCTGCAAGCTCATTAGGGCTCCTTCTTCCAGTGAGACTCCTCTGCATTTAGTCAAGAAGGCAGAGAGTAGTTCTCCATGGTAGCTGTTTGGGCACTCCTTGGTGAGTTTACCCATTACCACTGATTACAAATTCACTATTTCCATTTAAGTCGGGGAAAGGCCTTGAGTGAACTTAGCCAATATTTTGTTATTTTGAGACAAGACCTGAGGGATATGCAAACATTGAGATTTCAGTGGAACATGAGGGATATCCATCAAGCAAGGAGAAATACAACAGTAGATTTCAAAAAACTGCTTGTGGGTAGAGACAAAAATGAGTAAGCTTGTGAGTGTTCTTAGGGAGAAGACATGTCAGGCTCCGGGTGGGAGTGGGATATCCACAAGAAAGCGTGTGAAGGTGGAAGGCATGCACTGTACTTCAGTGATTTATTATCCTAGGTTTTCAGCAATCAAGTTCATCGCTGTAATTTATTCAAACTTTATGTTTAAGATTCTTTCAAAACTAAATTATACATTTCCTCAAGGTATGGTGTTTAAACAGCTAATATGTGACAAAAACCTAAGAGCTCTTGTCCCTGGGAGAACCTCGTTCTGTTATTGCTCTCACTACAAGGCTGCTTAACTGGCCCCCAAATGTTGATATCTGTGGTCAGTTATGAGATAGAAATCGATGAATTTGTCAAGGTTAATCCATCTTTTACTTACTTTTTCATTAGTCAGCATTAGAAAAATTACTTCTGGTGGCTACAACGTTCAGTATTGGTATCTTGATCAAATGTGTTCTCACAGCATAATCTTCAGAGTTATTAGTCATTGGTATTTCTGCAACAATGTGCCTATTGGGAAACATTACAAGCAGGACTTAAAAGATTATGCTCAAGAGCATTATCCGTCTGCTCTAGAGAAACAGAACCACTGTCATTTTAAATGAGGAAAGATTATGGGAAGTGAAAAATGAAAATGAAGACAGTGGATGTCTTATAAATGGTTTGTTGCAGGCATTTTGATCATTTAATTACAATGCTGTGTGAAACATAAGTGATGTGCCCTTTTATAAGACACTTAAAGACGACCTTCAGGATTAACTTCAGTTTCCACAAGGAAAATTAATAAAAAACATCCACAACATTAGAATCACACCGACATTTTTTGAAAAGTTTCAGAAATCATATTTGAATGCTGGATGAAATGAAATAAAAATGCCTAAGAGTGTTTAAAGCCTGAATACGTTCACTTAAAAGATTTCAATATAGTTACAAAATCTTGACTAAAATGTGCTCATGATGGAGAGCATATATTTTGAAGCTATATATTAACTCGACTTTATTGCAGAGCAATCTGTCAGCTCTTATGGGTGTAGCAAATTGAGATACTTTTCCTGGGCTTCATGGTGGAACAGATTTGATTCCTGCAATGCCTGTTAACAGGGCAGTGACTCCGGGAGGCAGCTGGTAGGAGGGAAGGAGGTATCTTTGCCATTTGGTGCTAAACAAAGCCATGTGGCTTATGGATTCATCACAATCAGTTTAGAAAGTAACAGTGTAAGACAATTACCCTCTTGACTGAAAAATAAGATAGAATATAATTGTATACACACAAAACATCTTGCATTCTTTCATTCATTCTTTCAACTAATATTTGTTCAATGCTGAAATTCTAAGCTAGTACTAATGTAAATAGCCAAAAAGAGGCAGTAATAATATTGAGGGGAATGTGAGCAGAAGAGTAATCAAATTCAGGGTAAATGGTGGAAAGCCTTTTTTTTTTTTTTTTCCTTTTTTAGTGTGGTGTTTGAACAAGGGTATGAACAGAGAAACATAAATTGGATCAAAGGAAAAGGCATTTCATTTGGGAATAATCGCATAGGCAAAATCTTGGAGGTAGAAATTACCCAGTTTTGCATGAAATCGCTGTTTGTTTACAGTAGAGATTTTGTATTTAGAAAAGCAGGTTTTATATTATTCAAATGGAGTTACATTCTTAAATACCTCAGTGATTATTCACGTTGGAATTTTTCTTCCTGGCAAAGAAAGAAAAAAAAAAAAAACCTTACATAAGGGGATATAGTTATGCTTTTATTCATGTTTTCTATTTAAAAAATTGTTCATGTTAGCATTGTGAATGTTTTAGAAAGACCTAAATTAGATGTTAACGATCTTCCACAAATATTCTGTGAGACCATACAGTATAGATCACTTAGGGGGATTTCCTAACATAAATAACAGAAATTAGGAGCAAGAGGATGAGAGAGAGAGCAATTGAGAATTAAAAAAAAAAATTACTAGTTAAAAGTAGGCAGATGATTATATTTCAGCATCAGAGCTGATTAATTCTTGACTTTCCATTAATTAAAAATAGGTGTCCCCACCCACTAATGCTCTTGCTATAAATGTGAACAAATGGCTACCCACATAACATTAGTATAATTATTATTAACTTTCATTTTAAATAATTTACTGATCGACAATATGATTTGTTATATGAATGAAATAATTAAACATAAAATCAAATTAGTTTTGGATTTGTATCTTATCTAAAAAATGAAGTGATATAAAATTAATGATATCTAACTATAATGAAAATTTCAAAGAATGAAAGAGAATTTAACCTGTATTCAAAATCCCCCTAGAGTTCACTATGGTAAAACAAAATCTATTTTAGTGATAGATACACACACATACGTATACCCATGTGCACATTGAACATCAATATAGACTGTAGGTGTACTGATATATATCCTATTTAATAGATGCTTAGTCTGAAGATATTTTGGCAAACATTTGTATAACAAGAGTATACAGACTTTGACACTAATCTAGCAAAGCAAGAATTAAACTATAGTATATAATATATACTAAAATATAATTATATCTATAAAGCAATATATATATAATGCTATATATATATATATATGAATTATATATATAGCATTATATATATATTGAGAGAGAGAGAGAGAGAGAGAGAGAGACCTTGGCATTGTACAAGCTCTTGCTCCAGGATTTCATAAAGAAGGTCACATTTTTCTGTGTGTTCTTTCTAGGCTACCTTTTGTCCTGTCATTACAGTTTTATTTAGGCGCGAGGCTTTTTTGTTTAAGGTATGACCCCTTTAGAAATAAAAATACTTTGTAGAGGGCCTGCCCAATCCCTCAGTCATTTTTCTCTTTGTTGTTCTTAATAAGGACACCGTCTCATGTTTCTCAAAATTCAAAGGAAAACAGACCGTTTTTCCAACTAAATGTCCTAGAATGTCCCGAAATGAAAAACAACAACGATGAACGAATCTGGGACATCATTTCTCACATTCTAAAACTAAATGTGAGCGAGTTAGTAGGGGTTGAAGTTGGGATAATTGAAGGATTTGAAAAGAAATGATAGAACACTTTCACTGCTTGAGTAATCAGAGCCAGTGGGTCATAAGCTCAGCTTGCTTGTGCCGTTTGTTACAACACTTGTGATGGCTATTTCTGAACAGTCTATATTTTGTACTATCTTGGGAACAAGGTGGAGGAGGTGTCAGCCACCAAGTCACTTGGCATGGGTAGGGACCTCATAAAGAATGAATCCTTCCTCCGTTGAGTGACTCTTCCAAACATTGGTGACTGTGGTGGCAAGGGTGGTGTGAAGGAGAGGGAGAAGAGGAAGAAGAAAAGGTCAAGAGGAAAAGGAAGAGGCAGGGGAGGAAGAGGCGGGGGGGAGGAGAAAAGAGCATAGGACAGGGCAGCAGGGGAGGAAATGTATATCCATTTAGCCCACTCTCTGTCAATATTTACATACATTATATTTGCTAGTCTCCCTACAATTCTACTGTAGTGGCTACTATTATTTTATACATAAGAATATAAAATTTCAAAGTAATGAGAACAATATTACTTTTATAAACAGTCAAGATAGGGTTCATCAGAGCTCATACTAATACCAAATCTACATTCCCAATTCCAGTGTTCCTCAATCTCTTAGTGATATTTCTGGATTCCATAGAAGAATGAGTTGCCTCAGGTAGACACTGAAGCAGAGAATAATGCCAATTCATTTTCCACTATTTGGTGAAATGAACTTGTCTTCCAGTATAATGGTTCAACTGTCTTCCTCTGACCTGATTGTAGGGACAACTGGGATTATTTTACCCAACCTGGTTTCATACAACAGCAAGCAGTATTTGAAGTGGGACGTTGTCACTGTAAATATCTCAGATAAACAGATACTATAATGCTGGGATTTCATTCATCATCATGAGACAAAACTACACTGAATAATTCTGTAAAATACTCTCTGCATGTTCATTACATTATACTCGAGTCTACTAAGTGCAAGGAATCCAAAGTAGATAGCTGGTAGCCTTGGGTTTCCTCTGTGCCTCAAGCTAATTTATTTAATAGTCTGACAACCATCCTAGCTGATCTTCATATTTACAACTATAATGAGCCAGGCATCATTAATGCCCTTTGAGGACTCTTTACAAACCCTGTTGTCTCAGAGTTTTCAAAATTATTTTTCTGCAGCTGGTGACAAGGCCAAATAGGAAATTAAACAATGTGTTCAAACAAAATCTAAAGAGGTTTTTAAGAGTTAATGAGAATCCCCTAAAAATCCACGAACTATGGGGAGATTCTGGGTTGGTGAACAATATGCACCCATGTGCCAGGAGGATGATGTACCCCAAACTCCATTGGGACAGAAGCTTTTGTGTTTGGGATCCTCTGGACCTTGCCCAGTATATCTTTTCATATGGCTGTCCATTTGTATCCCTGAGTATTTTTTGTGATAACTTGGAAATCTAAGAAGTAAACTGTTTTTTTTCTGGGTTCTATGAATTGTTCTAGCAAATCAATGGAGCTCAAGGAGGGGATGTGGAAATCTCTGATTTATACCAGTCGGGCAGTCTTTTTGGACTGAACACTTAAACTATGGGATCTGCACTATCTCTAAACAAACAGTTGAATTGAATTAAATCGTAGGATAAACAGCTAGTGTTTCAGGATTGCTTGGTGTGTGGGTTTCCCCACTCATTTGGTGTCAGAAGTGAGGAAGTGAGGTAGTGTTGTAATAGAGTGGTTAGAGCAGAGGAGACACATCAGAGAGTTTTTTCCAAAAACACTAGAGATCACACAGTAGTTCTATTACAAAATTTTTTTGAGGAGATGCCGTACTGTTTCCTGTAGCACTTACATCTTTATACATACATTCTCACCAATAGTGTATGAAGATTCCAATTTTTCCACATCCTCTCCAACACTTATCTTTTTTTCTTTTAGTAATGGCCAACCTAACAGGTGTGAGGTGATATCTCATTATCATTTTAATTTGCATCTCCCTGCTGGTTAGTGATGTTGAACATCTTTTCATATACCTGTTGGCCATTTGTATGTCTCCTTTGAAGAAATGTCTGTTCAATTCCTTTGCCCATTTTTAAATCAGGTAATTATTATTATTATTATTATTATTTGCTATTGAGTTGTATGTTGTAGAAGTTCCTTATATATTTGGGATATTAATCTTTTGTCAGATATATGGTTTGCATTTTTTTCCCACTCTTTTCATGCTATTAATTGTTCCCTTTGCTATGCAAAAGTTTTTTAATTTGATGTAGTCCCATGTGTTTATTTTTGTTTTTATTGCCTCTGCTTTTGGTGTTCTATCTGGTAAATAATTTCCTATGTTTCTCTCACATGATTTACATCTTACTTCAGTTTGACTGCCATGACTTCCAATGTTGTGTTTAGCAATCTCTGGGTTAGGAGAGATGAGCAGTATTTCTAGTCTTAAGGGAAAAGGCTAAAAATATGTTTTATTAGTAGTATTTTTTTGCATTTGTTTACATGTAGCTTTGATTAGGTTGAATGATGTCCCTAATTTTCTAACTTATATAAGAGTGTTTTTCTGTAATCACGAGTAGGTGTTAAATATTACTGAATGATAGTTTTGAAGATTGAGATGACTATAATTTTTCTTAAGTCATAAACATATGACTTATGTAAATAAATTTCGGTGTTAAACCATCCTTGAGTTCCCATTTCATCATGATGCACACCTAAAAAAAATGGTCATTGGATTTCATATAGCTTAAATTATATGAGACTTTTTTAGTGTCAGTAAGTTTATCTCTGGTCATGCTCCATCTGACTTTGAAAAGTAGTCTATATTGTCTTCCTAAAATTAGTTGGACAACTTTCTTTTATTTTGTTCTGGAACAAGTTATAAAAGGAATAGATATTACTTGGTTTTTGAAAGTTTGGTATACTGATTTATAAAACAATCTGGACTTGGGCTATTTTGAGGTGAGCTCTTGTCACTATTTTTTGATTATTAGTCTATTTCAAATTTTATTTGTACAAATTCCATTTTATTATATAAACTAGAATTCATCAATATGTATTGGTGCACAATGATGATACAGTATTTTTACAATTATTAAAATTGCCATTATGTCGGGATTTATTTCTTATCAGTTCTGTATTTTGCTTATGTGTAATTTGTCTTTTTTACAAATTAGTCTTGGTGTAGATTCTGTATTATTATCTTTTTCAAAGAAAAGACCTTTTCAAAGATTTTATTTATTTATTTATTTGTTTATTTATTTATTTATTTATTTATCTGAGATCGAGAGAGAGCTTGAGAGAGTGAGCGGTGGGGAGGAGCACAGTGAGAGGGACAAGCAGGCTCCCCACTGATGGTGGAGCTGGATAGGCAGGGCTGGATCCCAGGACCCTGAGATCTTGACCTGAGCCAAAATCCAGAGTTGGACACTTAACTGACTGAGCCACCCAGGTGCCCACGACTCTTATTTTTAATTGCCTTCACTGTTTCTATATCTGTTTTCCTGTAATTTATCAGTTACTGCCCTCATCTTTAGTATTTATCCTGGTCACTTAGAACAGTGCCTTGCACATGGTGAGCACTCAGTGCACATTACTCATTATTGTCATTGGCTAATGTTCCTTCCTTTTCCTTCAACCTCAGACTTTCCAAGTACTCATGTGAACATTTTGGTATGTATTGATACAGGCACACATATACGTGCACAAATAAAAAGTATTTCTTTTCTATAAAAAATTGGTATTATATTGAATATTACTTTGCAGTGTCTTATTTGCTTTTTTTGTTTGTTTGTTTGTTTTGTTTTGTTTTGTTTTGTTTTGTTTTGGTGAGACATATATAATTAACAATCCCTTGTTGCAGCAGGGTGCACCTGGGTGGTTCAGTTCTTAAGCATCTGCCCTTGGTTCAGGTCATGAACCCAGTGTCCTGGAATTGAGCCCCACATTGGGGTCCCTGCTCAGTGAGGAGTCTGCATTTCCCTCCACCCCCATTCCCCTCTCATGCTCTTTCTCTAAAATAAATAAATAAAATCTTGAAAAAAATAAAAAACAAAAAATCAAATCCCTTGGGGGCCATATTTATATCAAACTGCCTTATTTTAATAGATGCATAGTTGTCTAGAATGGATATGTATAATTTACTCAAAAGTTACCTGTTTTTAATTTTTTTTTTGCCACTACACTTAATGTTGCATAAACGTCTTCATATTTGGTCTATTATTTCTGTAGAAATAAATTCCTAAAAAGGGTAAGATTTCTGAGCCAAAAGACTTGTGCATTTGAAATGTTGGTATATACTGTGAGATTCCTTTCTGAATATTGCAGCATTTTATTCTCCTCACATCAATGTGTCCGTCTCCTCTCCCCACCGGGCATGGTGTGCTGGTGAAAAACTAAACTATCTGGGTTCAGATCTCAGATCCACCAATTATCACATGTGTGCTCTGGTCACGGTTTGTCAGCTCTGTGTCTAAATCATCTTCTCTGTAATGTGGGGGTGATAATAGCATCCCATCCTCACCATGTTATAAGGATTAATGCTGTAATATCAGTAAAGTGCTTAAATGGTGTCTGGCATCATTTAAAAGATCTGTGATTGTTAAATAAACTTAAAAACCATAAACATACATATTTTGGCATCTAATTGCTTTTTAATATGTATTTCCTTAATAAGCAGAAGGTTGAGCTGCTCACTATATTGATAGAGCTTTGGTGTTTCCTTTCTCATTCTAATCTTATCCTACTTAATAGGAAACAGCTGCTCTGACTCATATTAACATCAGGTCATGGTTCCATTCCTCATCTTTTGAGAGTTTTAGGCTACCTTGGTATCCTGGTTTTATCCACTGTGGTTTATGGTTTTTAAGCAGTGTTAATTCTTTATTCTACATTATATTCTACATTATATACATGATATATACACTATATCAGTTTAGTAACTGTGAGTGAATATTTGTGATGAAAACCAATAGCCACACAATATGACTTTAACAACTTGACTCTGTATTTAAGTAAGAACAGTCTTCATTTATTCTGGTTCTTTCCAAAGGCAGGGTCGTTGCCTGTTTGTTCATTGAGGTATTGAGTGCCTTCCTTGCACATAGAAATCTTAATTGAAGTTTGCTGAACAAACACAAATTTATATGTTCAATTTCTTTCTTGTTCCAAAGTAATTAGACCAATTTAGTAAAAAGGGAAAAAACTGACGAAGCAAGTAGCAAGTTCTAAAGCAAATCATGCTTCTGAACTCCTTTGCTTAGACTGTTTTTCTGATTGTTCATATTATGGATGCAAACCTACCCGTCTTTGAGGTTTGCATGCTGGCCCTGGACCCAGTCCAGCCTTGGCATAGAAACCCTTCCAAGTCCTACGGCCACCTTTGGCTCAGCTGCTGCTTTTGTTTGTTTCTTCATCTCTGTTTATTTTAATTACTTTGGCTTCTGCTGTACTTTAGTAGTAGAAGAATATAAGCAGGACAATGCAAAGGACATTGGGATGAGGTCAAAGATGACTTGGGTACGAGACGATCACCGAACAAAGAAAATCTATCTAAAATGCTGGATTTGTGTTCTGACTCAAATAAGCTTAAACTCAAAAATTTTTAAACCGCATTATGCTTTTTATTAAATATTTATAATTCTAAGTTGGAAAGCCATAGAGATCATCATAAGGCCAAAGAGGGAGAAAATTTATACAGGACAATATGCTTTCTTTTTTTAAGAAGATAATGTCTTTATTTTTATAAAAGTGATACATGCATGTGGGAAAAGTATAGAACATTATGGAATATTCTTACATGAGGTATATATTTGTGTAAAAAGCTAGTCTCCTGACTCTACTGTAGTGTCATCCACAGAGGAAATACCTTTCCACTGGCCCTGTTTGAAGTCTTATTGCTGTTTCAACAACCTTAATTAATACATGTATGTATCAATTTTTTAATCTAATGATTTCTGACACCCCTATTGCTTTCCAATTTCAAAAGTCTTGCTTGTTAACATTATCTTTCTCCAACTTTCTCCCCCTCTTCCTTTTAATGTTGGCCAGTTAAATTATTTTTAGTTATATTGTTTTCCTTTTACTTAACTTAAACTTTCACTGAACCCTTTATTGGTGCATTAACATTAAAAAGTATCTCTTGATTTTTTCCACTATATAAACTATAATGCCCTGCTTTTACTCTTTCTTTTTTCAACAGTTTATCTTTAGCTCACTGTGAATTTACATTCATGTTTTCAAGACTGAAAATATTTAAATCATAGTCTATAGCCCATATTTTGTCTCTATATTCATTCTGAACGTTTAGGGAGGGACTGAACATGATAGGTGAAGATCATTTTTATGACTGCCCCTGTTTTCAGTCATATTTCCTGATAATAATTCCTTTTCACACAATAACGTTCATTCTCATTACAAAATACATAATATCAGGTGGTCCTATCAATGCTTATGATAATCTTGGTTACCTGATTAGTTTGATGACCATCTGATCTCTCCATTTTAAAGGTAAATTTTTCCCTTCATGATATAAGTAGTATTATTCCCTTGATCTCTTGCTGTACCATATTGTTGTAGACTCATGAAATTTTGTATTGTATTCATTTTTTTTTTTAAATTTAGGCATTAGCAAAGTACAACACACAAGCCAAATGCAGCCTGTCAACTGATTTGTATGGACTTTGAGCTAAAAAATGTTAATGTTTTTTAATGATTGAAAAAAAATACAGAAAAATACTACTTCATGACATACGAAAATGGTATAAAATTCAAAGAAGACAAGGGAAGGAAGTTGCGTGACCTGAACCATACTAAAACTGGAACAAGGGAGAGGTCCCCTGTCAGAGAAAGAGAGGGCTCCTGTCACAGAAGGTGTGAATGAAGCTAAAAGGGACCCAGGGGGAAGAGCCATGTCCTCTCTGCATTTCTGCCTTAGGGATCTCCTGCTTTCACATCCCACTGGCCAAACACAGTTGGGTGCCAGCGGCCAAAGGAGTTCCCAGAGTCAGTCTCCAGGGCAGAACTGCATGCAGGATGTTGGTTGGGGGTTTGGTCCAAACGAAGTATAACCAGCACAATGAAAAACAGCAATTTCAACAGAAAAGTGACCTGGATGCTGGTCTACATCAGGTATGAGTTTTGTAATGAAATCTATGTTATATGACTGTACATATAAAAAATCTCAATGTCTACTCTAACATGAAACAACATATAGAAAAGATACAGAGAATGTATTTCATTTTATTTCTTGTTATTTCAGCAAACATTGTAAGCCGGAGAAATTCAAAGTATTATCCAGCAGTTCAGGATATTTGAGATAAAAAAATCTGAAAAACTGAAAAATTTCTATCCAACAAGTTAAATATTATTGAGGTGACATCTATCACATGTCAAAAGTGATTTATATACATTATCCAGAGCATCGAGATATTATTATTGTTCTCATTTTCTGGAAGAAGTTGAGAGAGGTGATTAGTCCAAGATTTCATAGCAGATAAATGCCAGACCTTGTTGAAACTCAGGTCCTCCTATTCTCCAGCAATTACATATTGAGGTCATCTTTCTCTTTAAAATGACATTATTCCAAGTGACTGAGGCTCATATAATGATAAAAGCATGACTGGTTAGGAAATGCAGTAATAGAATGTTTCACTTTCACTAGATTTGGGGTTCAACCACCATTGTAGTGGTACCCATATTTAACATTTACTTGTTATCTATCCTTTTCTTCCTTAGAAAAGATTGTTAAAAACCATGTTCCACCATAGAAAATATTTCCCCCAGGATTTCATAAATGAACCTAGCTGGCTAATTTTTTGCTCTTCAAAAACATGAAAAGACCTGTTGAGAGAAATAAATCATAGAAAAGAATGCATCTGGGCAAGAGTGGATCCATTGGGTTCTGTTACCACATTTCATAGTTACTTTAATTATTCTTCTGTAAGCAAAATTTTGAGTAGTCATCAAGCCTGAATGTGCAATTACCAAGGGTTGGTCTTAGAGTTGTTCCCAAGGCCCTTTTGAGGCATAAAACCCATCTATGCCCACAAAGAGTCTTGTCACCCACCATTAGCCATGACTAACATAGTGTGTCCTGACATGTATTTAGGGAAAAAAGCCCTGCTTCTCCTTACAATATGTTGTCAAGAGAATGTCTCAGTGAAAGTTGTGTAACATGATTCCTCTAAAAATCTTTATTTATGTTTGATTTCTACTCTTGTCCTCTCTTGAAATGCCAACCAACGTTGCAAATGGCAGCCGCTCTCCCAGACAGCCCTGCTGCCTCCATCCACCGATGGCTTGCTTGAGGAAAGCATCAGTGTTTTCATATGCTTGGGGTAAAAAAATGTAAATCAGTACAGCGACCTCCCTCAACCCTCCCCACAGCAAGGGAAACACCAAATTTGTTTGACAACTTATTTCATGCCAGAAAAATTATTTTTATTCTTTTCCTTGAGTTTCTAAAAGTGTCTGCACAAAATACTACATTTATTTTAAATGAGGAATGCTGTGTATCTTGATTTTGAGGAAGAAAAAGACTGGCTATTTTTTAAAGTTTGAAAAGAAAATACACCCTTGGTTTCTAATTAATATCACAACATTGCAATAGGAAATGAGCTAATCCACAAACCCATGAACTTGTTGATAGCTCTGTGCCCCAGCAATATATTTTATCTCCCCTGTGGTGCATGAAGCATGTATAATAAAGCCATGGTTTTCTGAGCACATTCAACCAGTTAATTGTTTACTAATGGCAGACAGCAGCAGGAGCTAACCTTCTTCATCTATCACAAGCTTTTCTTTTCCTCCACTGAGCTGTTCCAGCTTTAGAGGAACCACACAGCTCAATGTAACACAGTATCTGGAACCAAAGAAGTCATACCTTAGATGGCTCTGTTGTTTCAGTGAACCCAAGGGTATGTGGACGAAGCCTAATCTATAGTGCAATTCAGGGAAAAAGCTTAAAGGTTTATGCAGAAGTTGCTGTAATTTAATGGGAAATTATGCTGCATGTTGACAGAAACCTGCAGTGTAGACGTGGCCATTATCTAAACCCCATAAAACATACGACCGCAAGGTGAATGGGGGCAGAACATATCCCCGCTGTTGTTAGCTTCTGTATTTGGATTTTTTTTTTTTTTTTTTCAATGAATAGAAAAAGGACTTAGTTGCAATCACCTGCACAAACCTGATCTGTCCTCATGGAGACTGGGATGTTTTCAGAGGGAATGATGGAAATTTTCTCTAGGAAACCTGGCTTTCTAGATTCAGCTACATTCCCTAGGATGCAGAGAAAGCCATGTCTAATATAAATTGCCTTAAAATCCCACCTCTGTCCTTGTCCACATCCCCGCTGGAACTATAACAATTTGCCAGCACCAGATTAGGTCAGATAAATGCAACTTGGGAATCAGAGGTTGAAGGTATGCCACTGTCTCTTGTTTAACTCCTTCAAAATTCTCTCTTTAGGTGTCACATTGTTCCAATATTATTTTTTTAGTTATAAGTTTTCCATCCCACTAAGGCAGTCCTCAAGACTTTTAGCAAATTAGAATGCATTTGGGGACTTTTTTAAAAATGCCAGCTCTTGTACCTGATGTCCACAGATTGATTTCATTGATTGGGGTAGGGCCAGCCCTCCTCAGGGGACTCTGATGCACATTCAGGCTAAGGACCATCAAATAACTTTGTCTTTGAATGTTATTTTATGTAATTGTGGGGTGATTCTCTGTCCCTCAGTACAGGGAGCTGTGGACTCTTACTGGAGCCCTTCATTCCCAGTTTGCCTCATGCCTCTCAGGAGTCACTCCCTTCTTGTTTTCCTTCTTTGTGCTTGACCTCCTATCTCTCTCTCTCTCTTTTTTTTTTTTTTTTTCTGTTTGATGAAAATACTTTTTTAAATTAACTGATAATGTATTATTTGCTTCGGGGGTACAGGTCTGTGAATCATTGGCCACCTATCTTACTTGTCCTCTTCACTTCCTCTTCTCAGCTCCCTGCCTGCTTTCTTCCCTCTCCTCCCCTTTCCCTCTCTTCGTTGTTACTGAGGAGTTAAAGTGGTATTCAGCAGTTAGGTCACTTGTATACAAATTCCACACTCTGAAATTTTCATTTCAGTCAAGAAGTGTATAAAATAGACAGCTATCCTTCACAGAGGTTGTGAATAATTCAAGGCAAGAGAAAAGGATGCAAATAAATAAGTTTAGAAATATGTTCATGAGACTGTGGACCTTTCATTCTTACATATTTTAGAAATAGTAGTTATCACTTCTCACTTTTTCCCTTGCCACACAGTTGTATGGCTTTTATATTAAAGGTAAATTTGCCATCCCCAGTCCCTACTCTAGCTTCTGCAGAATGTATACATACAGACAAAGCCTCAACTATAGAGGTATTCAAGTGTGTGTGTTTGTGTGTGTGTGTGTGTGTGTTTCCTGACAATAAAAGATAAAAAACACATATATTTTATAAAACTCAGATTCCACTGGTTTCATTTGGGTATGAGTTTTCTGCATTCTTCCTCTTTTTATTATTTTTTGAAAAGTAATCTTAAAGATTTATTTATTTATTTAGGTGGGGCATAAGCGGGAGAGGCAGAGGGAGAGAGAGAATCTCAAGCAGACTTCCCACGGAGCATGGGGCCTGACCTGGGGCTGGATCCCAGGATCCTGAGATCATGACCTCAGCTGAAACCAAGAGTCAGGGCCCGTTTCCTATTATTTTAAATCTTAATGTTTCAGTTTACATCTTGGAACCAAGCTCTACTACTCTTTTACTTGTTTTTTGTTTGTTCTGCTTTGTGTTTTGTCCCACACAGCAGCATTCTGAATATTAGGAGGAAAGTGGCATCATTATTACTGCTTCATGTGGAATACAACTTTATAAAAAATTAAGCTTCCCACAGAAACTGTTTTTTTTTTTTTTTTAAGAAATGTTTTTTCTTCCAGGATTTTTTTTTAAATAATTTTTTATTAACATATAATGTATTATTAACCCCAGGGGTACAGGTCTATGAATTGCCAGGTTTACACACTTCATAGCACTCAGCATAGCATATACCTTCCTTTTTTTTTTTTTTAATTTTTAACTGTGAAATGTTTCATGGATGCAGAAAAGTATGTAAAATATGTGTTGTTATTTATTTAAAAATAAGTACTTAAAAAATACATAGCTGAAGATGGCAGAGGAGTTGGGGACTCCATTTCAACTGGTCCCCTGAATTTAGCTAGATATCTCCCAAGCCACACTACTCTGAACACCCACAAAATCAGCCTGATATGTAAGATGCTATGTCTGGATCTCTATCGGGGCAGAGGATCATCAGTCCAGTGGCACAAAGACAGAGCTGGGATTGTGTGGACAGATGTCAGAGGATAAACAGAACGGGGAGGGGACCACCCATAGCTACCCACTGGAAAGTAATACCCCAGTGCAAAACATCTTGTGCCTGGGTACCAGCCATAGTCTGGAGACCAGTGGCCATGGGACTGGAAGGGACTGATAACAGCTCTCCAACAGAACACAGGGGCTTAAGGGGCAAATGCTGGGACTGGGTGGCCACAGGTGCAGACCTGAGACCTCACACTTGGTGCTGGCAGCCACAACCACCTCCTGTGCCTGAGAGGACCTGGCTTACCCACAGACCCAAGCTAGCAACTGCCAGGCTGGCCCACCTCGGATTGAGATGACTCTCAGTTTTGGTAGCACAGTGGGCAGAGACAAGCAGGAGCCAGAGTCCACTGCTGAGAGGATTGCTGGAGCTGTGCACCAGCTGTGGGAAGCTGTGGTTTTCAGCGGTGCTTACAGATGGGGAGACTGTGTGTTCTAGAGGATTCAGAGAGAAGCAGACTGTGACTTTTCTCCTCTGGGGCCGAGGTCTGGGGGCGGACATTTTCCTTTTCTCTGACCTTCTGAAAAGGTGTGAAAAGCTGCCAGAGAACAAGAGCCACCAGAGAAAAAAAACCCAAAAAGCCAGTTTCCACAGAGCCCAGCCCCTTGATAGGAGGCAGGGCAACTCTGTCCAAGCAGGATTGACTGAAAACAACACAGCAGGCCCTTCCACCGGAAGACAAGCAGGAAGAGCCAGAGGACAAAACCCCAGAGTTCCCACAAAACTGTAAAACCCCAACATGAGAGGAAAACTGTATATTAAGCTCCTGGTGTTGTCTCATAGCCTATGTATTTCTTAGATATAACTTTTCTCTCTCTCTCTTTTTTTTTTCTCTTTTAAATTCTTTCTAATATTTATTCTCCTTTTTTTTAACCTACTTATCATTTCAATTAGATGTTTAATACAACATATTCCATAGTAACTTTTTAACTTGAACTTCTTCACACATATATATTTTCCCTTTTCTTTATATAGATAAATAGAGATAGATATAAGCTTCAATATAGTCCTTTTTTTCCTGTTCAATACTACCTTTATATATATCTATACCAGTCTAACAAAAAGAACAAAATAAGCCTGTGAAGAACTGAAATATCCTACCTTGCTTCATCAAGGGATTATAACCACCTTCCCTTCACCCCCTCTTTTATTTTAAATTTTTTTGGGGGGTTCTGTGTGTGTGTCTTTTTGTTTCTTTGTTTGTTTTTGTTTTTGTACTTTATAAATCTTATTCCTGGGTTTCCTGGGTTTTATTTTGGCTGGATTTTTTTGTTTTTTTTTTTTTGGTGGTGGCTTCTGATTGCTCCAAACTTTCCCAAGGTTCACCTTGCCTGGATCATGGATATTTTCAGCTGTACATCCCCTCAACCACAAGTTAACAGAATGACTAGGAGGAGGAACTCCCAACAAAGAAAAGACCCAGAGGCAATGGCCTCTCCCACAGACCCAATGGATACGGATATAAGCAAGATGTCAGAAATAGACTTCATGGTAACAGTTAAGAAGACAATAGTGAGACCAGAGGAAGCATAGATTCTCTAAGGGTAGAAATGAAAGCTTTCAAAAATGCTATCAATGAGATCCATTCTAATCTAGATACTCCAACAGCTAGGGTAAATGAGGCAGGAGAACAAATTAGTGATCTAGAAGACCAACTGATAGAAAAGAAGAAACAGGAGGAGGCCTGGAACAAACAGCTTAAAATCCATGAAAACAGAATTAGAGAAATAAATGATGCCATGAAATTTTCCAATATCAGAATTATTGGGATCCCTGAGAGGGTGGAGAGAGAGAGAGAGAGAGAGAGAGAGAGAGGACTAGAAGATATATTTGAGCAAATCATAACCAAGAACATCCCTAATCTGGAGAATGAAACAAGTATTCGTGTGCTAGAGGCAGAGAGGACCCTTCCCAAGATCAAGGAGAACAGACCAATGCCCTGGCATGTAACAATAAAACTTGCAAATCTTAGAACCAAGGAAACCATCTTAAGGGCAGTTAGGGGGAAGAGATTCTTTATGTACAGAGGGAAGAACATCAGAATAACGTCAGACCTGTCCACAGAGATCTGGCAAGCCAGAAAGGGCTGGTTGGCAAGACTTATTCAGAGTACTAAACAAGAACATGCAGCCAAGAATTCTTTATCCAGCAAGGCTGTCATTCAGGATAGATGGAATGATAAGAAGCTTCCAGGACTGGCAGAAACTGAAAAAATATGTGATCACTAAGCTGGCCCTGCAAGAAATATTAAAGGGGGGTTATATAAAAAGAGAAAGACCTCAAGAGTGATAGAGAATGGAAATATACAGAGACAATCTATAGAAACAAGGACTTGACAGGCAACATGATGACAATAAAAATCATATCTTTTAATAATCACTTTCAATGTGAATGGCCTAATTGTTCCCATCAAATGGCACAGTGTTGCAGACTGGATAAAAAGACAGGACCTGTCCATATGCTGTCTACAATAGACTCATTTTGAACCTAAAGATACACCCAGACTGAAAGTGAAGGGATGGAGAACCGTCTTTCATGCCAATGGACCTCAGAAGAAAGCTGGGGAGCAATTCTCATATCAGACAGGTCAGACTTTAAGCTAAAAACTGTGGTTAGAGATACAGAAGGACACTATATCATTCTTAAAGGGTCTATCCATCAAGAAGATCTAACAATTGTAAATATCTATGCCCCAACATGGGAGCAGCCAACCACATAAGCCAACTGTTAACCAAAATACACATATTGATAATAACACATTAATAGTAGGAGACCTCATCACTCCACTGTCAGGAACAGACAAATCATCTAAGAAGAAAATCAACAAAGAAACAAGAGCTTTGAATGACACACTGGACCTGATGGACCTCATAGATATATATAGAACTTTTCACCCTAAAACAACAGAATACTCATTCTTCTCGAGCACACATGGAACTTCCTGCAGAATAGACTGCATACTGCATCACAAATCTGGTCTCAACTGATTCCAAAAGATTGAGATTATTCCGTGCATATTATCAGACCATAGTGCTTTGAAACTGGAACTCAATCACAGGAAAAAAATTTGGAGAAAATTCAAACACTTGGAAACTGAAGACCATCCTTTTCAAGAATGTTTGAGTTGGCCAGGAAATTAAAGAAGAACTTAAACAATTCAAGGAAACCAATGAGGACGGAAACACATCAGTCCAAAACCTATGGGCTATGGCAAAGGCAGTCCTAAGTAAATAGGCATCCAAGCCTCATTCAAAAAAAATAGAAAAATCCTGAATACACAAACTCTCTTTACACCTTAAAGATCTGGAGAATCAACACCACATTAGGCTTATCCCATGCATGAGATAGGAAATAATTAGAGCAGAGATCAATGAATTGGAAACCATAAGATACCTTGGAATAAACCTAAGCAAAGAGGTAAAAGATCTATTCTCTGGGAACTATAGAACACTCATGAAAGAAATTGAAGAAGACACAAAAAGAAGGAAAAATTCCACATTCATGGATTGGAAGAATAAACATTGTTAAATGTCTATGCTTCCCAGAGCAATCTATACTTCCAACACCATCCTGATCAAAATACCAATGGCATTTTTCAAAGTGCTGGAACAAACAATCCTAAAATTTGTGTGGAACAAGAAAAGACCCTGAATTGTCCAAGAAGTGTTGAAAAAGAAAAACAAAGCTGGGGATACCACGTTGCCTGATTTCAGGCTACATTACAATCCATGATCACCAAGCCAGCATGGTACTGGCACAAAAATAGAAACATAGACCAATGGAAAAGAATAGAGAGCCCAGATATGGACCCTCAATTCTCTGGTCAAATAATCTTAGACAAAGAAGGAAAAAATATCCAATAGAAAAAGATAGTATCTTCAACTAATGGTGCTGGGAAAATTGGACAACTATATACAGAAGAATGAAACTCGACCATTCTCTTACAGCATACAGAAAGATAAACTCAAAATGGATGAAAGACCTCAATGTGAGACAGGAATCCTTCAAAATCCTAGAGGAGACCATAGGGAGTAATCTCTTTGACACTGACCACAGTAACTTCTTTCAAGACACATAGGAAACAAAAGGTAAGGTAAGGGAAATAAAAGTTAAAATGAAATTTTGGGACTTCATCATGATAAAAAGCTTCTGCACAACAAAGGAAACAATCAACAAAACAGAGAGGCAACCCATGGAATGGAAGAAGATAATCACAAATGACACCACAGACAAAGGGCTGATATCCAAGATCTATAAGGAACTTCTTAAACTCAACAACCGAAAAACAAATAAGTCAAAAAATGGACAGAAGATGTGAACAGACACTTCTCAAAAGAAGACATATAAATGGTTAACAAACACATGAAAAAATGTTCATCATCACTAGCCATCAGGGAGATTCAAATCAAAACCACATTGAAATACCACCTTACACCAGATGGAATGGCAAAAAATGACAAGGCAAGAAACAACAAATATTGGAGAGATTGTGGAGAAAGGGGAACCATCTTACAGTGTTGGTGGGAATGCAAGTTGGTGCAGCCACTTTGGAAAACAGTGTGGAGATTCCTCAAAAATTAAAAATAGAGCTACCCTATGACCCTGCAATTGTACTACTGGGTGTTTATCCAAAAGATACAGATGTAGTGAAAAGAAAGGTCATATGCACCCTAATGTTCATAGCAGCAATGTCCACAATAACCAAACTATGGAAAGAGCCAAGATGCCCTTCAACAGATGATTGGGTAAAGAAGAATATTACTCAGCCATCTGAAAGGATGAATACCCAACTTTTGCATCAACATGGACAGGACTGGAGGAGATTATGCTGAGTGAAATAAGTCAAGCAGAGAAAGTCAATTAATATGGTTTCACTTATTTGTGGAGCATAAGGAATAACATGGAGGACATTAGGAGAAGGAAGTGAAAAATAAAGAGGGAGAATCGGAGGGGGAGATGAACCATGAGAGACTACTGGACTCTGAGAAACAAACTGAGGGTTTTAGAGGGAAGGGGGGTGAAGGGATGGTTTAGCCCAGTGATGCGTATTAAGGAGGGTATGTATTGCATTTAGCACTGGGTGTTATATACAAGCAGTGAATAACGGAACACTGCATCAAAAACTAATGATGTACTGTATGGTGACTAACATATCATAATAAAAAAAGAATACATAGCTGTGTAACCAATAACCAGATTAACCAGTAAAACATAGCCAATGATTTCGACTAGTGATTTTATTTTATTGACATTCTTTGATTAGTAATGAGGTTGAGCATATTATCTTAGAATTATTGGCCATTTGTGTATCTTCTTTTCAGAAATGCCTACTTAAGTCTTTGGCTGTTAGTTTTCTTTGACACCTAAAGCTGCCATCAAGCATGAACTAAACATTTCCACATTATCATTTCTTTGAAAGTTAAACTTAAGATTAAAACTCAAACATATTCATGTGAAAGAATTCTTCATTGTGTCATATGTATTTTTAGCTCCAGCAAGGTTTCCATAATGGTTAATACTATAGGAGAGAGCTTGGACAGGTAACAACTTGATGTTCATTGAGGTAGATGTGTACCTTTGTGCACATCCTAATTTTGCCCAAGTTTCAACTTTACCCCATTATTCAAACTCAGAATCATATAGATTGCAGATAAAAATAGCCAACCTTCTTAATAGCTGTGCTTTCGGAAACATCATACTACTAATATCTATAAAACTTTGTGCTTTCAAATCACTCATTCATTCAGTCCAACTTCCCATGGTCAGGTTCGGTGTGGACAGCAGGCTGGGGAAAAAAAAAAGCATGAACTTTCTTTAGATAAAGCATTAAAACATTAGATAAGGTCAGCAAGAGAGAATAATTTTAGAAGGAAAAAGGTGTATGAACTTTCTTTACAATACCTCAAAAATAATCTAAATATATCTATATATTGTTGATACTTGGTGTCCATTGTAGTTATGTTCTGTAAAGTCACCATAAACACAGAATTAAAAAATACTGAACTGTGGTGCCTCAGTGATACAAAATTAGGTTCCTGCAAGCCTCTGGTCACAACATTTTGAATAACTATCAACATATAATCTTTTTTATGTGTTTCTGTTTAAAGACACCTTATTTAACATACATTGTTGATTCATTAACATCTAACTCACTGAATAGGACCATAACCAATGTGTACATGGAGCTTATCTAAAACCCTTATTTGCTCTGTCAGGCTCATCAAAGCATTGTACTTAGGAATACCAGACAGCAGTGCATTAATGGGCCATTCTAAATAGTAAAATTACCAAGAAAAAGCACAAAAATGCAAAACACCTAGCACTAACCACCACAAACAGGACACTTGCTGACAACCTGAGAGCTGAAACAAGAAGGCAGAGTGCCACCTTTTTAGATGTCAGATGTGAACATGTGTGTGGGGCCATTCAAATTTTTTACCATTCTGCACATGTCTGCAAATGATTCCCAAAAGTGTGGCAAATATCATTTGTGGTTACCTGTACATTTTGGTGAGGAGGCAAATTCACAAACACTGAATCCAGGAATAATGAAAATCAACTTATTTTCATAGGTATGAAAACATAAATGTGTCCTTCTATGTAAAACTTCAACTGAATACAAGCTACTTCTGAACTACCTCCATAGGTGGGTCAAAACTCCAGAAATGGCAAAAGGAAAACCAGTAGATCGATAAAATAACCCTCAGCAAGAGTTTATTGCACATATAAGTACATTTTGTTAACTGGGAGTTTTCAAAGCCAAAACTAATATGAAATTCAGTGGCGTGACATCAAAGATGGCTTATACAGTCAGAATAAGGAAGTTATTTAACATTCACAGTGACTAGTAGTTACAGTGGGGGTTCCCAGGCAGCAGGGGACTGGTTAGAAATGATTATCTTATATCACTTCTGAAGATAACTTAAACTTCTTTTATGATTATCAGAAGCTTTTACAAGAAATAACCTAAGGTAAGCTTTACTTACTTTCATGAATTAAGCTCTATTTTGTTTCGTTTAAGTGGCTTATATGGTTCTATCTGCTCAGGGGATTCTCAGGTTTGGTCTCTATTTTGTAATTTACTTTAACAAGTAAGACGGTGTGAAAAAATTCTGTAGCAAATGTGACAAACATTAATGAAACAATGTTATAATGGGTAACATTTGATTATAGCTTTATATGGTAGAATTCTCATTACTAGCCTAGAATTTCAGAACATATTAGTCGTATTTCCAGGCTGAGATGCATTTTGTGTGAATGTTTTCCTTGGCCTTCCAAATGTTCTCTAGTCAAAGTACAAACTTACTTTTACTTTTCATTTGCTATTATCTTAATATTTCATATTGTCATCTTGTTGAATTATGGCCACAGATTTCCCACTTTAAAAAATTACTGAATGAAAGTGTATAAATCCACAGCATTAAGATGTATTTCTAACGTTCTCCTGGTAGAAGTGATCATAGCACAGAACTGGCTTATAAAAGAGTGAAAATTTGAGGAGTAGGTAAGTATTTTGATGGAGGAATTCCAAAATTAAGTCTACACTTTCCATGGTGATTTGGAAGCAAAAATGAGTCAAGTCAAAACAGAATAGGGACACTCGGTACTTTCTAGAAACAGGTCACCTTTACCGTTCTATGAAGTGATACTATCATTCAATTTGAAGATTCTTCAGTTTTAAAACGTGCATGCCCAAATGACAAAAAATAAAAACAAACCAGTTGATTATGGGTATCATCCTTTCCTTTTCATCGGTATAGTCCATAAGTAGAGATCAGTTAATTTCAGAACAATGTCAATGCATTTTATTTTTGTTTTCATTGTGAAAGAAAATGTAGATCATAGAGTAAGAAGACTGTTCCCTGACTTGTAGACTGTTCTTTGCTAGAACTTGGCTTTATCTTCATTATTGACTCACATATCCACAGGGATATACCAAGTCCCAACTATTTGGAGCTATGTATAAGCTTTAAATAGATAATTTACTGTCATTAAAAATTTTCTTTTCTGTTTTGTGGAAGAAAATTTGCTGATTAACACTGAGTATGTCTTTGTTTTTAATTGTTTCATTATTTGTCCTCACCTCTCAAGTCATCAATGTGTAAGCAAGACTACAGCATGCACCCGGTGGGATGTTTTTTTAAGTAATTTCAGAAGCCAATATGACTTAATATATTTGTCATTTCCTATAGATTATTTCTTAATTAACTGTAAATGCAGATTATATGCAAACAGAGTAATACTTGGTATCTCATATTGTTCTGGAAATGGTATTCAGTAATTCCCACCAAAATAGTGTTTGCTTATTGTCAAGATCTCAAGGAACATGGCACATACTGAGGGTTTAAAACCTCGTAGCCCTGTCATAAGATCAGCTGGCAGCCATCCTGCCACAGAAATGAGAGCTGAGATATTGCAGCTCTACTATTAAATGGTAGGTTGGCCCCAGGGAGCAAAGAGTTTTTGTTTGTACGGGAAAATTGCCTGGTAGCGACAGAGATTCATTTCAGACCTTTCATGAAATTTCGTGTGATTTCCCAGGAGATGTCGCCAGGGGTCAAAAAAGAATGGGGAACACAAACGTGGCCCTTCTATTCTTGCTGGAAGGAAAGAAAATTAGTATGGGGGAATGTGAGCTGTATCCATTCTACTCCCCAAAACAAACATTTGTATTACGAACTGTCTGCCTTTGAGATGCTCTGACCTCCACCCACTTGTACTGGCATCACTCTGACAATGAATACTACCCAGGCCAATCCTAATATGAACATGACCCTTTCTGTTCAAGTCATACCAACATGTGTCTGGTTGGTTAAAGGGATCAACCATATTTCCAGTATCCACCTCAGTGCTGAGCACCAAGTAAATCATCAAGTATTTTCTGATAAAAATTTAATAACCTTTAGTGTAAGCTAATAAATACAAGGAGCAGTTTAATAATTATTTAAAGGAGAAAGATATAATACCCAAGAACTATTAACAAAGAACATCTATGAGAAGGTTATTTGGAGAGGTGCAAATTCTTTCACCTGGAATCTCATTTCTAAGAATTTATGTGTAGGATATTTACGGCTGCACTCTTTAAAATATTAAAAGATTAACAATCATATAAATATCTAAATGCCTCATAAAGAGTAGTTAGTTAAATTGAACTATGATAGTTAGATACAATGAAATGCTGCACAGCTGTTAGAAATCACGGGGCAGCTCTGTGCTTGGACTCTCACAGAATCTCTAAAATGTAGTGATAACTGAACAAGTAAGACAGAAAATTAGGTAGAGTTTGCTCACATTTATGAAAAAATAAAAGAAGCATGTACGTTTATGCATATTCATACAAATACATTCCAATTTGCGTTCAGAGAGAACTCGAGATACCCAAAAGACGTGGCCCCTGGAAAGATAACTGAGCAGCCACATGGTCATGAGATGAGATGAGATTTCTCATTTAATTCTGCCCCACTGGAAAGTATTGGTTTATCAAAAATAATTAAAATTTATTTGAAAATTGTTGTAAAAGCAAAAATACAAACCTAAAAAATTGTGGTCAATGGCTTTTCATTTAATTTATCAGTGTATACATTTTGTGGTTAAATATATAGGAATTATTTTGGTGTTTATGATTTATTCCATCTGAAACATTTCAGAAACTTTCAGGATCTTCGCATTAATTTCGAAAACTCAAATTCACAAAGTTCATTGTTGAAAACAACGGAAGTAATTCAGTGAGTGAATGTGTTTATGCCCTTATAAATATTAACATTTAAATAATGTTAGTTTAATTTAAATAATGTTAGTTCTTATTTTAACAGCTCATGATTCATAACCACCTTAAAAGATCTGTCTCTCTAAGTAAGTTTGTTTAAAAATCTCCCTTAAATTACTATATCCAACCAGTAATTTGTGATTTTTTTTAATATTTACTTTCTTGAATCATACTGTTGAGTGCCACATGGTCATTTCAGTGAAGCCATTTCAAGGAATATCGTTACACTATTAGAAAACCTCACTCTTTATTCTGCAGTAACAAAAAGCATATTTTTTTAAAGTGGCATATAATTTAGGTTATTCACAAAGTTAATACAGAAATAGAAAAGGGAGAAAAAGAAAGCAAATCTTATATAATATAATTTCAGCAATTAAATAAAGATGTAATTCTAGAATTAGAAGAATCAATTTGGAACTGCTACTATAATAATTGATTCAGGTGAATATCATCAACAGATACTAAACAACGGGAGGAAATTTGATTAATTTCTAATAACTTTCTCTAATCTGAGAAAGTTATTAAAGTGGGACCCGGATACCACCCCTGTGGCTTACTCACTAATGACAAAAGGGCCACATTCATCTGCACAGTGGAAAGAACTGGGGGCCACTATCTTAACCACAGAGCAGTGCTCTTCCAATGGGATGGAATAAGAACTATCACCTGGTATTGTTGAAACAATACTTACCAGACCTAATCCTGAGGGAAGTAGACACATCCAGAATCTGGGAACAAATCAATAAAATAGCATGGCCTTGATTTTCAAAGTAGTCAATGTCATGAAAAACAAACATTGGGTGACTTTTATAGATTAAAGGATGGTATATGCCAAACTATAGAAAGAGTGCAGATATCCATCAATAGATGACTGGATAAGAAGTTGTGCTATACACGCATGCATGCATGCATGCCTGCACGCATGCACAATGGAATATTACTCAGCCATCAAGAAGGAGGAAGTCGTACTATTTATATTGATAGGCATGGAAATGGAAGGTATCATGCTGAACAAAATAAATCAATCAGAGAAAGACAATTATATGGTTTCACTCACATGTGGAATTTAAGAAACAAAACAGAGGATCATAAGAGAAGGGACAGAAAAATAAAGTAAGTCAAAATCAGAAAGGGAGACAAACCATGAGAGACTCTTGATTCCAGGAAACAAACTGAGGGTTGCTAGAGGGGAGTTGTGGGGTTTGGGGTGACTGGGTGATGGACATTATGGAGGGCACGTGATGTAATGAGCACTGGATGTTGTATGCAGCTGAGGAATTACCGAACTTTAACTCTGAAACTAATGATACACTATATGTTAAAGAATTGAATTTAAATAAAATAAGTAAAAGACAAGTTGCTAAATTGGCATAACAAGCAAATATACCACACAAGCCTAAATTATATCTTCGATCAAATCAAAACAGCCATGCAAATACTGAGCCATAGAGAAAACTTGAACATGGATTGATTGTAGATAAATAGTTTAAGGTTATTGTTAGCTGTCTCAGATATGGCCATGTATGAAGTTATATAAAGGTCTTTTTGCATAAGAGATGCACCCTGAAGTTTGTATGTCTGTCACTTTCACATAATTATACCCTGTGTTGGGCTACACACACACACACACATGTATACACACAGGCATACACACAGGCATACATACACACATGTGGGTGTGTGCATATGCCATGTTGTTTGATTCTCTTTGTTTTTATTTATAAAGACAATAATTTTGGATGCATGGGTGGTTCAGATGGTTAAGCATCTGCTATGATCCCAGGCTCCTGGGATCGAGCCCTGCATGAGGCTCCTTGCTCGTTGGGGAGCTGCTTCTCCCTCTGCCTCTCCCTCTCTCTCTCTCTGTCTCTCATGAATAAATAATAAATAACATCTTAAAAAAAAGACAATAATTTTGAGCACGAGCCCATATCTTTGTAACTGTCTATACAGACCACTACTATCTCTCTTTTTATATATAAAGATATATAAACATATATATCCACATATTTAACTGTAAACCTAGATCTATGTTCTAGCCATAGTGATAGCTGTAGAAATCCCAAGATTCATTTTTCTAACCACAACTCTGTGTATATGCAAACTGTGTGGCTGATCGCTTATGGATTTAAACATTGTCTGCTTTTATAGCAAAACAGGAGAAGAGAAAATGAGCGATATGATAGATATTGTCCTTTTTTCCCTTCCCGAGCCTGCATTTATTCTCCAATCTTCTGAGCCCGGTGATGCTGACCTCTGGAGACTGTAACAGTGGAATTCTTTGCTCTGAAATCTTTAAAAGTTGATTTTCATTATAATATAAAGCAGAATTGTTTAATCTTTTCTGGACATCAGAGTCTTTATACTTATAATTGCAATAGCATTATTGTGAACTTAATAATGTGCCAAGCACCAGGGGAGTGTTCTGGGAGTGTTGGGCACTTGCAGTTCACTAATCAGAGCTATGATGTTCGGTAGCTACATATTTTTTGAGGACCACTTAAGAGTTCATTGAAAATGAGTAAATTTCCATGAAGAAATAAAAAGCGTATCCATTATGCTTTACATTAACTCTGATATAAGCATGTGTATTGCACATTGTATAGAGAAATGCAGGGCTAGTAAGCTCTTACCAGAAATAAGTCAGAACCTTAATTCTGTGTGAACGAGTATCTTATTAACCTGCTCCCTGTTCATTTCCTCTCCCGCTTCACTCTGTGCACATTCTGCTGCTCCCTCTTCATACCCCTGTCACCGCTGTCCGTTTCCTTCTACGCTGAGAATGACTGTGTTTGTAAATACGAGAATCTTAAGACTAGCTCTCTGCTTAGACCTGTTCAAGGTTCTTAACAAATTGTCATCATAAATTGGATTCTAAGGAGATTTTCTTTAAAAACCTCCTTCATAATGTCAGAAACCTGCTTCACTTGGGAAAGGCCGCTTTCAGCTATAAATTTGTCCATCTCTAACTTCTAAACAGTAATTGGGATGTTGATGAGAAAACAATATGAATAATTATGTCACAGGCTCTGATTTGCGTCCCACTGGCTTTTGGACTTGAGCCATTCCCATTCACTGTGCTGCCATTTCTTTACCAATAATATGGAAAATGAAATGATACTTACCTCAGAGTCTTGTTGAAAAGATCAAATGAATAAATACTTCAAAAGAGCACGGTCTGGTAAATAGAACGCAGAAATCACTTCATAACGTTGCCATAGCTGTTACTAGTAACAGCATTTCTTGTACTTGTTTCACTATCATTATTAGGCAAGTTATTTTCTGAATAGGATTCAAGGGGGAATCAATTTCATCATAGAAGAAATAATTGGATGTAGGGATGCTGCAACTTCATTAAAAATTTCCCCTCTGGAGGTGCCTGGGTAGCTCAGTTGGTCAAGCTTTCGACTCTTCCCTTCAGCTCAGGTCGTGATCTCGGGGTTGTGAGATGGAGCCCCTGCTTAGGTTTTCAGAGTCTACTTGAGGTTCTTTCCTTCTCCCTTTGCCCCTCCCCATGCTCACATTCTCTGTCTCTAAAATAAATAAATAAAATCTAAAAAAAAAGTGTTGTTTTTTTTTTTTTCTCCTGCACCTCACTAAACCTATTTAGGATGCTTCCTTAAACATTTTATGATATTGTGTCTACATTACCATAGAGTGAATATTGCCTTACAAAATGCTGAAACTCTGTTCTGTATATGTGCACTTATTCAAACATGCACTCTTGTAAAAATAAGACAATCTCACTAAATGCAAAAATATTACTTATTAGTACTGAGATACTCAAGATAAAATTATTTTAAGTGCTTCATTAGGCATCCTGATGTCTGTATTTGAGATAATCTAATGAAATAGTAATTGCCATGCAAATATGTCTTGAATAATGATGCTAAAACACTGTTTTTAAGCAATTAATATATTTTAAAGAATTTACTGGTTTTTGGAAAAAGTGACACACACCCCTGAGTTCATTTGCTACATGAAGTGAAACTATTAAACTTCTAATTAATGAAAAGGTCAATACACAATGAATAAACCAATGTCTATCACTGAAAGATGTTTCTCTATCCATCTGCTGATATTAAAACCTTTTAGGCCTTCAAACATGTGTCCGACTGTTCTTTTGTTTTTTTTAATCCAAGTGAAAAATATTATGAATTTATAGGATGGGTGCCAGGAGGTCATATCTAAATATCAAATAACTCTAATTTCTAACTGGTGAAATGTTTAAGGCCAATCATATTGGGGAAAAATCAAGTTGCTAAATTACAGTACACACAATTTTGAACTCCAACAGAGCAAACTTAACCTGTTGATATTTGGAGTGGATTATTTTGAATACCTTCTGCTCTATAGGACAAAATGGTTTTCGGTAATAATTATAAGATGTGTAACCTATTTCAAAAGAGCTTCAAGCATTGTTTTAATTGTTTCCACTTCTGCTTTATTAATTAATTAATATATTTATTGGTTGAGCTCCACCAGATCAATGCGTTTTGTGTTGACAAGGGCATCACACCTCAAATTCTTATGGAATTCAGAATAATTAAGAGCTAATGGCTGATTTCATAACTATATTGAAGTCACTGCCGGTTTCTTCAATTTCCAGTAGGATAAAAAGCATGACTCTATTCAATAGTTTCTATGTCTGCCCAAAATTTTGAACTTCAGATCTTTAATTTCAGTGAGCTATTACATTAGTTTACATACATAATTGACAAATGGTTAATAGTTTCACTTAATGAAACCAAAAATCTTCAAAGTTACAAGTTGGGGGGACACCTGGGTGGCTCAGTTGGTTAAGCATCTGCTTTCAGCTCAGGTCATGATCCCAGGGTCCTGGGATCGAGCCCCGCATCGGGATCCCTGCTCGGTGAGGAGCCTGCTTCTCCCTCTCCCTTTGCCTGCAACTCCCTCTGCTTGTGCTCTCTCTCTGTCAAATAAATAAATAAATAAATCTTTTTTTTTTTAAGTGGCAATATTGATTTGAACTCTCACAATGAACCCCATTATTGTCTTCTCTTAGTGTCGGTTCTTAACACCACACTATGATATGTTAGGAAAATGGACATTTATGATATTGTGCTTTCAGAGGTGAAAAGAAAGATTTTACATTAGTGACATTTATTTCAGCATAGTAATTCAGTCTTTCCCAGCTAATTCCTTTAATACATGTGAAGAAAACTGGAAAGAAGAAAATACAGTACATCAATAGACATTATAATTCCCATGGTATCCATTTTAATTTTAAGGTAGATGGAATACAATGAGAAAATCTAGAAAGTTTTCATCACTCATTGAACTAAGGTTTGACTTCAGAAAGTATAATTGAAAACAAGTAGAAAGATGTTTACTCCCAGCTTTCCCCTCATCTAAAATTTATTAGTTGGCCCTTCCGCCTCTCTTGACTTAATCTTCTAACACACTTCCAGGAAGTGTGTTGATCAAGCAGTGATGAGTTTATCAGCCTTAAGGAGAAGGGGAGAACACACATAGCATAAAGGGAGAAATGAAGGGCAATGGTTTTGGGGTTTCAGGATGTGGGTTAAAAGGGTTGAAGGTGACTTTTTCAAATCAGGGGAGTTATTGGAAAGATGTTGTTACATGACTGTTTAGGTTCTGTAGATGCAGCAGTGTGAAGGTCCAGAAGCAAGTCTTGATAAGGAAAGTGTCATTCATAAAAATCTGTTTGCACAAGTGTTTGTCTGGGCACCTTGTTTTGCAAAAATTTCCTCAAGGAAACAGTGAGGTTCATCATTGGTTTCCAGGCTTTTCTTCTTGGACAAGTGTTTGTGGAAACTAGTGAAGTCATGTTCAAACACATGATCATTGATCTTAGACTTGGCAGTTAAACTCTGTGGACCCAGGGGTAGTCAGCACCCCCTGTCCTGCTCTGTGAAAAGGGGGGGCCACTGTGACTGCTACTTGCTGTCTCAATCTCCATTCCACATGTTAAATTTCAAGCTTTCAAGCTGAAATTCTAAATCACTGTAAATGAGAGGTTGTTAATAAAGCTTTCTTCTATTCTAAAAAAAATGTTAGAAGTGGGGCAAAATGAGGAAAATACCAGCTACAAGCTGAGTTTTATTCTTTTTAACGGAATTATCAGTATCACTAAATAATTAGACAGTGGAGGTTTAAGGAAAAATGTTCTCTCAAAAGAATAAATGAGGGGCACTAGAGAAAAACATGCTAGTTGGGGAATAGTCAGGGAAACCTGCGTAAGGGGACCTGCCTTCAGTTACAGGTCAGAGTAGCCTAATATTACAACACAAGATACAGTCACCAGGATGCAGGAAATCTTCCCCAGCTCTGATGACTCACACCTCACTTTGTTTGATTATTACTCAGTTTTATAAGTGGACAAATTGAGCCACGGATGTTTAATGTTCAGAACAAGAATGAAATAATGCTTTTGATTTCAGGGGTGCCTGGGTGGCTCAGTGGGTTACGCCTCTGCCTTCAGCTCAGGTTGGGGTCTTGGGGTCCTGGGATCATCACCAGGATCTATCATCTTGCATCCTGGGATGCAAAGACCTGCATCAGGGTCTTTGCTCAGTGGGAAGCCTGCTTCCCCCTCTCTCCCTGCCTGCCTCTCTGCCTACTTGTGCACGCTCTCTCTCTCTCTCTCTCACCCCCTCTCTCTGTCAAATAAATAAATAAATCTTCAAAAAAAAAAAAAAGAAAAAAAGAATGCTTTTGATTTTAGTTAGTAATAGACTGGAACATGGGGGAAAGAAGGCAGATGTTTGAAGCCCTTCAATGAATACCACACAATAAGTTTTATTGAACTTATGCATGAATGTCAATTTTTTTCATGTATATGAAACCAGACAATTCTTTGAGAATAAATATCCTTGATTAGTGAGAATGGATCATTCATTTATTATGGGAACAAAATCATTAATAAAAGATTTTAAAAAGTAAATTTCTAAAAGTCGAAATTTTATATGTATGCCTACTAGAAAATAATAAAATTATATGTATTAAATTCATATATTTAAACCAAAAAGCTTTAAATTAAAAAAAATCACTCTCCTAAGACCCTGCTACCGAGACTATAATGATGTAAACATTACCTATTGAAATATTCTGAATGACAAATCTTGTACTCAGTAGATACACCACGCTTCAAATTTCACATAAGCGATTTCAAAAATATTCCCCTCTAGACAACAGCAGGAATGTCGAGGTCAAGATGGTCTTCAGTAAAAGCTATTATAATGCTCAGGACATTTTTGAGATGGTGAACTTAGAAATTGATAAAAGACATAGTGACAGCAATACATAATTTTCTGCAAAAACATGAATACCTATGTCTAACTTGTGAAGTTGTAACAATAACAATATAAGATATACTTGAGGAAATTAGGATAATTTTTATAGTCTTGAATTATTATTATTAGTTTTGAAGAGAGAGAGAGGAGGGGGAGAGGCAGAGGGAGAAGAAGAGAGAAAATCTTAAGCAGGCTCCACACCAAGCTTGGAGCCCGACATGGGTCTCCACCTCACAGCCCCGAGATCATGACTTGAGCCAAAACCAAAAGTCTGCTGCTTAAGTGACTGAACTACCCAGGTGCCCACCACCTTGCATTATTTAAAACAGGAGTAGAAATAAAGATTGATTTTAGCCTTTACTGATTTAGCACGCATAGTAAATCTCAAGAGTAACTATGTTAAGAGTCGAGATACAGTATCCGTTACAAGCATAGTGGGGAGGCGTGAAACAAGAATGTAAAGCATTGTGAACTCAGTTGATTGGGAAAAGCCAGAGGGAAAAAAATGAGAAAATAGGGGGGCCT
The DNA here is from genome assembly GCF_010015895.1 of Lontra canadensis. Lineage (NCBI taxonomy): Eukaryota > Metazoa > Chordata > Mammalia > Carnivora > Mustelidae > Lontra > Lontra canadensis. Next base: position 5,219,724 of record NW_022631038.1, read on the forward strand.
GGGTGGCTCAGTTGGTTAAGCAGCTGCCTTCTGCTCAGGTGATGATCCCAAGGTCTTGTGATGGAAGCCTGCATCAGGCTCCCCACTCACTGGGGGGTCTGCTTCTCCCTCTCCCACTTCCCCTGCTTGTGTTCCCTCTCTTGCTGTGTCTCTCTCTGTCAAATAATTAAAATAAAATCTTTTTCAAAGAGTGAGAAAATAGACAACATAATCAAAACAAATATATCAGTAACAAAAGTACATAGAACTATCATTTGCAAAAGCTGGTATTGACAAATTCAACATTATAGTAGATGACTTTTTTTTTTGAGTTGGCAAAAAAAGGTTATAATAGATTTAAACAACACACAAACTGAATCTGAACAAACATACACAGAAATGTACACTGCTGGGGCACCTAGGTGGCTCAGTCAGTTAAACATCCAACTCTTGGTATCAGTCCAAGTCGACTCAGGGTCTTGAGATTAAGCCCCCAGGGTTTGGCACTAAGTACCGAGTCTGCTTAAGATGCTCTCTCTCCCTCTCCCTATGCCCCTCCCCCAGTTCACACATGCTCTTTCTCTCCGTAAATAATTAAGTAAAATCTTAAAAAAAAAAAAAAAAGAATTGTATACTGCCAAGTTAGTGAACATGAATTTTTCCAAAACTTGCATACACAAGAGGCCACAGGACTTAACAAATTAAAAAGAAAAAAAGAAAGAAAGAAAGAAAGAAAGAAAGAAAGAAAGAAAGAAAGAAAGAAAGTCAGGGCACCTGGATGGCTCAGTTGGTAGACCATGGGACTCTTGATCTCTGGGTTGTGAGTTCAATCCCTACATTGGGTATAGAGCTTACTTGAAAAAAAGTTAAAAAAATAAAAATATATTAAAAAAAAAACAAGGGTTGTATAAGCAGACAGTTTCTTTGGTCAGAATGCAATTAGTCAGAAATCAATAACTGAAAGGTAAAGTTACAATTGAACATGGGAGGTAAACCAAACTTTAAAATGTTTCATGAATCTGATAAGCAATGATATCAGAATTACAAGACTATCTCATAAACTTTACCCAAACTCAACCAGACAGATACCAGATTTGAAAACTTGTCTTAAATTTATGCAGTCTAGATCCTAAATCTTTGTACATTTTCTACCTTAATTTCCTCAATTTGAGAGACTAGTAAGACTTTGTTAAAATAGTGTTTGCGCTTACTGCTCAATCTAATGTACTTCTTATTCCTTGATTAAATGTTTTTCTGAAGTCATGTGGGGAGTCAACACTTGAATTATATCTAGAATTACATCAAGGTACCGAAACAGAGGAGCATTGGCTTGGACCTTGATCTCTGCATTTTCACTGAACTGGGATGAATAAGAATCACATGGCTAGTTTGTTGTTGTTGTTGTTGTTGTTGTTGTTGTTGTTTGAGTTTTTTGGTTTGTTTTGGTTTGGTTTGGTTTTGGGTTTTTTGGTTTCTTGCTTATGGACAAAACAAGGAATTCAAGTCTTTCTTCCACAAAATAAAACTAAAAAGGTAATAAAAACACTACCTATCAAACTTCAGTAATATAGTTAAGGATCATATTATAGAAAATTAGAACTTTAGGTGTGCACCTTTAAAAGCATTTTTTTTTAAAGATTGTATTTATTTATTTGACAGAGAAAGATCACAAGTAGGCAGAGAGGCAGGCAGAGAGAGAGGAGGAAGCAGGCTCCCTTCTGAGCAGAGAGCCCGATGCAGGGCTCCATCCCAGGACCCTGAGACCATGACCTGAGCTGAAGGCAGAGGCTTTAACCCACTGAGCCACTCAGGCACCCCAGGTGTGCACCTTTAAATAAAAAATAATCCAAGCTTAAAAATGATGATGCAAACTTCTAAATGAAGCAATTAGAGAAAGATGCAAAAAAATACAGCATATTCTCATTGGACAAAAGGAAAGAAATGGTAAAAAGAAAACCAAGTGAATTTGAAATCAAAAGATATATTAGAGAGAATTAAAAGCCAGCCCTCTGCAAGCACTAAACATTTTTCAAGGTAGACAATTTTACCTTTACAGATTGATAATCAAGTCACAAATGAGACATATAAATGAAAAGGCGCTGAAGTCAGTTAGTCTGGATTGGGCTTTTTAGGTAAATTTATTCATCCTTGGATGGAGGCCCCTCCAAGATGTTTTTAAGGCTCACAGTTAAATTTCTCTTTTTAGAGAATCGGTTTAATCTCCACTGGTAGAAGTGAGAGGGTGGAAAGAATATGCTTCTCCCCTTTGGAGTTTTCCTCCTTCTGTAACTGAAATGAAACACAAAAACCCTGAAAAAGCTTCTGTGAAACCTCATCATTAGACTTTTCCCCAGTTTCTTTAGATTTTTTCCCCAATTCCAGCTCTGAATTCTATGTTCCTGACATAGAGAATGAAAAGAAATTGGCTATTTGGTATAATTATGGTAGATTCTAGGTTTAATTCTATTGTCCACAGAGGTGTGTGTAGGAGGGCATTTCTATCTGTAATTATCTATCATCTGTTTATCTATTAATCATCTGTCTATCTAATCTACCTATTCTATCTATCTATCTAATCATCTTTTTATCTTTCCTCATCATCTTTTATCTCTTTTTGTTATTTAAAGACAAGGATGTATACATAGCAGAAATAAGTAGCAAAAGACACTCCAGAACCAGATGTTCAGAGTGACAATAAAGCAGATGTTTTTAACTTCAATTGACAAGGAACCAGATCTTACTGTTAATCTACTTTTGCTATTAAAATCATAGCATTTAAAATTATAAATTGCTCTAGGCAGTATAGACATTTTAACAATGTTTATTCTTCTGATCCAAGAGCATGGAATGGTCTTCCATCTTTTTGTGTCTTCTTCAATTTCTTTCATGAGTGTTCTGTAGTTCCTGGAATAGAGCTCCTTTACCTCTTTGGTTAGGTTTATTCCCAGGTATCTTATGGTTCTTGGTGCTATAGTAAATGGAATCGATTCTCTAATTTCGCTTTCTGTATTTTCATTGTTAGTGCATAAGAAAGCCACCGATTTCTGTACATTGACTTTGTATCCTGCCACGTTACTGAATTGCTGTATGAGTTCTAGTTGTTTGGGGGTGGTGTCTTTTGGGTTTTCCATATAAAGAATCATGTCATCTGGGAAGAGAGAGAGTTTGACTTCTTCATTGCCAATTTGGATACCTTTTATTTCTCTTTGTTGTCTGATTGCTGTTGCTAGGACTTCTAATACTATGTTGAACAAGAGTGGTGAGAGTGGGCATCCTTGTCGTGTTCCTGATCTCAACGGGAACGCTACGAGCTTTTTCCCATTGAGGATGATATTTGCTGTGGGTTTTTCATAGATTTTATGAAGTTCAGGAGTGTTCACTCTATCCCTATACTTTGAAGCGTTTTAATCGGGAACAGATGCTGGATTTTGTCAAATGCTTTTTCTGCATCAGTTGAGAGGACCATGTGGTTCTTCTCTCTTCTCTTATTGATTTGTTCTATCACATTGATTGATTTGCAAATGTTGAACCATCCTTGTAACCCAGGGATGAATCCCACCTGGTAATGGTGGGTAATCTTTTTAATGTACTGTTGGATCCTGTTTGCTAGGATCTTGTTGAGAATCTTAGCATCCATATTCATCAGTGATATTGGTCTGAAATTCTCCTTTTTGGTAGGGTCTTTGCCTGGTTTGGGGATCAGGGTAATGCTGACTTCATAAAAAGAGTCTGGAAGTTTTCCTTCTGCTTCAATTTTTTGAAACAGCTTCAGGAGAATAGGTGTTAGTTCTTCTTTGAAAGTTTGATAGAATTCCCCAGGGAATCTGTCAGTTCCTGGGCTCTTGCTTTTTGGGAGGTTTTTGATCACTTCTTCAATCTCATTACTAGATATTGATCTATTCAGGTTGTCAGTTTCTTCCTGGTTCAATTTTGGGAGTTTATAGTTTTCCAGGAATGCATCCATTCCATCTAGGTTTCTTAGCTTATTGGCATATAACTGTTGATAATAACTTCTGATGATTGTTTCTACTTCCTTGGTGTTAGTTATGATCTCTCCCTTTTCATTCATAATTTTATTAATTTGGGCTTTCTCTCTTTTCTTTTGGATCGGTGTGGCCAATGGTTTATCTGATCAAAATTCCACCAGTATTTTTCAAAGAGCTGGAGCAAATAATCCTAAAATTTGTATGGAATCAGAAGAGAACCAGAATTGCTAAGGAAAAGTTGAAAAACAAAAATAAAACTGGCGGCATCACGTTACCTGATTTCAAGCTTTACTACAAATCTGTGATCACCAAGACAGCATGGTACTGGCATAAAAACAGACACATAGACCAGTGGAACAGAGTAGAGAGTCCACATATGGACCCTCAACTCTATGGTCAAATAATCTTCGACAAAACAAGAAAAAATATACAGTGGAAAAAAGACAGTCTCTTCAATAAATGGTGCTGGGAAAACTGGACAGCTATATGTAGAAGAAAGAAACTCGAACATTCTCTTACACAGTACACAAAGATAAACTCGAAATGGATAAAAGACCTCAACATGAGACAGGAATCCATCAGAATCCTAGAGGAGAACATAGGCAGTAATCTCTTCAATATCAGCCACAGCAACTTCTTTCAAGATTTGCCTCCAAAGGCAAAGGAAACAAAAGCGAAAATGAACTTTTGGGACTTCATCAAGATCAAAAGCTTCTGCACAGCAAAGGAAACAGTCAACAAAACAAAGAGGAAACCCACGGAATGGGAGAAGATATTTGCAAATGACAATACAGACAAAAGGTTGATATCCAGGATCTATAAAGAATTCCTCAAACTCAACACACACAAAACAGATAATCATATCAAAAAATGGGCAGAAGACATGAACAAACACTTCTCCAATGAAGACATACAAATGGTTATCAGACACATGAAAAAATGTTCATCATCACTAGCCATCACAGAGATTCAAATTAAAACCGCATTGAGATACCACCTTACACCAGTTAGAATGGCCAAAATTAGCAAGACAGGAAACAACATGAGTTGGAGAGGATGTGGAGAAAGGGGAACCCTCTTACACTGTTGGTGGGAATGCAAGTTGGTGCAGCCACTTTGGAGAACAGTGTGGAGATTCCTCAAGAAATTAAAAATAGAGCTTCCCTATGACCCTGCAATTGCACTACTGGGTATTTACCCCAAAGATACAGATGTAGTGAAAAGAAGGGCCAACTTACCCCAATGTTTATAGCAGCAATGGCCACGGTCGTCAAACTGTGGAAAGAACCAAGATGCCCTTCAACGGACGAATGGATAAGGAAGATGTGGTCCATATACACTATGGAGTACTATGCCTCCATCAGAAAGGATGAATACCCAACTTTTGTAGCAACATGGATGGGACTGGAAGAGATTATGCTGAGTGAAATAAGTCAAGCAGAGAGAGTCAATTATCATATGGTTTCACTTATTTGTGGAGCATAACAAATAACATGGAGGACATGGGGAGATGGAGAGGAGAAGGGAGTTGAGAGAAATTGGAAGGGGAGGTGAACCATGAGAGACTATGGACTCTGACAAACAACCTGAGGGTCTTGAAGGGGCAGGGGGTGGGAGGTTGGGGGAACAAGGTGGTAGGTATTAGGGAGGGCACGGATTGCATGGAGCACTGGGTGTGGTGCAAAAACAATTAATACTGTTACACTGAAAAGAAATTAAAAAAAAAACAGGAAAAAAAAATCATAGCATTTTACTCTTTTCAGCAAACTCAGTTTTATTCTTCTCTGTGCTTTTCATTTGTTGTTGCAGAGGGAAAAACCCTGACCTGGTCTCTTTTGGAGTCCTGAGGTTTGGAACTGGTTGAATTTTTTTTATTAGTCTGAATATTTTCTATACAGACACCCAAATATGACTCCCAAATTGTGTTTAGTAGAATTCTTTAAGAGTCATGATCTCCTCCTCAAATACTTCAATAATCCTTAAATTTGCATATCAGCAGTATGGCAATATTCAGTGGTCTTTGGTGTGGCGTAATTTTTCATTTCTGCAAACAAGCATGAAAGAAAGGTCTTGGTTTTAGGCAGATGCACAGATTTTATAAAACAGCCTTGGAATTATTTCTGCTTTGCAAACAGTCCATACATACATTTAACAACATCTTCATAGCCAAGTGCAGACTTTGATTTTGATACTGCATTTCTGAAATTTTGAAGGGGCTTAAGTACTCTCCCTGTATTTTCAGAAATTTCCAACTTCTTTTCCTAATTTCTGTGAAGTGATTATTCATATCCCTAATTTCTCTACAGGGTGTATTTTCTGTATTACTAATTTCTATGAGCTTTTTGTAAATTAAGGATGTGAACCCTTTGTCTTATGTTTTTCAAACTTTTCCCAATGTCTTGTTTTATTTTGTTTTAGTTATTGTAATTTTCTCTATATGAAATTTAATTTCCGTGGAGACAGTTTTATTGTTTATTTTTATTGATTTCATGTCTTTCTGGGAAAGCCACTGACATTCCAGAACAGAAATACATTTATCCTAGTTACTTTCAGGATTTTGAAGGTTTCATTTTATTTAATTTTAGCTATTTAATTGATATGCATATTATTTTGCAGCCAAGTGAGCCCATCTTGTTCATAAAGAGTTTCATAGTTCTTTTTTCTGTAGCTAGAAAATGGGTTATTGAATGCCTTCCTTTATGCACAGATTTGAAATGCTACCTATAGTCTAGACTACAGCGATGTGACAGATTTTCTTTCCTTTCTCTTCTCTTCTTTTTTTTTAAGATTTTATTTATATATTTGACACAGAGAGAGAGAGATCACAAGTAGGCGGAGAGGCAAGCAGAGAGAGGGGTAAGCAGGCTCTCCATGGAGCAGAGATCCTGATGAGGGGCTCGATCCTGTAACCCTGAGCCAAAGGTAGACACTTAACTGACTGAGCAACCCAGGAACCTCAGATTTTATTTCCAGTAATGAACACATCAGTCTGTTTCTCTCTTCTCTGTTTTTCTAAGTGACATTGATATTTCTCCCCTGAAAGGTAGGATATGTGTCCCTTTCACTTCAACCCAGGCAAAACTTTATAACCAAAGGTCTTTTATGTAGATTGTAAAAGGTGTTAAAGCTTCCCCTTTGGCTAATGTGTCTTGGGAGTCTGGGACTTATAAGTTCAGTCCACCTATCCTATAATCATCCATGGAAGAGACAAGTGGAGAGGTCACAAATAAAGAGAAAATACCCAAGGGGACTCATGTGTTCCAGCCCCCAGCAGTCTGACGCTTTGTAGTTCAGGAGCTAGATCGGTCAGGAAGGCTCTGTCATATGACTGCAGTTCCAGGTTTATAGACTCTCAGATGACACCATGAGGATGTGATGAGCACTGGGTGTTACATGAAATTGATAATTTATTGAACACTACATCTGAAACTAATGAAGCACTGTAGGTTGGCTAGTTGAATTTAAATTGGAAAAAAAAAAAAAAAAAAAGGAGAGAGAGAATGTAGGAGGAGCCGCCCCTTCTGAGCCCTGTCCAAACTGCAGTTGTGTTTTTGGAAATTTCGAGATGGTGTGTTTTACAGTAATCACTAACTGGAACAATTCCTACATCGGTTTCATTTCATTTATTCTGCTATAATTCATTGATCTACATTTTTATTTCCTCTATAGGCAACAGCTTTTAAAAAATTACCTTGAAAAAATAAAATGTGATAGAAAAAAACTCTCCAGATAAAATATCTTGGATTTGTTCTGTCTTTTGTTTGTTTGTTTGTTGTTTCTTCCAGAAAAGTGAAGTAGTTAATATCCTCAAGGAAAAAAACAAAAACAAAAACAAAAACAAAACAAAAAAAACAACCCATCACAACAAAACAAGAAAACCTTATTTAGTTAATTGTTACCCTATTGAATGTTAAGAATAATTAAGAGATAATTGTTAGCTTCATTTCATCAGCTCTACAAGCAAGTTATGCTCTAAAGTTTACTCACATAGTATTTTCTGATTCAAATAACATTTTTAAAAATTTTATTTATGTAAGTTGTTTCAAGATAGACTATGTCCTGGCAATAAGAGATCTTAATAAATTTAGCTATTACTATAGGCTTGTGGCTGTGGCTTTTTTTTTTTTTTCATTTTTTAAGATGTTTTTTATTTTCAGTGTATTCTTTTACCGTGGTAAGTAGGATTTTTAATTCAATTTCTTTTTAAACAGTTGTTTTTTCTGTTAATTTTTGCATTTTAATTTTATAACTAGACACCTCATTACATTGTCTTACTATTTATAAGATTTTAGATGATTCTATCTAGGTTTCTATTTATAAAATCAAGACATATAAAACCATAAAGCATTCTTTCCTTCCAAAAAGAAGTATATATTTTTGCTGTTCTGCTAGAATGTATTTATTCTCATTGTCCCTTGCTTCTTGGCAGTAACAAGAGCAGATAAGTATTCTATGCAGCAGGGCATGCTAAAATCAGGAGAATCTGGGCTTCCACAAACCTCTTGAAATCATTATTTTCCAGCCAAGGTCTCTTTACTAGCGATGCCAGCGGTGTTAAAGGCCGAGGCAGCGTGATACGAACACGGTGTTGCTTTCATTGGTTCTGAAAATAAGGCAGGAAGGAGGAGGAACCCGCAGAGACTGGGGATGATCTCTGCCCCACGCCGTCAGTGGCCTGCAGAGCTCTCCCTGGTCCATGGAGAGAGCCACTCAGGAAGTTTCCAGGCCCTCCTGCAAGGCAAAGTTACATAGAATGTGTCTTGCATCAAAACAGCCATCCTTCCTGTGGGGTTTCTCTCATTACAGAGCTGAGAATGGGGGAGAGCCACAGACTGGGCACAGGAACCCTGCAGCCCGTTGTATCCAGCGCCTGTCCAGTCTGGCTGACCTCTGACCACAGCGTCTCATCTTATGGTCACAGGTGTGCAGACATGGTGGGCTCTTTGTTCAAATGTCAGGTTTTCTTCAAGTCTTTCCTCCTTGTTGTTCAATCATTTATCTTCATTTAATTATCTTCTTTCTTCTTTCTTTACAAAGTGTGACTCAAAGGCGTTGCTTATAGAATTGTGAATATACCTGCATATTGTAATTTTCCACGTGAATTTTTTTAAGGTTTTTATTTTATTTGAAAAAGAGATAGTGAGAGAGCACAAGTAGAAAGAGCAGCAGGCAGAGGGAGAGGGAGAAGCAGGTTCTCCAATGAGCTGGGAGCCCAATGCGGGGCTCGATCTTAGACTCCTGCGGTCATGACCTAAGTCAAAGGCAGCCGCTTAACCCACTGAGCTATAATTTGTCAGCTTTTAATATAAGGGGGTGAATTCACTGTATAATATTTTACTTACATTTTTTGCTTATTTATAAGGCCTAGAGAATCGTTTTTGTGCTTCCTTTATCAAGCATAAGTATCTGAATTTTTCTAGCTTGGCAAAAACAAAGTTTTTATTCCCCCTCATATTCTCACTTTTAAAAAGTATCTGAATTACTTCTACCATGAGGCTGTATCTTTAACAGGATACAAGCCCACTTTAGGCTAATGTTTTGTATATATGCTCATGCTGTTTATGATATCTCTAGCAACAATGACTCTTGGGATTTAGAAAAGGAAATTCATGGATAGTCTTCACGTTCATGGAGTCATGCTTGTTTTGGGGGTGTGTGTGTGTGTTGGCGGTGGGAACAGAGGTTACTTCACTATGATTTCTAAATCCCAACTTTCCCACACTCTGGCTGTGGAATTCATTTACACCTCATGCCCATATTGTGAAGAGATTAGTACTTAGCACAGTGCCTATATGTACAAAACAGTGAGTAAATATTAGCTATAATACAATTTTCATTAAGTGCACAAATTTTAGTGTTTTGGAAAAAGCTATTATCCACAAACAGATCTTGCTTTTGGTTTTTGTTTTTGTCTTTGTTTTGCATTGTGAGTTATCCCTTGTGGAAGACTAACTACAAAGTGGTATTATTCAGATAATTATAATTTGTGTTATAGGCAAGGCTGCATTCCAAATCATTTTTTTAAAGATTTATACTTCCTAGGTGATTTCAAACTTGACACAATGGAGATAATTCTTACCTAATAAGGTAGAAAAACAAACACTTTTTTTGTTAAAAGAGTATTTCTTATGGATCATTTATAAAAGCCTGTGTTATTTCAAATTGTAAATGACTTGTAGATCTTTCTGTATGAAGAAATAAAATACTTAATAAATTCTATGAGGTCCCAATATATATATTTTTAAAATAATAACCAATAAGATTTTTTTATAGAATAATTTCTCTTTGAATTTTATATATTATGAGTTTTCATTTTTGGGGGATGAATGCCAAGGATTAGAGTTCCTGGGTTGTATGATAGTCGCATGTTTTTTGTTTGCTTCTGTGTTTTCAAAAACTATTGAGGCATTTTCCATTCTGGCTATACCATTTTACACCTGGGATAGCAATGCAGGACGGAGCTAGATGTCCTACATTAGTATCTGGTATTGCCCATATTTTTCACGTTAGCCATTCTGGTAGATGGGTAGGGTTATCTCATTGTGGTCTTAACTTGTGTTTTCTTACCAAGGAATGATTTTCAGTATTTTTCATGTGTATCTCTACCATCTGTATCTTCTGTGAAATGCCTGTTTATGACTTTGGCCCATATTTTAATTGACTTTTTTTTTTTTTTTTTACTGTTGAATTTTGGAAGTGTTTTTGTCCTATATTCCAGATACTAGTACTTTGTCACATATGTGGCTTGCAAATCATTTTTTCCTAGTCTGTAGGTTGTCATTTTATCTTCTGAACATGAACTCCTACAGAAGAGCAGTGATTAACTTTGCTAAACTCCAGCTCATCAATTATTCATTTTTATGAATCATGCTTTTGCTTTTCCTCCATCTTTCAGAGACTCCTTATGTTTGTTTTACAGTTGACGTTCAGACGTTTTAGCTGATATAGCGGGAGAAATAGGGAGAAGCATGTCTACTCTGAGTTCCCATTTTAACATTTTATTATTATTATAACAAAGTACAAGTCCATTTTCATACTCTTTCAAAAGAGCTTATTTTGGGAATGTTTTATTAATTTTTAGATAATCTTCACTTATTTTCATGTCTTTTGATTCTTCTGCATGTTTAACCTGCATCATTTTATGTGTTCTATCTACTTCCATGTTTTCGGTCCCTCCCTAAACTGGTGTTTTGATATCAGAAATGGTATAATCAACTTAGAGACACAGAGGAGAAATCTTTCTATTCCTCCCACAGGAGACCTTTCTTCGGCATGATAGAAAGATCAGGAGGGAAGAAGGCCTTTGTTTGGAAGTGATTCCGCTGCTTACTCTGGTCTCCTGAATGTTGCATTGACAGTTTGAGCCTCTGATTCCTCACCTGCTTAATGGAATAATAATGCTTGGTAGAGGGAGAAGGGACATTTCTACCCATTTTACTAATAGAGCCTTCTATTACTTCATCCTGGTTTCTTCCTCATAGAGAATAAGATGAAATCTAACTTGATTATTCATCACCCAAGACAGTGCGTTTGGATGGCAATTATTGTCATTCTGTCTTAAAAACCCAAACTCATCTTCCTTACTTTTTCTTGAGTTTAAGAGTGCTCAGGCCCAGGAAGAGTCTAGAACCTTGGGGAAGACCAACTATGTGAACCGTACTTCTGATAGGCTCTCTGTAGTGGACTTTAGGTCCTTCTTGGAGTTTGTTCATTTCTCTTCTTCTCTCTGTCTCTGTCTCTCTGCCTCTGTCTCTTTCTCTCTCAGTGTAAAGGGAAAGGTTCCCTGCTCACCGTGGGAGAGAAGGATGTTTAGAGGAATGGTCCACTTACACGGTGATCACTCACTGTAATGAGAAGATCTAAGTCAATATCGCTGGTGTTCAGTGGTATTTGTTATTTCCTGGAGCATCTGTGTAAATTCTGACACCATCAGAAACTGGGTTATTTCCTATTTAATCTAATACATCACCAATTTTCTCTGCGCTTCATTCAGACATCTAGAGCAGAGATTAGAAAATGAACAAAATTGGATTTGGTTGCAATTTAGAAATTTTATCATCCATGGAAAGTCATGTCCTGATTATCTCATTGATGGTGTTTTGTGTGTTTTGTTCTGATTATGGCTACCAAATGGTGAGGCAGTTAGGTTGTTTTATTTCATTCCTGTATTGCTTCTGTATTTTGGCAGTCCGAATTCCTTTTTCTACATAAAGGCAATTGAACCTTATTTTTAACTTTAAAATGATGCTAAGGTAGTTCCAAAAACTTTCTTTTAATTGCTGTCTTGCATATGTTAAAATTTTTCCACATCACAAGGCAATGTCTTTGATTCAATGTCTGATTCAAGGTACTTGATTCTACAAATTCCACATGTGAGTTTCAAGTGAAATCTCACGCTATATTCATATAAGATACAAAATATTTAAAATGAGGAAGAGTTGAATGTTTATTCTAATAGTCTCTATTTTTATAGATATTCTGTAGCTTGTAAGCACTTCCATGCTGCATACTCTGTGATTAGTCCCACGGGTAGCACGTAAAGTAACCCAAGGGTTAAGAGCCTCCTGCTCAAGTATTCCTACTGACATTGCTCCACCAGTTTTGAATGCAAACATTAAAAACACAGGTGTTGGGCTGTCAACAGTTATGCATTTTTGATTGATTACTGCATTACAATGCTATTGTATAAGAAACATCCCCAGACAGGCAATCACCCTGTGAGACGGATCTAGACTCACAGGTGAACACAACTTTTTAAAAGGTGGCAAGGCTGTCATTCCTTACGTGCCACAATTGCCATTCCAACAATTTCTTCAAGGATTATTGGCTACTCCATAGTCTGTGGCTTGTATCCTGAAAAGTATGTCGATGTCCAATTACAGCTCCCTCCCATGTAAAAATACAGTAGCTGCATCCTTGAAAATTGCACATTGATTACCTAATTTTCCTTCTTCCCCTGAAGTTTTCTGTCCTTGTGCTTCATCTGTTGTGCTGTTTTCCTTGCTCAGAAGCATGGGCTTCATTCTGTGAATCTCCTAAAGCCAATGGAGACACAGGCGATGTACTGTGATGTCTAAGTGTTAGGTCTCGTTTGCCCAGGAGCTGCACAGACCTGCTTCCGGACAGCTCAATAGTATTCTCACCATACACAGTTTGACTCTGACAAGGAATAAGCAGCCCTCACCTAATTCTTGATGACTCTTCAGCCATTTTCTGAGTTCTCCACGCTTATTAACACCTCCTTTCAATGTTACCCTTCCCTCACCCCTTCTTTAATGATGACCTCTCCCCAGGTGTTTAGAAAATCCACATTATAAGACTAATGTCTTACCTTTTCTGCATTACCAGAGAAAATCATTCCAATGTCCCTCTGACACGTAATTCTTAACAGGATAAAAAGCCAAACTCTTTTTCCTTTTTTTAAAATTTAAATTCAATTAATTAACTTGTAGTGTGTCATTAGTTCCGGAGGTAGAGCTCAGTGATTCATCAGTTGCATATAAAGCCCAGTACTCATGAGATCAGGTGCCCTCCTTAATGTCCATCACTCAGTTATCCCATCCCCCCACTCCCCTCCCTTCCAGCAACCCTCAGTGTGTTTCCTATGATTTGAGAATCTCTTATGGTAAGCAAAATAAGTCAATTGGGGAAAGACAATTGTCATATGCTGTCACGCATTTGTTTAAGAAGCAAAACAGGGGTTCATAGAGGAAGAGAGGAAAAAATAAAATCGTAAAAATCCAAATTGCTTTTATTCAGATTTCCTCTCTTACAGACTTTATAAGGGGTCTTTGCTGTTTTGCAAACTTGCACATTCTCTCCAGGGCTTTCTGCTTAATGCTTCAAAACACTGATGATTTTTAACGACTTTGTTTTATATTTTTGTATTCTCTTTAACCCCCTGAAATTCCAAACTTACCTTGAAACCCAAACCAGGATTCTTTTTTCTTTTTTTTTTTCTTCCCCAAATTAGTTTTATTTCAGCCATAGATACATGATACAATGATAGGTTTGTTTTTATTGTGGCTAAAAAAAGTCTGAAATCTCAGCCCTTATAACAAGAGCTTATTTCTTGCTGAAACTGCAAATTCACAGTAGGTTGGCTGTGGTTCTCTCTTATCTTCTTCATCATGGGCCATCATTATCTCTGTTTTTTCTCATTCACATGCTTTCCTAAAATCCTCCTTCTTCCTCCCTCCTGTCTTTCCTCCCTTCCTTCCTTTCTTCCATCCTTCCTTCCTTCCTTCCTTCCTTCCTTCCTTCCTTCCTTCTCTTTCTGTCTTTCTTTCTCCCCAACTGTGTAGCCATTTCTAAGTATTTCCTCAGTGGTTGTTCTCCATCTGGTATTTCCTGCCCGTTTCCAGTGACTTCACACCTTCCAATATTGCAGAGGCCCTTTCATGTGCAGTCCTCCTTGATGAGGTCACACCACATTCTTGAGCTGTAATGGGTCTCAAGTCATGTGTGTGTGTGTGTGTGTGTGTGTGTGTGTGCGTGCGCGTGTGTGTGTGTATTTTATCGATTCTAAGCATAGAGAAATTAATGGGGAAGCAGTTTCTGGACTCTAAATTAGAAAGGACTTTTAAGTAAATTACCTCAGTGTGTGCTTTCTGAAGCATTGAAAGGAAAGGCTCTGATTTCCTAGAGAAAATAATTTAATACAAGTAGGTTTCGGTTATGTATATTGGCCATAGTCAATGAGGCTGAGAAAAGTAAAAGAAAAAAAGTACAGATGCTTTGCAATAATATAGATTTTTCTGTAGAATGTATTTGTAAACTGCTAACTGTATTTGCTGGGAGTGGTATAAGAGTTTTTATGTCACTAATGCTTTGGTTGCTGCATTGGCTGTTTGGATATTGGCAATTTTATGTCCTCAGAGAGCACATTGCTCTCTTCTATTCTTCGGATCAGTTATGTTTGGCCAGCCCTTAGGGTCACCACCAGGAAGTCAGTGTTTTCTGACTCCCATGATTAGGTTATTCTAAACGTAAGCACTCTTACTTTTATATATATGATTATTTTATATATTTATCCTATCTACTAAACTATAGAAGCTATAAAGATAAAAGACATATCAATATTTGATGATCAGTCAATAGCTGAGCATACGGTAGCTTCCTGATAAAGGTTTTAGATTAAGTGAATCAATTCAAAATATTTTTTATTTTAATTTTTTTTCACTTTTTTAAAAAGATTTTTTATTTTATTATTTATTTCACAGACAGAGATCACAAGTAGGCAGAGGGGTGGCGGAGAGAGGGAGGGGGAAGCAGGTTCCCTGCTGAGCAGAGAGCCTGATGTGGGGCTCAATCCCAGGACCCTGAGATGATGAACTGAGACAAAGGCAGAGGCTTTAACCCACTGAGCCACCCAGGCGCCCCTCAAAATATTTTTTTAAAGATTTTATTTATTTGTTTCGCAAAGAAAGAGACAATAAGAGAGAATGCAAGCAGGGAGAATGGAAGAGAGAAAAGCAGGCCTCCCGCTGAGCAGGGAGCTTGATTTGGGGCTCAATCCCAGGACCCTGGGATCACGACCTGAGCCGAAGGCAGACGCTTAACAACTGAGCCACCCAGGCGTTCCTCAGGATATTTCTGAGTGTATTACCTATAGAAATTAATCTTCCAAGGAGCAGAGATAATAGCTAGATGATTCAGGCATACTTAACCTCTAGTTTGAATCACATTTCCAATAGTCTGAGAATTAAAATAAATAATTTCCCACTTAAGTTTGTTAATGGTGTCCTAATTGTGAGATTAATTTTGACCCTAGTATACATTATTAAAGGCTGAGCACATATATTTTTTTACGTATCTGTGCTATAAAAGCCAAGACACTTTAACTTGCAAATAGCAAACCTTGCTTAAACAATAGAATGGAATCTACTGACTCATGAAAACAAGAAGTGCAGGGTAAGGTTGACTCCAGTAAGATTTATACATGCAGGTCCCAACAATGCACAATAGGACTGGAAATGGATTATTAACCCCTTCCTCCCTTCTTTCCTTCCTTCCTTCCCATCATCTACCTCTCTGTCATCTATCTATTCTCTCCTCTCCCTCTGCCCCTCTCCCCTACTTTCTATTTTCCTCTGTCCCTTCTCTCTCCTCCCTCTTTAGCTTCCCTGTCCTAAGCACTGGCTCTATTCTTAGGCAGGGCCCTTCTCAGGGATGTAAAAAAAATGGCCACTGGCAACTCCCTCCTTACCCCCTTCCCCCTTAGCAAAACAGGATCAATGAGCACATTTTTTCTTTTCTTTCTTTTCTCTTTTTTTTTTTTTTCAAGATTTTACTTTTTATTGAGAGAGAGAATGAGAGAGAGAGAGCATGAGAGGGAGGAGAGTAAGAGGGACAAGCAGACTCCCCGCTGAACAGGGAGCCCGATGGATGGGGGAATAGATCCTGGGACTCCAGGATCAGGACCTGAGATGAAAGGCAGTTTCTTAACCAACTGAGCCACCCAGGAGCCCAAGCATCCTTTTCTAAGTGGCAGCGGCAAAATCCTCTGGTAAAATTCTCTTCAACTGTTGATGTTATGCCACATACCAACTGCTGATTCAGTCTCTGAAGTGACCGGGCCCACCGGTGCGACCATGGGAGGGAGAACGCCCCTTCTAAACCACGTTCAGAATGGGAGACAGGTGGTTTCCAGAGCGCTTGCTAAGAAAGCGGACTTACGTTGCTGCCATAGATGCAGGGAGGCTGGTGAGAGGTGGGCTCACTTGTGCTCTGAGTGGTTTCACTCCGGGTCCTAACGTGTGGCCCCAAAACGTGTCTTTCTTACATTCAGTGGGGAAAAGCCTGACGACATGACTTTTTACTTTTGTATTTATTTTACTTTTGTATTTATTTTAAAATATCTTTGTCTCTCTCTTTGCTGCAGAACTAAGATTCAACTATACGTTTCACTTTAAATTCTCTGAATCCAAATGTCAGGATTTGGAGAGTAGTTTTGTATTAAGCTTACCATTGATTTATAGGGTTTACACCTGCTTTTCTATCACATTTCCAGGAGGTGCTGGTATGCTTGCACAACCTTTTCTTACTTAGTCAACATCTACTGAAACCACTGAGGGGCTCAAATACCCAAATGTGGGGGGCACCTGGGTGGCTCAGGTGGTTAAGTGTCTCGGGGTCCTGGGATCAGCCCTGCGTCAGGCTCCTGCTCATTGGGACGTCTACTTCTCTCTCTCCCTCTGTGCGCTCTCTTTCTCTCTCTCTCTTTCTCAAATAAATAAAATCTTTAAAAATAAAGCAAAATCCAAATGCTGTATTTTTTAACCCCTTCTAAAAGTAGAGCATAGCTTGAAACAAATTATAATACATTAATAATTATTGTGACTTCATTAATCATTGATTTACTTTTGTTAATTAATTTATAGATATATTAAAATCTCAAACATAATATATGAAAAAATATTTTTGTTCATATATTATTTTATAAAGTATGAAAAATATATTGCAAAGTGCAGTGGAGGATATAAAGAAATCCCTAGTCAACTTTGTCTCTTAGGGATGTGATTTAATTGAGGGGATAGTCAAATAGCATTGTCAGAAAACAATGCTTCACATCCAGCTGGGTGTGTGATCAGGGAGATATAGATCATGGAATTCACAGGAATCTAGATCATCGTGAAGAGTGTTTTCTGGGTGTCCCCATGAAGTAAAATCTTAATGGAACATAATGTAGAAGTTAGTGGGAAGCAGGAGGAAAATATCTACAATTTTGTCTGCACTTTGAAGATCATGGGAAGCAGCAGAAAAATGTTTATAATTTTGCCCATTTCTTACCAAAATGGAAAATTTCTTGCCACAGAGAAATTTACCTTGAAGATAATGAGAAATCATCTGGTTGACTTTGTGTTTTGCTTAGTTGATCTGATCATGTCGTTTTTGCAAATTATATAAAGCAGATCGAAGGACCCAGGTTGAAAAGCAAAAGCACAGGAGCAGCTAAATAAACTTCTGTCTATATTTTGTATCAATACAGAGTTAAACAAACATAATATTTTAAAATGTATTCAACTCTATGATCTATAGTCAGTTTTAGTTATAACTGTTAGTAAAGACAGTGGTGTTAATAGTAGTTAATAGCTAATAATGGTTAATACTGAATGTTTTCTAGGAGAGGCATTATTTTCAGCCACTTGTTTATACTAATTCATTGAATTATTTCATCTATAAGAAACTGCAGGGCTGCCTGGGTGGCTCAGTGGGTTGAGCCTCTGTCTTCGGCTCGGGTCATGATCTCGTGGTCCTGGGATGGAGTCCCATATCAGGCTCTCTGCTGGGCGGTGAGCCTGCTTCCTCCTCTCTCTCTCTCTGCTTGTGATCTCTCTCTGTCAAATAAATAAAATCTTAAAAAAAAAAAGAAACTGCACTATCTGTAAAGATATAAAAATTGGTAATAATGTTTTCATGAGATTATTGATTCTAACATGCTATTATTGCATTCTAAGCTTTTTCTTTTCTCAGAATTTTTCTCTTTTATTGTACAATTTTAATAATTAAAATATTTTTCATGTCTATTTTATAAAATAAGTCCATATTTTAGTTATCATACAGAAACTCCTCAATCTTTAAGATTAAAAAAAAAGAGAGAACAAAAATAGATACTGGTCTTTAAACCTTGATTTTGAAAGATTATCTTTCATTTCCTAACTGACTTAGGACAAATAGTGAATTGCTATTTTTTTCTGTTTATTTTCATTTTGTTTCATGTTATTTAATTATTTTGAAAAAGTTGAAGTATCATATTTCCAAAAGAATTTCATGTAGCTATTTCTATGGTCAAGTGGGATTTTGCAAACTAATGTATCACCTAAAAACTTCCAGGCATGTTAGAAATTGCTTGTTTTTATAACCTTTTCAGAGATCTTGCCATAAAATTTATCAAGTAAAATACAGTTGTTTCACCAATCAATTTACTGTTAGAAATGCTTTGTATATCCTGAAAAAATTGCAGTAACTTATAATCACTTATTAAAGCTTTTAGTTTCATAATTTTTGAATTAAATAACTTGGTTTTGTATCAGTTTCCCATAAGAGAAACAAATCAATAAAAACAATATCAAATTACTTATCACATACGGGATGGGTAGTCTTGTTCTATACGGAAGAACTTAGTATCTTTTAAAAATTTATTTAAATTCAATTAGCCAACATATAGTACATCATTATGTTCCTAGTATCTTAATTGGTCTGCTAATTAATCATACTTTTCTCTGAAAACAGCGTAAAGAAAGTATATAGTATGTGTACTCATGAGACAAATATAATTTGTAAAAATGTGTATAAATTACCTACTTTCTTATAAGGTAAGTGATTGTTATTATCTTACTTGTCTCATCACTTATTAGGTATGATTTTATATAGGTTATATAATCTCTTACTAATATTTATCACCTATTAAATGGGATTAATAAAGACACCTATCATATTTTTTGCATAAGATTAAGTGAAGTTATGTACCAGGAAGATGCATGGTCCGTGAACATACTCTATATGTTTAGATGTTATTTTTACAATTTTTAGTACTACATATAACTATTATAGTGTGTATTTTTCACATACTTGTTTAATAGGGATTATAATTAGAATGTGAGTAATTTTATAGGGTCTTATATTTTCAGGTAATGGAAACAAGTAAAAACTTTTTTTTAATCTGTGTTTGATCTGTAAACTAATGACCCATGTGAATCTCAACTTCCAGGATTTTCTTTAGAAATTTACTATGGAGATATTGGATAAGCCTCGTACCATTTAGGACATTAGAACCCGTGAGATCATAGCTAAAACTAAAATAATATCTTATTATCCATTTAAATGATTTGTTTTTTATATATTTGTTACATAATTTATAATTCTTTTTCCTACAAACGCTTTTTAAAGATGTTTCTAACACACTACCTCATAAATTGTATGAAACTTTGTCCTTTAATGCCAAGAAATAAAATCTTTAACTATATTACCTCTGGACACAGCATTACAGAATAGTCCTTGAAGAAGGCAAATTCAAGGACCATGACTATCAATTAAGATAAAATATGAAAAGAGGAGAAACCCTGTCATCAATGTCACAACACAGTTATTCTCATAATGCCCGGGAGTGTTCCCAGGGGCACCTGCACCATGGACAGAACTGGAAAAGTAGATTAGTATGATCCTCATTGCTCCTTGGAACAAGTATAAGCCATTGCAATGAAAATATTTTAAAAAATCTTTTGCCGGGATGCCTGGGTGGCTCAGTCAGTTAAGTGTCTGACTCTTGGTTTCAGCTCAGGTCATGACCTCAGGGTCATGAGCCCCACATTAGGCTCCCCGCTCAGCTGGGAGTCTGCTTCCCCCCTCCTCTCTGCTCCTCCTCCTGCTCGTGCACTCTCTGTTTCTAAAATAAATAAATCAATCTTAAAAACAAAAACAAAAACAAAAACCTTTTGTCAGCCTTAAGACCCAGGGAATATCTTTCTCAGTGACCAGGGGACGCCCTTTGACATGTCATCATCAAGACGGAAGGCGGCACCTTCATTTTAGTCTGTGCGGTAAGGTCGGTGCCCAAGTTTGATGAACACCGAGCTCCAACTTGTAAAACCACCTTCTGTGATGGAGTATGAGAAAGTTTACTTTTCCTTCAAGGAGAAGACACAGATGACCTATGATTCCTCTCACCTTAGTTCTTAGAAACTACCCAGTCTTTTCTTTTCTTTTCTTTCTTTCTTTTTTTTTTTTTTTTTTTTGAGTCAGATTGAGTTCTGGTCTCCCCTATTGCAATGGCCTTGAGTAAAATCTTCCTTGTCTCTTGAAATTTGTTTGGTATGACTTTTGCTTTGACCACATTCTCTGTCTCTTTTGCTCTTTCTTCCTGTCTCTGTCACCATCCACATGGGCCATTTATTACATGTCCAAATGGAATCTGCCTAGATTTTTCTTATTAGTGCTTTCATAGTCTTTTCAGAAATGAGAAAGTAAGTCTAACTTTCTTTAGAAACATGCTAATTTTTAAAATGTTTAGACTTTGTTTGAGACTCATCACTACACCTGTCAATAAGGTCTTCATGTGGGTTTACCCGATATGTGCAGTTGTTTTGATACAAACTCAATGTTTCATAACCAGAAATTTTTATTTATCTTAAATGTTTAAGTCATATCTTAGAAATAATCTTTAGCTTACAGAAAGAACAATAGTACCAAGAACATCTGAACATTTTTTTTTTACCCAAAGTCATTAATTGTTTGCACTTTGTCCTAGTGTTTTGTCATTTGCTATCTTTACATATATTTTTTTTCTCCGAGTTTATCATTTGTCTTTTGGCTCTTTATGATACTTTTCCCCCAGCAACTGTTTTTAATGTAAAATGTATCAATTTTTGTTATGGTGTTAGATCAAGTTTAGAATGCCTTTTTCCACTCTAACCTTTCTACAGAACAATATATCTTTTTCTGTTAGGACTTGTGTCATGTTTCACATTTATATCATTGATGAATTTCAAGTTCATTTGTGTGTATTGGGTGAGGAATGAATTTTATTATATCTTTTCCCAAATGGCTATCTGGTTCATCCAGGATCATTGGTAAGAAGTTCATATTTATCCCAGTATTTTGAGATATCACCTTCATCATATACTTTATTTCTGTGTCTATTTGCATAATGTGTAATCTATTCCATTGGCTTGGTGTCTGCGCACCCGTGCCAAGCTCTTTTTGAAAAGGACTTTGAAAAAGCACATTTTAATCTGCTGGGTTAATCAGTTTTCCAGCTCTTCCTTTTCAGTGCTTTCCTTGATATTCTCACGTGTTTATTTTTCCATATGAAGTTCAGCATCAACTTGTGTTGCTCAATCGAATTATTGGTATTTTTTCTGGAATCTCATTGAATGTATAAATCACCTGTTGAGATCTGACTTCTTATTGACCTTGAGACATATTTTTCATTTTTGAGGGGTAAAATTTACACTCACTTAACAACAGAGTAAAATAAAAAGGGTTTTGATTGTAAGATCAGGATGACAAACAGAAACCAAGATATTTTCAACTTGTAGATTAGATCTCTAAGAACACATAATAGTCATTAATTATGAAATGGTTAGTGATTATGGTTCATTCACTAGTTTTTCTTAATACTGAATGAGAGCAAATACCTTCTACTGCCATATAACCTGATTATGAGGGAAAATTCTAACTACCTAAGCTTGTATTGACTTCAGTATGTCCTCATCTTGGTAAAGGAAGCTTGGGTTGTATGTTCGTTCTCATATACATGCATCCCAACCTATGTGTGTGCACGTGTGTGTCTACTTGGTGCCCGATACTGCACTAAACACTGTGCGGTCAGTAAATTATGCATAAAAATAGAAAAGGAATCTCCTTTCAGGAAGTCTCCTTTCTAGAAAGTGAGATCTATATTAATCAAATAAGGGTAAAATTGTGACTTTCTTGAGGAAGTGATCTTTGAACTAAGAGGTGGCAGAGGAGTAGAAGATAAAATGGGGGCTGAAGAGAAGGATGAGAGCTCTGGTTAGTGTGAAGGCAAATGGAACTAGGAAGAAAAAGGAGGCCAGGAGCCGAGAGAGTGTGGTCTGAAATGCCTGATACGGTATCAGCAGCCAGACCGGGCAGATCTGTGTTTTCCTTGTTGCAGTCTTTCTTGAAGAAAAGGAAGCTGTTACATGGGATGAGTTAAGGTGCAGAAAGTCAGCTATAACCACATATTTAAATATTGAGATAATCACTGTGGCTCCTTTGTAAAGAAACAAGGAACATCTTGGGAGTGGAGAGTGTAGTTTGGTCATTACTGCCTTTGTCCAGAGAAAGGTGACAGCTTGCCATAGAGTCTTGGTGAAGAAAATGTTGTGAATGACACTTGAGGACCTTTTTAATTAATTTATTTATTTTTTATGAAACGGGCACTGCTTTGGTGCATTAGAAATGACAAGGGACGGCCCTATGCTTAGCCTTATGGAATGAAAGTTGTGTGGCACCCATGACGGGTAGAGAGGATGGGAGGACAACTGACTTGGGCTGCAGGGCATGAAGATCACAGTTGGGGTCATTTCAGAGGGAGCAGCTTTAAGCAGGAAGTTAGACATGTGAGTTTGGAACTCACAGGCCATGTCTAGGTTGTTTCTAAAGTAGACATATCTCATATGCATGAGTTTATAGGTCTGTTTGTTTTAGTTGCTAATGGAGTTTGTAGAAGGAGAGCTATTGTATCCATTTACTTGGTCATGAGATTTCTCTTTCTGGAGATCTGTGTTCTTGGGTAGCTTGTGCAAATATGGGAACAATGCACATGGAGATTTATCAGAGAATGTTTTTTGGTTAGACTTATCCTATGGCATAGAGATTGGAGAAATATAGAGTAGAATTAGAAGCATAAATGTCCATTAAGGAATAAAAGCAAAAACTACCTTTTTCTTAAATATTTATTTATTTTAGAGAGAGAGAGATAGTGTGGGGGGTGGGCAGTGGGAGAGGGAGAAAGAAACATTAGCAGACTCTGGGCTCATCATTTATTTTGGAAAAAAAAACAAAAACAAAAACAAAAAACAGGCAACTGGCTGGTAAGGGGGTCTTCATGCCCCTTCAGGCTTGGGAAGAGCTGATGCTAGAACTTTGATGAGTCAGTTAACCTAAGCCACCAGTAGGCTACTGAATAAAGATTGTGAAATAAGGACTAGAAAAGATGTCTGAGATCTCTTTGCATTTTAATATTCTAGAAATACATTATTTCTGGTGTTCTTCAAATGTGTCCCCCCACACACATACTTTGTATCTCAATTTTCAACTTAAATTATAGCATAGTCTGGCATAGCAACTGGTAGAGCAATCTTTCTTGTAAGATTTTCTGTTACTCATTTGCATAAAATGGAAATTACTGAGATTGCTTCAGAGCACCAGTTTTTCCCCCTTGTAGGTCCATGAGAAAGTATAATGTTCTCCAAGGTAATATTTCCCATGAGGATAGTGTCTCATTACCATTTTTCAAAAGCTGTTAGGATCTCCTGAACCATAAAATGTGATTTAAAAACAAAAAAAAAAAAGATAAGGCACTATTTTTTTTGGCAGGTGATAATTTGTTTTTAGTCACATAAAATTATTACTTTTATACTGGTTCACCTAAGCTATATTAATGAAACATTTAATAAATTAAAATTTTACATATTACATTTCTGTAAGATTAGAAGCAAAAGTGATATACCTTTGATATGAATGTATTATAAAGCAACACCTCTTACAAATATATTTATGAAAAAACTGTGATCTCTAAGCAATTTTTCTCAATACATTTTCCAAGTATAACAGACATTTGTTTTAATTAAGCATCATCAAATCTCATCAATGTTTTGGTACTCTCCCCAAATATATTTACAAATAGTGGTTGCTTTAATGTAATAGAAGTTTTAAAAGAGGAAATAAAACACCTTAGTATTTAGTTTATAAACCATGTTTGGTATCTGCATACATTTTCCAGAACTAACATTATTTCTATTCACGCATCACGTTCCCTAAAAGGTCACCTGGTCCCTAAATTACATTATGCTTAGCTCTATATACCGCTGTGCCTAGTATGTAGTAGATGCACACTGGATTCTTAGAAGTGCAAGTAAATTATTTTGGGGCAAGACATATGTTCCTGCCCTTCTAACAAACCATTCCAGCCTGGGGGAACACTGGCCACCAGCTGGGGGTAATGCTAGAAGGTACAGTGTAAAGGAGACAGCACTGTTTGCCTGAGAGGGCCCTTCAAGAAGTTTGCCTTCCTGGGCCCACCAACCCAAAGCTAGTATATCCCAAACGCTGTCCCACCCCAGACCACTTTAAAATCATCCAAGGTGAGGCCAAAAACCCTGTGTACGCTCCCTGAATTCTCATGTTCTGAGATCCTACAAAGACTTCAAGGTGGTGTTCTTCTTACTACAGTATATCTTGTAACATTTTCTCGATCAACACATTTCTTTGGTGATCTTTGGGGAAACGGATGGTCGATTAGTTGGGAGCTCCCACTGCAGTCAGAAACAGACCCCCTCGGCATAAAATTCAGACCCTCTCCTCAGACTCCACTCCATTCCCTGAGGCATGTGGCATTGCTCCAGGTGTCCCGGTGACCATGTGGTCCAATGTGCTCTGCATTTTTCTCTGACCTCAAATTTCCTTTCTTTAGGCCCTCAAATGAGGATTTCTTTTTAATTATCTGAAGTGGTGTGGAAACTCTTATCCTTGGGGAAAACTTGCTTTGTAACCAACCTCTCTACAGAAATCTGTCCAAGTTTAACTTGTGATCATTGTTCCTCCTTATGCATCACTGTCTTTGGCACTTCCGTCAGCTTGCCTCTAAGAGAAAGTTTGGCAGAAAGAGTAAATCGCTGTCTCCAGCATGTCCAAAAAGTTGGTGACTTCAGGTCCCATTCAATTGGCCTGTTTTGAGGACAAACAGCTTGAGTCACCTTTTCAGTATAGCCAAATAGCGTTCTCCAGCCTGAGGTGTCACTGCGAACAACTTCCTTTCATTTTTTTTCTGCCATCTTGATACAAGGATGTGTCCTCAGCTGACAGGGCTGATCTCTGGTCATGCCTGGAGATATATCCTTTGCACAAGGGTGGTTGTTTCCAGCAATGGCTATTTCCATGGGTGTTCACCGTTTGGCCCCATAGCCCAGACACCTGACTCTTCATGTTTTAACCTATGAGTGTATGACCCCAGTAGGGATGGTGCCAGCCAGGACAATGAGAAATTACACTGGCCACTTGGGAAAACCTTGACACAAACAGTACTATTCATTTGAGAAGCACATAAAAGAAAGGTCAAATAGTCAGCATAAGAGATCGTTCCCTTCAATTCTTATACCCTTTCCTTCCTTTTTGTTTGTTCCTTTTTCTTTTTCTCTTTCTTTCTTTCTTTTTTTCTTCCTTTCTCTCCTTCTTATCTTAGGGAATAAGATAGAGATGGATTGTGATTTGAGGTAATGGCTTTGGCCTTTGTAACTTAGATTTTAATTCAAGAGCCCTTGAAAATTCTTTGATATGTGGACATATACATTATTGATATTTAAATGGTTTATACATATCTGCAACAATAGGAAAATATTTGGGCAGATAAAAGTGACTTGCTTTTGGCACAGAAACTTTGCATTTTATTCGCTCATTTTATTCACATATAAAAATAATGTCAGTCTAGTATAAAAGGCCTTGGTTTAATTCCTCATGAGTTAAGCTTTTACAATTCAGACTTTATTTCTATGGGTCTAGTAAGTTATCATTATTTTCACAAATTGTTCAGGATTACAAGAATTAAAAAATGTACTTCAATGAATCAAACTGTAAAACTACGTATCTCTTAAAGGAGTTGATCTTATAAATGTTTATAATCCTCCCTGTATAAAGGACAAATACATTAGATTAAATTATAAGTTCTATATCTGTATTCAACTTCAAGACTGTAAAATAGCATTACATTATAGTAATTAATAAAACAAAGCTTTGTACACCTAGACAAATTCTAACAAGGAAAAATGTATAAACACTGGTGATTTTTAATTTTTAAGACTTTGCTGCTTATTTTTAGACATTGAATGGTTACAGGCTGACATGATGTGAAGTGTCATTAAGTGATAACACTACCCCCCAACATGTCCATACGTTCATTTGTAGCATTAAATTTGTTAAGGTGATATAAAATGTGTGTTTATGGAAAGATATTTAGTCAGACAATTCCTATTTCCCATCTTCAGTTTTCTTTTGTGTTGTTTACTTTGGTTAAAGTTGGTAAAATTATAAATGGTTAAAACAATATCAGATACAATGTTTAAAGAATTATGAATATGTGTACACAATAATATGGTTGGTTTCTTAAGGAACTTGTTACAGTTTATTAAAGTAGTAAATTCAGTGAGACTCATTTATATTTATTTAATGTGCTATGGAAGTTAATATTTTAGGCTAAAGTTCGAAGTTAAATTCTCATCTATCTGATTTATATTATACTTGTATATGTCTAATCACATACATATATGGTATATTAAAATCAAATTAAAAGAACTGAGTGCTTGCCTCAGGAAATATTTACTTGTTCCTGGAAGATGATGAATCAATTAACAACTCTCAAGTGAGCCTAGAGTGTGGAACCAAGATTCCACTCAGGATGCCATTCTGTGCCCTGGTTGCATGCACTAAACTCTTCCTGATTCCACACAAGCCCCTCACCCTGCACACCCCACCTCAAGACGACCCAGCCCAGCCTCCCAACCACACAAATACTTTCTCCAAATCTTCTCACATCGAGAATCTGCTAAGATCATTCAGGTGGCACACTCCCATATTATAGTAAATCTAATAAACAGTTTTATTTGGTGAACAATTTCATCTGGTCATCTTTTGAGAATTCAAAAAGCACTAGTATTGATAATAATCCAAAAATACTTTGATACTTACTAGTGGAAAACTTTATGGGAGATAGTAACTAGAATTCTCCAAAAAATAATAGTATTTTGAAATTTGAAATAGTATCATCAAATTTAACCTCAATAATACCTTTAAGATATATCTCATATACCATACATTAAAATAGTTTAGAGAACTATCTCTCATTGAGACAATACTTCAATAATATGAGAAAAAATAAAGGGTAGAATTCTGCTTGAAGATACACTTTTAAAAATATAATGTGACTTCTTTGGTACTGATGAACAGATTAGCTGTGAATGTAAAATTTTTTACTTTTTTTCTTCTTAAAAAGATTGAACTGAAGGGGAGGTCATTCAGCAGCGCATCTGCCATATGCCAGGGGTGTGACAGAATGAGAACAGTTATAGCCCAAATTAAAATGTCTCATGGTAGTCTCCCAAGTGATTCTGAAACAGAAAAAAATAAAAGCCAAGGTCAGAAAAATGTGACCATTGGAACAAGCTGTCAAGTAGCCTCCAAGGAAACGTGTCCAGATGACTTCTACATACATAAAGTAAGTTACTTAAGTGAGAGGATATAAGTTAAATGTGCCGGCATTAAGCCTATCAAGATTGAAGAAAGACATCTTTCTCTGTCTCTTCTGGGAAGAAAGGATTTACATTTTTTTCCTACTCCTCCAAACTTCTGGGATGTGGATCAAGAAATTGTCTATGTTATTATGATTTCCAACAAATTCATAATTTGGCATAGGCTTTAGGGGAAAGGGGTTGCTGGTATGGTGTTAACTTGCTCGATCTCCTCAGTGGTAATAACCCTGAGACCACTTAATCCGGGAAGTTCTTACCCAGACAGGCTCGCCTCACTGACAGACCTGTCATCCACCTGTTGGTTCATAGGTCAGTTTCGTACTTCTGTCCACATTTTGATGTTAAGAAGCAAGTTAACACGAACTGTTGATTTCCAAAATTGGCAAGACTTGTGGCCACAAAATTTTAATATTTGCCTTAAATATGAGATTCAGTAACCTTACAGTTGATGGTTTAAGTGTTTACAAGAAAATGTAGATAGAAATACAGGGTTTTTTTAAAGATTTTATTTATTCATTTGTGAAAGAGAGGGAGAGAGCAGGAGCAGAGGGGAAGAGGCAGAGGGAGAGACAAAAGTAGACTCCCCACTGAGCCAGAAGCTCAATGTAGGGCTCCATCCCAGGACCTAGAGATCATGACCTGAGCCAAAGGCAGATGCTCAACCATCTGAGCCACTCAGGTGCCCTGAAATACAGTGTTTATAGTAACTGAGAGAGTGGGTGATACACAAATCATTTACTGATAGGGAAGGACAGACAGTGAATACTCACTTCCTGCCCGACTTGCTCAGACAGAAATTGAGTAAGAGGTAAAGCAGCGTTGGTAGGAAGAAAGACCCAAACAGACCTTGGAACATATGACTCCACAGCTTCACGTCCATTAAACTCTATCCCTACAGACAGTTAAAACCTCATGTCTGAGCTCCTTGGGCTTTAGTGCCTCTATAAAAGTGTCTTAATTAAGTTGCCTTGGAAGGCTGTGCCTTTGTCTTTTATCAAAGGTTATTATACAGAACAGCCACATGAAAAAAAAAAAATCTCCCTGTCTTCAGCAAAATTGCAGATTCAGACATTACCCATTATACTACTGTTTCTTCTAAGATTTTGCACAATAAATTTTGTAACATTTAATGCCATATGTATCTACTTAACTTGTGTACACACACACACAAACAGAGTCTGGTTTCCATGGCTGTTTTTGTTTTTTTTTTTTTAATGAAAACCACATAAAACCATATTTTGGTTTTACCTTATCTTCTTAGAAAAGCCAAATTCAACCAAACTGCTTTTCCTCTTTTGACTCCTAATACCATTTTCCCTGATACTATTTTATTGTTTTTACTTTTATTTGTTCTGCTTGAGGGTTGGGCGGTACACAAATGTAAATATTTTGGAAGTTTCCCAGTAATCAATAAATGTTCATTTTGAATCTGTAACAGTGACACATACACTTTACGGATTTACTTGTGGATGAAGGAGCTGAGCACTGAAGACATTAATGAACTTGCCCACACTCAAAGGCTAGTGAATATAGTGTATTACTGTACAGGGAGAGTTTTGATGTCTCCGAGCAGATCTAGCATTCTTTGTCTTATGCCACACTTAGCCTTAGAGAAGGGAGCAAATCAAGCATGAGAGGTTTTTTTTTTTTTTTTTAAGATTGTATTTACTTGTTTGTCAGAGAGAGAGTGTGCACAGGCACAAGCAGGGGGACCAGCAGAGGTTGAGGAAGAAGCAGGCTCCCCACTGAGCAAGGAGCCCAATGTGGGGCCTCAATCCCAAGACCCAGGGATCCTGACCTTAACTGAAGGCAGACACTTAACTGACTGAATCACCCAGGTGTCCCTAAGCACCCTGATGTCAATGATCTCCCTACTGCCTCTGTCATAGCTTAAACTTGTTTGCTATATCCAGTTGGATTTTGGAGGCTTTCTCTATCTTAAATGTGTATTCCACAATGTTGGGTTCACCTTAGATCGCCTTTGGAGGCTAAAGACATGTGCTAGAAGCTCTGGCTTTCAGAGAGGCACCTGATAGCTGTAGGAAGACCCATCACTCAGTGGTCTGCAAACCACACACGTGCATGCCCAAACACAGAAACACACACACACACACATATTCTGGAAATTATTTTTGATATCTGTTATTAATATAATCTCAATTTCTTTTTGAAACACTTTTTAGGACAGTAAAATAGAGTGTTCAGGAGCATTGGTCTAGAAGCATCAGCTGCAAATGAAAAAGAAACTCACTGTTTCAGACTACTGTTAATGATGATGAAGGGTCCACAGTCCCTGCGAGTGATCAGTAGCACTGATGGTGAGCCTTGATATGCAGTTATCAGAGAGATTTATAGAGATTTCCCTTTGGTGTAATCTATTCTACAAAAAACAGGAGAGACTTAAAATGTTCACTCTCGAGTCCTGCACCAACAACAATGGCTGTCGCGACTTCGGCGGCCGGGATTTGGCTGGGCGTGGGGAGCTTTAGGGCCATGCAAGCCCGAGGCTTCAGCTCCGAACGGTCAGACTCCAGCGCTGGCTCAATCCGGGAGGCAGGTGGGGCCTTTGGAAAGAGAGAGCAAGCTGAAGAGGAACGATACTTCCGAGCACGCACTAAAGAACAACTGGCAGCCTTGAAGAAACACCATGAAGAGGAGATCACCCATCATGTAAAGGAAACTGAGCGTCTGCAGAAAGAAATTGAGCGGCACAAGAAGATCAAACATCTAAAAGACGACGATGATTAAATGTGTGCAGTTCCCATAGAATATCATCGCCCACTTCTGTGGAAACATAGTTCTGGCTTTATTAATATCTATCTGTGCTGCCAACAGATTATAATAAATTGTCATCAATGAAAAAAAAAAAAATGTTCACTCTCCCGAAGGGGAAAAGTAAAGAAAAACTGGGAAGAGACACCTGCCTTTTGACCTCAGAAATTCATGAAATGTTGTGTTACTTGCAACATTAGAAGAGGAAACAGTGTATTTCAGGGTTCATGATCAAGAATTGCAGAGCTGACTGTCTGGGAAATGGATGACAACTGACATGTATTATATCATCACCAAACAAAAGTGGAGTGTCCATTATGATGGCAGTCACTAAAGCAATGACATTTAAAAATAAGGTTTAAGAAGGTAAAAGAAATAAGGATGGTGAAAATAAGATGTAATATTATAAGTACCAGATGGAGGGATGTTCAGACCATCCCCAAAGAAATGAAAACATGTCAGCAGATTTGAATTTCAATGAACTCAGGGCTATCTGCTACTATAGGGAAAGAGTGTATTTTCTGCCTGATGCACAGAGTATGCCACTCGATCCGGAATTGTGCACGGAGGAGAGATAATGCTATAAAATTCAAATGAATCAACTTTGGGGAGAAATAAACAAGGCTATTGAAAGGGTCCCAAATTTGATTCATATATTTTTAATTCAGAAGAGAAAATCTGAGTATGTACATATAAAAAAAGTACACTTACATAGATGAAACTATGCATTTAGAAGAATCCATTGTTCTTTGCACTCTGGTATTACTAAAACACAGTATTTGGAGAAACAGGTGAATTAAAAATGGAAGCCATGTTGCATTTCAATATAATTTGCATATGAACACGTGTATTAGTTTTCTATTGCTGCATAACAAATATCCACAAACTTAGTTGTTTAAAACAACATCCAGTTATTATCTCGGCTTATGGCTTATCAAGGTCTACTTCTCAGGATTTCCCAAGGACATGCTGTTTTGCATTCTCTGACACTCTGCTCTTTCCCTTGCTCTACTTTCCTGCTTAGCACTTTTCATCATTCATACACTGCATTAAAAGATTTTCTCCCTAGTTAACTATGCATTCCAAGAAACAGAGATTTCTGTCTGTTTTGCTCACTACTGTATCTCTAACACATAATACAGTCCCTAGCATATATTAGGTACTTAGTAAATATTTGTGGAAAGAATGAATGAATGAATCAATTAATTGTAGGGTTAGATGGGACCATGAGGAAGAGTTAAAAAAGTATATGTTCTTTAAGCATAGTAGCTCTAGGACTTCCCACTATTTAATTCTCTCTTAGCCTTTGCTTCAGTGCATAAAGCACAGGGATTTGTTAGGAGGGAATTCTGTTCTTCCTCTCTCTGTGCTAAGCCCACCATTGCTAAGTCTGTGTCTACCCAATCTACAATTGGTTTGCAAGCTGCTCAGGAGCCTCCCAGGTGTAATCTGAAATTGGTCCCCATACTTAGAGGACAAGGAGAGACTAAAGGAAGAGGAAGGCTGTACTAGGTTGGTAGATGGCAGGTTTGATGAGCACAGGAACTTGCAGGGACATGCAGGACATGTCTCTGGTGGATGCAAGATGAGGAGATTTCTCATTGCCTGTCACATCTTGAAAGTTTCTAAGGCCTTAGCTGGATTCAGCCGTCTACACAGTCCAGTCTTAATACCACCTCACTATCTCAAGGCTGTATTTTTAGGGCAGCTTCTGGAAACAGGAAAGACAAGTGAAACTCATATTCCCAGTCAGGGAAGCAGGTGAAGAGCCTCCAACTGCCCAGGTCAAGCCCATGGGTCAACGAGTGATCACATGCTCTTGATGACCTTCCCCAACACCCATCCTCCCCTGACACACTGAGGGCCAGTTACTTATCTGACTAGTCTGCATCAACATTTGCTATTCAGAGGGCTCCAAACCTTAACACAGTAATAGTCTTGCCCATTGATCTTTCCCTTTGCATGTGGAACTAAACGTATGGCCACCAGAGTCATTCCCTGGGCCTTTCTTGAACACTGTACAGAAACAGCACCAATGAGTAAATGTAGGGGAACATGGAAGCCCTACTAAGAGTTCCAACCTAACCCAAAAGTTCAGGTCAGCTTTTCCAGAGTGGGATCAGTATTTCCTGTCCTTGCCTTGAGAGCGTCAATGGAAGATGGTGTTTGTCAGAGTACGACAAGGGCACTCGGGACCCCTGACCATTCTACCATATAATACACTGGCTAAACCATACCCCAGTTACTAACAGGGATCTTTCCAAAACATTTATGTTATGAACATAACATGACAGGAGCCCAAATTACGTACTTGTATAGCATAAGAAAGTAGACCCATCAGATGACAGTGGTTCAGAGATTTGTTTCTACTATTAAAATGTAAAAAGACTGAATAAGTGTTTATAAATCAGGCATCTGAATAAGTCAGGGGGCTTCTCCCCGCAATGTATTAGACATATTTGCTTAAAAAAAAAATCAAGAACATCAGGAAAAATAACAGGGCTAACAGATATCAAATTGAAGTTTCTTCTGGGTTTTCCTGCAAGTATCGAATAATTTTACAATAGTGTGTAATAGGGGCCTGTGGTAGCCCCAAGCAGAAGATGGTCTGGATGACGGGTATTTCCAGATATAAGCAATGAGCCTTCCATCTCTTTCTCCCCTTTGCTCTCCACTTTGTGGTCTGGTCTGTTTATTTGAGGAGGTGTTATATGGGGTGGGGGTTGGGGGGTGGGGTTGGAATGGATGCATGTGTGGATAGGAGAAAATGCCACAATGTATGAGAAATCCCTTTGGCTGTGCAAACTTTGGGGAAAATGTAATATTCCTCTATGTATTAGGGGTGAGATATCAAATAAACCAACAACACTGCACTCCCACCTGAAGTCAGCTCCACACGGATGAATCTCACCATTGCAGATTATTCTCACTCTCCTCAATTTCCGCAATGGGCCCAGGGGAGGCAACAGCTGCGGAGGGGAGTTCAGCGGGAGCCAGGGTTTTGGTGGGTATGACGGGGCATGTACTGAGGATCTTCAAGCAACCATGCTCTGAACAGCCCAAGCTTGCTGGAGACGGAACTTGGGCTGCTTTCATTCCCGTGTGAATGAACAGCACCCAGATATTCCAGGGCTGACACGTGAGGGATGCTTATACCTTTCAAAAAAGCTGTTGGGAACCTTCCAGAATGCTCTTTCTCCTGCATTTGTGCCCTTCTCACAAGCTACCACGTTCCTCAGACTCAGGACCATGAAGCAACCACCTGCGGCTTCCCAGCGGCCCTGCCTCAGAGAGACTCGAGCTTCCAGAGCATCCCTGAAGCACCACAGGCAAGGACATGACTCTGTCGGCGTAAGGAAATGAGCCAAGACACAGACACAGCGTCTCCATTTGGGTCACTGTCTGCACTCAGATCCAATCCATCAGACTTGCAGTAAATAACTTAAGACTCCTGAATTTTGAATTTTTGCTACCTCGGTACTCCTAACAATAAAAGAGACAATAAATATGGTTTTTAAATGCCTGCAAGTTTGAAATTTAGACTGTAGATATTTCTCACTGGGCTGGTGACAGAAATAATTTGGATGCTGAATCTTAAAATAACTCATTCATCAAGGCGCTATTTTGTCAAGTTCTGAAGGTTTTTATAATGGCCTAGACGCTGGTTCTCTACTCTTTGTTTTCAGTTGTCTTACATTCATAACTGTGTTCTTTCAGGAGATTACTCTCTCCTGTGTTTCTAATAATTGTGAGATTATGCATGGAAGGAAGGAAAAGGCAAAAACATTCCTTTTCTTCTCAAAGGATGCTTGAGGATTTAATCACAAGAAACAGATACACTCTTTGAAATCTTTGAAACCTCATTTGTGATGAGTAAGGGACAGGAAGGGCTAGGTAGGGAGAGATAGATTTGGGGCTCTGTTATCAGCCTCACAGAAATCCCCAGAAATGTGGAGATGTGTGGAAACCAGAGATAAGGCAACAAATTGGACCACCCTGCCCCAGGTGTGTGGGTGGGTGTCTTTTTTTATGATAATCACCTGTGACCAACAAGGAATAACCAGACCTTAAAAAGAAGGAAGCCATTGAAAGTGTTATCACTAGTCCTTGCTCAGTGGTGATAGCAATAGAAATGTTAAAAGAATTTAAATTCCCTGGTTAGCTTTCCATAGAGGACCAACCCTAAAGGTTCTCATAGGCAAGCCTTGGGACCTCTCTCACTTCTCAGAGCGTTTTCTGTAACTTCACTTAATAAACTTCTATCGCTTATGTATTGGAGGGGATGTGGAGAAAGGGGAACCCTCTTACACTGTTGGTGGGAATGTAAGTTGGTTCTCCAAAGCCTATTTGGAGAACAGTGTGGAGATTCCTCAAGAAATTAAAAATAGAGCTTCCCTATGACCCTGCAATTGCACTACTGGGTATTTACCCCTAAGATACAGATGTAGTGAAAAGAAGGGCCATCTGTAGCCCAATGTTTATAGCAGCAATGGCCACGGTCACCAAACTGTGGAAAGAACCAAGATGCCCTTCGACGGACGAATGGATAAGGAAGATGTGGTCCATATACACTATGGAGTACTATGCCTCCATCAGAAAGGATGAATACCCAACTTTTGTAGCAACATGGATGGGACTGGAAGAGATTATGCTGAGTGAAATAAGTCAAGCAGAGAGAGTCAATTATCATATGGTTTCACTTATTTGTGGAGCATAACAAATAGCATGGAGGACAAGGGGAGTTAGGAGAAGGGAGTTGAGGGAAATTGGAAGGGGAGGTGAACCATGAGAGACTATGGACTCTGAAAAACAATCTGAGGGGTTTGAAGGGGCGGGGGGTGGGAGGTTGGGGGAACCAGGTGGTGGGTATTAGAAAGGGCACGGATTGCATGGAGCACTGGGTGCGGTGCAAAAACAATGAATATTGTTATGCTGAAAAAAAAAAAAAAAAAAACTTCTATCGCTTTACTCTCTCTTGTCCTTGGGGTCCATTCTTCAGTTCCATGAGACAAGAACCTAGCTCTCTGGCATCAGTATCATTTTGATTAATTAGATGCAGGTCCCCCCCACCCAACCCCTCGTGGAAAGAGAAAGCATCAGGATGGAGTATTACAGAATAGAGTTTTAGCATGTGTGTGCGAGCTTCCATTCCAAACCATCAGAATCACCTTAAGGGCTGAAGAAAAGGTACGGTCCCTTGGCCTCCACACCAAAAGCCCTGAAAAATATAGTCATAGATGATACAGATATAGACACAGATAAGCCATTCTAGCAAGTCTCTAGGTTTGTGAATGGCTAGCATAGAGTGACAATAATCCAGTTAAGAAGTCATCTGCCTGTTTATATGCAGCAGAGAAGAAAATAATCTCAAATAAGGAGAAAATGAAATGAATCAGGTTTGCACATTGGTTTACTCAAATACATTCATGTTCATGGATAAGAATATTTTAATAATCTAACAGTGAAAACATAGAAAACCATAGTGACATTTTACTGAGCACCTAGTGTTTTGAGCAAAGGCAAGAGAAATGGAAATAAAATGAAATTTCCTTACAACTTGCATCCCACAGATATATACCTGAGACGTGCAGAGTGTGACGTTCCTCAGAGAACTCACAGGACTGTGGAAAAATAATCAGACCGGCGAGAGACCCAGTAACGCCCGGAGAAGTAGGAGAACTCAGATCTATTTTATGCCTGCAGACCCAGATGAGCTCATGCTTGAAGTTCTGGGCCTCCAGCCATGGGATTACAGGGCTTCTACAGGAGACTGCCGGCAGTCAAGTCCCAAGGGCTGTGCTGACTGCTGGTAAGTGGGTTCAAACTGGGGGAGCAGGAGCTGCTTTATGGAGAACAGTAGTGCAGGGAGCCTGTGGCAGGAAGCCTGTTTACAGAAGCGGAAAGGCTGGTTATCTCTTGCTCCCAGTAGGGCTTCTGGTTATCTCCAGCTTATTGTTAGTAACTTTCCATCTTCTGGGGCCTCCTAGCCTGGCGTGCTCTGGGTAATTTTCCTCTTCAATAGTTGCCATAATGTTGATGCTTCCTAGAGACTAAAAGCAACCTGAGTTTGATCCCAGCCAGCGGTCCAGGATCCTGTAAATCTTCTTTAACATATGGAAATCCCTTTAGAGACTTCCTTTATCTCTACCCCCACCCCCAACTTAAACGTCTGTGATGAACAACTCTTCTCAAAATCTCAATGCTGCTTTTTCTGCCCCGTGTGCTGTTCCTGTGATTTAGTAAAAACACTTTTTTTGCACCAAAACCATCTCAAGAACTCTTCCGTGACTGTTCACTCAATGGCCCCACATCACCTACTCCAAGTAATTTCGCTCTGTATTTGTGTATTTTAAATATACATATATTTTTTACCTTTTCACTGAATCAGTTCAGAGTAAAATGATGTATTCTTCAAAGCCAGTGCATGAAGACATAAATTCATCCTGAATAACCCGTATTATGCTAATTATAACAAAAATAACTGAAGAGAAGACATAAGGCTCTTCTCCCTTTTATTCTAGGCTTTGTGTAAGATGGGAAGAAGGGAATGAGGTAGACTGATTTTATATTGTATGTTTGTTTGTTATGGGTCTTGAAGATACAGCAGAAACCAGAGTAGAAATAATTCCTATGTCGGAAAACTTACATTCTATAAAAAACTGATACTAAACAAGAAAGATACTCTGTAGTGTTAGGTGTTATGTAGAAATAACAGAGGGGCTGTGTTTGGCCAGTGGCTGAGTGAATAATTGAGAGTAGGTGGTCCCAGAGACTCTGAGAAGTCGGTGTTGTAATCAGGTCTGCAGGGTAATTCAGGGTAAAGCGTTTTTATATACGTCTTTTCTTTTAGGCCTTCCATACACAAATAAGTTTTGTGAGCTTTAGAATGGAAAAAGAATCAAAACAAAAAACTTCTGACAATTGCCTACAGACATTTCCCCAAGGAAATCTGACAAATACTGCTGGTTTTCAAGTTAAATAATTCAGTAGCTTTAAAGTATTGTGGTCATTGTTCTTACTGGGTGTAGAAATTTAAAAGTATTTGAAAAAAACATATCTATAGCACATCATTATGCAGGTGTATGAGAAAAATACATGTATATATGAATATGCATGCATATGTATGAATGTATGTATATATAATCCTTAAAATATGTTGAGAATTTCTCAAATGAGTACATTGCATTTTTTCACAGATATGGTATATTTATTTAAATAAATATCTACTTTTTTATGTTGAAAGAGTGATACTCAATTTAGAATTTTATTAAGAATGTGGAGGTCTTCCTTTTGTTTTCACAAGTTCAGCTTCAAATTTAAGACTCGAAGTAAAAAAAAGACTTTAAACAAAAGTAAAGCTCCTTCAAATATATGATATCAAAATTATCATATAAACATGTGGCTTTCATATCTGTATGTCCTTCTATTGACTTGATCTAATACATTGTAGTGTATGAACGATTCACAATTAAGACTGAAATTTGGCATTGGGCCCTGTAAAATGAAAAATATCATGGTCTTAAATATATATATATATATATATATATATATATATATATATATATTGTGTGTGTGTGTGTGTGTGTGTGTGTGTAGGTAGGTGTGCGTTTTCAAACTGACAGGTACTTGGGGGAGAAGGAAGGGGCCAACTGGTAATTTACTCTGTAGGGATCACTTTTGTCTGTGAGTCACAGAGGGCGTGTGGTCCAGGGTGTGGGAAGGAATTTTCCATACAAAATGATGGTAATGATAGCTCCTCATGTGGGACAGCAGGAACGGTTCCTCAGCATTACAGAGCCTAAGCCACACAGCACTTTGGTAAAAGGTTAAAAACATATGACGTAGGAAGAAGGCAGCAGCCTTCTATTAACTAA
The DNA here is from genome assembly GCF_010015895.1 of Lontra canadensis. Classification (NCBI taxonomy): domain Eukaryota; kingdom Metazoa; phylum Chordata; class Mammalia; order Carnivora; family Mustelidae; genus Lontra; species Lontra canadensis. Next base: position 5,258,322 of record NW_022631038.1, read on the forward strand.
AATGCTTTGTGTTAAAATAAGTACTGGGCATTCCCAATGGATATTTTAAGTGACTCTAAGTAACTATTATGCACAATGGTGTTTTGTTAAATCAGTTCTCCTTGACTTAAAATTTGAAGAGACTGAGCTCATTTGGTAGTGTTTCTTGCCCTTAACTTTGCTGTTCTGGTTTTCAGCATAGAGGAGAAGGTAGTTCAGAAATAGTCACATCAACTGGGACAAGCAGAAACATACCCTTGCTTATATCCCACAGTCATAAACATTTCTATAACGCTTTTCACAAAAACTGAGTATCATAGTATTTACATGGTTTGCTAACATGGGTATGCTTATAGGTTAACCCATTTTAAGTGATATGCTTTTTAATTCTTTTAAACTTCACGTAACAATAATCCAAAATTCAAGTGCACATGATTATCACAGAGGGAAAAAGTTATGGCTCCTTAAGATTCTTAAGAAAATGAACGCAGATCCTATGGGTACAGGTCTGGAGGGACTGACATCCTTCTGTGGTACAAAGCATGTGAAATTTAGAGTCTTAACAAAATTAGGTTTTGAGTTCTTTTCTTAGTGTATCCAGTATATAGTAGGTATAAAAATATGGAAAAAAAAAAGTTGCTAGTGAGGTTTGTTGTGGTTCTATACAGATACTGAGATAATTGGAAGGAAGAATGTTAATTTGAAGAAAAAGAGAAAAGATTACTTCTAAGGGGAGAGCATATTCATTATAGGGTTGGGTAATTTACCTAAAGAAAATGCCTTACTAAGTCTTTTTATTTGAGGATTTGAGAAGATGAAACCATTCTTGGGTATGGTTTAATTTTCTATTTTTAACGCTATATTTACTGCTATACAACATAGGGCCATATGTGCACACCTGGATTTTAAGGCATCATTCTACAAGGAGGAGACTGAAACCAAAGATCTGATGGAGAAAAGTCGACCTCATCAAATTGTGGCAGCAGGATGTTCTGAAGACAATCTAGGCAAAGGGAATTTCATGAAGCAGAGATAATCAAGCAACTGTATGTAGTGTTCAGCTTACTTAACCTTTACGAAGACTTTTCTTTTTTGGAGCAGTTTTAGGTTTATGGCAAAATTAAGAGGAAAGTAGAGAGATTTCCAAAGACATTCTGCCCCCCTTGGCAGGTACAGCCTCCCCCACTATCAACACTCTCTCCCCCCAGTGGTACATTTGTTACAATTGATGATGCTACATTGACACATCATTATCGCTCAGGGTGCATAGTTTCCATTGTATCACCCTTGGTGCTGTACATTCTAGGGTCTTGGGCAGGTAAATGACATGTATCCACCATTATAGTACATACAAACCTGAAATTGCACTGTCCTAAAATTTTCCTATCCTTTACCCATTCATCCTCCCTCTCTTCAGTCCATGGAAGCCACTGGTCTTTTTACTGTCTCCACAGTTTTGCCTTTTCCAAAATGTCACGTAGTTGGAATCCCATAGTATACAGCCTTTCCAGATTGGCTTCCTGCACTTAAGTACTAAGTGATGAAGGGTCCTCCATCTCTTTTCATGTCTGCATGTGCCACAGTTCATATTGAAACTGGCTATGTAACCTTTCAGACTGACTTCGTTCACTTAGTGATATGCATTTAAGTTTCCTCCATGCCTTTTCATGGTTGGATAGCGCATTTTTTTTTTAGCACTGAATAGTATTCCCTTCTCTGGATGGACCACAGTTTATCCATTCACCTACCGAAGGACATCTTGGTTGGTTCCAAGTTTGACAATTATGAATAAAGCTGCTATAAACATTCATGCACAGTTTTTTCATAGGGACATATTTCCCATTCCTTTACATTAAATTCCAAGGAACATAAATTTAGGATCATATGGTAAGAGTATGTTTAGTTTTATAAGGAACTGCCAAATTGTCTTCCAAAGTAGCTTCTGAAGTGGTTCTATTTTGCATACCCTCCACAATGCAGCTTCAATTTTAACTTTCTTTCCTCTACTGGCTTGTACTGTAAAACATCCCTATTAATTTAACCATCAGTAAACATCCAATCTTTATTATGGCTTGTGTTAGTAGCGGTATTGTGGAATGCTGGAAGAGAGGCCGTGATTAGTATGAATCAAAGCAGTACAGAAAGAAAATGGTATCCATAGAACTCAAAAAATAAGGAAGCAGTGGTTCACTGAAAGCAAGAATTAAGAACCAGCGGAACCCAAGGAAAACATAAAATCCTTGGGAATCTGAAAGATAGTTCATGGAAAGATGATCCTTGCATTTCCATATTATATTGGGTATGAGCTCATACCACCTTAGATGAATATTAAAGGACAATTAGACATACAGACCTCCCCACATTGATACTCACATACCTTTCAATGTGAGATGCATACACAGTGAAACTTGAGTACTTAGCAAAGGCTTTTCCATATGACTTATGTTGATGTTTTCACCAGTCATGAATTTCTCACCTGTCTTCAAAAGTATGTGGGCAAAGCAAAGACTTCATTTTGGGGCACCTGGATAGCACAGTCTGTTAGCATCTGCCTTCAGATTCGGTCATGATCTCAGGGTCCTGGGATTGAGTCCTTGCTCAGTGGGGAGATGCTTCTCCCTCTGCCTCTGGCCCAGCGCATGTTCTCTCTCTCAAAGAAATAAATAAAGACTTTTTAAAAAAACTTGTAAAGACTTCCTCACACCTCTTACATTCCTTTGGTGCCTCTCTCCTATGTGCTCTTACATGGAGACCAAGTTTTGGAAACTCACGGGAGATTTCCCAGACTTTCTATGTTCCCAGTGCTTCTCTCCACTGTGAGTTGTCTCTGTTTTGTAAGAAATGAGGAACAGACAAATATTTCCCCACCTTCTTTACATATGTGTTGAACTTTTCCGTCTGACCTCTGCCTTATGCCTAAAAGGATAAAGGACAACCAAAGGTGTTGCTGCAAACCCTCTCCATCCAGGGTTCTCCCAGGAGTCCTGGGAGGGACACCTGTAGGCTTGTCCACATTCCTCATACTAAGAGGAGTTGTACCCAGGTGGATCTGCTATGACTTTGTGGGATGTAGGATCCCTAAGGGCATTTCATTCTATTTTCATAGGGTGTCATTCCAGTGGGACTTTTTTCAGCGTCATAGATTTGGAATCTGGTGAAAGGTTGCCTTACATTGATTATCCTTTTTACTTTCATTTAAGAGTATCCATCAAGTGACTTCTCAAATGCTTCTGCTTATTTTTATGAGGAACTTCAATGCCATAACATGCCAAGTTTCTCTTAAGTGGAGGCCTAAGAAACATTCCTGGTAGTTTTTCTTACTTTCTTTCTTTCTTTTTTTTTTTTTGGAATTTTTCCTCCATAAATATACTGCTGAGCAACAGCCTCAATGGTTTTAAGTGGAGTTTCATAACCAACTGGGGTCAGGCTCCTGGGATTTTTGAGTATCATGCCACTGCAGAGGTTACTTAGATCAGGATTCAGCAAGGTTCACTCCTGCTGAGGAATGTGCAGAGCCATTTCCTCAAAGACCATAGATCCATAAATAAGGCAGATGTGGGACATCCTGGACCAGTGCAGGCAGTGCTAAAACTGGGATGGAAGACCAAGGATACAAGAGTGTGGGGTGAGGCAGGACGCCTATCAATACATTCTCCAAGAGAAATTGATCCAAAGAGGTACTGCTGGGATATCTACCAATAGTGAAGGAACATTTCCTAGTTCAAACATCTAAAGGTCTCTTAGGGCATCACTGATTACATCAACGAGGCAATTTATAGACAAAGAACTAAAATGAGTGGTAGCAGGGCCATCCTGAGAAAATTTGCAGGGGGATGAAAAGATCTTGGGCTGGGCACCTGGGTGGCTTGGTCGATTAAGTATCTGCCTTCAGCTCAGGTCATGATCCTGGAGCTCCTGAATGGAGACCCCATCGGGCTCCCCACTCAGCAGGGAGTCCGCTTCTCTCTCTGCCCTTTACCTTGCTCATGCTCTCTCTCTTTTTTTGCTCTTTCTCTCAAATAAATAAAATCTTTAAAAAAAAAAAAGAAAAAGAAAAGAAAAGATCTTGGGCCATAAAGATAAGCAGGGAAGGTGGTATTTACCTACTTTTTTGCTTTCTAACTATGTTCAAGGGAACACAGAAGTGGTATGGGGCCTAGACTCTTTAACATCCTAGTCTTGAAAGAAGCGAAAAGCCTGTCACAGTTTCCCAATCCCTTTCCATACTGAAAAATTCCCCAGTTTAAAGCGACATCAGGCCAGGCTCCTGCCCCTTCTGAACTCCTGCTTACTAGTTCTCATGCTCTCTTAGCCCTCCGGGGCCTCCGAGCATTCTATTTTTAATATTTGGTCTGGGTTCTTTTCAGTTTATGATGACTTGGAAATAACTAATGTGTTCGGACTAATTTAGGGTTGAATAGTGGTAAATCAGTGATGACTTGCTCATTGGACAGCAGTTTTTGTCAATTCAACATTAAAAAAAAAAACAAACAGATCATTTAGACTAATACTTAGGGTCTTTAGTCCTAAGTCTTTATTTAAACCTTACTTACTTTATTTAAACCTTACTTTACTTAAACCTAAGACTTTATTTCTTTCATACTAAACTGTCTTTTACTATTGTGAGTATCAGTCTTTCTAACTACTCTAATTATACAACAGTAAACTTAATTTGCTTCCCTAGGGTCAGGGACACTCACTTTTAGTGTCTTTGTACTCACATTCCTAGTTTAAATTTTTAGTGTCTTTGAACTCACATTCCTAGTTTAAATTTTTTTTGATACTATTTACTTTTTATCTTGTGAAGATTTGCCTATTTCGATTTTTATTACTCTTTTTCTATTTCAAATATTTATATATCTCAAAGTACTGGATTTTTTTCCGACTGATCCCTGATGTTTCTTAAATTGTTCATTTAATTCTTATTGTTGTTATAGGTAAGACCAGGATACTAAGGCAAATGAAAACAGAATTTGAATCACTTTATACACACATTTCTGAATAACAGACCAGATAACCGGGACAAACCTTCGCGAAGCAATTTGAATACATCAGTAGCTCCCACAGTTTAAAGGGCAGTTTTGAAATCTCTTAATATAAATAAATGTTTAAATTCTACCTTATGTCTCCCAGAGCAGAGTAATTGCTATTGCTGAAAAAGCTGACACTTAACTCGAATCACGTCTCTGCAGGAACAACACATTTTCAGACCATTTGTCATCATTTCCTATCGCTCCATTCCACAGTAGCAGCTGTAAGAAAAACTGTTTCTGATGTTGCTGTGTGCTCTTAAATCTCTGGAAAGAACATTCCTTGGAAAGGCTTTTCTGTGACTGTGTTTCCATATAACACATGGTCTAGTAAGAAGTAGAAATTAGAAACTACTGAGCTTGAACCACATAGTAACCTTTTGTGGCTTGGAAGGAGCTTCTTTGCTCCTCTGTGAAATTATCATCACTGACTAATGCTCTCTGTCCCCCTAGCACCATCTACCTCAATCATCAATAAACCTGACACTTCTCCCTCATAGAGCACATTACCCATTGCCTACCCCCATCCCCAACAAGCAATATGTCCGTAAGAAAATATCAATATTCCTAGCTTCAGACAGAGCTTGGGAAAATATGACTCTACCTCAAGACAGGTTTTTTTTTTTTTTGGCCACTATTATGATCTCCATATTTAGCAAAATGCCTGATTGATAGCAATATATCAATAAAATATTTTTAAATTTTATTTTTATGGTTTTTAAACTCCAGTATAATTAATATAGTGTTATATTAGTTTCAGGTGTACAATATAGTCACTCAACTATTCTATACGGTACTCTAAAAGTTCTCTTAGTGGATGACAAAACTGTAATATTTTGTGCATATATGTAAGTGTGAATATATCACATGTGTATACATGTAATACTTAACAGTATTGGTCTAAACAGCTCCAGCAATATGAATAAAATCTATACATTGCAGAAACAAATAGAATTTCAAATAAGCATTGATTACAAACTTAATACACAATGAAAGAAAAAAAATGAGTGAGTTCTACTGTTTGGTATGCTGGTTTCAGAGAGTATAAAGGAGGATCCAAGGAATATTAAAAATATTGTTTATTTGAAATGCAGTTCTTCAGTTAATTTCTTACATAAAACTCAAACTTAGAAGTTTATGGCTGTCTACATCTATATACCTATGATCTATCTGTTTATTTTATTTTATTTTTTTGATCTACCTATTCAGGCTAAGATATTAATAGGAAGACACAATGATTGGAAAAATGAGACGATTGTTTAGGAGACAGCCTAAAGAATAAACACCTTTCTAAAGAATAGCATAGAGACTATTTTCTTGATTATTGATTTTAGCTATTGTAGATTTCGAGATATATATTAAAGCTACTTATAAAAAGAAAAAAACTCATTAATGCAACTTTATTCAGGCTGAGGGAGAAAGGAAGTGGGTGAAAACGGAGGTCAGAAGAATATACTGGAAAGTGGTTTATATCCTGCCCCCTTTATCTGAATTACCTGAAGATGCCCATGATCCCTGGACAATCAATTTACCCTACTGTTCTATCAAGAATGTTAGAAATAAACTCTGGAAATAAAATCTAGAGTGTATGGAACACATGGCCGTCTCAGTCAGTCAGTATGTGGGTCTTGACCCCAGGGTTGTAAGCTGAAGCTCCACATTGAGTATAGAGACTACTTAAAAATTATTATTTTTTTAAATTCTGTAGTGTATTGCTGAAAATAAACTTTCATGTAGATGTTTTTGAGTACTTCAAATTTTATGAAAGATAGTTTTGGATTGAGTTGTGTTATGAAATCTGAAAGAAATCATTATGGATTTAAGTGAAATAAAGTAATGAGTACAGTAAAAATCAGTAGGACCGCTAAAAGAAATAAAGGGAAATCTCATTTTATTCCAATTAACTTTAATGTTTAGACTTTTTTTTTGTTGTTGTTGTTGTTAAAAATCATGGCTGGAGACAAACCAAGAAACAGACTCTTAACTAGAGAGAACAAATTGATGGTTTTGAGGGGAGGTGGGCAGGGAGTGGGGGATGGGTGAAACAGATGATGGGGATCAACAGGTGAGGGGGCACTTGCCACAATGAGCTCAAGTGATATATGAAAGCGTTGAATCACTATATTGTACACCTGAAACTAATATAACACTGTATGTTAAGTACACTGAATTAAAATAAAAAACGAAATAAAATAAAATAAATCATGACTGGATTTTCTAGGAGAGATATTCTGTATTTAGATACATAAGTGTTCCCTAAAAATGTGAAAACAAATGCATTTTCTTTATAAAATTGCAAAATGATGATAATAATTGTATGATTAGTGTCAACAGTAACTTTATACATAAAATGATTTCAAAAAAGGCTTTTAAGACTTTAGATAATGACTAACATAACTGTCATGTGTAGGAATTTTCTAATTATTTGGTCTTACTTCAAACATTTAAAATTTAAAATAATCTAAACACAAAAAATAATAATATCTTTGGGATTATAACACAGACAAGTTTAAAAATAACACCAAGAAGAGAAAGTAATTGAAAATAAAATGTTCTGAAGTCCTAGCATTACTAAAAATGATTAACTAAAAATTTATATTAGACCTGGTTAATTCAGGGAACCATTTTGTAGTAAATACTGAATATAAGTAAATAAGGTATACAAGTAATATACAAGTAAATAAGTTATATACAAGTAAATAAAGAATACAACAATGCCAATTGAAGATAAGATACAAAAATATAGTTTAATGAACCACAGAATAAGGCATGCATATGTGCATACATTTATATATATATATATATATCATATGCAACAGAGAACATTAATAAATTAATAGAGTAACAAAATTGATGTACACATATCAAAAATGCAAGGAAAAGTATATAGGGTGTTCCTGTACAACACCAGGGATATGTAAAGTAAGAAAATTTAGAAAGCAAAACAATTGTAATAGACATTAAGTAACATTTTAGTATTTGATAATTATGTTACAATGAGTCCTATATTTTGCTATACCAGGCAATGTAACAAATTCATAAAACCCTGAGGCAAATTAAAAATAAAAAGGATCCCAATAGAAGGGAAAAATGAAATGATAATTAGGAAAATCAATCTAACAGCAAGCAAGAAGTGGAGATGAAGGAACATAAAATGTTTGATCAAACATTGTTTGATCAACATTGAAGTGGTTTTGATTGCTGGTTAATTCTTTTTTATCCTGGACCCTTCACATGCATTCAAACAGTAGCCCTGAATTTCTATACTTCACACATCTGGGAAGGAATGATAAGGATAAAATTAAAAAGTCAGTTCACTAATTTAAGGATTCAATATAGGTTATCTAAGTCACAGAACAAACTAGATTTTGATTAAAAATTATTATGGTGTTTGAACTTTGAAGGTTTAGTGCATAACATTTTTGCCACAAGTAATAGATATAGGAAATACACGATAGATTAAGAATGAAAGTTTTTGTTTGTTTGTTTCTTTCTTTCTTTTCTCTCTTTCAAAGGCATTCCTGTTCCTCTGAGGGAGGGACTAGAGGAGAGCAACCATTACCTTCAGTGTGCCCAGTTGAGACCTACATGCTGGCCCTAGTCCTCCCGGGGCTGGCCCAGAGTGATACCTGGGAGTGTAGAAGTCAGGTAACTGTGGTCTTCTTCCTTTGCAGGCCCATAGCTGAGCAGGAAATGTGCTCCTGAAAATGCACGTAATGGATATGCACAGGTATCTCATCCTCACCTGGGCCTTATTTAGATTTTGGACTTTGAGCTGATCAGATTCACAGGAAATTTTGAACTTGAGGTTGATGGGATATTAGAGTCAGTTTAGTTGGAGAAACTAGACTTTGAGCTGATGAGTGATGCACTGAGACTCTGGGGAGCTTGCCGAGGGGCAGATGTCTGAGACGAGTGTGATTTATCAGGAGTCACAGGGCGGAATGAGGTTGGTGCTTGCCCAGTCTGCAAAGTTTGAGCTGTAAGCCAGGAAACTTGTATTACTTTGTTGTGCAGTAATAGAAAACAAATACAGTTGTGTTCAGAAATCTATTCTGAAAAATTACAGAACTTATTCAAACTAGCTACATTTGAAATAGATGATGACTGATCACAACAGAAGTGTCAGTGTTGTTAAAGTAGTTTTTATGCATCTCATTTATGTTTTGCTTATATCCTCACATTAGCTGATTCCTGCTTTACCGTTTACTCAAGTCTCTGACCACATGTTCACTATCATCTGTAGCTAGCATCTTTTTACTTCTCACTTAATTTCAAATTCATTGTGTAAGAGTTTTCTTTTAATATCTCTTTTCTGAAATAAGTCTGTATCTTTAACCATGGGTCTCTGTGTCTTATAAATTATATCACCTTCTAATTGTTTCTGGAAGCTTCCAAGATGATCTTATCAAATACCTCTTCTTTCCTCTCTAAGCAATCTCTGCTTCTTCACAAATCCTTCTTTTAGAACAATTTGTTTTCTCCGGGTACCCCATCTTAAAACTAGATTTCAACTTACTCCTCTACCTGCTCTTAGGGCAATGGCTCTTGCTGTTGTTGGGTTTGTAATCCCTTGTAGTCTGTCCAATTTTTGGTTCTTCTCCCCTCCACTCCCCCAAGTAAAACTCAAAGACACAGTCCTTGCTGAATCTCACATACAATTTAAAGGAATTCACAATGAGTGAATGAGTTCTCCACAATGTAAAGATACATTATTAATAATGGATTTACCTTTGTCTCTTCAGGTTTGAATTAAGGGCTTGTATGTGAAATTTTCCCCAAAATGCTCCTCTTAGATCAGCATCTTTGTATTCTTCCCTTTGCTTCTAGTCATTAGTGTGGTGATAGATATTTAATAATTAAATCTCTGGGGAACAAAACAAAAACAAAACCAAAAAAAAAAAAAAAAAGGAAGGAAGGAAGGAAGATATAAAAGGAAAGAAAAGAAGAAAATCTCTAACAGGTAGTGTTGGCTGATTTCTGCTGTGGAAATATTCCCAGCATGGGTAAATCCAGTCTCCTGACTATGTCACTGACACGGGGTAGGGAGATCACATACTCCTCAGCAGCAGCCTGGCTCACGTGCCTGCCTACCTGGGCCTCCTCCCTCTTCCCATCCTTAAGATTTCAGTGCTCATACTGGAGCAGTGTACTCTGATGACCAGACTTCATATTATGTCTTCCTAATAGGACTTTCCATCCTCTGCCCAGATTGTGTTTCATCACATGTGTTGGTTTCTATTTATTTCTTGCCCTGACAGACTGTACACTACAAGTGAGGAGGAGCCTTGTCTATTTTGTTCATGTCTGAATCCCAAGAGCATCTCAGCATATAGCGTGCACTCAATAAATGTGTGTTAAATTAAAGAATAAGACTCTGGAGAAGGCAATGATGAGAGGCTTTTTCTCTGACCACTTATGTTAATAATTTAATAAGCTATAATGTAAATAAATGCACAAAATGAGAAGAAATAAAGTTGGCTAACATGATAATATTTGGGGATGATATCATCTTTACAAGATTAATTTCTTTAAGATAAATGAGAAATCCTTCACTGCTCTCTCTTATAGGCAGATGTGGATGGACAGCATACGATGATATTCTGATAAGTCAAGATTTATCTTTGCACTTTTTTGCAGAATCTTGGAATGGAGGGGGATAGCTCAAAAATTAAGGATGGGAGAGCAAGTATAGGGTGCTGTAACTCACTATAATCTCATTTATCACAATACGTTTTAAAATTTAATGTCCCCAGTATAGGATTCAGAGGAATCCAGATTATGATAGACACTGTGTCAATATTTGTTGAAATGAAACTAATAAGGATTTATTTAAAAGTGCAGGGCAATATGATGAAAATAAATGATTTTCCAGATCCTCTTGAGTTGTATTTGATAATATGGATATATCATTTTGCTTTACAACTTGGTTCATAAATCACTAGATATAAGCATACTCCAATACCTCTACATTTTCAGGGTCAAAACAAAGTATTTGGGGACTGCCGTTTAGTTAATTTAAGAAAAGCAGCCTACGGATTTTTGAAGGATGGTGTTGGGTATATGCTGACTGTCTCATGTGCTTACATTCTTTGCTATATTCTGATGACTTCTCAGGCAAATATAACCAACTATAATAGGTATCTTTTCACTTCACTTCCAATAGGAAAAAAAAAATGTCTTTATGTGCCTTTGTGTCAATGCCAAGATGTTTGATTGTATTCTATGTATAAAGTAGAAAATAAAGTCCTCAAGATACTTAAACTAAACTGTAAAGAGGAGTAGGAAAAAAAAATGAAATGATAAAATTCTGTCTTGTAAATAATTTAGAAATTCATGATGAAAAAATATTTATTTTAAAAATATGAATTAGTAAAAATAATCATGCTTCTATGCTCTGGTTGACTGTTAATATCATTTGACTGTGATGAAGTTGTGTTTTGAGCAGCATGGTATCACACAGATACAATGCAGTCATGGATAGGAAAATCATGTTGATCACCTAAATCATGACATTTTCAGGGAGATTTTTTTCAAGATTTATTTATTTTGGAGAGATAGAATAAGAGAGAGAGAGTGTGAGGAGGACGAGGGGCAGAGAGAGAGAATCCACAAGCAGACTCTCTGCTGAGTGCAGAGCCTTACGTGGGGTTCTATCTCATGACCCCGAGATCATGACCTGAGCTGAAATCAAGAGTTGGATGCTTAGCCAGCTGAGCTACTCAGGCTCCCCTAGGGAGTTACTTTTTAAAAGGACAACATAGGGGACACCTGGATGGTTCAGTCAATTAAATGTTCAACTCTTGGTTTTGGCTTAGGTCATGATCTCATGGGTTGTGGGATTGAGCCCTGCCTGGGGCACTGCACTGAGCAGGGAGTTTGCTTGAAGATTCTCTTCCTCGGCCCCTCCCCCTATTCATGCATGCATACTCTCACTCTCTAAAATAAATAAATCTTTAAAAAAAATGAATGAATAAAATAAAAGGAAAGCATAGGGAAGACCTGTTAGACATTTATATGCCTTATCTCCTTTATATGCATTTATCCCATTGATCTGTGTCACATTTTGCTTCCAAATCATCCTTTCTTTATTCCAGATTTCTAGTGTAGCATCATTGCAAATCTCTCAAAATTTTGCCTAATATCAGAATATCAGTTCACCTGATTATTCCATTTAAACACAGTATTTTCCCTTGATATTGAGCCTGCTATAGATAGATAGATAGATGATAGATAGATAGATAGATATAGATAGATAGATATAGATAGATAGATAGATAGATAGATAGATATAGATAGATAGATATAGATAGATAGATAGATAGATAGATAGATAGATACTGAGATATATATAATGGTGGCATGCCTCTCCTTACATAGTTCCTAGTTGGAACCATATTTGCCTGATCTCTTGTATAAGCATGGCATGGCTTTAAACTTTCCCCTGTTTGTCCCCATAGTTGGTACAAATCCATGTACTTGTTCATCCTGCTAATCTAATGTTTATCCACATCACTGTTGAGCCTAGGCTTTATTCACAATTCTCATTTTTCCGTGTATCCTGGACCCAGTATTTTGGCTGGACCGCAGTGACCCAGAAAAGAAAGGCTGAGTCCATTTAATAGAATTTGTATTTCTGCATGCACAAGAAAAAGTATATTTTTGTGCATGGCAGTAATTACCTTACTTCATGTTTTGGCCAATTCTACATGTCTCATTCCTCAATTACATTATAGATTCTTTCTCTCTCTTTCTCTTTGACCTGTGCTTTCGAAAATATTCTATTTAGCCTCTGCATTTGTGAGCAGCTGGAAACAGAATGGGATTCAATTCACTATACGGAGTGCTTTGAATGGTCTATCTTTGGCTGGGTTTTTTAAAATGTAATAGAGGGTGTCATGGAGGGAACTTATTTTGAAAATCCAGAACTCATTTGCATCCATATTGTATTTTGTGTCAAGGATTTAGGAAGGTCAAACACTCTCATTGAGTTCATATAATAGAGAGAGGTCACTCTTCTTTGCAGACAAAAATCCTTGATGATATTTATTCATGAACCGGGACAATCTCAACAGTAAAATAATTCATTGCCCAAAATATCTTTGCTGAAAAATTCAAATAGCCAGATGGTGGTTGTGTAGCCTTATATCCTTTCAAAATACGCTGTAGTCAACAGATTATAAGTCAGCGAGAGAAAGACGGGTTGATATTCACTGTAAATGTAATGTGATCATAACCATATATCTCCCGTATACAGTTACAAGAGGGTAAGATGACAGGAAAAAAAAATTCTACTTTCCTTAGTGCAGATCATGATATTTTGTTTCAAAAACAAATATTCATGATTTTTGACTCTTACTCAATAATTTCATAGTCCAAGAAAGTTCAGAACATCTGGTCTCATCAAAAAGATAATTGTTAGACCATACATAAAAATATGATGAAGGCTCTTCTACATCATAAAATTCAGTCATTTAATTCATAATTGTTATTTATATTAAGGCTGATGTATTGAATCTTTTGCCTTATTTTGCTAAAAGGATTAAATACTATTCGCCAGTTGAAGAATTCCAAATAGCTGCTCACTACTTCTGATGCACTGTCTGTATCTACCTTACAAAAAGCTTCTTTTCATGCCATTTCAGCTACTGATAAGGTACAGGATTGGGGCTTAGGAACAGTCAGGACTCAACATTGGGACAGGTAATTGTAGTGATTGTAGTTACCTGATAAGTACAATTGTCTGTAATGAGCTGCATTCCTTCTTTAAAATTTTTGATACAGGGGACAGAGAGCTTCTACCTGTTTGAGAAATGTGATAAATGGGGATCATTATTTCAGCCAGATATCAAGTTAGATGAGACTTTACCTAAGGGAGCAATCATATAAAAAAACAATGTAACAATTTAAAACAAATATATTTTGTTCTACAAAAATAAATATAAATTCAAAGTAAACTGTAAAGGTAGAATAATTCAGGGTAAGACGGTTTGTGTCTCCATTATGCCTCAGGACCTTTACATAGGCTTTTCTCTCTCTGGAATGTCCTTCTGCTTTCTGCCTTAACTCAACCCCCTGTCATCCATTTCCATATCTGTTAACTTCACCTCATCCTTAATTCACCAACTCAAATGTCAGCTTCTCTGGGAAGTTTTGTTACTCTGCCTACAGCAGTTTTTATGTCCCCTGCTTTTATTTGAATCTTTCCTTTTGAGTTCTCACTACAAAGCAATTTGTAATTATATATAATTACATGGTTGATGTCAGACTCCTATTTTAAATCATGCTTTCTATAAGGAAGGGTAGGTACTGTGTCTGTTTTGTATTACTAAAATATATCTACAGTTCAGCATAAAATTTTTTGTCAATAGAATGAGATAGAAGACATGTCACTTGAACAGCCATCTTCATTATTAAATATAAATAAATTCCTTGGGGAAAGGAGTTTAAAGGACCCTCTCTGTGTAGTTTTACAAATATTATCCTTTGTTACCTTTCAGGTTATAAAGACTGTGCCTAGGGAAAGACTGCCAAACTTGCACTGGAACAGGGGACCTTCCTAGGAAGAAGAGTTTGATTTCCATCTTTGATATCTTGCAAAGTCCAGTCCTAAGGGATGCCATTAAGTAGATACCAAGAGTAAAGGAAGAGTCTGGATCAGCTTAAAACACAGACCCACAGCAGTGGTCCTCAACTCTATTGGAATGAACACCTCCTCAGTATAATAAGTTTGCACATCCTGATATGGAATTCATAGCAAATACAGCTCATCTACACACACTTAGTCAAGACGATTTGTTTTGAAGTTCTGAATAAAAAGAACAATACATTATAATAAAAGTTTACAGTTAAACATTGAAAGTGTGAGCTACAACTGGAGACAAAAGCATGCTATGCATTTTGAAGGCAGCATCACTGATTCAGTGGGAGCATGGCAGAGCTTCTGAACTTCTGGTAATGTCCTTGACGTGAAAGGTTACAGAAATCCGTCAAACTATAGAGAAGATAGTTTGTTAAACCACCAAGAAGTGAAATAGATCATCACAGTCAAAATAAATATTATTATACATAAAATTGTCATTGATAAATTGAAGCCACTTTGGTGATATGATTCTCACTTTCTCATCCCTTTTTCCTTTCCAACATCTATTAGTCTTCAAGTTGCCATGTATTTTGCCTCAGAAAAAAATGTCACTTTCTATAGTTCTCCTGACATAAAGCCCTGACATTCCCAACCCAAGTACCTGGATAGAAAACAGTATACTAAGACCCCGTTTCAGACTTAATAAAAATATGAAGCTCAGAAAATCAGTTTGAATATTAAAATACAATTTAAAGTCAATTTAAAAGTCAATTTAAATGACATGACTAAAGACCAAATAAAATCAATAAATACAATGCTATATATCATATCTAAATTTCACTCATGTCATCATCATTGTACAATTATAGAAAAAGAAATAATTTGTGAATAAATTATAAGATTAAGAATAAGGATGTTTTGTTAATTAATTGTCATATGCAAAACTTTTGTCTTAAGTGGGTCCATAGGGACACATTTTATCTCTGCCTAGGACTACAGGCTGTATCTAAATACATAACAGGGAATTATTTAGCTAATTGAATGGGAACCATAAAAGCAAAATAAATTTAGGAACCTAAAAGAGGGTAGTCCCGAATGTGGGTACAATGGCTTACTATGTCTGTATTTAGGATTACATGATTCCAAACACACATGCTAAAAGTTCCTCCACCAATTTAGCATACACCTTGGGAAAAGAATTATCTCCAGACCTTGTCTGTAGAAAAAACATGGATGTTATTTCTGCAGATTTCAGTAAGAATTAAGGGAATACCTACTATGTGTGAGATATTGTGCAAGACACAAAGTTAAACGAAATATCGTGGAAGAGTTGGAAGTCCATTCATGGAGAAAGAGATACACTAGCACATGCTTGAACTACTGTAATGTTCTAAACCCAGGGAAAAAATACCCACAGTTGCTATGAAATTTCAGAGCAGAGTGACCTTTATAAGACCTTTAAGTAGAATATCAGAATTAATCACCAATCTGCTCTGGCCTCCCTCTCTCTAGGTAACTGCATCTACTTCCATAGCTTTATTCATATTGATTCATAAATCTGTATCTCCTTCTTAAATCTCCCCCTTCAGCCTGAGAGTCTTTATCTGCCCACACAACGTTTCCAGGTGGATATCACAAGTAGCTCGAAGTTTCCCTCTTCCCGAACTCCTTTTCAAAGCTTACTCATCAGCCAGAATGATCTTTAAAAAACACAGATCTTATTATGATGCCTTATTTAAACATATTAATGCTTCCTCATGGTCGTAAAATAAATTCCAACATCTTAAACACATTTTTCAAGTGCCCTGTAAGTTGGTGCCATCTGTCTCTCCTTGTCAAGAACCCTTGTCTTTCATACTGAAGAAGAAGCATGACTACCGTTTACTCCCATGGGAGGCCCTACCTCTCTCTTCCGAGGCCCCTTGTCACACAAGAATCCTTGAAGAGGTGGTCTGGAAAAATGATGTCCCCAGAAGCACGGACATGAGAATGCACTGAAGAGGCAGTCTCAGTGCTCCTCTTATCAAGAAGCTCCCTCGTTGCACCCACTCATAGAGACGAAATATCCTGAACGTTCCCATTTTTACCGTGCTTCTTTCTGGCTCTAAGATTCCAATGCCACTCCTTCCAACTGGAATGTCACTTGCCTGCTTCATCGTTGTGCATTCTTGAATCTCAGCTTAAAAAAATCACCTCACGCAGGGTTTGCTGGACCCGCCTCATCTCCTCGCTTCCCCTTTCCGTGAGCTCAGCATCCTTTTATTTCCTGTTGCACCCAGACGTACACTTCTTACACTTTGGTAAGTTCCATGGAAACAGGAACAGAAGTTGCAGCTAAACTTCTGAAACATAATAACTTAATATTTTTATTATGTAAATGAATCAGGGGCGCCTGGGTGGTGCAGTCAGTTGAGCACCTAATTCTTGGTTTCAGCTCAAGTTGGGATCTCTGGGTTGCGGGATCAAGCCCCAGGTCAGGCCCTGTGCCCCCTGAAGTTGGCTTGGGATTCTCACGCTTCTCTTTCTACCCCTCTCCACTGCCCACCTTCTCTAAGATAAATAAATTGATCTTTAAAAAAAAAAAAGAATGAGGCCCACCTTGAGATTCATTATAATGGGAAACACGCAGCAGCAGCCAGATGAAAAATGGGTGGGGCTGGTGTGAGAGTATCCCAGACAGAGGAGTCAATATCGATCCCCAAAGGACCCTAAGCACTTCCCTGTGGGCTCTATCTAAAAGAAGCTTTTCTTTTTGGGGCGCGTGGGTGGCTCAGTGGGTTAAGCCTCTGCCTTTGGCTCAGGTCATGATCTCAGGGTCCTGGGATCGTGCTCCGCATCGGGCTCTCTGCTCAGCAGGGAGCCTGTCTCTCCCCCCACCATCCCCTGCCTGCCTCTCTGCCTACTTGTGATCTCTGTTTGTCAAATAAATAAATAAAATCTTTGAAAAATTAAAAAAAATATAAAAGCTTTTCTTTTTATCTATATCTTAGTTTTTTATCGCTTTTATCACATTTAACTATGCTTGCTTACCAGCTTATTATGGGTCTTTCTCACCAGGTTCTCCTGTCAATCTGACTTTTATTATCGAGGGATGGGTATTGGGGTGGATGTCAGCCAAGAACCTAACAGGATAGAAATAAAATTGTTTTTCCTCTCCTACATGAATATAATCTTGGGTGCATATTTCTTGTTTTTTGTTCAAAGTATAAAGTCTACTAATTAAAAAAAATTAAAAATCAAAACAATACAAAACAAGATATAAAGTCTAGGTGCTATTTTTACTGCTACAGTGTGGTTTAAATAGTTTAAGACGAAGCAAAGGGATAAAAGTACTGCATTATTATTCATCTCCTCAGTCTCCATACAAGTCAACAGTTTTAGGCAAAGTTATTTTATTGAGTCATTTATTCAACACGCTACTTTTAAACATGTGTTATGAGTCAGGCAAGTCAGATGTGTAAACTAAGATATGAAAGAAGAGAGTCCCAGTGTAAAGGAGGGACCTGAAAACAGCTGCAACAGGGTTTGAAAGATATTGTGATGGAACTTGGGGACTGGTGAACGTTCTCACAAAATGTGGGTGATAGGGGCAGAGGTTTGTCTTTGGGGAGGGGTGTTAGAGAGAAAAGTTCTAATTAGAACTGATGCCTGAACAAACTAATAGTAAGTCTTTCTTTAAAAAAAAAAAAAAAACTTATTTCTTTGAGACAGAGAGAAAGAGAGAGCTTGTAAGCAAGGGGAGGGGCTTCCAAGAAAACTCCCCGCTGCCCAAGGCAGGGTTCCCATCTCAGGACTCTGAGATCATGACCTGAGCTGAAATCAAGAGTCTGACGCTCAACTTACTGTGCCACCCAGGAGCCCCTGAAAATAAACCTTTCAAGAAAGGGGGAAGGATGTCCCAGGCAGAGGAGCAAATACACACGGAGTGTAGCAAACATAGAGATGGTCACGTTTGAGGGCTGCAGGCTGAGTTTTGTGGTGTCCAGAATATTCTGGTCGGGGCAAAAGCAAAAGGTGACTCTGGCCAAGTGGGCAGGGGTGGCTCACTAAAGGCCTCATACTCCACTCATTAAGGTCAGGCCCACGATGCTTTCAAACGATCTTAAATACGTAATTGTCTGTTCTGCTTGGTAGAGAGAAAATTCGAAAACCCATGTAGGAATAGGATGGGTCATGAGGCAGGAAACACAATTACAGGAAATTGTTTGAGTCATTTCAAGATCAAACCCTGCTTTCCAATTTAATCCTTCCTCCTTTTCATGCCTCTCCGTATCCCTCTTCCTCAGATTCTGAGGATTTGGGAAAGAAAATGTCTTTTCCCAGGGAGGGAGGGAGATTTGGATAAGGAACACTGGTGATTTTTAGTGTAGGCAATGTTAGTCATATATACTGTTCTGAGACAGTAATACACACCTCAGTTTACACTGAATAAAATCAATAGGACATTTATTAAAATACATTCTGAATCAAAATCAGCATTGAGAGCCCTTTAATTTGCACATAAATACATGTCTTCATTGTAGCAGATTGTCATACTACAGAAAAGGTCAGAGTCCACTAATTCCTCACTTTTAGCTATTTTAGGTCATGGTAAGAAATTACCGTGTGACCTGAAGGATATTTACTTTATCACAGGCACAGGACAGAGTATAAACACATACAAGAGAACCCAAACTATTCTCTTAAACATTCTATGCAATAATAATCATTGTAGAACACGCACATACTACCTCAAATTATTTCTTAATTGCTTCTCTCTATAAAGAACAATTAGTTTGTCAAAAATCGTAACTACCGGCACCTCCTCAGAGGCTAATACAAGTTGAGAAAAGTACCAATAAATGGTCTCTATCTTTAGCAACTTGTTATGTGTTTCACAAGATAGAATTAGTGTCGTTCCAAAATATGCTTTAAAGAGTTCAGTATATAGTCAAATGCCAAAATTTTTGTGGATCGCATCTATGCACAGAAGCTTTGGGGAAGGAGATTCTTGTAAACTAGAATCATCAAGCAGGAATTCCTTAGGAAGGGCTGCGAAATTTCTGGGCCTTGAAATGGGAGAAATTTCTGGAAAATGTTAATAATTGCCATTTGGTGAACAGTTAACAAGTGTCAGACACCATTGTAAGCGTATTACATCCTTTCACTAATCATTTCTTGCAAATGTTATGTGAAGCAAATGAAAACAATGAAGAACAGAGAGGCCACATTTCCCATGGCTGGTTTTGTGTCCAGGGCTCTTACCTCACGCTGCTGGAGTCTCCAAAGAGAAAAGCATGAGCCTGTAAACATGAATACATGTGGAACAGCCCACTGCTGACAAGCCACCAGCTTAAACTTTGAACTATTTCTTAGAAATAGTTATTATTGGACTGACCCGTCTGCCTCATCTCAATATACAACTTCAAACAGCAGTTTGGTGATGGTAAATTTTAGTCCTGAAATGGAATAATCATTGGCCCAAAGCCACCTGCCAATTTAGAAAGTAAAATGAAGCTGGTTAACCAGCTAAACTATAAGGCACAAATCAAAAGCAAATGTTAGAAAACTGGATTTACAAAAAGCTACTTTCTCAAAATTATACAGTTACTCTAATTTTACTAGAATAACCTCTTTAAAGCAAGTTACTCTTAATTTCAATATTCACTGTGACAAAAAGACATCATAAGCAGAATTATCCACATATATATCTTATGCATAAAATATTGCCAAATACAAATCATATTTGTGACATAAGTTTTTTTTTTTTACCTTTTGCCTTGGCAAGTTGATACTATAGGATATGATTTTGCAACATAAGGTACCAAGAAAATTTGCTTAACAAATATTATCTCTATTCAATTAAACACAAGCACAGTGTAAGGGAGTGAGTTCAGGCAATGTTTCTGTGCATAATTATAATCACATGAGCTTGTTCGGAAGCAGGAGAATTTTTGATGTTGGTAATATTCTCAAATTATGCTTTGAGTCTGTTTATCTCCATAGGATAACTTGGGAGAAGATATTCACATTATGTAAAATTGGAGAACAAATATCTAGTGTAAGAGAATCACAGAAAACATCAGGACAAAAAGACAGGAACTTCTGTGGAAAATTGTCAAAAGATGGGAACAGGCAATCTGTACAAGGGAAACCCAGCAGAATAACAAGCATATGCAAAAATGCTCAAGCTCATTAGTATTTAGAAAAATGCAAATTAAAAGGACAATGTAATATCACTTCACACTTATTACACTGTCAAATACATTATGAACTAGGAGATATGGGGAGTGTAGAGACCCACTTGGACTGCTGTTGAGAAAGTTCCTGCTGCAGCTTCTGAAGAGAAGTCTGGCCCTACAGTTACATGAAGAATTCATGAAGCCAGAATTAAGGATCTTGTTCCCTGGTGCATGCCACCAGTGGACTCTAACACAGGGAGGGGCCAGGGATGGGAACAACAGGAGACACTTGCCCCAGTATTGTCTTCGGGGTGGGGAATGGAGCCCATCTGGGAGTCTGGCTGAGGTGGGCATAGGCAGAAGGTGCATTTTGTGGAGTACTAAGCAGCACTTAGAAGGGATGCTCTCACCCAGTGATAGCAACATGGACAGATTTTTTTTTTTCAGCTTTATATACAGGAATTTATTTCATCTTATGACACAGGTACTATTATTATTCCCAATTTACAGATAAGGGAATGGAGACTCTGGGCTCTTATGACTGGTGAGGAGTAGAACCAGGATCTGAACCCAGGTAGTTCATCAGGAGAGGACACAGTCTTAACCTTTGCCCTCCATGCACCTTTTCTTTTAATATTTAAACTCAATTAATGAAGATACAGTGTTATTAATTTCAGAGGCAGAGTTCAGTGAGTCATCAGTTGCATAGAACAACCAGTGCTCATCACATCACGTGCCTCCTTAATGCCCATCCCCCAGTTACCCCATACCCCCACTCTCCTCTCCTCCAACAACCCTCAGTTTGTTTCCTATGATTAAGAGTCTTAGGGTTTTTCTCCCTCTCTGATTCCATTTTGTTGTATTTTTCCCTCCCTTCCCCTATGATGCTCTGTTATGTTTCTCAAATTACACATATGAGTGAGGTCATGGGAAAACTGTCTTTCTTGGATTGACTTACTTCACTTAGGGTTTTTAAAGTGATTTTTAAAGTGATGAGTGAAAACTAGAAGCAAAATTTTGTATGAGTGAAAACTAGAAGCAAAATTTTGTATGCATAATGCACAGTAGGAAGTTAAAATAGTCTTCAAACATATACATTTATATGAACACATATATACTACTAAATTCATCAGAAAGCTGTCTCTGGGGAGCAAGACAAGTCATTATTAGAGATTAGAAAGTTGTGTTGTTTTTTTTTTTTAAGGTGCTTAATTGTTTCAGTTAATAGTATCTTCTGTAAGAGACAAATCTGGAGAATCTCAGTGGTTTAATGCAGAAAACGTTTATTTTTTATTCACATTGCAAGGCAATTAACTTTTTTTTTAAAGATTTTATTTATTTATTTGAGAGAGAGACACAGAGATAGCCAGAGAGAGCATACATGGGGAGGAGAGTGCAGGCCTGGGTCCCAGGACCCTGGGATTATGATCTGAGCAGAAGGCAGATGCTTGACCGACTGAGCCACCCAGGCACCAGCAATGAACATTTTTATGGGCAGGCAGCCCATATGCTGACCCAAGGATTCCATCTACCTATAATAATGACTCATGACGTCACTTGACAGTCATTTTTATCCCAGCCAGTGAGGAAGAAGAGTGGGGGTGCTCAATGAGCTGCACATGGAAGGCTTGCCCCTGTCATGGCTCCCGTTTCTTGGCTGTGCTCTGTGCCCGAGAGGTTGGGAGTGTTAAGTCAAGTTGTGAGCTCTGCAAGAAGAGAAATGAGCTCCATGAACGGTGAACCAGTTTTGCCTGGCTGGCTTTGTCCACCTGCAGAATGCAGTGTTCCCTTTGTTGAGATGTTTGATGCACCCAACTGTCTGCCCGGGGTGCACCTGTCCCCCAACTAAACATTCAAACACACTGAGTTTTATAACAAGCAAACCCAGAATGAGGAAGTAATACATGAGGAATGAATACAGTAACAGTAGTCCAGACAATGCTGTGAAATTCCTATGATTATTTGGAATAAATGTAATCATTAGAGAAATATAGTTTAAAAATAGAGAAATATTTGCATAGTCAGGAATTATTCTAAGTATATACATAAAATCTCTATCTCCAAACTTAATTATGTGCTAGAAAGATTGAATAATTACTAAATAGATAAAATTGCAACTTGGAATGTAATACTTATGACTCTTTTTCTTAGAATTACAATTTGAAAAAATAACAGTGGAAAAATAGATACACTAGAGAAAATCTCTGTGATTTGAGGGAGATGCTAGGTTTGCTAATTATGTGACACTAAGATCAGAACACTTGAATCTCAGTTTCGTAAAAGTAAGGGAAAGTTTTATTTTTCCAAAAACTTCCATAATATACTTATGAGACATTAAGGGTTTATAAAAATAGATGTTCAGGGGTGCCTGGGTGGCTCAGTTGGTTAAGCGACTGCCTTCAGCTCGGGTCATGATCCTAGAGTCCTAGGATCGAATCCCACATCAGGCTCCCTGCTCAGTAGGAAGTCAGCTTCTCCCTCTGACCCTCCCCTTTCTCATGCTCTCTCTCTCTATCTCTCATTCTCACTTTCTCTCAAATAAATAAATAAAATCTTAAAAAAAAATAGATGTTCAACTTTGAAAAGCATGATCAGGAAGGGTTACAAAATTTAAAGTTGATTAACCGAAGGACAAAAAAGAATGACTAGTCTTAATTTTCCTTCAAAATGTGCTGTATTTATGACACTTAACGAAAAACATTTGAAAAATGAGATTATATTTTCATAATTCCCCCAAATTTATCAAAATGCATGTATGGTTACAAATGGATTTTATTTTTCCCCTTCACTTCAAATTAGTGTTGGTTTCAAGCATTATGCAGAAGGATCTTTCTGCTTGGGTGAGATGCTCATGTTTTTCCTTTCTGCTGATTATGATTCATGACAGAAGATGTGGGACTGATTCTGAGTGAAAATGACAAGGACAAATACAAGGGTTTTCCATGTCTCTCCTAAAATAATGATTGATTAAATTCCAAAGAATAACATCATATACAATTGGGTAAGCATCCTGTAATAGTCAGATCTGAACTTTAGAAAATGATTTCTTCTACTGCTGATGTCACTTTACAGTTAGTTATAACCTAGTTAATCTGCACCTCCTTGACTTCTTCTGTGCATTCATAGTTGAAGCTGAAAGTTGGAATAGATCTCTAATTAATTCAGTCCTTCAGTCCTTAAAAACAAAACAAAACAAACAAAAAAAACAGCTCAGCTGAAATATCCCCAAATACCCCAAAATGGAGAGATGAGGTCCAGTTTGCTGTGTGGCTGTGCCTTGTGAGGATGGTCATAATCCCTTTCCACAAGACCACTTAACAGATTTCAGTCAAATGCGTCCATATGCCCTATGCGAAGTAATCAGACACGTTTTGGCTGGGGACAAATGAACACGTTTGGTGTTCATTGCATCTTAGTTATCAATGTAATTTTATAATTTTATATGTATTTTGGTTATGTGCATCCATCCTGTTAATTTTCTTCTGACTCTGCCTGTGGTAAATGGGGAGATTTTATCATACTGTTATTTTATTTTTTTGCATTTTTACTCTTGTCTCTAATTCTGCCTCCTCTTTCATGACGGAGATTGCCCTGGGAGAAGTTTTAATTAGCTTTCTAACCTGGTTCCAGATTGCATGTGCAGAGGGAGAGGAGGTGACGCTCCAGCTCCGGGATCTGCCGCTTGCTTCCGGCCTCGTGACTTCACCCCTCGCTGCTCATCGCACCTGCCTGACGGTTCCCTTCAAGGCACACACGTCCAGAATAGAAGGTTACGGTAATGAGTCATACAAATATTTTGCCACCTGGAGGCTCATTCAGATAGGTACGATCACAGCAACTTGTACATCCCCCGCGTGTACAAAGATTTCTTACACAATCCGAAAAATTGTTAAAATCAATAAATTTAATTAGGTAGAAGCAGCTCTGGGTAAATTAGGATGACCAGCCATATTTTAAGGAAAAGCTCAAATGGATTGGCTAGTTTGCAGAAGGAAGGAAAATTTTGCTTGTTTGTAAGGCAGTATTGGAGACCCATGGCATACTTCTTCTTGGTGTGGTATGTGAGACATGAGTGATACACAGCAGCACTTATAATTTAATATAATTTAATTTAAATACATTGTAAATCTTAATATTAATGTGTATGCATTTTTTTAATGCTTCACCAACCAATAATTTTGGAAATATTTCTAAGCCAGGATTTAAATAAGCAAGCTTATTGGTATTTGGTTTCAGATAACATGAACAGTAGGTGTTGTGCCAAAGAAACATTTTTAAAACTTTGGAAACTGAAGCATTTCGACTCCATCTGTTTGAAAACACAGATAATACAGAATATGTTAATGGCTAGTGTAGATCAATGCATTGATCATTTCACAACCAACAATGCCCTCAGCTTGGAGTATCTGCTGGGGGACCCTTGGGTTAGCTAAAGTCATGGTTGTTACAACAAAAGGATTTGTTCCATCCTTACAAAGGTATAATTTGATGGTCACATAAGAAAGCACAAAGCAACTGCCATGGGCATTATCATTTAGGAAGTCAATATTAAAGGCAGACCATTAAAGTGTCAAATTTCATTTTCCCTGATTTCAAAGAGCTTGACATGCCTACAGAGTTTACTAGGTACTGATCTCGCTTATTAGGTACTGATCTCTCATTCAGAAACGTGCTAATTGGGTATTCAAGGGGCCACACCCACCTCTGGGCTGACTGCCCTATCGCTGACATCTAGTTTGTGATTGACACGGGGCTGTGCCAATGTTCATCTTTCACAGTTGTATCTGCTCACGTCAGCAGTGTAGATCTATCCTTGAAAAGCAAGCTCCCGTCTCCGTTCCCTTTGCCAGACGGTGCAGATGATGATTGAGAACCTGGAGTTAGGAGAGTAGATTAATAATGGTGAGTTGAACTATTTTGGTATTCTGGACAACTGGTTTCAGCATACTGAAAATAGTTTTAATAGTAATAAGAAGCACTTGAAAGACTTGATGAAAGTATTCTTAAGTATTTTCCCAAGTAGGATGACTATTGCAATAGTACAATAAATTACTTTTCCATCATTTTTTCAGACACTAGCAAATCCTTTTACATACTCAGAAGAATGTGCTCAACAGAATTTAGACATCACTTCATATGGCTTCTATAAAGGGGAAAAAATGGAATAATAATACACTTATATCACTTTGTTTAGGAATTAAGTCTCACCATCTAAATATTTTAGAGGGGTGGTTAAATGCATGTTTCTCTTTGGGGGACATGCATATGTAAATTAAGTCCTTGTGCTGATTAACATGGAAACAAAAGGAATCATTCTTTATATAGAGATTTGTTTCATAAGAAAGATGAAGAATTTGAGAGGCAACGTGGGGAGCTTGGGGGGTAGGGAAGGAAAAAAATGAAACAAAATGGGATCGGGAGAGAGACAAACCATAAGAGACTCTTAATCTCGCAAAACAAACTGAGGGTTGCTGTGGGCACTGGGGTAGGGAGAGGGGAGGTGGGGTTATGGACATTGGGGAAGGTATGTACTATGGTGAGTGCTGTGAAGTGTGTAAACCTGGTGATTCACAGACCTGTACCCCTGGGGCTAATAATACATTATATGATAATTAAAAATGTTTTAAAAAAGTAATATCAGACACATTTTCCTTTATGCCTTCTTTTCCTACTGCCTTCTCTTTCTCCCTTATCTCTATCTGCCTGTGATGTGCCCAGGGAGCTGAGACAGTGCCGATAGCTTGCAGGGTCAGCATGGTGAGGAAACTCACATGCTAAGGATAGCAAATTAGAATGACAGAAAGAGCCTGAGTCAGTAGTGACATGGAGAAGGTAACAGTCTATCATCCCTGTAAAATAGACTTCTAGGTCCCTTATTTTAGAAAACCCATGTTTTTTGTTTGCTTCTTTGTTTTGGAAAACCAATATTTAGTCAAGTTCATTGGGTCAAGCTTCTGTTACACGCAGTTAAACGTACACATCAATGTTCCAGGGGTAAGTTATGCTGGAGCCTCAAGACTGTCATGTTCAAAGCTGGGACATTAGACTAGATTAATAACATCCTGAGATTATTCCAATAAAAATGCCTCTTGCCACCCAGTGGGAATCATAACACACAGGCTAGACAGAAAAATACCAAGGGTCCATTACTAGGAATGAAAAACCGAGAGGCTGGGAAAAGATCTTGGCAGGTCATAATTACATAATTTTATTTCTATATTTTTATGAAATGGAATAATACGTAGGATGGATAGCATATAAGAATAGTGAAAGGCTGAAGAAGTAAAATAACGAATAAGGCAAAGGGGTGTCTGACAGCTAATACATCTATTTTGATAACCTTTTTTTTTTAAAGGTTTTATTTATTTATTTGACAGACAGAGATCACAAGTAGGCAGAGAGGCAGGCAGAGAGAGAGGAGGAAGCAGGCTCCCTGCTGAGCAGAGAGCCCGTCCTTGGGGCTTGATCCCAGGACCCTAAGATCATGACCTGAGCCGAAGGCAGAGGCTTTAACCCACTGAGCCACCCAGGCGCCCCTATTTTGATCACTTTTATTTTAAGTAGAAATCCAGGCCAAACTCTTAGTAAATTTCCCTTTCCTGTGAATTTGTACACTTTTAAAAGCTGTGTCTATAATTTAAATAGGTGAACAAGAGATAAGCAGACAGTTTAGAAATCAACCAAATACAACTACTAAATATTTTTTAAATGTAATAACTGAAATGAAAGTCCACAGAAATACCTAAACAACTGTTTACACTTAGCTGAGGAACCAGCTGGTGAACCAGAAAATAGAAATGACATTATTTTCCCCCCAAATTCTATGTTGTTCTGTCACTTTAGAGTTTGAGACAGGAACTGGCTCATGTTTTTGTAATAAAGAGACTCGCTTCATCTCTTCTGATGCATTTTCTTAGGAGTTTATCTTTATGATTCTGGTATTTTAAATATATTTCCTATATTTCCTAAATATATTTCCATACCTTGACTTTATGTTTTAAAGTATAAAATTACAATATCCCACCAGCTTACTTCCAAAATGTATTTTTTAATGCATTTTTGTATATTGTGTTTTAGAACACCTATGACCAACTTGCACAGTTGCGTAGTGTCTGGATTAGAAGAGAATGATAAATGGAAATACATGTATTTCAAAGAGGGTGGGGGGAAGGAAGGAGAGAGGACCCATATATAATAAGTTTAATTTAAAGTTGCACAGTAGTGGAGAGCAAGGCTTGAAGCCTGGCTGCTAGAAGTCTGAATTCTAGTTCCACAACTTACTGTGTGCTCTTGGCCAAATTATCCCTTTTTTATTCTGTTTTATCAGTTTGAAATAGAAAAAAAAAAAAAGGTATTTATCCCAGACTCTCTGCGAGGATTAAATAAATTAAATGCATAATGTAGAGAACATTGCTGACCCGTCTAAGTTCTCCATTGCTAGATGTTGTTGCTGCTGGTGATGCTATACAAGAAGACCAGTGTTTGCTGTTAGGTCTGACAATAAATCACGTTTCCCTCTGCGTTTGTTTCAAGATATGAACTTGCTAAGTTAGTCCACAAAAGCTCACATTCTGATTGCCAGCCAGATTCTATCTTGGCAGCTATGATCAACTGGATTTTGATAGAGT
Source organism: Lontra canadensis (assembly GCF_010015895.1). Lineage (NCBI taxonomy): Eukaryota > Metazoa > Chordata > Mammalia > Carnivora > Mustelidae > Lontra > Lontra canadensis. Next base: position 5,286,703 of record NW_022631038.1, read on the forward strand.
CTAGCCTATATCTGAATGGTTCTTGATGACGCACATGATAGCATATATAGATTAAATGCTCAAATAGGATGAAAGAATTTTCCTGAACTTCCTACTCCTCCACCTTCAAAACCATTTACAGTTATTGGCATTGTGGACATGATTTCACACTTCACCTTATTAGCTATGCCACTTAATTTTATGCCAATTTTCTTTTGAAATATCATAAATTTAAGCTTCTCAGAACAATCACCTATAGAAAGAAGGAATTTTAGATTAGGTTTGGGTGTAACTTAATGCAACTAGATCACTACTTACCTTATTAAGAAATACTTAAAAAAAAAAGAAAGCAAGAAATATGTTAGGAGAAACATAAGATGGTCTCCAAATGTTTTTAGTTGTTGCTTCAGTGGATCAAAATCTGATATTGATTAAACTTTATATAATATAGAATCTCTGTCATTCGTGCTATTACTATAATCTATTAATAATTGCTTATACGTTAAGTTCTGTGGCACAGAATTTCCAAACAGACAATAAAATTCAACCTGGTGAAATTAAAGGTACCACAAATGCTCTTTTTAATTTGCATTTATACTCCCTTTCCTACAAAACATCACCACCGACAACACATTTTATAGAACCAGAAGGGCAAACCTTCTCCTATATGTGGGTAAGTAGCTAAGAGACACCTGCCATTATTTTTCATTTCTTGTCAAATAGACCAACATGAAATTAACTTAAAAAAATCAAAGTTATATTTCTTTTCTGCTGACCAAAGGTTAATAGTCTGTGGTTAACAACTGAATAATGCAATTCAACTAACTTAAAGATAAAGGGGTTAGGACTGTTTACGGAAATGAAAAAAGAAGGATAAAACACTTCATTAGGCATATCAAGAAATTACCTTATCTGAGTATATTTCTTTTATTTGTATGTAAGCATTTAAAAAAGTCATAGTGAGAGTTACTTGATATAGTTACTTTGACATTTTTTGGTCCTAATTGCCCCCATTTTATGCTGGAGGAAACTCAAAATGATACTAGCTTCTCACATTTTAAAAGGGATGTTAACAATTTCCATACTCACTATAAAACACTGGACTTTAAAGAGCCATATGATGTACCTAAAAGGAGGAACTTGATAAAAATAAATTTAAATCCTTTGTTTCCAGTTCTCATACTACTCCATGTACTACCTTGTAATTCTCCATAATTATACTCTCATTTCCTTTTAGGATATGTGCAACAAAAAGGCAAGACTTCACTTCATTTCTCCTTTGTGATTATTAGCATCTGGCACGTAGTAGGCATTCAATATTCAATATCTAATGAATGGATTAATGAATGAATGGAGTAACTGAAACGCCTTTTGTCTAGAGCAAGAGCATGTGTAAATGATCAGTCAGTCAGATACATGTTTTTAAAGGTATCAGAAACATTGGAGAGCAAACAAAAAACAAGTTGGAGACCAGAAAGCTGATAAAAAGAGGGTGTCAGTTTTAGTGGGGTACATCGACTCTCAGTGTGATTCTTGTTCATTAGGAGAATGGAATACAAATCACCAGATCGCAGAGATGCCACTTTCTTTGGAAGAAACTTAATCAGACTTTGTGAAGTTGCTCCACATTTTCGAATGTGAATCTTTATGTGAATCAAGCTTTGTAATTGTAATTGGAAATAATGCTCCAGATTTAATGTCCACTTTGCCACGTATGCCTAGGTAGTTTTGAGACTTGACTTGTTAGGCAGATGTATTTTATTCAGGGAGGCTTGGTTAACCTGCATTATTGGCATACCCGGGAAATTAGAAGTACCTAGACTGCACTGTCTTCAGCTTTTTCTCACCAAGGCAGACTCCAGGGGCTGTAGATTAGCGTGAAGCGTGCTCTCATAATGTATCCCTTTCTGTGGATTTTAACGCAGTAAACAGATTTTTTTTCAGGAGCGGCAAATGGAAGGTATAAAAGTAGGTGGGTAGCTTGTTCAGTGATTGACCTTAAAAATCAAGTGTGTATTTGTGAAAAGTATACTTTCTAAGAACAGCAGATCCTAAGAGGTTTCATGATGGGACAGTTCCAGGAAATCATAAAGGCTCTCCAGTGATCTCAAAATAATGAAGTTCAGCACTTACTGAAATTGCATTCCATGGTTCAAGGTGAAAGTATTGGTTTAAAAAGAATAGGAAATTCCATGCAAACTTTACAGACAGAAACTATTTATAAATCCCTGGAAGCTTCAAGGACTTATTAAAGAAACAATATGCCCAGCAGATTTCATTTCTAGAATCTGATCATATAACAATATTCTATCCTATTCTCTTTAGTTTTTGCTTTTATTTTAGTTATTCTGCTCAATTGTCCCACTCATGTGTTTACTTAACCCTGATGTACATGCAATGTAGTCTAAAGATAGAAAGAAATCAGCCTAAAATAAATGGAATAAATCCTGGCATATACTCTTTCTGACTCTCACCCTGGCCTTTTTATGGTTTTTCTATAGGAAGATGCTGAGGTATAATATAGAAGACTTAACTGTCCTTTTAACTTCTAGCTAACCTGTGGGTAAGGGAATGTTTTATATTTTGATATGATTAAATATACAAATTATCCATGAACATTTAGCTTGGAAAGAGTTCCTTGGTTGTTTCTTCACTGGTTGTTTTTAGTTTTCAAGTTCTATTCTACCTCCTTACTTAGGGCTGCTCTGAGCAATTCAATCTACTTCTAATTTAATCCTTCTGATTATATTGCATCTTTGCTTGTAGGTGTCCTTAAAGATCCAATACAAATTGATTATCTGCCTTTTATATTTAAATCACTGATAGGTTTTGTGGAGATTCTAAATTTAAGAAGATAGGCAATAACACCTACTGAATTATCAGGTACACAAACAGGTGAGTCAGACACTAAAGCAAAGCGACTAGTTCCTTATCAGGTGATACATGATGCACAGAGTCAAATGTTGTAGAAGAAGGATGGTTGAACTAGGGTCTGGGTTAACTTAAATTCCAGGCTCAGTAGCATGAACTTTATTCTGTAGGCAACAAAGAGTTTTTGCAAGTGTTGAGCAGGGACTGTTATCATCAGAAAACTACTACCAGTAGGCAAATATGGCAGCTGTGCGTGGGAAGAAATAATGCAAGTTGTCACTATTTTTACCCTCCATCCACAAAGACGAAAACATGCACCTCCTTTGGAGTTAAGCAAAAATAATCTGCTCCCTAAAATCATCATGAAAAGATCCATCTTTAATGAAGATTTCATAGAGGAAATGGGAGTAGTAGAAGGAGTAGTGAATATTCATCAAGGCTTTTGCTACTCCTGGAGCGCTGCTCATAGGGAATTTGCGTTCATCAGCATCTCACGCTGACCACACCACAATGAGGTGCACACATTTCACAGATGAGCAAACTGATTTCCAGAAAATGTAAACAGCATTCCCAAGGCAACAAATACAATCTTTAAAAGACAGCAGTTCTCTTCTCTCAAAAATGAATCATCACCTTCTCATGGAAATTCCTGCTCTGCCTGTTCCATCCAATTTGTCTGTTGCATTGGAGATTTTTACTGATATATAAGCAAACTGGTATGGATTTGTAAGCCCTGAAGTATAGACGTGGCTAGAGTTACTTTATTTTATCTATCTATCTTTTTTGAGAGAGGGAAAGGTGGGTGTATAGAAGGAGAGGGAGAGAATGTCAAGCAGTCTCCATGCCCAATGGGAAGCCTATGTGGGTCTCGGTCTCACAACCCTGAGAGCACGACCTGAGCCGAAATCAAGAGTTAGATAACGGAATACACCAGCCGGGTATCTCTAGAGTTATTTTAAATTATGATGTAGGTTTTAGTCTATTTTGTACAGAATTCATAAGGTATTTGACAATGTTTCCCAGCTCTGCATGGGACCAAGCTTATCATCTACATTAAAGATCTTGTCAGATTCTTAAGGGAATTTAATTTTAAGGGGGAATCTAGATTTAGAGGATTTTGACTTTGCAGACCACATAGTATTTGAAATTTTACTTCCTATTCTAAGGATTCTCTGAAATAAGCAATGTTGTTTGTATTGAAAGTGACCCCGGTGTGCCTGGGTGGCTCAGTGGGTTAAGCCTCTGCTTTCGGCTCAGGTCATGATCTCAGGATCCTGGGATCGAGTCCTGCATTGGGCTCTCTGCTCAGTGGGAAGCTTGCTTCCTCCCCTCTCTCTCTCTGCCTGCCTCTCTGCCTACTTGTGATCTCTCTCTGTCAAATAAATAAATAAAATCTTAAAAAAAAAAAAAAAAAGAAAGAAAGAAAGTGACCCCAAGTGGCAGACTGTCATCTGAACTGGAGTTAGAGTATAAATTTATGTGAGGAGCAAGGGTTCGGCAGAGAAGGCATGAACTATGGTTCAGACAGAAAAGCTCACCAATGTGGCAAGTCAGTGGAGTTTTCCTTCCGCACCTTGTGTGGTAGGTCCTCAGTCTACTGTCTGTGTTTGCCAGCAAACAAGGAAGGTTAGCAAGGAGAGCTCTCCCAGACTCCTTGGAACAAAATACAACAATACTAAAAAAGCTTGCATGAAATTTGATGATTGACCTGAAGTGCTATTTGGGGAAAAGGATGCCAGTCGGAGGAGAAATTTTCTGAGCTTTCTGGGACAAAATCAAGGCACAGAACGATCAGTTCCTATGTCCCCATCGTCTTCTAAATGAAAATCCGTTCACAGGTTTCCCAATCCTGATAAGCATCAACAGGTGCAAACGGGGAACCTGGGAGCCTCCCTCAGTTCAGCGACTGACTCGTGATGCAGGCTTGGGTCGTGATCTCAGGGTCGTGTGATGGAGCCCTGCCTCAAGCTCTGTGCTGGGCGTGGAGACTGCTTAAGGTTCTTTCTCTCCCTCCTCCCTGGCTATAAATAAATAAATAAATAAAGCAAAGAACAGACAGATTTCCACTGAGAATAAAGCTTTCATGATAATGAAAGGATTCCCCAAAGAGCCTTAATTTTCCTGGAGACAAACTAAATTTAGGAGTTCATAGACTGATGAAGAGAGATTGAAGCTCAGATCTGATGACGGGCTTATTTTGCCCTCAGAGAGCTCCCCCACAGAAGCTATAGTGGCCTGGGTGGACCTACCCTTTACTAGTTTCCAGTCTTGGATCCTGGCAACCACGGATCTGTAGTAGACATTAGTGAAGCCACTAAATTGTTAAACTCACCAAGACACGACTTGGAAATCTGCTAATATATCCAAGCTAAATGTCTTAGAACATACTGCTATTAGTGAGAATACCACCTTGACAGTTTTAGCAGTGCTGCAGGTGGGAACAAAGAGTAGTTTAAGGCATTTCTATCCAGGCAGGGAACTAATTAGAATTTATAATATATAATTTAGGATTGTGGAAACTGCCAAGGGAGGGTCCTGAAGGTGGTCTTGGTAAGAGAGCTGTTTGGCCAAGTCTTTAACAAATGGATCGGTAGGGATGTCCTGAGGCAAACAATAAAGTTATGTATATGGGTATCTGGTCTTATCTTTCCCAGGTAAAGCTTTCTTGTCACAAGCAACAGGGTCGTGCCGACACAGGTAGTTAGCTCTTATAGAATTTCATGGACAGGCACATCCTCAGTTGTGAACAGGAAGAGAATACAACTCCCTAGGCCTAGCATTTCCAGTTCTAATAGTCAGCATCTCCCAACCCTGTTCTCCCTGTGTTTCCACCTTCTGTGCTCTGTCTGACCACCTGCATCCTAGCCCTCTCTGGTTTGTGCATTACTTTACCACTGCATCCAGTAGGAGCCTTTTAAATCTAGAGTCTTTTGTGTTCCTCACTCACCTGCCCAAATTCTCTTTCTGTTTGCTAAAACTGTTAGCTGCCTGGGAGCAGCCCTGTAAACTCCATCTCCTCCTCATCAGGCTGTTCTCTGTTCATCAAATATATCCCAAGTTTCTTAACTGATTGGCAAACTCAGAACAAAGGAAAATTTAAATTGCAATATTAATTTCAAACTATAGAATTAAGAAATAATCATTTGAACATATTGTTATTATATTGATAAAAGTTAAAGTATTAGTTAAGAGTTGGCCATGCTGGAGGAGACATGCACAGTTGTGTGTAAGAAGCAGGTCCCAAGACATGTGTAGATGGATTGCACAGGTTTGGACACGCAATGTCTTCAGACAGCAGTGTAGGTCTTGCGACTGTCAACGGAGAGGAAAAGGAAGGGGCTGTGTACATAGAATTGCAGATCACGTGGCAGTTCTGAGAAGTGTTGACTCGTGGGAATGACCTGAACTAAGGATGCACATTTGAGGAGCCCCCGGTGGGCAGAGATGAGCTGCCAGTGGTACCTTCTCCATGCCTCCATATTGTCTAGGAGCAGCCTGGGGATGTGTGGCTTTCATGGGAATTCGGGGGTGGTCCAAAAGGGCAGTGTTTTTCTGTCAACCATGTTCCTGGCAGCTGCTTCTTTTGAAGGATATTTGAGTGGTAGTTTCCGTGATGGCCACAAAGACACTGCAGGAGGCCACAGATTAATGGAGAACTTTGCATTGGAGGGATAAAGTTGTAGGAAGCAGAGGTACATCGGGGTCACTCAGAAGTGGAAGGATGGGGAACAGTCAGAGGGATAGTGAGCTTGTTAAACAGCATCCAAATCCAGACTTCTATCTCAAGTTATTCTTTTGTCCCTGACTGAAAGCGCTGCCACACTGAGGATATCACCCTGAAGGTGATATAAACAAGTCCTGGTGAAAGTGTTATATACTAGGGAGTAGAGAACAGAGCCAGACCACAAGCTGGGCTGGGGGGATTGTGTTGTTTGCATTGGTAGCTTCTCATTCTCAATTTGTCTTTACAGATGGGAATTGCCTCCAAATAGTAACCCCCCAAATCTTAAAACATAAAAGGATTACTTCAATATCTTAGTAACACGCTTACCGGTAATCCCAGAATGTACTGCACATGATCAGTAAGATCTAGCTATTAATTGATTAGTGACATATGATGCGGAGATTAAGTGAAGCAATTTGGAAATGTATAATATTAGTAGGTGATGAAGTTCCATCGTGGTTATAAACATTTGTTTGGTACCTAATGTGGTAAGTCCTCGAGGACGGAGAGTGAGATTCCAAAATAGAGATAACATCAGGATTCAGACATATGGAAGCAGAAAGACGTATGGAAATGCTCTGCAGGAATTCATAGTCATTTGAGGAAATTTTGGAATGTTCAAAGTTACAGTTAGGTTTCATACCCATCGAATCTAGTTCTATGAGTGGCAGAGTTGGTATCTGCATTACATGGACAGTTTTCCTCTACCGATCTCATTTGGCAAGAAGGAATATTGATGTTTTCATTATTGACTCTGCAGGGGCCACGAATTGAGCTAGTAGTTTTAAACAATTAATATAATGTAAACACTATAAAAGCACATTGAAATTGAATTGTGAGAACATGCATTAAAATGTTAATAGTGCTTGCTTCTGGGTAGAATTCATGTTCTTGAATAATCCACAGCTTTGTAAATTTAAAAGGTCATTACACCAATTCTCTTGTTTTAGAGCTCATTGCCTCTCCTGCTGAGATGGACTTTACAGATAGTTTTCGTTGATGCTGGATGTCGAAGTAAATAATTTTAATTTTAGTATCATCAGAGAGTTACTATACCTACTATGAGTAAGCCTATTCTCATTCAATTGGTAGTTCAGGCTGCAAACTTAAATTGATTTTCCAAAACTAGTCAAGTCAAAGAACATGAATCTCTTGTAAAAGAAGTGAGACAACTGAAGAATAAACACAATTCAAATGTTGAAATGTTTCCAAAGTGTCCAGAATAATAGAAACTACTTTGGGGCCAGCACACATCTGAAGAGATCTTTCCTATCCTAAGTTATTGTCATGAAAGAGTTAATGAGCCTCCAAAAGAGTCAACGATTTAGTATTTTTTTTTTTTTGTAGGTTTAGGCCTGTTAAGCATGATATAAATTAAAACTGCTGTTTCTTGTTTTCTACAGTCAAATAAATGTATTGCGCAACACTGCTAATAGGAAAGACACGCACTTGCCCAAATAGCAGCCTCACTCTTAAGGAACAATGATAAATGTTCTTTCTCTAGCATGAGAAGAGGAAATTGCTTGACTACAAACCATTCAATCTAATACTATTAATTATGTAGAGAATTTCATGATTTAATGAAATTTAGAGAGACTTGAAGGAAGCAATATGATTTAACAGTATAGTGACAATTGGCTAAGGGATGTATCATGTATATTGATTGTATCCATATGTCTAGATACCAGCCTCTGATACATTAGAAGCATGGCCAATGAAAATGCGTATCAGTCATTTTAAACATGAAAAATGTCTTTTTAAAAATGAAACAAGATGGGAGCAGGAGGGAGACAAACCATAAGAGACTCTTAATCTCACAAAACAAACTGAGACTTGCTGGGGCCGGGGAGGGTGGCTGGGATATGGACATTGGGGAGGGTGTGTGCTATGGTGAGTGCTGTGAAGTGTGTAAGCCTGGCTATTCACAGACCTGTACCCCTGGGGCAAATAATACATTATATGTTAATAAAAATAATTAATACAAAATTTTAAATTGAAAAAAAAATGTCTTTTTTAAAGAATAGGAAGCATTCTGCCAAAAAAGAGAAATTTTTGTAAAAGAATTGATTATACAGAAAGACCAAAATATCTAAAAGTGCTTTGTGTATATCAGTTGAACTAGTTCAAGGAGGAAAATTAATTAGAGAATGGTTAGAAGTCGATAGTTGTTTCTTGGGAGTAGATCTTTGACATTTTTGAATTCCCATAGCACTTGGTGCCTTTTGTAGCACATACTAATCTAGCCTTTCGACTAGAGACAAGAGTTATTTATTCTTATGTCTTGCCTCTTAGAAGAACACTTGCAATTAATAGCATACGATATCCATTTCAAAGAGACATAAGTTAAAATTCTTAGCTGATTTACTTAGAATTTTAGGCCTCCAGTTTTCTCATTAAACAAATGGGGAGAGTAATATCTTACAGAGTTTTTCTTTCTCTAAGGATAATGTAGGCAAAGTGTAGGGAATATAGGAAGAACCCAATAAAAACCATTGTACAGAGCATAAGCTACTTCTTTTTTTAAGATTTTATTTATTTGAGAGAGAGAGAGTGTGTGTGAGCAGGGGCTGGCAGAGGGAGAGGGAGAAGGGACTCCCCACTGATCAGGAAACCCTACTTGGGCCTGGATCCCAGAACCCGGGGATTATGACCCAAGCTGAAGACAGAAGCTTAACTGTCTTAACCCAGCTTAACCCAGGCACCCTTACCTCTTTTGTTATATCTATCTGTTATCAGTAGAGTCTAGAAGAATGCCTACTCTATTGAAGGTTTATTAATCCTTGGCCAAAAGAATCTGTATAGAAATTAATAATGATATAATTTAGAGAGTTAATGTTTACCATTTACATACAATATATTAAAGCATCAGTATATGAAATAAATAGAAAGGTATGCCATAGCCTTTATCTTTAAGAAATGATGATAAAATAATGCATTATTTGGTTTAGGATTAGCTGCAAATAAAAGAAAACAAAAATTAAAAAAAAAAGAAAATTTAAAAAAAGAAAACAAAAATAAAACAGAAATAATTTATATAAGGATAGAAGCTTATTTCTCTCTTACAAAGGATTTCAGGGTTAGGTGATCCAATGCTGGGATGGCACTATATGGTGTCAATGACTCAGCCTCTCATTTTATTCAGCTGTGTGCAATCCTCTTTTTGCAGACTCACCTCATGGCCCAGAATGGCTGCTCTGGATCCGGCCATTACATCTGCATGTTATCCAATGGAAAATAAAGAAAGAGTACAGAAATGCACATGCATTTACATGTGGAATGACTTTATGACTTATAGGATATTATTCTTGAAACCCCCTGGGCCAGAATTTAGATGCATATCCACACTTAACTAAAAGGAAGACTGGTAAATATTATCTTCCTCTTGGGTACCGCATACTCAGCTCAAAATCAGAATTCCATTATGAAATGGAATGGGAAAATGAGAATTAGGGAATAATAAGCAGTCACTGAAGTATGTATACACACACACACACACACACACACACACATTTGTATTCATAATCACATAAAGAAACCTTTTTTCACTTAAATAAAGAAATCCCAGGATGCTTGGGTGGCCTAGTCAGTTAAGTGTTCAAGTCTTGATTTTGGCTAAGGTCATGATCTCAAGGTGGTGAGATCCAGCCCTGCATTGGACTCCATGCTGTGCATGGAGCCTGCTTAAGATTCTCTCTCCCTTTGCACTTCCCCTACCTCCTCCAATAAATAAATAAATAAATAAGCAGAATCCCAGTACCAAACATTGACAATGCCTATTCTTATGGGAAGAGGTGATGGTGCTCAATTACTTTTGTATTTTCAGGTGACCTTCATAATGCAACATTAATTTAGTAATGGATGCAGGGGTCTGTATTGGTTAGGGGTATTTCCACTCTAAGTAACAGAAATGGAACCATCTCCTAGGCACTATATGACTCTGTTAATTTACTTGTTGCATTTATTACTGCTTAACGTGATTTTTATCTTTAATTTACCTATTCTTTTACTTTATGGTCTCTTCCTCTAAGATGTTCGTTCCATGAGAGCAGAGAAACCATCACTCACTTTCCATCTACGGGTCTCACACCTTCAAGACTGCCTGGAAAATAAAAGAACCTACAGATTCGTTGGATAAATTGCATTTTAATTATTCTTACAAGGCTTCCTTCCCAACTAGTTTCTGAGTGTTCTAACTTCAGAAGCTCTGCTGGCTTACCAGTTCTTCCACTCCATTCCTAGCAGAGGGCTGCGTACTCAAAATCAAGCGGGTTGTGGGATGGGAAGTCAGGTGGACCAACAGTGAATGTGAGTCAGAGTTGATAAAAAAGAATTATTTTAGGAAATTAATAGTAGATACATCTTTAGATCCCCCAAACAGAGTCCTTCAAAAGTCCTATATGGCCAAATGCATACTAAAGTTGTTGTCTAAAGGACATATATGAAATAAGCTAAAATATGTAAATACCGTATTTTTTTAATACACTATAGTAAATATAATAGGAATGTTAATGCCTAGTACTAGTACTTCCAATGTCTATCCAATTATTTTGTATTCATTGTGTTTTCTCAAACGTGAGGGACTCTAGACTTGCATCTAATGGTTGTGAAGCTACCTGATGAGGACTTAAACGAGAAGTCAAAATTAGGGACAAGTCAAGATGCTGTGAAGGCTTCAACAGTGACCCATTGTTCAGAGATTGCTCCTTTAAGCTAAAGAGGTGACTGCCACACAAGATACAATTTCTATTCCTTGAGCAAGTGTGAGTTAAAACTTATGACTTGTCCTGAGTGCAAATAATCAGTTTGTTTATTACGGACTTACCAGGTTATTATCAAACTTATGAGATACTGTACTCAATTCCCCTATTTTTCATAACTGTAGTTTAAGACATCTCACACACACTTACCAAAAGATTGTATTATAAACTCTCCCTTAGGGTAATACCTACTGATAAAATCAACATTATCAACTTATTATGCTTCTACTCTTTCAATCGACTTTGTAGCAATGCTTCCAATTTAATCAGTTCAAATCATCGGATCTTATCAGGAGTTTTGAATCATTATTCTTTTAAAATACTTCTAAATATCTACTACTGACTAATAAAGAAAATTAGTAATAAATTATATTTTGACACATTCCTCTTTAATATTGGTTTATCTCTACTGAGAAAGTGGAACTCCAGTTCTTTCAGAAACTGGAACTCTAGTTCTTCTGAATGGTCTGGACTCTCTGAACCTCTGTTTTCCTGGCTGTCACTGTGCGAGAACCAGCTATAGACAGAACCTGGACAGACAACGGGGGTTTAATGTTGCCTTTTCTGTTCCTTTGTTCACCAGGAGTTGATTTCGCAGAGCCTTAATGCCCTTCTCTGCAAAAACAAGTCTATAATGATAATTAACTAATAAGCATGTTATTGTAAGGATTAAAGGCATATAGGGCTGATAAAAAATATGGGTACAAAGTAAGTGCTCAATAAACACTACTTTTAATATCATGTCATCACATCCTTCTGTTATCTCACGAGAAGATCTTTGGGAGAATAGGTGCATACGTGGGCTTAAAGTGTTAAAAATATCAGTGTGAAGGCATCTAGGTTGTCACATTTAAGTGAATGTGTATATATAGCATTTGCATTATATATGCAGGGACCGGATCTCTTTACGTGGGTGCGTTCATTTTAAGGATCTGACACTACTAAAAAGCAGTGATTACCATTAAAATATAAATGTATCTTTCACTTTTGAAACAAAGCCAGTGCAGTTCTTCTAAGAATATGCTTCTATTTTTACGCAGTGGAAAGATAATAAAATATTCCCAGGAAGGAGGGAGAAACAAAACTGCTTAATAACATAGATTCCCTAAACCCAGGGTGGTTTTACTCTCACAAACCCCCTGCCCTTACATCAACTTTGTTTTGTTTTGCTTTTTCAGTGTTGCATAGGCTTACATTTTCACAGAAGACCTGCATTTTTTTAAACACCATACCACAAGTCTCAAGTATCAGCTTTTCTACTCTACTCACAAATACTATGTCTCTCTAGGAAAAGAAACAAACATGGCTTCATTTGCAAAAAGCTCTCCGTTTTTCAATTTAAACAATTTAAAATCTCTCCTATTTTCCTAACATGGTTAATGTGGCCACTAAAATAAGATCTTCTTTTCAAACTTGAAGATATGACATAGGTCAAATCAATAATAGTGACATTATTTCTTTAAAATTGTTATTCAAATACCCATCTTCCATTTTAGTAAAAGATTGAGACATCTCTTTTCAGAATATGATAGCTTATCTGATAAAGGCATGGAATTCAGCTTACTTATAGATATATTCTCTAGAAAATTACCTCAAAGATAATTTGAAAGTGAATTAAAGTCATTTTGTAAAACATGCTTAGAATGTTTTCTTACCGAAGACATGGCCCTTTCTGTTTCACACTTTCTTGTTTACTTTTCCAAGCACTATGTTGTGTATACTATTTAAATTTTAAGCTCATTTTCAAATATCTAAGGCCATAAAAATTTAACTTGGCCAAGCTGGTTGATTTTCACAAAATTTTATCTTTATGTACATAGCAAGCACTCTGAGTTTCTCTAAATAAGCAGGATGATGATATATCACCAAAGATGTGAACATCTAAAGGTTGAGCAGGCTGTTTGGATGTAAGACTTCTTCCATGTAGAACACCAAAATTTGTGCTAGTTTCTGCCCTTTAATTGAACATTCCACAAAGCAGTTCCTTACTTCTCTATCTTTATCCTAATGAGACTCCTGTATCAATATTTTCCAGTGTGTCTGCTACTTTCCTGCTATGCCCATGTTAGCAGGATTAAGTGAATGATGTATGATAATATGAATGTGTCTATTTAAACCCAGGCTTTGGTTGGGTAATAAATATGCCATCCATTCCCTAAATTTTACACACACTCCAGCCTCCCCCAAGCCCAGCCAACCAGAGATATAGTCTCCATAATTATGGTTTTGTCTCTTTGAGTGTATGGTACTAATAGAATTATACATAGATAAACATTTGAAGCTGGCTTCTTTCCCACAGAATATTATCTTAGTGATGCAGCCAACTTCTATATCCCAAAAGGCTTTTCCATTTTTGTTTAGTCATCCATGGTATAGCTGTTTCATAATTTATGTATCCATTCACCCAATGAACCACATCCAAGTTGGGGCACCTGAGTGGTGCAGTCTGTTGAGCTTCCAACTGTTGGAAGATCGGCTTAGGTCTTGATCTTAGGGTCATGAATTCAAGCCCCACAGAGGGTACCATGCCGGGCATGAAGCCTAGTCAAAAAAAAAAAAAAAAAAAGTCCAAGTTGTTTCCAGTTTGGACAATTGTGAACAGAGCTCTATAAAAGATAAGTGCTGGTATGAACATAATTTTTATTTCTTTGGGCCAAATACTCAGGAGTGGGAATTTTGGCTAATATAATAATTATATTTTTAACTTCATAAGAACTGACAAATTATTTTCCAGGTTGTAAGCATTTGCACTTCCATCAGCAACGTGTGAGAGTTAGAGTAGATCTGTGTTCTCGTGAGTGCGTCCTATCGCCCGTGTGTTCTTGTTCAGGCATTCTAACCGGTGTGGTGTTGTGTATTATCCTGGTTTTAATTTGCATAGCCATAGTGGTTAATGATGTTAAACATCCTTTCAGGTGTTCTCATGCTTTTCATATATACTGTTTGGTGAAGTATTTGTTTAATTTTTGTTTTTGTTGTTCATAGATTTGTTTTTCCCTGTTGAGTTTTGAAAGTTATTTATGTATTTTGGGTACAAGTCCACTGTCAGATATGTAATTTCCAAATATTTTCTCTCAGTCTGTAGTGAGTCTTTTAATTCTTTTAACAGTGTCTTTCACAGAACAAAAACAAAACAAAGTGTTTATATTTTAAAGATTTTATTTATTTATTTGACAGAGATCACAAGTAGACAGAAAGGCAGGCAGAGAGAGAGAGAGAGAGAGGAGGAGGAAGCAGGCTCCCTGCTGAGCAGAGAGCCCTATGTGGGACTCGATTCCAGGACCCTGGAATCATGACCTGAGCTGAAGGCAGAGGCCTTAACCCACTGAGCCACCCAGGTGCTCCCAAAGTGTTTATATTTTAAATCTAATTTATCATTTTCCCTTTATGGATTATGCTTTCAGTGTGTCTACATACTTTTTTGCCAAGCCCAGAATACAAAGATCTTTACCTATGCTTTCTTCTAAAAAATTATAATTTCACGTTTTACATTCAGATATATTCTCTGTTTAGAGTTAATTTTTGTGTAATGATAATGATGAAGACTTAGGTCAAGTTCCTTTCTAAAAGTTTTTTTGCATATGGATGTCCAAATGTTTCAATACAGTTTGCTGAATTATATTCTTTCTCCACTTAAAAATACTGTGTATATCTACCTTTGTCAAAAAGTGATCTGTCCTTTAAGATTTTATTTATTTGAGCTTTCTGCCCGTGGATGCCACTGAGTAAGCATCGGTAAAGTCTCCCCTCCCACTACCATCATGTCTAAATCAGAGCCTCCCAAAGAGCCTGAACAGCGGCAGAAGCTCTTCATCAGAGGGCTGAGCTTTGAAACAACCGATGAGAGTCAGAGGAGCCATTTTGAGCAATGCGGAGCACTTACGGACTGTGTGGTAAGAAGAGATCCAAACACCAAGAAAAACTTTGGGTTTGTCACATATGTCCCCGTGGAGGAGGTGGAGGCAGCCATGAACACGAGGCCACACAGGTGGATGGAAGAGTTGTGGAGCCAAACAGGGTTGTGTTAAGAGAAGATTCTCAAAGACCTGGTGCCCACTTAACTGTGAGAAAGATTTGTTGGTGGCATTAAAGAAGTCACTGACGAACATCATCTAAGAGATTATTTCGAACAGTGTGGGAACATGGAAGTACCTGAGATCATGACTGACTGAGGCAGTGGCAAAAAGAGGAGTTTTGCTTTTGTAACATTTGATGACCAGGACTCTGTCAACAAGAATGTCATTCAAAAATCCCATCCTGTGAATGGCTACAGCTGTGAAGTAAAGAAAGTGCTCTTTAAACAAGAGATGGCTCATGCTTCATCCAGCCAAAGAGGTCGAAGTGGTTCTGGAAACTTTTGTGGTGGTCGTGGAGGTGGTTTTGGTGGGAATGACAACTTTGGTCATGGAGGAAGCATCAGTGGTCGAGGTGGCTTTGGTGGTAGTCGAGGTGGTGGTGGATATGGTGGCAGTGGGGATGGCTAGAACAGGTTTGGTAATGATGGAAGCAACTTTGGAGGTGGTGGAAACTATAATGGTTTTGGCAATTAAAACAATCAGTCCTCAAATTTTGGACCCATGAAAGGAAGAAATTTTGGAGGCTGAAGCTCTGGCCCCTATGGTCGTGGAGGCCAATACTTTGCCAAACCATGAAACCAAGGTGGCTATGGTAATTCCAGCAGCAGCAATAACTACAGCAGCGGCCGAAGGTTTTAATTACTGCCAGGAACAAAGCTTAGCAGGAGAGGAGAGCCAGAGACGTGAAAGGGAAGCTACAGGTTACAACAGATTTGTGCACTCAGACAAGCACAGTGGTGGGGCCTAGCTGCTACAAAGAAGACATGCTTTAGACAATACTCATGTGCATGGGCAAAAAACTCAAGGACTGTATTTGTGACTAATTGTATAATGGGTTATTTTAGTTTCTGTTTTGCGGAAAGTGTAAAGCATTCCAACAAAGGATTTTAATGTAGATTTTTTTTTTTTTGGCACCCATGCTGTTGATTGCTAAAGGTAATAGTCTGATCATGATGCTGAATAAATGTGTCTTTAAATTTTTTTTAATTTTTTTTTTTATTTGAGAGAGAAAAAGAGAGAGTGAGCAAGTACATGAGTCAGTGGCTTAACCCACTGAGCCACCCAGGTGCCCCAAGATCTGTCTTATTTTTGTGGATCTATTTTTGGACTCTATTGATGCATTTGTTGTTTCCTTTATCAATAACATCTTGTCTTGGTTACTGTACCTTTTCAAAACACAGCTTTATCAAAGTTTAGTTGAAATTTAAAAAAACGCAATGTATTCAATACACATCTAATTCAATGAGTTTGGAGATAATGCATCTATCCATGAAACCATCACCCAATCAAGATAATTAGCATATCTATCCCCTCCAAAAGTTTATTCCTATCTGAGTGTGTGTGTGTGTGTGTGTGTGTGTGTATCTGCATGTGTGTGTTTGTGTATAGGCAATGGGTGCTAGCAAAAAGAGACTCCAGGGTCTTCCACATGAAGCTTCAACACTGACCAAGACAGAGTCGTTGAAGATAAGAAATTGTATGGCCTGGAGTGACAGACTTGATAATGTGACTAAGCCTCAGTCATACCATCTTCTGTAAAATCTTCCATACATTATAGTGTTATCTTGGGCACCTGGGTGGCTCAGTTGGTTGAGCAACTGCCTTCAACTCAGGTCATGATCCTGGAGTCCAGAGATCAAGTCCCACATTGTGTTCCCTGCTCAGCTTGGGGTCTGCTTCTCCCTCTGACCTAAACCCTCTCATGTGCACTCTCTCTCATTCTCTCTCTCTCAAATAAAAAAAATCTTAAAAAAAAAAAAGAAAAGAATAAATATGAAGGACTCAGCACAGTTCTTTCTATGTATTTATCACTCTGTAATATTATTTGATGACTCAATTTGATGACTCAATTAATTATTATTACGATTACTTTTCCCATTTCTATTAGTACTTATCACATTAGCCACACCGGAATGGGTGTCTAGGTTCCAGAACATGGGACTGTAGTATTAAAAAAAAAAGAAAAGGAAAAAAAAAAAAACAAAGAAAAAGAAAAGAAAATGGATTATTAAAGGTGTCAGTACAGTAGTGTATTTATGCAGATAACTAACAGAATTATTTTTCTAATGCAAGCATGTAGAAACAAAACTGGTCTTCTGCACTGAGAAGTGATGAGCACCATTTTGCCTGTGAGAAGAGATGACGGTGGTGCTTCTTGTGTCTACCAAGAAGCGGCAGCAGCCTCTCCTCTTGTTTCCTTGCTCACAATCCTGACTTAAACTGTTGGTTTCAGAAGGTCAGCTGCTTCTAGAGAGGCTAGGACCCTTCTTCAGCCCAGTGGAGTAAATCTTGATTAGTCTAAGCTAACCACAGCAATTGAAATCACACTGCCAGTGATAATTTGAATAACTTTGTGGCAGAATTTTGATGAATGATACATGAAGAAAAATATGTCTGACCATTGGATTTTTGGGTTGATTCTGTAGCATTTTACTTAAAAAAACAAGGTAGAAAGTAGTGATCTGCTCTTTTCTGGCTTTGGGTAATTGTAAGAGAATATATTGTGTAGGGGTGTTGCAGCCATGTTTTGACTGAGAAAACAAGACTTGTAGCCACAGCTACAATGTACTGGGACTGGCAGAGTGGAAGGATAGAAAGACTGTGCTTTAGCTGATGTCATTAGCAGCTCAGTTACTAGTCCTGAAACAGCTCAACGACTGGTATTCCTATGTGAGGTGACTCTTCATTACTTAAGCATCCTTTTAGAAAAATAAGCCTATGCAGGGAAAATCAAGGTTGAATGAGAATCTCTTGGTTAAATGAGTGAAATATTTAGAGGCCGTTAGAAAGAAAGTTCTGCTCCTGAAGATAATAAAGTGTAGCCATCTGCTTTATCACTGGCATTCTGTATAGCTGGTTCATATACTTGTCTCTCTAGGATTTTACATTATTTTTAATGTTACGTTTGCCTAGAATAAATATAAAACATGTCTGATACTGATAGATGGTAGGTGGTTGTGAAGAAACTGTAGTCACATAAGGAGTGAAGAGTAACCACATTTCTAAAATTTGTAGAATCCTTCCCTGCTACCAATTATTTTTAATTATATATTTCCTAGAGATTTTCATTCACTGAGTCTCAACCGTTTTAGATTGTTGCCTTAGGATGGGGAAAATGTCTAATTAGGATCATGTTCCTCCCTAACATTTTATAGTTCTCCTTTTTAAATCTTTTTGTTACCTGAGGCTTTATAAGACACCTCGTATTAGATTTTTTTCATGGTAATATAGATGAAGATAATCTATGTGACATTTATGCTTGTTGCGCAGTCCAAACCTTGTTCCTGCAAGACACAGAACTGGTAAGTTGTTCAGAAAACTGTGCCTTTCCTGGAAAAGCAACTTGGTGTACATCACAGGCAAACTAACAGAATGTCTATGTATTCATTTTGGTGTCAGGGTGATAAGGGTTCAGACCAACTTCTTATTCTTACTGTGAAAATGGACAAACTTTTTGTGACTCTAAAGTTGCTCTCATCTGTAATCATGGGACAGTGATAGAATTCAGGCCCTACTTTTCAGAGTATTTGCAATTCCCTTTTCTGTATCAGTTATTTTTTTCCACTTAAATTCAACTTTTTTCAACCTTCCTTTCATGTGTTCCATATATTTCTTCTATACATTGTTAGCTGCCCTTTACACATTTTTCCTATAAGATACAAAGATCATTTTCCTTTTTTGTAGCAGTGTCTTCCAGTTATTCAAGGAACAATAAAGAATCAAGAAAAGGTGTAATAGAGAATCAAGAAAGAACATAACAGGGGCACCTGGGTGGCTCAGTCGGTTAAACAACTACCTTTGCTCAGGTCATGATCCCAGGGCCCTGGGATCCTGTCCTCCAAGGGAGAGGGTGTCCCTGCTCAGCGGGGAGCCTGCTTTTCCCTTTGCCACGCCCACGACTTGTGCTCCTTTGCTCTCTCTTGCAAAAATAAATTAATTAAAAAAAAAAAGAAAAAACATAACCGATCATACAGAGTAATAAAAACTTCAGCTACATTTCTAGGGATGTCAAAGGGTAATGTTAATATTTGATTAGAAATATGGTTTGGGATATTGAGGCATCTGTAAAACTGTTTTCTAATTATGAAGTCTCTTTAATAAGTTTAATTCACTAAGTTACAGCTTTTGATCATCATTATTTAAAATAATAGAATCAGTGACTGAAAATTATAGTTTGAACTTTAAACATTTATCATTATGGGGCACTTGGGTGGCTCAGTGGGTTAAGCTGCTGCCTTCGGCTCAGGTCATGATCTCAGGGTCCTGGGATAGAGTCCCACATTGGGCTCTCTGCTCAGCAGGGAGCCTGCTTCCCTCTCTCTCTCTCTGCCTGCCTCTCTGCCTACGTGTGATCTCTATTAAAATAAATAAAATCTTTAAAAAAATTATCTTTCTAATGATTCACTTTCCTAATTGTGTAAATTATCTGTTTTTCTTTTTTTTTTTTTAATTAGAAAACCAGTAGAAAGTGGGGGGCAGTAAAATGAGGAGAAAATAGCAGATGGTGAATGCAGACTTTGACTGACAAAGGAGACCATTAAGGCACTGAAGTCAGCATTAAAATCTTGGTGAACCATTTTGAAAAGTAAACTGGCAAAAATAATAGGTGGCCATGTTCTTAGGCTGGTAACGGAAACTCTTTGCTCACAATCTCTTTGATATTCAGGAATCGTGTAGCCATAGGCTATGTTCCTCAAGGATACAGGGGCATTGGTAACAGTGACATGGAGCAGTCATTGAAAATCCACTAGATTTAAGCTCTACTTTTATAGGTTTGTAACCCTAAGATACAAAGGGAAAATGCACACAGAAAGAAAAGCTGATCAATATGTTTTAATTTCCACATTATAACTAATGAGGAAAGGAATGATAGGCAGAATATGGTCTCATGCATTGGCAAAGAGAAACTTTCCTAAAGAAGTTCTTTTTTTTTTTTTTCTTAAATATAAACTTTGAAGGTAAAAAGAAGGTAAGAAACCTGGATTAGATCAAAGAACTTTCCAAAGGAAGGGAAGATTTTCTTGTTAGGCTTTAATATGAGAATGAGATTATGATGTCAGAGAATGTTTGCCATATTGAAATATTTGTGTGGTACAGGGAAACAAATGATGCTTAGGAGGAAATCTTTTTCAACCCTGGACTAGGCACTTATATTTACTGATATCCCATAAGGAGGCTATATACATATTTTAATTAAAAAAGTGGCTTGATCAAATGCAGTTTGGGTAGAATAGATTGAATCCTGGGAAGAAGACTTTCAGGTCAAAGAAATATTCATCATTCCCTAAACAAGACTGGTTCAGACTGACACGATTAAGTCATAAGAAGTATCTGGAAGTTACATAAACACGAAGTCTTTTAATTTCAGAATCTAATTTTTATAATCACTATTATTCCTCTTTTGTATTTTGATTCTTTCCTTTATTTCTCAATCATGGGTAGTTAGGCTTACAAGTTTAATTCTGCAGAAAGAAACATGACTGCCTCTTAGAAAAATCTAGAAACATGCTCTTAATACACAGCCTTAATTCTCTTCACGAATTTCTTGACTACCATTCTGGAAACTTTAGGAAACAAAGTAGTTCAGTAGCATAAAATGTTCTCATTTCAATTATTCCGATGCTTTTATGCTCTATTATATATGTCATTCATGGATAACAAATCAGGAAATTATATAAATTCTTTATTTGGACTGGTAATTTCTTTTATGAACTGTGGTCCTGAGCTCTTCTGGTCCTATTGTCCCCATCCCTCTCTCGTTTCCTCAAGTCCTCTCTGTCCTCACTCAGTCACCTTTAATCCGACTTGCTATTGCACTGAGAGAGGGAAGAAACCAGACAGGCGCCTCCAGTGTTCCACCACACACTGTCCCATCTCCAAGCTCTGAACCCGGGCTTCTCTGGAGCGGGCCTGCCTACGAGCACTGCGCATGCGCTCCTGCCCAGGGGAGGACTGTCTCCTTACTCTGCCTTTCTCAATCTCTCTCCAGGAACCTTCCATGAACATGTTTCTCTCAACTCAAATAAAAAACTATTTATTTGAATGCTATTTTTTCCTCTAGTATGGCTCCAGTTCTTTGTTTTCTTTACCTTAAATCATGCCTTCAAACAGTCCCTTGTATTGGCTGCTGAAATCTATCACATTTTTGTCCCCTCACACAACTGGAAGAGATCTTATCAAGGCTCCCAATTATTCCATATTGCTAAGATTTTCCCATGGCATTTTTGTGGTACCTCTGTGAAAAATCAGTTCACCATAAAGGTAAGAGCTTATTTCTAGAATCTTTTTTTTTTTTTTTAAGATTTTGTTTATTTATTTGACAGAAATCACAAGTAGCCAGAGAGGCAGGCAGAGAGAGAGAGAGGGGTAAACAGGCTCCCTGATGAGCAGAGAGCCCCATGCGATGGGAGGCTCGATCCCAAGGCACTGAGATCATGACCTGAGCAGAAGGCAGAGGCTTAACCCACTGAGCCACCCAAGCGCCCCTTATTTCTAGACTCTTAATTCTATTCCATTGTTTGGTATAGCTATCCTTAGGTTAGTATCATTCAATCTTGATTACCGTAGGGTTGCATTAAGTTTTGAAACAGAGTCATGCAAATCCTCCAACTTTGTTGTTGTTTTTTGCAAGATTGTTTTGTTTATTCTGGGTCTCTTGCATTCCCATATAAACTTAAAGATCAGTTTGTCAGTTCCTTCAAAAATTGCCATTTGAGATTGTGATAGTGGTTTTGTTGAATATATAGATCAGCTTGGTGAGGATGGTCAGTTTTACCCAGTGAACATTCTGGGTCATGGTTTCTAGCATCTCTTAAAACAAAAAGCCCTTAGTACCACAAAGATACTCAATATTCAAATACAGTCCTGTAGTTTAGTGATACAAAGGGAAAAAATCCTCTTGTGTCATGTTCAGAAAAACAGCAACAGATTCTTCAGAGACAAACTCTGAATCAACCTTCAAAACATAACATAGTCCTGAATAAAATGCTCAGCTGCTCAAGCCAAACCACCCCTGATTAGGTCAAGAGTGACAGTTTTCCTATTTCCACAAGAAAAAGGATTAAATGCGTTTCCCATTAATTTAGTTAAACAGCACTTTCAAACTCGTTTTCTCATAAAATAAACATTTTTTATACCCCAAATAAAATTGGATCATCTACTTCTAGTAGAATGTGCAGGGCACAGTTGAAATCTTTCAAATGTCTACACTTTCAGGATTCAAAATTGTGGTTTTATTTTCAAATGCACAAACATACAAATGCCTTCAAAGATGTATAATGAATTTTGCCACATGAAGATCAGGAAGTATTGCTGGCCAGAGAGGTAGACTATGCATTCAGTGTGTTTGAGAAAATTCATGATGTAATCATTTTATGCCCCTTTCTCTTCTATATCACCAGAGTCAGGAGGTGTATTCCTTTTAACCAGCTTAAGTCTGTTATTTAAAGAAAACCGTAAAGGAAACTTAGAATAGAAATGAGTTAGTTTATTTTCCTTCATTTTTTTTCAGGGATCACACAAGGCAGAAACTCATTATTTGCATGAATGTTGCTTGCGGGGAAAACTAGACTTTGGCTTAAGAATAAGTCTGAGGGACATCTGGGTGGCTCAGTGGGTTAAGCCTCTGCCTTCTGCTTGGGTCATGATCTCAGGGTCCTGGGATTGAGCCCCACATAAAACTCTCTGCTGAGCAGCGAGCCTGCTTCCCACCCCCCTGCCTGCCTCTGCCTACTTGTGATGTCTGTCTGTCAAATAAATAAATAAATAAATAAACCTTAAAAGAAAGAAAGAAAAAAAGAAAGAAAGAAAGAAAGAAAGAAAGAAAGAAAGAAAGAAAGAATAAGTCTGACTTGTTCCAATGTGAAAATAGCTGCTTGCTTGAATATCTGAAGTTTTCCATAGAGCAAAGTAGAATAGTCTTGAGCCTGGAAAATTATCATAGCAGATGTCAAAATCCTCAGTAATTTCCCAATGAAGCATCTAATACCGATCAACATGGTTTCCTGGCGAAACTGCCAGGAGGAATTAGGAACAAAGCATACCCCAAAGATACCTAAACAAATTAGCATGTTGTACAAAATTATTTGATAGAAACCAATTACATTCTGTTATTTTTCTGCCAAAGATTATAATTTTAGTTTTAGAATAGTTCATATGAAGCCTTTTTTGAGACAATAATTAAATACCAAGCCTAATTGTCTATTAAGGACATATTTTGTCTGTGGTAATAAAACCAAATTATCAGTGTTTAGACCTATCAGGGGATTCTTCTGAGTTTTCAAGTGTTATCCAAAGGCAGTTTCAATAAATTTGTTAAGGACAATGCTTGTTTTATAGCAAACACTGTAGAAATATATAGTGAAGGACTGATTAATGCAATAAATAAATCAATGCACATCGATAAATTGAAATTATATGCTGAGGTCATCATATCATCTATCATATCACAAAAGCAGGACTCATCAATGAAGGGTTTGTGGTCTTCGATATTCATACAATCTAGTGTTAATAATCTACTGCTCTTAAAAAGCTTCTACAGTGCTTACATTTAAGGAGCAATTTTTAAAAGAAAGCAGGAAGAATTTTCTATAGATTTTGAAAAGCAGTGTTTAGAGGACTGGCACTGTAGTCTTGCAGATGGGATTTGAATCCTGACGCCATTGTATAATCGGTTTGGCTTTGGGCAACTTAATCAACCTTTCTGAGCCATAGGGTCCTCATTTTTAAAATGAGAATAGCATTAATACTGAAACTTAACCTTGAAATTGTCTCTAGCATTAAGTGAAATAATGCATATAAATCATTTAGTGTTATGCCTGATACAAATTGCATATTTAATGGAGTTTAGATGTTAATTTTAACATTTTAATTGTTCCTTGCAGTACTTTATTTTGGTAGAAGTTTTGTCATCATAAATACATTATCAAATGTATTTTGCTACAGAAGATGAATTTAAATTTCACTGGTCATAAACATGGGTTTAACATACTATAAGAACCAAATGACATTTTGTGATATGCTATGTTAAAAATGCATTTTTCTTCCCTCTTGCTTCAAACCATTGTCAAATTATTGTAAATTTAATTTGTTACTGCCTTTTTATCCATCTGGCATTTTATTTCTCTCACTCCCATTGTGTTGAAATGAATGGTCATATTAAGCTATATTCTCAGGATTATGCATGCAAATATATGACTTACATTAACAAGACTAATGATTTTGACTCCATATTGCTTTGATAATAAAACCAAACAAAACCCCTAACATTATTATGGATAACTACTTTGTGAGGAACAAACACATTGTTGTATTAGAATTGAAGCAAGAAGTGAAAATGTTTTAAGCTATTATGGTATCACAAAGCAAACCAGATATAAATGTTTTAATAATGAACCTATAATTAATGTTATGTTTTCAGCTCTTTTTTTATACCTGACAGAGTAGCAAACCTGGGAACATGCTGGCCTGTGTCCAAAGTCCTACTGTTTTGTTTTTTCCCCTACGTATTTGCAGAATGATGTATTTTGCTAAATATTAAATTATAAGATACAGAATCAAGCTTGTTACCCAAATGTTAGAGCCTGAATGTTTGTGTGCCCTTAAATGTGTATGTTGAAATCCTAACTCTTAGGATGATAGTGTTGGGGGTGGGGCTTTTGGGGGGGGTGACTGTGTCATGAGGGTGGGGCCCTAAGAAGGGGATTCATGTCTTTATGAGAGAAGCTCCGTGGGTATTTTTCCCTCCCTTTCACCATGTGACCAGGAATAGAGCCCTTATGTGACCACACTGGCCCCCTGATTTCAGACTTCCAGGCTCCATGCTGTGAGAAACGAGGCCTGCTGTTTGTAAGTCACAGTCTGTGGTATTTGGTGAGAGAGCCGAAACAGACTAAGATACAAAATGTCAGAGATCTGACATATTATGAATAATTACATTGCCTTTCCCTATTATAAGATGCTATGTCTTGGAAAGTCTTCTCAATTCTTGCTTTCTTTCTCACAAGTCCTCTAGGTATGCAAGAATACTGACCTTGCCCCCCTTTTTATAAGACGTTGAAGAAGATTCTGAATTAACAGAAATCACAAATCTACCTCATTTCTGAACCCATATATTTGACGTTTCCATTTTATCACACTGACTCTCTGATTAAGAAGAATTTAAAACTACATAAATTTGTTGAAAATCATTTTTATTGAAATGTATATAAGATCCATTACCCATTCTTTTGAGGTATAACAGCATAAATAATCTATGTTCAATGATATGTGCATCATGGGTATTAGAGCATGGGAACAATAATAAGACCCAAAAGGAAATAGGACATAAGTTTTCCCACTAAGAGTGAAAATCATAATCAGTGCTCAGTTGGTAACATCAGAACTTTAGAGCTCAATCTGTCTCTTGTCACAAGGACTTAGTTTCTAGCTTAATGCTAATTACCAAATCTCCATCTCTAGGCTTAAGAGTTGCCTTAAAGTTCACATCTACATATATAGGAATAAATCAGATTTCTGTCTGTGTATCTCATTGGCTCTCTCTCCTAACATCTCCAGATTTTTTTAGCCTATCATTCAGTCTTGATTTACTTTTGAAGTTTTCATTGAGGTGAAGAACATGCCACCGGTGACTCAAGCCAGAGAAACCTTGGGACCATCCTGGACAACTTCCATAGTACACATTCACAATTACAATTATCCCCATTTTTAATAGGCTTTATCTCCAAAGTCATTTTTTTTTCACCTTTCCTCTTTTCCATCTCTGTGGTACTGCCTTAGTCCAGTACCTAGGCACTCGTCACTGGAGTATTAAAAGGATCTTGCTGGGTGCGTAGGTGGCTCAGTTGGTTAAATGACTGCCTTCAGTTCAGGTCATGATCGCAAAATTCTGGGATTGAGCCCCTAATCGGGTTTCCCCGGCTCTGCGAGGAGCCTATTTCTCCCTCTCCTTTTCCCTGACACTTCCCCTGCTTGTGCTCTCTCTCACTCTCTCTCTCTTTCTGTTAAATAAATAGATAAATAAATAAATAAATAAAATCTTAAAGGAAAATTTTCTTGCCTTGTTGATTCTGACTTTGAGTGGACAACTTAAAAAAAAAAGAAGGTCGAGCCCAAGTTACTTGTTTTGCTCAAGGCAAGAAGAGGTAACAACAGCAATGATGTTTGGATGTTTGTATTTAACAAACTATCAATTCTAGAACACAGTTTAGATGGCAGGTAATCAAAAGCAGAAGTTGATCCTGTGGGTCACCATACTGCCATTGAGGTTCCAATCACAGCTTTACCAAGTCTCATGTAAATATAGGACATAACTTTAAAAAGAGCAGGAACCTGAGAATTACAACAGACATATGGCAATTTTGGAGATGGCTTGAGGTCCCCAAGCCCTGACAGCACCACTGAGCCTTGATTAAAGCTAAATTATCTCCTAAATGATAGGCACATCTCTGGGTTATTTCAGCCAGTTTAGGATTTCCTAAACTGTCAGTTATAGGCTACAGTCCCTGCATTTGCATACAAAGTCCCCAAAGCGGGGGTGAGGACAGAGGAGAGCTTTCCAGTTATCAAGACAATGGGCTACTGGATGTCAGCTGCTTGAACTAATATCAGATGGACACCTGGACCCAATGGATGTTGGTTTTCAACACATTCAACTTACTGGCTCTTCCTTTTTATTTCCCAATGATAGGATTTCATCTTAACTACATTTACATCTTTCCTGGACAACAAGCTGCTTTCCTGTAACACTTTATATGTCACAGAAACTCAGGTTCTCTGTTTATGGTGCTAATCTACTACAGCTCCCAGTACCTGCTGCAGATTGCAAAGATCTCCATGTCAGTCTCATGAGCGACAGCCTCGACAACCAAGTGTATGAGTGATATGGTGCCTTGACTCTTCCTTCTCCAAACCCATCTGAGGCTTCCACCTACGGGCTTCCCTTTGGGGAAGGGAGAGGACAGGCAGAGGACAGAAAGGGTGTCAGGGGATTTCTCAAGCATCCATCCCAGTCTAGCTCAGTGGATGGCAAAATTTTCCTGTCAAAGGCCAACTAGTAAATGTTTTCAGCCTTGTGGACCATACAGCCCCTGTCACAACCAAAGTGGTTGTGTGGACAACATATACAGGATGAACATTTTTCACCCTATCATTTTTACAGAAACAATCTACAGATTGGGTTCATTCCGT
Organism: Lontra canadensis; assembly: GCF_010015895.1. Lineage (NCBI taxonomy): Eukaryota > Metazoa > Chordata > Mammalia > Carnivora > Mustelidae > Lontra > Lontra canadensis. Next base: position 5,314,296 of record NW_022631038.1, read on the forward strand.
CCTTGAGCTGTATTTGGCTACTGTGAGGCTGCTGAAAGGCTCTGACTTTACCCTCTGAGACAAAAGCATGTTTTGATGTATTCTCCCAAATATTTAAATTTTATAACTGAGTTTAGCTTTTGAAATTTAAGAACAAACAAACAACAAAACAAGAACCAACAGACAAGAAATCTAAGCATTTGTGACTTGTGTTTTTCCCTGCACTATTATCACAATCTTCCCGGAGGTCCTTATGTCCTTGGCTGGCTGAAGATGACAAGCATCCTGGGGTGACAAGCCGTGGGATCATCCCTTAAAGATTCCCGGATATAATTTTCGTTCCCATGCTCTCTTCTCCTCACTATTTCTTCTCTCGAAAATTCCTTCTGTGATGAACTCTGCTTTGCATTTAGGACTGGCTGTGTATTTTTGGCTACTCTCCAGGCCCTTAAGGGAAACATTTGGAGTCAATTTCATCCCTTCGATGCAGTGCTGAGTAATGAAGTATTCCCATGTCTAAGCAGGAGCCAACTACATAATTAAATCTCTTCCAGATTTATCAAATATCTTGATTTAGAATAATGGAAACAACTTTGTTTATGTAGTTTTTCTCATTGTTGTTTTACAAACTGCTTCTAAGGATGTATCTCGTTAATCCTAAAAATATCCCCACACTAAGTTCAAAAAATTTTTTTTGCTAATGTGTTATATTTAGAAATTGAAATGCTTGTCTCATCCTCATTTAGTCAGTCTGTGGAATAAATATCAAGGCCATATTTACTTAGATTATATACTAACACTTTTAGTATATAATTTGGTAACAATTAGAAATGATACACACATAATGTCTCAATTATACTTCTCCAGAAATCAGTGATTCTTCAAATTATGCCCAAATCATGAAATGTTATTAAGTATTCACTTGCTGTATGACAATCTACCAATTGTTCAAGAGATACTGATCACTTATCTCCCTGTAGTTTTAAACCAAGACAAAGAACAAAGGGAATTTATATAGCTCCCTCTTTGTTTTTCCAAAGCCCTTACTATTTTCTATTGAAAAACTGACAGTTTGTGAAATTGTCTGTATCTCTTTGCCACTTTGAGCTCTTGGATAGCAGAAATTTTTTACTTAACATTTGTTCTAAAACCTACAAGAATTCCTAGAACATAATTGGTATCAGTAATATTGTTGAAAGTAAAAGATATATGTATGTAATATATGTATGTGTATATATATATATACACACACACATATATATATGTGTGTGTATATATATGTGTGTATATATATATGTGTGTGTATATATATGTGTGTGTATATATATATGTGTGTGTAAATATATATAGAAAGAGAGAGAGAGAAACAGATAAGTGATATTACATGTCAAGTAAAGTTATACAAGTAGGATATATCAAGTTAAAATTTTAGAGGTTTTTTTGGGTCTTTTTTTGGTTTTGGGGTCTTTTTTTGCATAAAATATATCAACAGTGATTTCTAACTTCAGCTTATTCAAAGAGGAGTGGGAACTTTCTGGCTTTTATGAAACAATCTGAATATTTTTGTTTCTTTTTTTTTTTAAGATCTTATTTATTTACTTGACAGAGAGAGAGAGCAGAAGCAGGGGGAGCAGCAGAGGGAGAGGGAAGGGCAGCCCCCCTACTGAGCAAGGAGCCTAATATGGGGCTGGAATCCAGACCCTGGGATCATGACCTTAGCAGAAGGAAGACGATTAACAAATGAGCTACCCAGGCACCCCAGAATACTTTTGTTTCTTCACACTATATTTAACAACAAAATTACCAGTAATTCATTAATACTTTCTAGACCAACTTAATTTTGATAGAACAAATTTTTGGCACTTGCTTTGCATCACCACATAAAAAAAAATAAAATTGAAATAATAAGTGCAGTTGGCATAAACCAGTAGGGGAACAAATACAACGGCCATGAGTAAGCCGCTAATTTATTTATTTATTTATTTTAGGAATAGAGGTGTACAATGTTCTAGAGTTAATTCTGTGAATCTTGAGAGCTCCACCTTTGGAATGGAAGGCCTCAACCTACCCAAAATGTCAGTTAAAAAAAGACTGCCTCAGTGAAGTTTGACTGATTAGAAGCTATGCCCTTGATGATGATCTTGTGATCAAAACAAATGATGAATAAGTTTTGCTATAATGGATAAGAACTAGTATGGTGAAAGTATGTTTGGGGCTGGAAATTTTCAAAATGCTCAAGATATGAAATTTTAAAACCTTCTCACTCAAAACCTTGGAAGTGAACATGGTTGCATATGCAATCCTATACCTATTCTGATAAGTAATTCAATTGCAATTTTCAATTGATTTGTTAATCCTCAATCTATAGATTTTAGGAAATGCAAAAGCAAAACATATATTGGACTCTGAGACATTTTATGTAAAATAGAATGTGTGCTTATCATGACGTTATAATACCCCAGCCTTTGGATCTTGGGTCAGAAAGTCTATCTTCTCTCATACCTGTCTCTGAAGTGGAAAATGCTGCTTTTCCAGTTGCAAACACAATCAGAGGAGAATTGTTTTGCATTCTACTAATAACAAGAATGTAGTTTGTCAACGTGAAGAAGTTGCTTTGAACATCCTCTGAATAAAATATCTACTACTGACATGTTAAGTTAATTTTGTTGCTGTTTTACTATCTCTAGTGCTGTGTTCCTTTGACATCTCAGTAATCATTCTTAGATTATTGGAATTAGTTTCTCAGGCATCTGTGTTTGAAGACCTTGATCGTTGCCCATAGGAAAAAGGCAATATTGGAGAGCAGAAGAATAGTGTAAATTATTATTTTAAATAATTTTCTCAAATGTTTCTTTTTCTCCTCTCAAGTATTTGTCCAAAAGGAAAAGAGATGCCACATTGATGAATCCCTTCTTCTTTCTAGATTTTAATTTAGTTTGATTTACTTGGCCAATTAATTTTATAAGGCTGGCTTCAAACAAAATAAATATAATCAAGTTTGATTAAAATCTGTATTGTGATCATGTTGTAGTAGCCAAACCAATACACATTATGAAAGGTTGACAAGAGGGTTCCTATTCTGTTGTACAGGTTTTCAATTCCTTCCATTATCACTTCACTGTCAATCAACACTGGGGAGTCGTAGTGATGGTCTATAGTCGCTCATTAATTGTTTTGTCATTGATTCATCTAAATGCTTCAGTTTCCTTATTTGGCATACCTTGTTTTGTCCATGTGTTAGAGAAATTTCAGAAGCTACAAACTGTATTGGCCTCGGTCTGATAGTTTAGGAAATACTGTTTTCTATTTATACTTTAACAAATAAAACACTACCTATATGTATATGTACATACATATATATGTTTTTGTAAACATTTAAGTTATATTCTGTATATGGTATTAGAAGTATAATATAACTACATTACAAATTTGTGAAACAAGCTCCCCAAAGATGGGGGAGAGAAAGATGCTTACCTAATTAACTTTGGAAATGAGAAGTCTTTAAGACCACAGGCATATAAGTACTATATTCTGGTTGAAAACATTATCTCCTAAGAGGATGTGGGTCTGCAATTCTAACACTGCAGCACATGTATAGTACAATTAAGCAATTAATTAAAGGACGGGATGGTGGGATCTGGATTTCTTGTGGTTGTAGTGGGGGTTTAATGAGTTAGTGTGGTGAGGCTAGCATGATATGTTTTTTGTTGGTAATGCACTGTACTTGGAGACATCATTATAAACTCAAAGTTGGCATAAAACAGATACAAGTGGTTACATATAAAATATTTATATATATGTGTGTCTACCTAAGTTAGTAAATTCAGATATATCTTTTTGTTCTGTCAACTGAGAGGGTGTAGAAGCAAGAAATTTGTAGTAGCAACAAGCAAACCTACCGCCCAGATCTTCGTTCCAAACAATTTTTCAACAAAAAGAACCAGATCTCCTGGGAGAAATGGCTGATTCTAGGACTGGGACAAAAAATATAAAAAGATGATCCTGGCCCATCTCAGTGTAGTGCCAGAAAGAAAGTATTAAAAAAATCCTGTGTTGACAGGAATATATCAAAGATGCCTGGGAGCCAGCCAAAAGGACTTCCAATGACCAAAACTGGAATAATTTGAGCAACATAATAAATAAATGTAAGATTGCTATCTGTATCCAAGGTACAAAATAGCCGTGAGTCCATACTGACCATAAATAAGTGTTTGGATGAATTACTGAATAAAGAAGAGTTAAATCTCCCTTGTTGAAGAATTCCAGGTAATTTATGTAGATATTCCATTCTCAAGGAATTAGGAACATGTAAAGGATAACTTCACAGTGGAAACAATCAGCCAGGTGATTAGTCAACATCAATGGTCATAAGTCATGGTGACCATATGTACCCTTGATGGGATGAATAGAAAACTGCTCTGTTGTCTTCCCTCCAAAAGCCCATAATGCTTCTACATGAAAAAAAAAAAAATCAAATAAATTTATAAATGAAGTCTTCCCATGAAGAAGCAAGAGTACTTCAGTTTTGGGACTTCAAAATGTAATAGCATAATGTAAAGCATTATAAATCAATAACATGAAGAATTATACTTAGATACCTACAGAATAGAAGAATCTCAAATACTGGTCTTTAATATTTAATTATAGCTTAGAGTAGCTCTCTCTGATGAAAATACAATATGAGTCACATATATAATTTGAAACTTTCTAATTGCCCCTTTAATCAGTAGAAAGAAACAGGTGAACTTAATTTTAAGAATGTCTTTAAATCTAAAATATTACTATTTAAAAACTTGGCATAATATATTAATGATGAGATATTTAACTTTTTTCATGGTAAGTTTGCAAGTCTGGTATGCATTTTACACTTACTGCATTCACGTTAAATATTCACCAGAAAGACTTAATAGGTATTTGGATTTCATGAGACTTATGGTCAAATTTGTTGATTTATACACTCAATTTGTTCCAAACATACTTAAAAGTTTTCCAAATACTGCAATAAGTGTCAGTATTTTTTTTTTTAAGTTTAGGTTTAAATAAAGTCAAAACATAAGTTCCTCAGTTGTCTTACCTGCATTTCAATTGGTCAGTAGCCATTAGGATTAGAAAGTACAAACACAAGTTTCATAATTAATGGCTATCATAAATTTTATAATGTATTCTAACCTAAACATGAAAATAATGACATTTGAAAAACATTTTTACTTTACAATACTATAATAGGTTATTAAGAAATGATGAGTCACAGATTTTATTTCTTAATCTAAAGTCGATGTCTTTGATTCTGAGCATTTAAATATTATAGAATACCAGTATGTAGCTCCCTTTAGAAACTATTTCATAATGAACGATTTGCAAAAATCTTAAATTCTCAATAGGAATTTCTTAAGAGAGTACAATATGTTTTTCCCATTATACTCAAATGTTAAAAGAATAAATTATATGTACATTGCTACTATTGAATAAAAGCAGTTTAAGTGATATTTAATCCAATAAAAATTCTACTAAGCAAAGACTCTTTACTGAGTTTATGGAACAGAACAAAAAAAGCTATAGATTTCTGTGAACATTTCAATTTTGAGACAGATGGGCATTATATTGGCATTCAAACAGAAGTTCTGTCTAATTAATTTAAAATAATTTTGACTCATGAATTTCTTCTATTCTTAGTCTCATGTAAAATTTGAATACTATGTTTTAAGAATACATTTGGAAAATCTTGTGAAGCATAGAAGAGAATACTGCAATATTGCATTGTATTTCTGGAAATATTACATTGTTGGATTAAAACAAAACAAAATCTTCTGCTTTAAAATTCTAAGAAATGTTTGATGAATATTTTATTTTTTAATTATGTAAATATACAACTAAACTCCTAAGGGGGGGGGAGAGCTAGCTGGGGACCAAAAATAACAAGGAAGCTAAAAACAAGTGGGATAATGTTCTTTAAAACTTTGGCTGCTATGGAGGCTTTTCCCAGTCATGTTAACTATGATGATTTACAAGTTGTCCACAAATTCTTTGACACTTTTTTCAAGAAGTGGAGCATCATTCCTTCCCCAGGACTAGACTTAGTGATCTTCTTCTGGTCAGTAGGATAAGGTGGAAGAGAGCCTAAGTCATAAAATGCATTGCCTCTTTCCTTAATCTCTCTCTGGGTTTGCTCATCATGGAAGGAGCCACCATGTTGTGAGGCCACTCAAGCAACCCTGTGGGGAGGTCTGTGCAGTGAGGAAAGGGTTCTCCAGATTCTCCAACTGTAGTCAAACCTTCATATACCTTTAGCCCCGTTAGCGAAGGGGACTGTGAGCCAGAAATACCAAGCTAGATGCTCCCAGATTCCCCTCAGAAATGGTGTGAGACAGTGTTGATTGCTTTAAGCCACTAAATTTTGGAGTAATTTGTTATACATAGATATACAACTAAAACAACTAATGGTCTTGATTTTGTGGATTAAAGGGACATGAGACCAGGTTTTTAGGCCATCTGTTGGTATTTGGAGCTGATCTGCTTAATAAAGAACTCTGCCTTCAGTGAAAGGATTAACTGTAAACACGCCTGACAGAGTACATATGTTTCCACTCAGCTTTGAGTCAAGAAAGAAATATCATCCCTGTAATGCTATCATCTCAGTCTTTCCCTCATGCCAGTTTCGGGTTCAGGTATACACTCCCATCTTTTTCCAGGAAACCATAGAGTTATCTTCAAGAAACAGTATTCAGTGCAAACTATAGTCCTTGTCCTCCTAAGACCCTTCCATGACACCTTTCCCTTGCATTTGAAACAAAATCAAAACATGGAGCTATGGGCATATCCGTGCTGGTCTCTGCCTTCCTCCACACCTACTCCTATGACTCTTTGTCCTTCACAGGAAGTTATGCACACCACCATCCTTCTTCCAGTTCTCACAGACCAGACTCAGTCCATGATCTTGTCTCTGTATGGAAATCTCTTTCTCTCATTCTCCATCACCCCATCTTCATCTGTCAGCTCAGAGGTCAGCACAAGAGCCAGGACTTTGCTCAGCATCCTAACTACCTCATGGATTTGTTTAACTTTTCCTTATTACCCTTACAATCTGAAACTAACTGGATTATCTACTTATTTACAGTAAAATGCATATTCTTTAAGGACAGAAACTCTGTCTCATTTACCACTGGATCTCTAGTCCTCAGGACGTTCCTATCATATATTAGATATACAAATACACAAAACTTTGTCAAAAGAAATGATGTATCCAGGGGCACCTGGGTGGCTTAGTTGGTGAAGCATCCAACTCCTGGTTTCTCTTCAAATCATGATCTCAGAGTTGTGAGATGGAACCCAGCATTGGGCTCCCAGCATGGAGCCTGATTAAAGTCTCTCTCTCCCTCTGCCCTTCTACACCCAACCCCCTCGCACCCACATTCTCTCTCTCAAAAAAAGAAAAAAAAAAGAATTGATGTATGTGCTTATAAACAGATATATTAGTTTAATGCATATATAATAAAAGCTTAAAAATAAAATTTATTTAAATAAATGTAGTCCATGAACCATATTATGGGTAATATTCTATTCATATACTACTGATATTAATTAAAAAAAATAACCCAAATATGATGATTGCAAAGATTAGAATTGACCAGAAAAATGGAAAACAAATATGTGAATAACATGAGAAAAAAACTATCAGATATTCATATACTGTTTTGCCAACTTATTCCCATGATAAGGTTAAAATAATATAGCTATTTAAGTAATACCTAAATATATTTTATCAAGGCAGGAAGGACTATAGAAAACCCCACTCAATAGATTTTAGTCTGCTGACGCACTGCCTGTAGATTCCATAACACAGCAACTGTGCCTTAGGATTTCACTTTCCTTCCAAATTCATACTCTTAGTATGCCAAGTGCTTTCCTATTGTCTATATAGACTTGGCTGTGACAGCTTTCCTTTTCTCAAGTAGGTCTGTAATACCTTTATTGGCTGCACCATGAAAGTTACTTTACTTCCAGAGTGTTTTTCTTATTAAAGTGCACATTTGTCTATAGTCCCCGCTGGGTCCCATGATTTCTGAATATGATCCTGACAGACAATTATACTGTATTTATATTTGAAAGTGAATTAGCAGGTAGAATAATTATAATGTTAGCATAATTGCAATTTATGTCTGTTTAATAAAATTCTACTTTGAAAATAGCTGTTTGAGCTTCACCTCAAAGAGTCTATCCCGGCAAGGAGTCATTAGCAAATCACAGCGTACATTACTTTGTTAATTTGATGTCACTCCTCGAAGCCTTTCCAAACCCGCCAATTTTTTCATGCTATAATACTTTGCTCCAGGACTTGTCACTGGTCTGTCACCTGACTCCCAGAACAGTGCAAGACACTCTTCCAGGAGAAGACATCCCATTGCATCCAACGTGGGGTTCTCCATGTTGCGTATTTCTGCGACATCATTTAGCAGCTTGTACTTCCCGTATAAGAGAGAAATGAAGATGGCATCCAAGCAGCACTAGAGCAGGATGTTTCTAGACCCACAAAATGATGCCGCTGTGAACCATAATATAATGCTTACATTGCAGATAGAGTTTCCAAAATTAAAACAAACAAACGAAAAGCTTTTGGTAAATCGGTTCTACTTGTCATCAGAGAGTGAGATAATGTAAGGTTAGTAGAAGAGAGACCAGGAGCTGGCATGTGAAACTGAGGAGAAAATGTCAACCATCAAACCTGGAAGCAAATGGAAGAACATCACTTTTCAAATAGCTCTGTCGTATTTTGTGGAGGAAAAAAACAAAACAAAACTGTATTTAAAACTTAATTTTTTTTCTTTCATTCCTAAAATATATTGGAAATGTAATTATTAGTATAACTGACCAGCTTATTTTCTTTCCTTCTAATACCTCCAACAATATTATTGGGAAGAAAACACTGGATTCAACATGGCTTCATGGGAGAAAACATTTTAAATTACCATCTGAAGAATTCCAAAGTCGTGTAGACAGTACAAATAGTTTTTAAACTTTCAATAGAAACTTATCATTTCTTTTTTTTTTTTTAAAGATTGATTTGTTTATTTTAAAGAGAGAGAGAGAGAATGCAGGGGTGCAGGGGTGTGGTGCAGGTAGAGGGAGAGGAAGATAGATAACTTCAAGAGGACTCCCACTGAGCACAGGCACCACCACCATCTGCCCCTCCTCCCCCCACCACAGGGGCTGGATCTCACAACCCTGACTGAGGACACTACCTGAGCCAAAATTGAGAACTGGTCTGAGCCACCCAATGTTCAGCCACCCTGAACATTATCATTTCTTTAAAAAAAGTCCTTTAAATGTTGAAGCTTAAGGTATAATAGATGATAAAAGTAAACTAAATTAAGAGGAATGCATTTGTTTGGGACTCTGCTTTTTATGCCTAGTGCTTAAAAAAAAGAAAAGCCTAAACTGTAAGTAAGCATAACCAACCCCCAGTTTCCATTTCTGAACATACATATGTCTGATATTTGAAAAATTCCTTTCAGATAAGATACGGCAGACTGTCCTGAAACTTCCACTCCCATTTGAATTTTCAAGCTCTTCTAAGTAGGTCTCCTTCTAAAAGTATATGCTCTGCCACTAGATGGAGATAAAAAGTTGTAACAGCTTTACTGTCCCTGTTAAGACAAAAACCCTAAATAAAATTTTATAGCCAACAGAAAAAAAATGCATTTAATTTACATTAACCTTTGCAAGTATTAACGAAAAATTGCAGTGCAAAAATGTATATTTATTATGAGTCTACTTGGAATTTAGAATTCATTTTCTTACAGAAATAGTGTTGTAGAAAATTACTTAGTTTACTTGCCGATGAAAACTTTTTTAAAAAGATTTTTACTTATTTATTTGTTTTTGAGGAAGACAGAAAACGTGAGAGGGGGGAGGGGCTGAGGGAGAACCAGACTCCCTGTTGAGTAGGGAGCCTGATGTGGGACTTGATCCCAAGATCCTGAGATCATGACCTGAGGCAAAGGCAGACACTTAACTGGCTGAGCCACCCAGGCGCCCATCAATGAAGATATTTTAATGATATAGTTGAAGTACCACACCAACATATTGATTCTTACGTTTATAGAATACTAAGAAAGCCCATTCTTCAATATAAACCAGTTGTGATCACAAAGGGCTTGGGTCAAAGTTCAGTTCGGACAGTCCTGCCCTCCGGGGAAATTCTGGTCCAAACATTGCAGACAGGCTGTCTGCATCACTTCCCTGAGCACAGATGTACTCTGAAACTATTCTTTAACATCCTCAACTTTTCATGCCCCAGCTCGGAGACTAGGAAACGATATCAGGCGAGGAAAAAGAGTGGTAGAAAAGGATCTAAAGACATAAGAATTCAAATCACTTGTCAGACTGCAAAAATGTTTTTTCAGACAAAACTTGAGCATCCTTAACTTGTAAATAGTTCCCACGTAGAACTCTGGGGTGGAAGAAAAGGCAACTGAAGGAAAACTAGATAAAGTGAATGAAATTCAGGAAATTCACTAAATTCACGGTTGGCTAAGAAACACATAAATTGATGTTAGAACTCACGCGTAACCAGGAAAGAGAAAAATTAAAATTTGCCATATTACCCATCCCACTGATACTCTACAATGTGAACAAAAATGTGGGGAAAGGCGACATTCAAAAACTATTTTGGGAAAGAACACTGCCAAAGCCTTTTGGAAGAATGATTTGCTTGTATTTATAAAAATTTGCTCAACAATTACACATCTGTGTGGGGAATAGAAATATTAATTTATGTATATGCAGAGATAATCACAGGGATATTTGCAGCGTTTTGCTACTGGTGCAACATCAATAGCAAAAATATCCATCAGTAGAGGAATTGTTTTATAAACCCACGCTAAGACACTTTGCTGAGAAGACATTTCGCGGAGATTGAGTAGACTGGAGTTCATACACCAGACTCCCCCCAAAAATCCCCAAAATATATTAAGTGAAGAATGAAGGGTTTCAGAGACACGTTGAAGGTAAGCCCTTATTTATGCAAATAAAAAAATCAACTTATCTAAGTCATATTTTTGAACTTATCATCTCTAAGTGTAAATGGACAGTAAAGAAACTGGGGGGTACTCACTGTTCTCAGAAAAAGGAAAAGAGTAGAAGAGAGCAGAGGGACTGAAGTAGGATTTTCTTTCCTTAAAAATTTTCATATTGCGGAAATACTTCTTTTTCCTTATTTTTTGATGCTTACTTTAAAAAAAATTTTTTTAAACGATTTTATTTATTTATTTGAGAGAGAGCAAGAGTGAGGTGGGGGGAAGAGGCAGAGGGAGAGGGACAAACAGGCTTCCCTGCGGAGTGGAGGGACCCATACGGGACTCGATTCCAGGACCCTGATATCATGACTGGGGCTGAAGTCAGATGCTTAAGCAGCTAAGCCACCCATGTGCCCCTGGTTATTTTTTTTAATAGCAAGTAATTAACTCTATCTTGTTATGGGGTATTTCTAACACATTCACATGCGACAACAAGGTAATTGCGGAAAAACTGAAAACTATTATCTTTTTTCCACAGCTTTACGATTTAACGACTGTGTCTTATAGAACATTAATGAATCTTCTTAAAGATCGTGTAAAAAAAAAAAAAAAACTGGTCAGTCAGGTTGACCAACTCATCCCTTTGATGTTCTATAAACTCCTTTCAACAGAGCCTTTTTATTATAAGGATATTTTTTTCTGAAATTTAAATGAACAAATATTAATTGCCTGAATTGGTAGTAATTTTTAACTCACAAGTACATTTATTTAAAAATTTGTTTTTAGACACTATTGGTGAGAAACAAAAGACTTCTGTGCCACGAGTGAAATTTCTAAAGGTCAATGATGCGAGAATTTAATAGTAAGTCCAGCAGTTGGAGCAGACATCACGCCCTTCAGCTTTCAGTCCTTGCTTGCTCCCCTTCGGTGACTCCCTTCCCGCACATGCGCAGCTCGCCAGGGGCATGAATTTCATTTTGCTTGTTTGCTTATAATTTCTATTATTTAAAAAAATATTTTGTCTTCCTCGTCTCATTGTTTTATTTTGTTAAGTAATTTGAATCCTACAGGAAGTATTCTTCGGTGGTTTCATTCGTTCACTCAACGTTGTACTGAGACGGTATCCACACATGCGCGTCATGGCGCGTGTCACCCATTTTCACCACCGTATTGCAGTTTCGGGAACCTGTGAGACGAATTGTGCTCGCTCTGCCGTTCCCGGTTTCCATTGCTCCCCGTCTCCGTCGCCGTCAGTCTCCAGCCGGGCGGTGCGGAGCGTCCTCCAGCTGGTCTCGGGGGAGCCCGGGGGCAACCGTGTCACTGAGCAAGTCAGCTTGACTAGATAATGACAAATTGGTCCTCTGTTGTTTCTGTGACTGAGATTCGCAGCAGCTTTACGTAAAGAATTCTTTTTTTTTTTTAAGGTTTTATTTATTTATTTGACACAGAGAGAGAGATCACAAGCGGGCAGAGAGAGGGGAAGCAGGTTCTCCTCTGAGCAGGGAGCCTGATGCGGGGCTCGATCCCAGGACGCTGGGATCATGATCTGCGCTGAAGGCAGAGGCTTAACCCACTGAGCCACCCAGGCGCCCCATACGTAAAGAATTCTTATTGTTCCACGTTCTTTCATATACTTGATAGTTCAGGGATTTTAGTACTGACCGCTCTAGTTAAGTGCGAGATGTTGTCTCATGTGGTTTTCATTTGTATTTCCCTGATGACCAATGAGGTGACAGATCTTTTCAGAAGTTTAGGGACCAGTCTTATTTCCTTTCTTATAAAACTAAAGCGTTTGACCCATTCTTCCTTTAGATTGTGTGATTTTTTTTATAGACTCACTGACATTATTTATGTATCAGGAATACTAAATTTTGGTCGGTTGCATAGGTTGGAAATAGCTTTTATTAGTGCAGAGCTTTCATTTCTGATTGATTTAGGGTCTAGTTTAATGAGCAGGGTTTCTTAACATTAATATTCTCAAATTTCTCATTCTCTTCCATTGTAGTTTGTATTTGTTGAACATTGGTTTAGAAATGTTTCCCTGGGGGTGCCTGGGTAGCTCAGTGGGTTAAGCCTCTGCCTTCAGTTGAGGTCATGATCCCAGGGTCCTGGGATCGAGCCCCACATCCGGTTCTCTGCTCGGTGGGGAGCCCGTTTCCCCCTCCTTTTCTGCCTGCCTATCTGCCTGCTTGTGTTCTCTCTTTCTCTGTCAAGTAAATAAATAAAATCTTAAAAAAAAAAAAGAAAAAAGAAATGTTTTCCTGTCCACACTAATAAATATTCTTCCACACTATCTTTTAAATATTTTATAGTTTTGACATTTACAACCGGATCTTTAATAAACCTGGAAATGAGTTTCATCTGTGGTTTAACATAGAGGTTCAGTTATTTTTCCTTATGGATATTCTGTTAATATTAAGTATTTTATTTAAAATCTATGTTTTTCTACCTTGATATGTACGGTCTTATTACTAGATGGCATTTTTGATATGAGTGATACTTCTCATGAGTTCATTTTTCCTTTCATTGCTCAATTTATTCTGTCTCTACTAAAATATAAATCATTATAAATAATAAATAAGTACAATTACTCATTTTATGTAGTTGTATTCATTTCCCAGGGATGCCATAAAAAAAAATTCTTTTCTTACACTTCTGGAGGCTGGAAGTCTGAGATCAAGGTGTGGGCAGGGTTGACTCCTTCCAAGTCCCTGTTTCCAAATACAGGATTATATATTAATACTGTTATTATTATTGGATTATATATTAATGCTATTGGATTTTATATTGGATTACATATTAATACTACTGTTGGACTATATATCATATATTTTGGATTATATATTAATACTATGATTATTGTTATATTATACCCATATGATCTAATTTTCCCTGAATTACTTCTTTCATGGCCCTGTTTCCAAATACAGTCACATTCTGAGGTACTGGATATTAGAACTTCAACATGTGAATTTGGGTACATAATTCATCCTGTAACAACAATCTGAAAAAGACAACTTTTTTTTCTTTTCAGTTCTATGTATTTTGTTTCCTTTTCTCAGTGCTACCCCATCCCATGTCACCACATTCTGACTTATCCCTTGTCTGTCTTGAACTTCCCATAAACGGATACTTACAGTATGTATGTATGTAACCAGTGATACCTGGTCTGTGGCTGCTTTTGTTCATCACAATATAGCTGAGAGTTTCCCACGCTCTCCTGAGTGTCAATGATATGTTATTTTTTTTTTTAAAGATTTTATTTATTTATTTGACAGAGAGAGATTACAAGTAGACAGAGAGGCAGGCAGAGAGAGAAGGAAGCAGGCTCCCTGCTGAGCAGAAAGCCCGATGCGGGACTTGATCCCAGGGCCCTGAGATCATGACCTGAGCCGAAGGCAGCGGCTTAACCCACTGAGCCACCCAGGTGCCCGATGATATGTTATTTTTATTGCTGTCTAGTATTCCATCCCCAATTGTGCCATTAAACATTTATTTACCAATTCTGCTGATGAACATTGGGTTATTTCTAGTTTGAGGCTAGTTTACCCAGCTTTTGGGTAAAGCTGCTATGCACATTTTCATATTGGTCTTTGTTATGGGCTGAATTTTGTCCCCCCTCCCAAATTTGTATGTTGAATCCCAAACTCCCCATGTGACTGTATTTGGAGATGGAACCTCTAAGAAGGTAATAAAGGTTAAATGAGTTCATAAAGTCAAGGGTCCCAGTATGATAGCATTAGTATCCTTGTTAGAACACCAGAGTGCTTATACTCTTTCCCTCCTTCTGCTGATCTGATTTGGGATTAATAAAAAAAAAAATAAATGTCTTTATATTCTTTTCTTTATTGTTTGGCTGTTGTCTCAATAAATTATCCTCTTTCTAGCTTATTGAGATAGAAATTTAAACATTTTAGGGGTGCATGGGTGACTCAGTCATTGGACATCTGCTTTTGGCTCAGGTCATGATCCCCAGATCCTGGGATTGAGCCCTGCATTGGGCTCTCTGCTTAATGGGAGCCTGCTTTTCCCTCTCCCACTCCCCATGCTTGTGTTCTCTCTCTCTATCTCCCTGTCAAATAAATAAATACAATTAAAAAAAATTAAACATTTTATTTTAAGTTATTTTCCTTAACATTTATACATTTAAAGCTATAAATTTTCCTCTATATATCTGTTTATCTACATCCCAGAATTTTGATACGTTTTATCTTCATTATAATTTGTTCTAACTTATTTTATTATCTTCATTATGATTTCATCTTTGACTCATGAATTATTTAGAAGTATATAATCCAATATCCAAATGGTGATTTTTTTAAGTTTTATTTTTATAGCTTAACTACTGATTTAATGGTGTTGTTATGATAAGATCATAATTAGTTGATGAATATTTGATAGAGAACAAATATCGAAACACAAGATTTGGCCTATCAAAAAATACCAAGTATTTTAACTTTTTAAAATGGTTTTTCTCTTCCCTTAAAAAAATTGTGCAAAATTTAAATATGTCAGTAAGAAAAACTGTTGAAACTTCGTGGAGGCTAAATTGTTTTCTCCATATGGAATCACAAATCAACTATTATGGTTGAATTAATCTGTGAATGATTTGACTAATTAAAATATTAAACATAAATTACTTGATTTAATCTGTCACACCATGGCTTGGGACAGATAAAGACTTGGTTTGAAATATTATTAACAAAGAGTCAAGTTTCTAATTTATAGTTATTAGTGGTAATGAATCATTCAGTACCGAACAGAATTGCTATAATCCATTATCAACTCTTCCTTAAAAGTAATTTTTATTATTCATTAACATAAATATCAGAAGGTATCAATATCTCTCCCTCATCAATCAGTCCTTAGAATACAGCTACTGTGTAAGCTTAAACAGTATTAAGGTATGATGAGATCCAGTGCTGAATTATACATATCAGGAAAACCGCATGAGTTTAAATCTATCCTTATAGTTTGTCCCAGAAGTACAATATACACTCATTGGACTGCTTAAGTCCCATATAGTAATTGTGTACATACAGTGTTCAATATACAAAAAAATGGATATTTTGTGAATCCTTAGAAGACTACTACAGTTAAAATCTTTACATTTATGATGCTTACAATATATCATCAGATTATTTTGAAAGATTTTATTTATTTATTTGACAGAGAGAGAGCAAGCACAAGTAGTGGGAGCAACAGGTAGTGGAAGAGGGAGAAGCAGACTCCCGTCCAGCAGGGAGCCTGATGTGGGACTCAATCCCAGGACCCTGGGATCAATGACCTGAGCCGAAGGCAGATGCTTAACTACTGAGCCATCCAAGTGCCCCTGTCATCCGATTTATAAAGATTCCAATGTAAGTTTTGTCCTTTTGTGGTTTCTTGTCTTGTGGATAATTGTCTCAGTCCCTCCAATTCTTGACTTCAGTTTTCTCCATGGCCCCTAATCCACTCTTTGGTTTCCTGCTGAAGCTGGACAGTCTTCTTGCCTGCCCTCCTGACGGCATACTTTACCTCCTTGCCAACAACAAGAAACTCTTAGAACTATTCACACATCCTTCCTCGGTTTTGCCATAACGCCTTGGCTATTTTGGTCTTGGAGACCATTATTCTCTATGGGCAGATGTTCAGGATCAAGAGTCAGGCCAACTCACATCCACTACAAAAATCATTCTCTCTTTCCTTTGCTCTCTCTCTTGCTGTTTTGATTAATACATTTGTTTAGGTGAACTTGTTCAATTCTAGTCAAGTACACATTATGTGACATAGACTCATTCTAACATAAATGAGACTAGATTTTATTAATAATGTCTAAAGAATTTTCTTAGGTTGATAAATGCAAACAGGATTGGCACATTGACTTTCATTTTGTCAGTAAGAAATGAGTATATTTTTATGTTATATATTTGAATAAGTCAAGACTGAAATTACGTGGTTCAAGGCTGCTGGCTGAGGAGTTGGCACTATGTCCCTTTTTCCTTTACAAAGCTCACATTGAAGTGTGTGTGTGGGGGGTGAGGAACACAGAGAGAAAGAAGAAGAGAGAGAGAGATAGCAGATGTAATAGTGATAAGAATATAATAAAGGAGCTAGTAGCAGTTTGGAGATTTCAAAGATATTCTGCAGAATTATGAGATGAGGTCAGGTTGACAAGAAAGCCCACAAGAAAGACACCAGAATGGGAACTATCCTTTCCAGAGGAAGTCAGTGTTATTCAATACAAAGTACAGAAGTTTGAAGTATCACTGGGGTTATGATGTTGAAAGTGTTTGGGGTCCACTCAGGACAACTCTGACCTTGTCTCCTCTCCCTTTGGCTCAGCATACCATATAGCTCATTCTGCAAGCCACTTGTCAGAGGAGGGCTGCTCCTGTTCATCAGCCTGCCCAAGCGACAGCTAGACGGAGTTGATAGTAACTCCATACCCGCTAGAGTTGAAAGAGGAGAAAAGCAAAGGCTATTGCTTCTAGGAGTTCACCATGATGTTCCTAAAATCAGCTGAGCAAAGGCTTCTATTTGGTAACTGCTGGATTCCCAGGCTATTTTACAAAGTAGATTTCAATCTAGAAATTGTAAAATAATTGTAACTCGTGAATACAGTGAAATAGCTTTAAAAACTATTTAATATGGGTAGCTCGACTTCTAAGGCTTATATATATGCATGTCACTCAAATTAACAAAGGCAAAAGAACATCATACATTTAAGCTCTTGAGAAACTTGGGGTAAAAAGAATTGACATTTCAATTACTTCTTTTCCTTAAAATCTGTGCTTAGTTTTGCATGATTTGCTCTGTGCCAATGCTACCTCACCAGTGGTGCTCACAGGTGGCCTCACAGTTATTTGACTTAGTAACAATACGGCTGTAAGATGGTACCTTCCTATTATTACTGAAACATTTTCTCTTTATATTTTCACCAATATATATATTCTCATCAGTTCATCTCTGTCTTTAGCAGACAGTTTATTGGACTACTTTGTTGATGGAAATGTAATAAATTTAGGGAATAACAAATATTTCTGGAGCTTGACTTACAAGCAGTGTTGCAATATAGACTTGCTCACTCTGCTGTTTAATTTTGTGTGTCAACTTGGCTAAGCCACACTATCCAGACATTTGGTTAAATACCAGGAGATATGCTGTGAAGGTATTTTTTTTTAGATATGATTAACATTTTAACCAGCTGACTTTGAGTAAAACATACAATCCTTCGTCATGGGGGTGGGCCTTATCCAACCAGTGGAAGACTTTAGGAGGAAGACTCAGTGTGATCCAGTAAGTTGGAGGACTAAGCAACGCCTGACTTTCCTTCTTTCCCCATGCAACTGTACAGCTACACACAAATCAATTCCCCAAGAGAAGTCCTGAAACTAGTGGAGAAACAATTACAATTCAGGCAACTAAGAAAATATCCACATCAAAATGGATAGGAAAAGCATTTGTAGCATAAACCTCATCCCTAGCACAGCACTGTACAACTGGGAGGGAATCCCCAACTCTCGGCTTCTTGATGAGGAGCAAAGAGATTGAACTATACATCTATCACCCCAACTTTTACAGCTCCCACACAAAAACTGGCTTCCAAATCACCCAGCTCTGAAAGCCAATGGGGCTCAGCATTTGTGAGTCCCCCAACACCACAGAAAACAAAGAAGCAGGTTTTGAACAGAACAAACAGGCACTTTCTGCTGTTTTCTTTTTCCAATGCAGGCAACCCTTTATCTATTCTTATGTGTATATTTTGTTTGTCTGTACATGTATGCCCTTTGCTGATATAATCTTGTATTTTAAAAGTACTAAGAAGGGTCGCCTGGGTGGCTCAGTGGGTTAAAGCCTCTGCTTTCGGCTCAGGTCATGATCCCAGTGTCCTGGGATCGAGCCCCACATCGGGCTCTCTGCTCAGCAGGGAGCCTGCTTTCCTTCCTCTCTCTCTGCCTGTCTCTCTGCCTACTTGTGATCTCTGTCTGTCAAATAAATTTAAAATAAATAAATAAATAAATAAATAAATAAATGTATTAAGAAATGTCTAAATGTGAGTCTATTTTATAAAATGTTATTCAGATATTTGGTGAACAATTTGTGTCTCAAGAGTTATTTTTCAGATTGTCTATTTTCATTTCCTTGATTTTTTGTTTCCATATTTTATTTATGGAAATTTTATTATATGCAAATTGAGCCTTGAAGATCTATAACACATATCTCTTATACTGTAGTGCCCCTTCATCCGTGGTTTGGATTTTCTTGATTTCTGTCTCCAGAAGTTGATGATTCTCCTGATATTTTGTCAGAAGATCATAGTAGCTTAACACTCCATCACAACACCTACATCACCCACCTCCTTTCATCTCATCATGTGGGAGTTTTATCATTTCACATAATCAAAAGAAGTATGTGTATAGTACAAAATATTTTGGTAGAGAGACCACATTCATATAACTTCATTACAGTATATTTTTATAATTGTTCTATTTTATTACTAGCTATTGTATCTCTTAATGTGTCTAGTATATAAATTAAACCTTATCATATGTATGTATGTATAGGAAAAAACAGTGTATACATAGGGTTCAGCACTATCTGTGGGTCTTGGAACATGTCCCCTACAGATAAGGAAGGGCTACTGTATTGTTTCCTCTATTTTCATGTAGTTCTCAGAAAATTCCTTGTGCTGATCTTTATAGTATCAATTCAGTTTAGTGGCTATTGGTTTATCCCTCTACCGAATTTTGTATTTTGATAATTCTGTTTTTATTTGAAAGTTCCCTTTCTGAATATTTTATTGTTTCCTTTTCACACATGCAATTGTCCCATGAATAGTTTCCTTTACATTTTTGTTATTGAAAAATACACATAAAATCTACCATTTTTAAATGTACAGTTCACAGGTATTAAATACATGTGGTATGTTGTGCGACCATCACATCACCTATCTCCTGAACTCTTTATCTTGCAAAACCAAACTAAACATCATACCCAGAGAACAGTAATTCCTTGGCCACTGGCACTCTACTTCTTGTTTCTATGATTTTGACTCTTTTAAGTACTTCATGTAAGTGAAATTATCAATATTTGTCTTTTTGAGACTGGCTTATTTTAGTCAGCATGGTGTCCTTAAGTCTTATCCAGGGTGTAGCAAAATTTCCTTCCCTCTTAAGGATGAATAATATTCCATTCCAAATACATTTTGTTTATCCATTTACATGCCAATGGACACTTGCTTCCACATTTTAGCTATTGGGAATTTGCTGCTATGACCACAAGGGTACAAATATCTCTTTGAGATCCTACTTTCAGTTCTTTTGAATATATACCCAGAGGTGGCATTGTGTAGTCATATGGTAATTCTATTTTTTTTTTTTAATATTTTGAAAAATTGCCATACTGGTTTCCATAGCAACTGTAC
This sequence comes from Lontra canadensis, assembly GCF_010015895.1. Lineage (NCBI taxonomy): Eukaryota > Metazoa > Chordata > Mammalia > Carnivora > Mustelidae > Lontra > Lontra canadensis. Next base: position 5,334,693 of record NW_022631038.1, read on the forward strand.
CATTACCATTCCCACCAAGGGTGTACAAATGTTCTCATTTCTCCACATCCTCACCAACACTTTCTTTCTGTAATAGTACCATTCTAATTGGTGAGAGGTGGTATCTCATTGCAGTTTTGATTTGCATCATTTCCTTCATGATTAATGTTGTTGAGAATCTTCCATGTGCTTATCAGCCAGTTTTACATTTTCTCTGAAGAAATTTCTATTCAAGTTCTTGGCTTATTTTTAAATCAGTTTTTTGTTTGTTTGTTTTTTGTTTTTTATTTCTTTTTTTTTTTTTTTTTTTTGGTTAAGTGTTCTTTATGTATTCTGGACATTAATCCCTTATCAGATTTATGATTTGGAAATATTTTCTCCCATTCTGTGGCTCGCTTCTTTACTCTTGATATTGTCTTTTGATGCAGACATCTAAAATTTTTTCATGAAGTCCAATTTATCTTTATTTTTGTTGTTGTTGTCTGCTTTTGGTGTCATATTCAAGAAATCATTGCTAAATTGACCGTCATAACATTTTTGCCTCTTGTTTTCTCCTAAGAGTTTTATTGTTTTAGGCCTTACATTTAGATCTTTCATTGATTTTGAGTTGATTTTTGTATATGGCTTAAGTTATGGGTCAAACTTCATTATTTTACAGGCGGATATCCAGTGTTCCCAGCATCATTTATTGTAAGGACTCTTGTCAAAAATAAGTTGATCATATCTGTCAGGGTTATTCCAGGTCTATTCCTGGAACAGAATGGAGATTCTATTTCAATAGTCTCTGTATCTTTATGCCAGTACCATACTCTTTTGAACACTTTAGCTTCATGTTAAGTTTTGAAATCAGGACATGCAAATCTTCTAGTTTTGTTCTTTTTTAAACTTTTTCTGTCTATTCAGTGTTCCTTGAGAATCCATGTGAATAAGGATGAGATTTTTTAATTCTGGAAAACCATCAGTGGGATTTGATAAGGATTCCATTAAATCTGTAGGTATCTTTGAGTACTATTGACATCTTAACAATATTACCCCTTTCAAAATGTGAGCATCAGATGTCTTTCCATTTATTTGTGTCTTCCTTAATTTCTTTCACTAATGTTTTGTAGTTTTCACTATAGAAGTTTTCACTTTCTTGGTTGAGTTAATTCCTAAGTATTTTATTCTCTTTGATGCTCTTTTTCTTAAGATTTTATTTATTTATTTGACAGAGGAAGAGTGAGAGGGAGAGGCTGACTTCCTGCTAAGCAGTGTGGGGCTCTATCCCAGGACTCTGAGATCATGATCTGAGCTGAAAGCAGATGTTTAACTGACTGAGCCACCCAGGCTCTGCTTTTTGATGCTATTGCAAATTGAACTGTTTTTATAATTTCCTTTTCAGATTGTTCATTGTTAGAGTATGGAAGTGCAACTGATTTTTGGTGTTAACTTCATATCCTGCTACTTTACTGAATGCATTTATTAGTTCTAACAGTTCTTTTTGTGGATTCTTCAAAGTTTTTTTTTTTTCTACACTTATGAGATCATATTATCTATGAAAAGATAATTGTACTTTTTCCTTTCCAATTTGGGTATCTTTTATTGCTTTTTCTTGCCCAATGGCTCTGATGAGGACTTCCGGTACTATTCAATAAGAGTCCTAAAGTGATTACCTTTGCCTTGTTCCTGACCTCAGAAGCATGCTTCCAATTTTACCACTGATTATGAAGCTAGCTACAGGTTTTTTATATACGGTTTTTATTATGTTGAGTTTCCTTTCATTTCTAGCTTGTTGAGTGTTTTTATCATGAAAGAGTATTAAATTTGTCAAATACTTCTTCTGGGTCATTGAGATTATTGTGTGGTTTTTGTCCTTCATTCTATTATAATGTGGTTTATTACATTGTTTTCTTTTCTTATGTTGAAACACCCTTCTTTCCAGGAATAATCCCCAGGGGTCACATTGTATAATCCTTATGACATGTTGCTAAATTCCATTTGGTAGTATTTTGTTGAGTAATTTTGCACCAGTGTTATAAGAAATTTGGTCTATAGTTTTCTTTTCTTAGAATGTCTTTGTCTGGTTCCAGTATCAGGGTAATGCTGACCTCACAAAATGAATTAGGAAGAGTTCATTCCTGTTCAGATTTTGGAAAAGCTTGAGAAAAATTTGTATTCGTTCTTTAAATGTTTGATAGTAGTCACTAGCGAAGCCACCAGGTTCAGGTTCTTTGTCAAGAGGTTTTAAATTACTGATTTAATCTTCTTACTAGCTATAGATCTATGCAGATTTTCTTTTTTCATTGTATTTTTACTGATAAGCTAAATATAGGACACAGTGTGAAGAAAAAAGCAATACTTGTAATTGCAAATAAAAACTGCCAACTTCAGGGTTTCCCAGAAACACTCATTGCTTTTGTTGAAGACCTTTGTTCCCTGATATTGTATTTATCCCTGATTCAACCTCCATAACTGTCATTTGTAATCTGTGGAGTTTTATGAGATTTCTTTGGATACTGTTTCCATTTGAGTCATATGAAAAGAGGTTTTTTTTTTTTTTTTTTTTTTTAATATGTACCGAGTGAGCTGACCAGTCTTTTCCTAACTAAAAATCTCATTGGCAAAACTTTCATAGATTTCTGATCCTTGGATTTTACCCTTTTGTGTTTATATTTACTTTGTCATCACAGCAGCTATTTAGAAGACACAGGGAGCCAAATGGGAAAAGTCAAGTGGCTGTCTGGAAAATGAAGGAATGAATGTATTTTCAAATGTTGTGCTCACAATGATTTACAATGGCACATATGAAGACAGTCTAATAAGTTGGAAAACTAAAGAGCAAAATGCTAATGCTCTCAACTTGATATGCAGATTTAACACAATTTCTGTTAAACTCCTAGTACAATTTTTGTTGATACAGGCAAGATTGTTCAGAATTTATGTTGAGAGGATATGTGAATAGCAAATCAGCGGAGAAAAGTGGTCAAAATCATAAGCCACTAATATCATGGAAATTAAGACCAGAATGAAACATCACTGCAGACATATTAGAACATCAAAAAAAAAAATAGTGACAACACCAAATGGCAATGATGTAGGTAAAGTGGATCTCTCATACATAGCTGGTGGGAACATAAAATGACACGAATATTACGTAAAATCGTTTGGAAACTTAAAAAAAAAAAAGAAAACAGAAACTTGCACTTATCATCCAACCTATTACATTCTCGGACTTTTATCCCAAAGAAGTCAAAATGTATATTTGCACAATAACCTGTCCATGAATACTTATCAGCAGCTTTATTTGCAATAGCTAAAAACTGGAAACAACAGAAATGTTCCTTAATAAGTAAATAGCTAAACAAACTGTGGTACATCCATGCTGTGCAATAGTTCTCAGCAGTAAAAGAGAATCAACTATGGAAGCACACAGCCTGGAGGGATGTCTGTGGAATTACGCTGAGTGAAAAATGTCAGTCTCAAAAGATCATGTACAGTATTATCCCATTTATATAATATTCTCAAAAGGACAAAACTAAAGACATGGAAAATAGATTTGCAATTGTCAGGTGTTAGGTACAGTGGGGAGCAGGGGAAGGGAGAGGCGGGCGAGACATAAAGATGAAGGGCAGGGGAAAGCTTTGTGGTGACAGGAGAGTTCCAAATCTTGGGTGTGTGGTAGTTACACAAATCTACACGTGTGATAAAGTGGCATGCAACTACACTCATGCATTATAACAACATAAAATTCCTGGCTTTGATATGATACTGTAATAATATAAGATGCAACCATTTGAGGGAAGTTTACCAGCGGTACACAGGACCTTTCTGCACTATATTTGCAACTTTCTGTAAATCTATAATCATTTCAAAACATTCAAAAATTGATACCATAATTTAGGATGGCATATATGAAGTATATGACTTCTTAATACATTAACTGATAGACTGAGACACAGTGAAAGAAAACAAATGACTTAATGAAGGCCACCAAATGAAAAATTACCTAGTACTATTCCACATACTTATACTATTATGTTTAATTTATTATAATGTGAAAATAATTTATTTTATTTAAATGGCACATTAAGGATCCTGTATCTCCTCTGTTCTTGTAGAACCAGACTTCCATTACACAATAGCATTTACACACAATGTAGCAATTAAAAATCTTTTCAAGTTTGTTTAGATGGAAATCTTTGCATAACACACAAAAAATTATTTTATCTATATTAAATTCCTAAACAAAATGTTTTGTACATAAACAGTATTCAATTAAGAAAAATAAAACAATATTTATTATCTAAATGTTGTATCACAAAAGTAAAAGAGCTTGAGGAAATTAGAGTAACACATAATTGGCCCTCCCCAAGTATTTATAGACATTTCCTTCAAAATACTAATGAAAAATATTAATTTCAATAATAACTACAGAAATACATATCGTTCTTTTCTTTGTTTTGGTATGTTTCATTTTTAAATCTGTAGCAGTTTCTTTTTTATTTTTTTTAAGATTTTATATATTTAACAGAGAGATAGACAGCAAAAGAAGGAACACAAGCATGGGGAGAGGGAGAGGGAGAAGCGGGCCTCCCACTGAGGAGGGAGCCCGATGAACAGGGAGCCCATGTGGGGCTCAATCCCAGGACCCTGGGATCATGACCTGAGCTTAAGGCAGATGCTTAAAGACTGAGCCACCCAGATGCCCCATGTAGTAGTTTCTTAAAAGAAAGTAAATTGCTGTTGAACAGATTATATCTAAAACAAAGTGGATTTAAAGGGAATAGTTAATTATCAGAAGGCAGAGTTACAAAATCTATTATCATAGTATCTATTGTGACTTTATGATTAGGTAGATATTATGACTATCATAATATTTATTGAGACTTTCTTTAGAATAACTTTAGAATTTAGCATTCTGTCTTGTACATATTTGTTACTTGAAATGGTTGGGTTCTTTTGAATTTTACTAATATGTTGGTCCATGACTCAGTTAGAAAAGAATTGACTCATTCAAAAGGATTTAAACAAAAATAATTTGTAAAAGAGACTATTTACAGAGGTGTGTGTTGGGTTGAGAAAACTGTTAGGGCCAATTTAATGTTAAAACCTGTTTAACTATTAGGACCTGCTTAGCCAGAGCCACTCCATATTGCCTAGGTAGCCATATTGTTGTTTACATCCACAGACTTTATTCCTGGAATAAACGCCCCAGTAGTTCCTGGTATGGTTCCAGGTATCGATTCCAGGAGTAAATGCCTTAACAATAGAAGCCATGTACTTGGGTCTGCGGTTATGCCCTATAAAACCATCCTGTGAGATCGGAAGGGGGTCGCTCTCTTCGGAGGCTGCCCTGGCCGGTCAGTCTGACTTCTAATGCTTGGCATAGAATAAAACTTCATATAACTTTCACTTTATCTCAGTCTCATTCCCCTGGCCAGTCAGTCTAACTTCTAATGCTTGGCATAGAATAAGGCTTTGCATAACTTTCACTTTGTCTCAATCTCGTTCCTTTGATAACAGACCCCAACATTCTGGGGGCTCATCCGTGATCAAATGACGAGAACTGAGTCAGCATCAGAATTTCTAGGAAAAGCCTCTGGAGGTAAGATCTCGAGATTTTATTCTGCGGGATCTGGTCTGTCTGTCTGGTTGTGGAGCTCCAGGGTATAGCCCACCAGGGAGAAGCTGGATGCAGCATTTCTCCCCAGGGCTGGAGTGGATGCGGGGATGCCCCATCCCTCCATGGGAGATTGCCAAGGGGTTCGAGTCAGAGGATCTGCCAGGGGGTTCATGTCGCCCTAGGCGGTCAGGGGGTTTGAGTCCCCCTAGGTGGTCAGGGGACCGAGAAAATCCCCACCAGTGGAAGGTTGTGTTTCTGAGTTGGGATTATAGCTTGCACACCCTTAGACTTGATATCTGGTTGAGGAAAGGCTGCTGGGTCTGGTCTGCGGTTGTCTTTGCCCTTGTTTTTTTGTTGTCTGTTCTGTTGTTTGCTGTGTTTGAAGAAATGGAGCAAGCAGAGAGTAAGGGGACTCTGACTTTTATCTCTCAGTTCCTCCTAATAGATGTGGGGCTTCTCCCTTACTCATTTCTTGTGTTAATGGCTATAACTGGAGCCAACTGTGGTTAGTCTAACTCAAGACAGAGACTTTAAGGAATATCCCCACACAGTTGCTGAAACTCCCTTTGTTTAGGGGAAGTTCCCTGTCTTCTCTGGCCCAATGTGGACTGCCTAGCCCCTCCCCCATTGCTGGCAGGAAGGCATGGCATCTGCTTATTGGTTGGGGCTGATAGACTCTAAGGCTGGGAATCCTTTCTCTGCCTTCTGGCAGCACTTCCCCTTCTGTTTCTGCACCAGCTGGGGTGCGGCCTGCAGAACTGGCCTCTAGACCATCCTCAGTGCTTCCTGCACCCCGGCTCCTTCTCTCTTCACTGTCGGGAAACAAGAAGAGCAGCCCCTGGACCTAATGCCCCCTACTCCAGATCTTCGAACCCGTGTCTCAGGGAAACATTAAAAGTGGAGTGGGTCCAGGTGAAACGTAAATCAGTATTTAAACTAAGTTAAGTTTGTTGGTTTAATTAAGATAGACATTTCTTTAAAGTTACAGCAGTAAATGTGAAACTTCAATCAATGTTTACTAAAGGTCAAATAATCTCATGTTATTTGTTAAAATCTGTTAGCAAAGAAATAACTGAACTGATGATTAATTGTCTGTCTCAGAGTTTTAATGGGTAATTGTTAAAGTAACTTTCAAAGTCTTTGGTAACCTGAAACTTTAAAGTTTTGGTTGGATGACAAATAAAATTAAATTATGGACATCTAGGTCTTAACCAAATGGGATAAAATGCTAAAACATTGAATACTTGATGTAGGTTTGTGCTTTTGACTTCTTACTGCAATTCTGTGGTAACTGTTCAAAATTGGTTAATACTTAACTATCACTAGAGACTGAAGTATTTCTAAGAATAGGAAATTCTGCTAACTGTAACTAAGACTGATGGAAGTAAGGAAAATAACGCTATATGTAAAAAAGTAGGAGATACATAAGAAAGATAAGGAATGGGAATACATTGTGTTAAAGAAAAAGGTAATTTTGTCCAAAATGAGATGGTTGTTTGAAAGGCAATGGCCTGGGACAAAACCTGGATGTAAAAGAAAGTTGTAGAAGGTTTGGGAAGGGAAATCTTCAGGAAAAAAAAAAAAAAATTAGGTATGGTCAGGATGGACTACCAAAAGAAAAATGCCATAAGATTTTTACTAGAAGTTTTAATGTTGTCTGAAAAACCAGAGGAAAGGCAGTTGACTGATAGTAAGTTAAAAAAAAAAAAGTGTACACACAAAAAAGAGAGCCTAAGAGAGTGAATAGATTTGTCTTAAAGTAAACATGTCTGGTTGCACCAGAACATAAAAGGAGATAGTAAAAGCTAAACTTGAGGGTATGTAGTAAGTTGTAGAAGTCTTGAGGAAAGTGACTTTTATTTGCCTTGGTTTATATGTTTGAAAGGAAACAATGAAATATGTTGAAAACTTAACCATATTAGATCAGTTTTGATGGATTTATTCACAAAAAGAAAAAAAAAAGACTAATAAATATTTTCCTGTAAAATGCTTCTGTTCAAATGAGGCATAGTATTTAAGGAAGGAAGACTAAAGCCCTGTGTCATGGCAAATCTATATTGGTGATCCACTCAGGTAAATGTTGACTATTATGTAAACTAAAAAGACACTGGTATAAAAAAGAAAATCTGCTTTCTCTTTGTTCAAAAAGACAAAGTTTTCTTAGATTAATTGATCTGCTGTTAAAAAGAGAATATAAATGGTTTTCCCTTTGCCTGCCCAGAAAAATCAGTTTCTATGTTTTGTTTTATCAGATCTTAAACATGCATAATACTATTTAAGCATGTGTTTAAAACTTAGATTTTAACAACTGTCAACAAGATTTAAATTATAAATGAGATCTCTTTGACTCATAAGGCTTTTCCTTGGTATGCTAAGTTACTCAGGAAGTACTGCTAAACCAATGATAAACCTTGGGTTACATTTGGGTAAATGCTATAACTATTATAGAGATTTGATGTATTTCCTAAAGGTTTAATGTTTTGATAAGGGTCATCACTTAATATTTAACCATATCTATTCTGAGTTTTTGTCATCTGTAATTGTTTTAATTCTCTTGTAAAATGAATTCCACCTTAAAGGAAATTCATATGGGAGACTTTCAGGACAAATACAGGTCTTTGATATGTTAAAATCCTGGAACTGAAATGGGTAAAAATTTCCAGAAATAAGAGCTGCATTTGAACTAAACCAAAATTAGTAACATGGGACTAGATGAACTAAGAGATTGTAATGTTATGTCTCTTAATGTATCTGTTATTTTAAACATTACTGGTTCTCTAATGTTTGCTCTTCCAGACTAAGAAAACTTTTTTTCTTAAAATGTCTGTGACTTACAGAAATGTAAAAATATTCATTTGCAAACAAATCAAGACGTTCAAATTTTCTCTCTATCTGAACCCTCTAAAACTCAAAATGTCTCAGTAAGTGTTCTTTCTTCCATAACAATCAGTCATTTGCATAAGTTCAATAAGAGTCTCTTCTCCTTGTAACAGGACACCATTGGAAATACTGGTTATTTTACCAAGGCTTAGAATGGAAAGTCATATTTAAAAATGACTCAGATATGACCAGACAACATAAAGGAACTAAGGTTGACTTAAAAAAACCTGGAGCCATAAAGCCCCTTAAAACTGTTGGCCTGATACCTTGCTTACAGAGTTCCCAGCAGCCTCACCAGGTGAGTAAAGAATGTCACTCCCTGGCAGGTGCAGGAACCTCAGGATACATTGGGGACCTCAGAAAGAGGCATTTGCCCAAATCGACTGGTATTGCAGGCATGTCTGAGACAAGTACATAGCTTGGCTTCTGGCCCAGAGAGGCTACTACAAATTCAACCTAGCGATTCCTTATAAAAAGTTCTAGCAAAACAGATTCTAAAAGACCTATATAATCACTCACTGTTCTTGCTGAGCTTATGTAAATAATTAGGCCAAGTTTGTTAAAACTGGACTTGTTTTTCAAATAAATTAGTCCTGATTTAGTTATCTCTGGAAATGAGGGTTATTTTAGAGAGAAAAATTTTGTTTTAATAACACACCTTTATGGATATTAAATTCTAGATTTGGATCTTTAAATGTTTGTTTATCTAAGCTAGACAATTTAAGGTAAACTTCAGAGAAGTTACACAATAGCTCGTTTAGACGATCTTGCCTAATATTCTGTAGGGATAATAACAGAACCCATTGGACACAAATATATGTTAGTTTTTATGGACATCTTTTCAGGCTGGGTAGAAGCCTTTTCTGCCAAACATAAGATGGCAGAAATAGTAGCCAAAAGCTGCTAGAAAAAAAAAAAAATTGCTAAGTTTGGGTTGCCTCTCACAATTGGGTCAAACAATGGCCCTGCATTTGTGAGTTCAGTCTCACAGACATTGGCCAAGGCTGTGGGCACTAATTGAAAATTACACTGTGCCTACCAGCCCCAGAACTCTGGACAAGAGGAGAAAATAAACTGGACTCTTAAGAAAAACAAAAACAAAAACAAAAAACAAAAAACAAAACAAACAAACAAAAAACCTTAACAAAGTTAATTCTGGAGACTGGCGGTGGATGGATGGATCTCCTTCCCTTCACCCTCCTTAGGACGCAATGTACACCTTACTTAAACAAGGTTACCCCATTTAAAATAATGTTCAGGAGATGCCCACCACTCCGCCCACTGCTACAAGAGGTTGCCCTAACAGAAATGACTGGTCAGTCTGTACTCCAGTCACTGCAGGCACTACAGTCTGTCTTAAAAAGAGCCCATGTAGGGATCCGAGCTGCCTACGCTGAGATGGAGACGGGGGTAAAACCACATCCTTACCAACCCGGAGACTTGGTTTGGATACGTCACCACTGAATGGAAAACTTTGAGCCTCGCTGAAAGGGACCATTCACTGTCATCCTGACCACCACAACAGCAGTAAAAGCAGAAGGCATCAGGGCCTGGATTCACGCGGGTCATGTCAAACAATCCAAAAACAAGGACACTCCCCAGAAACGGGAGCCACTGCCAGTGGACCCCACTAACTCTGGACTAAAACTAAGACTCAAAAGGGTTTCACAACTTGATCACTTTTAACCCTGTTCCTACTCAGCAGCAGCCTGGGACACCTCATTGGCCTAAAGCAGCCCAATAGAAACTCAGAAAAACAGCAGATGGAACAACACTCAAGGTTAACGACACTTCAGGTCAGCCTGTTTTCACCCTCAAGAACTGGCTGAAGAGTCAAAAAATTGACTAATCTCTAAAGAAAAGGGGGGAATGTTAGGGCCAATTTAATGTTAAAACCTGTTTAACTATTAGGCCCTGCTTAGCCAGAGCAACTCCATATTGCCTAGGTAGCCATATTGTTGTTTACATCCACGGACTTCATTCCTGGAATAAACGCCCCAGTAGTTCCTGGTAGGGTTCTGGATATCGATTCCGGGAGTAAACGCCTTAACAATAGAAGCCACGTACCTTGGGTCTGCAGTTCTGCCCTATAAAACCAGCCTGTGAGATCGGGAGTGGGTCGCTTCCTTCGGAGGCATCCCTGGCCGGTCAGTCTGACTTCTAATGTTTGGCATAGAATAAGGCTTTGCATAACTTTCACTTTGTCTCAGTCTCGTTCCTTTGATAATGGACCCCAACAAAAACCATCATGGAAAAATGAAGAATTAAGAAACTAACAAAGTGGGCACCTGGGTGGCTCAGTGGGCTAAAGCCTCTGCCTTCGGCTCAGGTCATGATCCCAGGGTCCCAGGATTGAGCCCCGCATCAGGCTCCCTGCTCAGCAGGGAGCCTACTTCCTTTCCTCTCTCTCTGCCTGCTTCTCTGCCTACTTGTGATCTTTGTCTATCAAATAAATAAATAAAATCTTAAAAAAAAAAAGAAAGAAATTAACAAAGTGGGAAGCTGTTATCCATCTGGGAGGTGGCTGTTTGTGTGCTAAGAACTTCAGCAAAGGCAGCATCAGCCGAAAGACAGAGTACGGACCTCTGAACATTTACTTTTTCATAAAAGCAAAGAAAAACTCCACATGTTGGCAATATCAATTGTTTCAGAACTCTAGAAATTAACTAAAAGCTTGCAGCAACCCAGGGAACATTGATTTAAGAAAAATGACTACATGTCAGCAAAGAAAGTGACATATCTTGGTTTCTTAACAGGTCTGAATGCCATGCCCCTGCTCCACGGTAGTCATCTTCAAAAAAAGTAATAGCCTTGAGGGTATTATACGAAGTTAAATAGGCCAATCAGAGAAAGACAATTATATATGATCTCAATGAAATGTGGAATTTAAGAAACAAAATTGAGGATTATAGGGGAAGAGAGGAAAACACAAAACTAGACAAAACTAGAGGGGGAGACAAACCATAAGAGACTCTTAATCATAGGAAACAAACTGAGGTTGCTGGAGGGGAGATGGGTCAGGGGGATGAGGTAATTGGGTGATGGGCATTAAGGAGGGCATGTGCTGTAATGAGCACTGGGTATTATATAAGACTGATGAATCACTGACCTCTACCTCTGACACCAATAATACATTATATGTTAACTAATTAAATAGTAATAATAATAAAGAAAGTAATAGCCTCCGTTGTGGGTCCTGGAGAGAGTAGCAGGGAGCCCGAGTTCTTTGAAAGCTAATTCCCAGAGAATTGTTATTATTTGACCCATGAATATATTCCTCCATCAGAGGCAATTTTATGAGATCAGATATTTATTGATGGATGACATAGTCATGGATGAAACATTTATGGAGCAGTAAATATGAATTTTAGCTTTTGTTTTAAGTAAAAGTGGGGACAGGAAATAGAAGGAAGGGGGTTTATAATTTGATCACAAAATCATGCAATCATAGTTTTACATTTTTATTTGCAAACCAAAAAAAAAAAAAAGATGAGAAAGAAATTTAGTATTCTGACAATTCTATGCTTCTTTTTTGAAAAAACTTTGTCAAAACCCTTTACATTTGTCTTCTTTCATTTTTCAGTGTGTAAATAATTTTTCCTAACAGTGACTTCTGGTGTGGCAATTACTTTTGATTAGGAATGTAACTCACTCATATCTTGCAAGGAGAACAGTGCATTCTTATAGGTGTTTTTTTTTTTAAGATTTTTTATTTATTTATCTGACAGAGAGAGAAAGATCACAAGTAGGCAGGAGATGGGCAGAGAGAGAGGTAGAAGTAGGCTCCCTGCCGAGCAGAGAGCCCAATGTGGGACTTGATCCCAGGACCCTGAGATCATGACCTGAGCTGAAGGCAGAGGCTTAACCCACTGAGCCACCCGGCATCCCATCATTCCTATAGGTTTATTGTGTCCTTTAAAGACCTTGCAATATTGGAATATTGATTCTAACCATTGTGAAGCCCTGTATGTGGTCACTTGTGACCATGTCTCAGCAGGCAATTCAAACCAATGACTAGCTTTAAAAAGAATGATGAAATATGACTTTGGGATTGGCATCAATAAATAAAGTCCTAAAATACAAAAAAAAAAAAAATAGGGGAAACTTATTTTTAGCATTTTTTTTTCCATTTTAACTCTTAGTTTGGCTTTATATAGGTTCCAGGGTTAATGAAATACTGCTCTTGGGGATTTCTGGAAAAGTTCACCTCGGAAGCCAAGCAGTTTCTCTAGTATATGCTATGTGGCAGCCAGTTCTTTATCTGAGGGGAAGGATGATTTGACATTTATAAGGAAGTGTTAGATGCAGGCTCTTCCATTATCCAGAAAAAAAAAAAAAAAGTTAGAGAAGCAAAGGAAAGCAAACCAGAATATTTCTGCAAACATCTTTATAGCATGTTTTATCCCTAGAGAAATTGTGTATGCTGATTCATAGCTTCATTATGGCTGTGGGCAGAGAGATTTTGTACCCTAAAGGACCTCAAATGAGACAGGAATCACTGGAATTGGAAGACGTCAGTATTGATACAATTATTTTAAAGATAGGTCTGATTCTCTACCCCAGTGGGAAGGAGGGCTATGCCAGATGCCTAGAGTTTGACTGGAAATGAGATTTTTCTTTAAATGTACTCCTTAAAACAGAGACGGAGGAAAGTATAGGGGAATGTCTCTTTGCCTGTACTTTTGAAATATTTCAAAGACCCTCAGAGGGCTTGAAAACCATTGCATTTAACAGTTCAGTATTGTTTAATATTAGCTTGAATAGAAAAAAGGAGGAGCTTTGATGGAAAATGTTTCTTGATGGTTCTTTGTCTCATGGCATTCTCGTGGCATCCTCATAGACAGGACCAGTTAATTAGGGAGCCAAATTCCCCTCTCTGTCATACCATAAGTTCCCCTTGAAAAGTCATACCCCAAACTGTCTTCCACATTGTAATTATATTTGCACTGGAAACAGCTCACATTTGTGAGTGTCATCTCACTGTAGGCCAAACCTAAGAGGACTGTGATTGTAGAGTTACTGAGGAGCAGGCTACAGGCTTGAAGAGAAGTCTATTCAGAGAAAAGATATGAATCAATGCTCATTTAAATCAAGACGATATACCCGTGAGATGTTTTTGGTAAATGCAGACAAAGGGGAGGTGACAAATGTTTGGGGTGGCAATAGTGAATTCTATCTTAAAATCTTTTTCTCTCTTTTTCTGTACAAAAATACCTCTCTAAAAAGACTTCATGTGTATTGTGAGACCATGGGTAGCATAAGAATGGTTCTTTGCTATACATTTACACATTCACGAGAGAATTCCATTGTTTCCAGAGCTGTTCAGCCACAACTGAAATCGTAGTCACCCCCACCGTTATTTGGGTTTTGTAGATACGATTACTTATTAAGTAGACTACAATTTATTTTTACTTTTTTCAGGATTTAACCATCCCTGACCAATGACTCTAGGAGGTGTTAACTTTTATTGTACATTGTTTCATCATTCAATCAACTCTCCAACAGTAATCCAAGTCCTCAGATTGAGCCATTCACAGAACTGAACCATGTAAATGCAAACAGGTCCATTAAAGTCACACGCACATTCATTCACACGCTAAACTCATGGTGTACAATGCTGAAGTTGTATGCATATATCTAAAATAATTCCCTAAATCCTCACATACATTTTGGCACTGAAAAGGAATGGTAACATTATAAGAAGTCTTTCATGATCCAAAAAATCAACTGCATTGATGTGATTTTTTTCAGATAAATTCTACATTGAAATTAAGCAAAAAATTTTATGCAAATCGAACAGCACATTCTGAGACTTAGGATAAGGGGTGTCAGAAATAACTTATGTCACAGCATGTTATTGGTTCTAGGCTCTGTCAGTTGACAGAAAAAAATACATGTGTGTTTTCAGTAAGTCCTATCTATGCACACATCTATAAGCATTTCTGTATGTGACCATCTGCATGTGTTAAGCTCAGCACAAGTCCATGTGGATGTCCCCAACTCTAGTTCATTATTACATGGGACACTTTAACCTCCCTCTTCGGCTTATCTATAATTTTGACACCAGTGGTGAGAAACCCAGCCCCCAATTGCTGCTATTAATTTACTGAATTGTTCAATTTCAGGGTGCAGGTACAGTGGACTCAGAATTATTAACCAATATCCCTACAGAAACAACTGTCCCAACTAAAGTGTGTAGTTTTTGCACAGTTCCTCCCATCTTTAGACTCACAGACTCCAACCGTTTCCAAAGGTAGGTGTGCACCATTTTCCCCACTACCTTCAGCGGCGTGGACATGTCCTTGTTGGCCCATACCAGTTCAGGCTTCCATCTCTAAGACAGCTTTGTTTCAGCCTCTCCTTTGCTACCTGGTTCTTTCTCTTTTATCCACCTTCCCCTACTTTCACATATTAAATGATGAGAATGAGTGGCAAATCTTTACCCTTTTTTAAAAGGAAATTATCAAGTAGATAATTAACTAATTAACTATTTCAAATGAAAATAACACTCATTAGAGCCGATACATTCTTCCTCCTATTTCTACCATGGTTTCTAGCTCATCTTGCAAGACATTTTGCAGAAGCACAGATACAAGCTTTAAGTGAAACTGAATATGTATTTCAGCCTTTGATTCTCAAATCACATGTTGCAATAGGAAAAAAAAATGTTTTATATAAGAAAAAAATTAAAATTATCAAGGATTATTTAAATATTGTCTCTTGAGTCTCTATTTGAACCCAAACCATATAATATTTAGAACTTACTCTTGAAGTTACTGTTCAGAGCACTTTGCTATTTAAGATGCCTGGAAAACCAAAATAAATCTAACTAGAAAACTATGTGCAGCATAAACTGAGTTAGCACTTTGCAGGCCCTCTTTCCTTCCTTCTGATCTAACTGTCCCAAGGTATAGAGCTCAGCGTAAATATTGATAGGGTTTGGCATCCCTACAACTTCTGAAAATCTTGAAAATTGTAGGATTATTTCCACCATGGCCTGAGGCACTTATGTTGCTCCCCTAAGAGAGTTGAGTGAACTTTCTAGTTATATTGATCCTTTAGACAACATCAGAGTAGATTCAGAGACAGGGAGAGGAATGGTAGTTCCTATCTGTCAACACTGAATAAGTGATGTCTGCTGCAGTGGCACCAGGCTCATGGCTGTAATTGTCAAATGCATAAATGAACAGGTATGTGTGAAGTTGACACAACACCTGGTATGCTGTAAATACCAATCTACATTAGCTTGACTTAATATTTATAATAATAGTTTTCATTGCAATTATTTTTATTAGTTATCATCATTTTTTGGATTTAATTCTCTTTTATGAATGTGCTGTGTACTCAAACTTCTTTTCTGATCTTTATAGATCTTTATAGAAGTCCCTTCTCCACTCTGAACCAGTGCATCAGATACCCCACTAAGTGGACTGGAGATCGCTACCTTCTCATCAGGAATCAGCTCACTTTCTAGGATGTCTCAGTAATTCTAATTACATGTTTGACTCTCACAATCCTCTGATTTATCCAAAGTCCATGGTCCAGACCCTTCACCTCAAATCTGCTGTAATTATGAGGTAGGTCATGTTTGCAACCCATTCTCATTCAGCTAAATTCTACAGAGCTTCCTTGGCTACTTCCCATTTAATATTGAAGAAGTCTTTAATTAGACCTAGGAGGACATTATTTTTATTAAACTTTGGGCCCTAAGTACATGTTTTAGTCAGCTTGGGCTACTATAACAAACTATCATAGACGAGATTTGACAATAGACTTTTATTTCTTGCAGTCCTGGAGGCTGGGGAGTCTGAGATCAAGGTGCCAGCAGACTTCATTTCTGATAAGAGCCCTCTTCCTGGTTTGTGGTCAACAGTAGCCTTCTCTTCCTTATATCCTCACATGGCCTTCCCTTGGTGTGAACATGCAGAAAGAGAGAGAAGTCTTGGGTCTCTTCTTTTATAAAGGCATTAACCTCACCAAGAGGGCTTGCTCTCAGGACCTAATCAAACTGGGATCACCTCCCAAAGACCCCACCTCCAAATACCATCATGTTGGAGAGTAGGGCTTCAACATATGAATTTGCGGAGACACACTGAGTCTTAGCCATACCTAGTCATAGAATGGTACATTCATGACCCATCTATCTCTACCCTTTCTTCTGTCCACTGTAGGTGATGCCACTAACCAAGAAACATTTTTTTTCTCTTTCTGAACTGAAAGAGGTTCACAGTAATCCTTCTCAACCCAGCACTTGAGGTGCCACCTAGGAGGCTCACGTTGGCAGGCAATACAGCCTTCTCCTGGGTGTGCTCTAAGCACCATGACTGGATCAATCCAATTAACTGATGACAGTAATTGCTACTTTTGGTAGTGACGTTGGAAGAGCTAGGCTAAAGAGGGAAAAATTATTCTTAAAGGTCTTCATTCTAAAAATAGGGTAATTAGAAGTATGATTTAGAAGCTGCAGTGACATTAATATACTTCAAAGTCCTACTTGCAGTTGGTAATGTGCAACTACTAGAGGTGCACAGAGAACATAGCTTCTGCTGGTTTTATTAAGTTTTCTAAATTCTGTGGTCCTTTGGTTTTCTGAATAATTATAAAAACTTTAAAAGTCAAGGATATCTTTATTTGTCTAAAAATAGTATTTGGAGCTTGGAAGTATCTTTTTTTTTTAAGATTTTATTTATTTATTTGACAGACAGAGATCACAAGTAGGCAGAGAGGCAGGCAGAGAGAGAGAGAAGGGGAAGCAGGCTCCCCGCTGCACAGAGAGCCCAATGCGGGGCTTGATCCGAGGAACTTGGGATCATGACCTGAGCCGAAGGCAGAGGCCTTAACCCGCTGAGCCACCCAGGTGCCCCTGAAAGGATCTTGAGTGGTGGAAATGCTTACATTTTATGTTGCAGATTAATGTTTGTGTAAGCCTGGTCCTGTTAAATGATACCGTCTCTAGGATACAACAGCATGCTGCAGATGCCCAGTCTGAGAGTAGTACTGTCTCTCTGACTTGGACCATGGTGGTCTACTTACTCTCTGAGGGTAACTTTCTTCATTAATTCTCATCTATTCTACTTCCTTGTGTCTCTCATTACTTCCTAGCTGTTCTTCCTTTCCTTTGTGAGCCTCCTATTCCTTTATCTTAAATATCCACAATTACTATAATATTTTCTATATTACTTATGACCATATTATTTCATACTATCACTATAGCATTTTCTTTCAATACATGTCCATGTGTATGACTATATTGATGTTCTGAGTTTAAAGTGTTCTTATGAGCAAGTATGAAGAAATGAAGAAAACAAGGACATTTACATATAGGAAGACTAGCGATTAATATTGACTCTTTTGTGCATAGATATATTATTTTTGACCCATCACGAAGCCACTACAATCATCACTCTAGCACCTTTGTGATAAAAGGTAGTTAAGCCTATTGGTCATGCTTTATAACCTAAATTTGAATCTTGTGAAAAGTATTCACGGTGGGTAATCTTGGGCAAGAACTAAGATCTGTGTGCCTCAGTGTCCTCATCTATAAAATGAGATTATAATTGAACCTGTTTCTGAAGCTTTCTCAAGTATTAAGTGAATAAATAAAATAAAATGCTAAAATATGATAACCTATAATTCACATTGTTGCTATCATCCTTACTATTGTTACCTTTGAACATGGGATAGTAGTAATAACCATCTGTCAAGTTCATCATGACGATGAACTTGAATAAAGCCAAATGGAACAATTGGTACAATACATGGTGTTGGGTCTCTCAATAAAACTTTCCTACCTCTCTGTGCAGTTGATTCAAATGTCTTTAATTCTAGTCAGCTTTCCACTTAATGTTTCTTCACAACTTCAGATTACGTACATTTCCACCGATGGAAATGTACCTATGAAGGCAGTTCTTCCTCACTCCTCCAAGTTCCCCTGTTTTTGTCAATGGCACCTCATCTCTGTGTTTTTTAGAAATATTGATGGGGGGGATGGGGTAATTGGGTGATGGGCATTAAGAAGGGCACTTGATAGAATGAGCACTGGGTGTTATATGCAACTGATAAATCACTAAATTCTACTGAAACCAAAAATACACTATATGTTAACTAAATTGAATTTAAACAAAAAAATTTAAAAAGACATACTGAACTCAAATTTACTCGGACCTCTCTTCATCAATTTCATCTTCTCTTTCTGAGTCTTATGACCTCTTATTATTTTCTTCATTTCTTGGGAACATCTTGAGATTTATTTTTTTTCCTCCTCATTTCCACTGAGAATAATAACAGCTAACAAAAACTGTACAATTAAAAGTCTTTTTTCTATGAAATATTAATAAAGTTATTTCATATAAAGATTAAAACGGAGGGAGGGTTTGGGATGAAAGATGGTAAAACACTGGGTGGACATCAATATCAAGTGTGAGCCTTTGAATGGGACCGTCTCACTCTTTGGTGGAATCAGAAAATGTGTGAGGTTGGGGTCGGCTTTCTGCTTTCAGGAGGCTGTATGATATTAGACAGCAAAAAGCATAGGACCCTTCATGTCCAAAAATTTGGGTTCTAATGCTAGCTTTGGCATGTTAGTATTTACTAGAGGTACAATTTGGAGCACATCAAGTGAGCTGCCCCAGGTATACAGAAGAGATTTGCAAAACATGAGAATAGAATGTGCAGTTGACCTTACTGACTTGTTTTGAAGACCAAAAATGTAATTGGAACCCTTGGAATATTGACTATAATTATTCGATTGTACTCCAAACTGCCATCGCAAAGAGGACACTTCATCACGCTAGACTAAAAATGAGACAATTATTCATGAATATGGGATTTGTTGCCTTCTTGTCCATAAATTCAATAAGAAAGGATTCTATAGGTTCATTTTACTGAGAAAAATAACTTACTCTTTCTCCTGCAGGCCCCACCTAAGTGAGCAGCACTTACCCATCTGCTCAAACACATCTCTTTCTCCACCATTACCTTTCACATGGATTACTGCAATAGCTCCCTGTCTGGACATTTTACTGAAGTCTATCCTTTCCTAATCTATTTTCCACCCAGCAGTTTGCATTGCTTTTATTAAGTAAAAGTTGAAAGTGCTACTGTACCATTTAAAGCATTTCAAATTTCCCCTATTTCTCAAAGAACATGCAAAATTGTATACACAGCTTAAAAGATCCAGTCACAATGTGAAACTACAGATTCATCTATTTAGACTCAATAATTGTCACATACTTTCTTAAAATTTGCATTTCTTTTTTTTTTTTTAAGATTTTATTTATTGGACAGACAGAGATCACAAGTAGGCAGAGAGGCAGGCACAGAGAGGGGGAAGCAGGCTTCCCGCTGAGCAGAGAGCCCAACGTGGGGCTCAATCCCAGGACCCTGAGATCATGACCTGAGCCTAAGGCAGAGGCTTAACCCACTGAGCCACCCAGGTGCCCTAAAATTTGTATTTCCACCATACCTGACATGGTCAATTCTTTCTTTTTTCCATATTCCAATCACACCACCTGGTGACCCCATGCTTTCATGAGTAGTGGCTGGGCAAATGAATATGAAAAGATAGCTGTGGCTTAGAACCCCAGCAAGGGGTACCTCTGAAGCTGCAGCATGGAAAATTACATGATGGAAGATGGTCAACAGCAACAAATGGAGCAAAGCCAGCCCTCCACTGATCAGACCCTAGGTTTTCTCTAGAAACATACTTTGGAAATCAGTCTATTGTCCTTTACAGAGAATAAGCCCTAGAAATTGGACAACATTCAGTGTTTGGAAGAGCCTGGTAGGGGAACTGAGAAGGGAAATACTCAGGTTCAAGACAAAAGGCGTGTGTTGCAGTGATGAATAGGGAAAAAGAAGTAGAGATACAGCTCTTGGCCACCTATTTGGAGAAGCTGGTTTTGTTATAGAGATATTATCGAGAGTTATTTATTTATGTGTGCATTACACGTAGTAAAGCAATTTGTAACATCAAGCATCTTAACAATAGTTATCATTAATGTTTATGACAGAACACTTTTTACATATTTCCATCTGCAAGGATTATTATATATATGTATATATACATATATATTTATATATATGGCATGATACACAATTCAAATGAACTTACTGAATAATATTAAAATGTACTTTAAGAAATAGTTGCCTTTTATATCTGTCCAATAAAATTTTGCATTAGAAAATCAGAAACATATGTTTAATAACCAAAATGTTGAAGGAAAGGGTTTGAAATAATAATCTCTTCATGTTATCGCCCAAATCAACAGTAAATTCCCTTCCCTCTTCAATACAGCATTTCACTTGATAATTAGCAGCTGTATGCTAATTGCATTGGGAGCTCTCGATTTCCTGAGTATGCTAATTTAAAGTTCCGTTGAGTGGTGACTTTGTTTCATGGAAGCCTGAAGTATAAACTGTATAGAATACTCTGTACAACTAATCTGACCCTCCGTTCCTGGCAAAGAACAAACTGAGTCTTCTGTTAACAGTACCTCAGACTAAAGAAGACGATTTTTAGGGCTCTGAATCACGTCAGCAGTGATTGCAAGATGCGAAATTGAACTCTTCTGAGATCGAGATCACTACTATGACCTGAGAGTAACCTGAACGCCAAAGGAAAGACAGGGCCAACCAGTAGTCACCAGAATCAAATTAACACGTCTCAGCCCCATTGAGAGTAGAAACTATTAACTGCATATTTTGAAAATGCATCATCCAAATGATTTAAATATGATGACATTTGAGCTCCGATGGACAGCCTAATGGAAAAAGGAGACCATTGGGGACTCTTTTGAAACACGTGGGGATATGGCTGTGGGAGAAATGATGTCAAGAGTGGAAAGTGGAGTGGATTGGGATACGCTTCATATTTGAGCTTTATTGTACAACATTATTTGATTTGGATTTCTCTTTACAGTTCCCCACCTGACCCTTCTTCTGTGCAGGTTATGCACTCTGCTTAAACCAAAGGGAGGAGGCCAGCTGGCAATAATCAACACACTGTCTGATGCCTCCATTAAAAGTTTCAGCCATGAGAAAGAACATTGGTCCAAGAGAAGTTTTCAGGAAATAACATGGAGTGCAGTTGCAAGGGAATGGAAAGCTGGTTGAAAAGCTGGAAGAGATATTTTGTTTTTCTCTATATATTCTTCTTCTTGATGTATATAGTCATGGTATGTTTTAATGATCATAAATAATATTTCTAATATTGATTATGTGCTGAGTGTGGTTTTAGTATATACATTATGCATGTGTATGTATATGCACACATGCATATATATTCAAGACAAATACTGTTTTTATTTTCCATTTAGGAAAGAAAAAGCTGAGTCACTTCAAACAATTTAAAGCAATTTTTATAAAGTCAACCAGCAGGTAAGTGGCATAGCTCAGTTTTGGACCCAAGCACTCTGGCTCCAGGATCTGTGTACTTAGAATACTATTTTCCTTGATTACACCCACACACATATGCACACCACCAGGGTTGGCTGACACTTTCTAACCAACTTTAATATCACATCCTATGACACATGGATACTTAAAAAGAAAAAAGAGAGAAAGAAGAAAGGAGGTGTGCAACAGTGTCTATGTAGGGCTGTACCAATTCCATTATCCTTACCAGTGTACATAAAAATTAAAGTACAGAGCATAACTTTAGGATAATGCCTGGTTAATGGATTTCTGTAAGTCTTGCCAAATTAACATCAAAAGGCATGTTTCACCATTTGGAGACAGTGCTGCAGTGAATTTCTACAAGTTTTATTGAAACTAGGCTTAATAGAAACTACATCTGCAGTTCTCTTCATCATTCAAATTACAAAAGCTGAAGGAATACTTTTATAATGATGTGAGAAGAGAAGCATCAATGCTCTGCTCGATGGCATAAGAAGTGAAAAAATAGAAATAAAATGAAATTCATGGGTCTTGGTTTGCTTTATTTCATATTTAGTATTTCCTGGATCTATTTCCCAGAGATAATTTATGGACTTAAAGAAATAAAAGGAACTACACTAAATGGGATATGATACTTTAAGAATATCAAATGATTTCATTTTTAATGATGGAAAAAATCATGCAATGATAATGATTATATTTAAATACAAATATCTATAGAGCTAAATATATTCTCATTCTCTATTCAAAAAGCCTCAGACTGGAGATCAAATAGCACCACGAATATATGTTTAAATCGAAGCCATTCAATTAATTTTGTGTTACATGGAATATCTGTGTAGGTGTTTTTGTTATACAACCTCTGTGCTATATTATGTGTTACCTTTTAGAGGGAAACCAAGAGTCCTCTGCCCTAATAGGGAACCAAGATTCATCAAAAACTAAATGTGGGCTTATACATGCACCTTCAACCAACAAACTTTTATAAAATTCTTACTATGACCAATAGAACATAAGGCACAAGTATACAAAGATGAGCCAAACATTTCTCCTGCCGTCAAGAAGATTAACATGAAGAAAGTGCTAAGACAGATGTAAACAGTATGATAAGCAGGGTAAGAGTGTTTGATGGGAGCTCATTAGAGACATACCTCACTGCCCTAGAGACTCAAAGAGTCACTAAAGAAGTGACATATAAACTGAAGCTTAAAGTGAGAGTAGGGATTAATTAAATAAAGGAGCCGAGAGGGAGTTGGGAATGGGTAGGGACTTCTATGCAGAAAGAATTTCATATTTCAGCCATTTAATGATGCAGTTTGATCTTCTAAAGTCTCAATTGCCTCGACTATCTTTTAAGGCAGTGACTCCTGACTGAGTTGCTATGAAAAATACTGGAGATAAACTATGCAAAGCACTAGTAAGATTCTGTAAACTTTGTAAATACTCGCTATTATTTTGAGCATGGCTTATTTAGGGAATTTCAAGCAGGTATGTATTACATGCTTGTTGAATAACAGCTAGAAATGAAGCTGAAGAACTAGACATGGGTCAGATTGTGAAGATCGAAAATACTGTATCTCATGAAGAGACATGGATAGCTTTTGTCCCAAATCATCTATTCAATAAGTGTATAGCACATAGCCTTGGATGGTAGAGTCTGTCACCCTCCAATGCAGAGAGTAAATTTCTTGTCCCAGAAAGCTAATGCCTTCCTCCATGCCGGAGGTTAAGCAGGCATCCTAGCAGCCTCTATAGAAGATACAGGATATACTAACTTTGGGCTTCATCATCAGTAACACAAACCCACTGAATATAGGGTACCCAACTGAGCCTACCTCCACATCATCATCTTGGGAAAACTTATGCAAACATGAAGCTCATGCTGTGTGCTTCCTGTGAGTCATAAAGCCCTTTGTCTCTGATCCAGAAGTACCATGGCTTCTGCCAGCATTCCTGAAACAGGAATGAGCTAATGTATCAGCATTGAAGTATGGTAAAACTGAAGACTCTTCACAGTTCTTGAAAGTTCTAGAACTCTTATGGTATTAAGGATACATTGCATGCATTGCACATTGTAGCATAACAGTTTCACTTTAAAATGACAATATATACAGTCCTCCAAGAATAATATGTATTGCTGCTATTTAAATTTAAGATAAAAATCATAGATTGCAACAAAATAAAGGTGAAGGGATATATATTTTTCAAAAATTTTTCATAGATTTTTTTTGTGTACATAAAGATAGTTGAAAGATCTTACATCATCTTAAACTGCTAAGCTTTTATTTAACCATCCATACTTGACTAGTTTTATCCCTCAGAAATTTCTTCTACATAATTTAAACTATGGTATACTCACTGTAACCTAAACACACAGAGCTTTCTTCACCTCTATGTTTTTCAATGTCCTTACCTCACCTTCACTCCTTAATTATAATTTGGCTGGATATTGATTTCTAGATTGACAGTTATGTTTCCTCAGCATTTTAACTATGGATTCCATCCTCTTATTGAATATGCCAGTGCTGATGAAATGTCCACCAAGCTAAATATTGTTCCCTTGGAGGTCCTTTATCTCAGATGCCTTTCAGACTTTGTGTTTGTTTTGTATACTCTGCATTTTTATAAATGTGTGTCTGACAGTAGTTTTAGTTTCACTGCTGTAAATTTAATGGGCTTTTAAATTTTCTTTAATTCTGTTAAATTCTCAAAGTTTTTTTTTAAAAATTCTCACCACAGTTTTAACACTTCCTTTCTAGAACTTACACTATAAAATGATATACTAATAGATTATAATAAGCTGTTTATATATAACTCAGTATCAAGGGCAACAGCAAAATGAGCTGTATAGGAAAATACACAACAAACCCTATAAAAAATTAAAATGGAATTGTAAAAATGACTCAAAGAACCCACAGAAAGATAGGAAAAATAAAAGAGCAAATAATAAACAAATAAAGAACAGAGAGAACAAAAACAAAATAAAATGGCAGACTTAAGCATTAATGTATTAATAACACATTAAATGTAAATGATCTAAGTGCACAGGTTAAATGACAGAGATTGGCAGAATAAAGAATAAAGAAAACAACTCAACTCAGTAGAATAAAGAAAACAAATGTACTATATAAAAGAAATCACTTGAAGTGTGATGATATAGGTAAGTTGAAAGTAGAAAGATGAAAAAATGTATCATGCAAGGATTAATCAAAAGAAAGAACTGGCTATATCGATTTCAGATAAAGTAGATTTCAGAGCAAAGAAAAAAGTTATGAATAATAATAAAGCAATTGGCCCATCAAGAAAATACAGTAATTCTAAATGTGTACATGCCAAAAAATTGACAAATCTGCAATTATAATTCATGCTCATGAAGAACATGAACAACCATCTCTCAGCAATTGATAGAAAAACTAGACAGAAAACCAGCAAGGATATCGATGAACTCAACAGCACCATCAACAAACAGGATCTAATCAGCATTTACAGAAAGCTCCATCAAAAATTAGCAGAAAACACATTCTCTTTAAGTGCCTCTGTGTCATGTACCAAATAAGACCATATTCTGGGATATATACAAACCTCAATAAATTTAAATTTATATTTAAACAAATCATGCAGTATGTTTTCTCTGACCACAATGGAATCAATCTAAAAATGAGTAACAGAAAAATAACAGAGAAGCTTCAATTACCTGGAAACTAAATAACATACTTCTAAGTATACCATAGGTCAAAGAGAAAACCTCAAGGGGGCAGGGGGCACATTGAAGTGAACAAAAAAGAAACCTAGTATATGAAAATTTGTATGGCAAAGTAGTGCTGAGGACATTTGTAACACTAAATGAATACATCATGAAAACACACAGTCTCAAATCAATAATCTAAGCTTTCACCTCAACAACCTAAAATAAGAAAAGCAAAATAAACATGAAGCAAACAAAAAGGAGGAATAATAAAGGTATGAGTCAAAATCAATAAAATTGAAAACAGAGAAATAGTAGAGAAATTCAGGGAAGCAGAGTTGGTTCTTTGAAAAGATGAATCAGATTGGCAAACCTCTAATAACACTGATAAAATTAAAAAAAAAAAAAGAAAGAAGAAAGAAAACACAATTTCCAATATCAGGAATGAAATAATAGATATCACTACAGATCCTTCAGACATCAAAAGGATACAAAAAATAATGCTATGCACAATTGTACATATATAAATTTGTCAACTCATATTAAATGGACCAGTTCCTTAAAAAACACAAAGTATCTCAGTTTGCCCATTCTGAAATAGATAGTCTTAATAACCCCGAAACTATTAAGGAAATTCAATTCATAATTTTAAGAAAACTCGAATAGTTTCATTGTAGATTTCTACCAAATATTTAAAGAAGGATTAATACCAATTCTATAGTATCACCCCCATAAAGAGAAGAGAGAACACATCCCAATTTATTTCAGGAAACTTATTTTACTCAGAGACAAAAAGTCAAATATAATTCTCTAAACTAGTAATGAATACATGTACATTGAAATTAAAACCACAATATTATTTTAAATCATTCAAAAAATTGAAATATTTAAGTCATAAACCAATAAACTTTATTCCAGATTTATATGCCAAAAACTCCACCATACTTAGGTATGGAATCAAAGAAGACCTAAATAAATGCAGAGGCATACCATGTTCATGGATTGGAAGCCTCAACAAAGCAAAGATGTTAATTATCTTAAAATTAATATGCAAAGTCTCTATCCAGTACCCCCAGACCAGAAAGGACATGTTCCATTCCTTCTATTTTTCTATATGTTTGATTATCCCATTTTCTTATTTTTTTCTAGTCCTATGGCTAAAGATTGATATTGTAAACAGTCTAAAAGAGTCTCAGTATCCTCAAAATGATTTGTGGCAGCCGTTCATTCTTCTAGCATTCTCCTCACTGTGTATAATGGACATATGTATCTCCGAGTAAAACCCTAGAAAGGGAATAGCTGGAATTGAGTGCTTCATCCTCTGTCTTTTCTGTGTCTTTCTCTCTTCTCTTCTTACCATTTCCAGAGGCTTCAGCCCAAATTATGTTGCTCAGAACCCTAGACCAGAAGGTTCAGTCTTTATACTTTCTGCTTTTCTGTATGTCTTAGTACCCCTTTTCTTAATTCTGGTCTCACGGCTGAATACGGAAGGCCAAAGAAATACAGGATAAAGAGAGACAGGATACATTGTAGCTGAGCATATTCATTTAGTGGTATTCCCTAGTCTTAAAGGAAAAAAGAGAGAGAGGGAGAATTAAATTCTTGCTAAGTTTTGGATTTCTTAGTTAAGTTCATAATAAATAGTTCATAATAAGTTCATAAGTTCATAATAAGTTCTTAGTTAAGTTCATAATAAATAGTTCATAATAAGTTCATAAGTTCATAATAAATAGTGAATCTTCTACAAAATATTTTATAAAGTACTCAGGGAAAAAATTGTAAAGCTATAAAATATAACAAATTCTCGCATGCCCACATGCCAGCTGAACACTTCTGTTTTCCCTCTTACATCACATTCACCTTCATCCACTTGTCCCTGAAACACCTAGAGGCAATTATTACCCTATTGCTAGGATTTGTCATTCCCAACATCATAGTAAGTTTCTATCATATATCTATAAACCTATTTATACTTTAGATATGTGACATTGTCTGGTTTTCATTTTCTGTCACTTGCTTTTGGTGTTTAATATTATGTTCATTATTTTTATTCCTGTTGACTCATTTATACTTAATCCATTTCTACTTTGTGCTGCATAGAAGTCTATTTTATGATGCTATCAAAATGTATTTATCAATTCTCCTCTTGCTATCACTTTATACTGGTTCCATTCAAGCCATGAACAATGCTACTATGAACATTTCCATGAAGGTCTTCTTATGTCATATATTCACATAATAAACTTAGAGAAACATAAAAGAGGAATTCCAGAATATATACCCAGAACAAAAATAATTTATTTTTTTAAAAATTACTAATTTCTTCCAATGGGAAATGTAACTATAGTATGTGTTGAGAAATATACAAACAAAGGAGTTATTGCCCCTTCCCTCATGGAGTTTTCACACTCAACAGAGAAATTTGAAAACAGATTAGTGTAATAAAGTGGTAGATATGATAAATAGCAAAGATTCAGTTGTGTTTCATTGGCAATCACATAAGTTTGAGTCAAGGTCTTCCTGGAGGTGACCTTTGGACTGAGTCTTGAATGATGGGTAGCTATTTTACAGATGGACAAAACATAAAATGCATTCCTGGAAGAAAAAGAAGGAACCCATGCACAGAGATTTGAATTAATTCAGTATACTGAGAGAACTCCAAATGTTTTGACATGAATTCAATGTGAAGGACCTGGATTTAGTATGAAAAAAAAATTTAAATTGAAGTAGAAAATATTTTTATTTATATTCTGGAAAATAATTCCTTTTAATGCTAAAAATGAGCAATGATATGTTCAATCTTTTACATAGTTTTAATCATTACATAAATGTAACAACTTTCACCTTTGTAGCAATGTTGATTTCCAAGTCCCAAAGAATAATTTCTGGGAAAAAATCCAATTATCCCTCTTTTTATTTAATGGTCCTTTGAGCAGTATCAAATCTTGACATCTTATTAGACTTTGAAATTCTCTAATAGCCTCTTGGCTCAATACAGGCAGAAAATGTGTCTTAGTCATCTTTGTATCCCCTGGTATATCTAGCCTTTGGAACTTTGTAGCTGCTCAGTAAACTTCTGCTGTATATGCCATGGGAGCATAACCATGAACATGCCTGGAAACTTGGTACATCATGATGATTAAAAGCATAGATGTTGGGGTGCCTGGGTGGTTCAGTGGATTAAAGCCTCTGCCTTCAGCTCAGGTCATGGTCTCAGGGTCCTGGGATGGAGCCCGACATCAGGTTCTCTGCTCAGCAGGGAGCCTTCTTCCTCCTCTCTCTCTCTGCCTGCCTCTCTGACTACTTGTAATCTCTATCAAATAAAGAAATAAAATCTTAAAAAAAAAAGTATAGATGTTGGATTCAAATAGATTTGATACCTAGGTACTTTTTGGCAAGTTATTTAATTTCAATGCACTTTATGTTTCTTACCTATAAAAGAAGGAAAACACCTAAGTTACTGTTCTCTCCAGGGTACACATGTCTAAAAATATTACATAATTCAAATTGCATGTAGCTCTCTACTGGTCTTTCAGAAGGAATAATTTTGTGTAAATAAGAAAAATAACAGAATGCAAAAATCTATCAACATGCTGCATATCTTACTTTAGTGTTTCTTTCTATTTTCTTGACATTATCTTTAATATATTTTTAAATTCACTCTTTAAAAAATAGCAAAAAATAATACGGAGGTTGTTTGGTCATATTGGTGCATTTTATTACATATAGTTTCTGTCCCAATGTTATCAACTTTGGAACACAAATTTTAATACTAGAATTATAAACAAAATTAAAACATTTGTATGGCATTCCATATAGATTAGAATAATTTAAATACTAATAGCTATCTTAAAAGCCAAAATCCTGGCAAAAGATATGATGCAAATAATAGCTGGTCTCCAAATAATTTATGTTTAATGGTTAAAGAAGCACAATTATATTATAAAGCTATAAACACAAATTACAACTTCCAAGGAAGACATACCAACTAATAACTTATGATTTATTAAGACTTTACAATTTGGGGGATGAAATTATTATGAAAACAATTTTCTCATAAGAATGAGACCATTAATGTCACCCTGTTTCAAACTAGCACTATGCTTTTCTGCTTCAAGAGAGAATTGAGTAGTTCATGGCAGACCAATTCTTCTAATGACAAAAAATTGAAAACTTTGCAAAAACACAAAATTTATTTGTTTAAAGACATCAGATAGAGCTAAAATAACAAGAACAAGAGTATCTGAAAATCCAGACAAAAGAGAATTTGTAGGATCAAGCTGACATCTTGCATCTGATTTGTCCTTGTGGGTATTTGACAATTCTGGGCATGAGCAAGTGGCTACAATTCTTATCTTACTTTGAGAAGAAAACTGCTGCTGGAGGAGAGAGAAATCCACATAACGTTTGCAATATTTGGGTATTGGAATAGCAAAAGAGGTGCCAGAAGCATGATCAGTTTACCTTTCAAGACATTTACTGATTTCTGAAGCTGTCTGGGTTGATAGCCTAAAAAGCTCTGCTGAAAATCCTAAAATACAAAGGCAAGTATTCATCAGTCTAATTATGGCAAGGAGGAAAAGATTAGGGCTCACAACTCTGCAGGGATAGGGACCATATGGATCACAACTGGCTCTGAGTTGAAACCTCAACTCAATCCCTTGGTAGGTTATACCTTTGCTACAGAGGTAAGTTCAGCTTAGGCTAAAATTGCCTGAGCTGTCACTCAGCCTTAAATCAGATCAATTATACCATGCAAGCTTAGAAGGAAAAACAAAACAAAACACCCCACTGTAACAAGACAAAGCAGTCAACATATCTAGACTGAATGATGACTCAGGTCTTGGAAACAGAGATTTTAAATAACTGTGAAGGGACACCTGGGTGGCTCGGTTGGTTAGGCGGCTGCCTTCGGCTCACATGGTCCTGGCAACCTGGGATCGAGTTCCACATCGGGCTCTTTCTTCTCCTTCTGCCTCTGCTTGCCACTCTGTCTGCCTGTGCTCACTCTCTCTGACCAAAAAAAAAAAAAAAAAAGTTAAAATAACTGTGAATAGTATGTTAAACACTATAGTGGAAAATGGGACTATGCATTTTAAAAAGAGATTTCAGTAGAAGGATTGAAATTATAAAAGAAGAGTCAAATGGATAATGAAGAAGTAAAAAGAAATACAGTAATGGAAAAAGAAAAGGTTTTGAAGTATTTGCTGCACATGTCTAACATCATTAGACTAGACACAACTGAGAAGAAAGATGAATGAAGGTAAAGATAGATCTACAGAAATTACCCAAAGTTAAGAATAAACTAAAAAGAGAATAAGAGGGGGAAAAGGCAGAGTATTCATGAGCTGTGGGACAATATCAAATGAGTAAATCCACAAGTAAACTGAAATCTGAGGAGAAGAGAAAAAGAATGGTTTAAGAAGAAATATCTGAAGATGTAACAGCTGATAATTTTTGAATGTAACAAAACCAGCAAACCACAGTTACAAGAAGCTTTGAGAAACCAAAGTTGGTTAACATGTCATATTCAAAATGTTGAAAACAAACGATAAAGAGGAAATCTAAGAGGCAAAGAGAAAAAATTTAAAAAAAAATAGATTTTATGAGAGTTCCAACTCATCCTTTGCATAATCTGATTATCTATTTAACAGGCTCAAGTAATTCTTGGGGTTGGCTTGGATAGGAGACTTAGAGGTTTATGCTGCCATTTTTTCCTTATGGAACACTGCTTATATATTCAATGCACTTTTCCCCTGAAAAAACAAAATACATGAGACCAGGCAATATAAATAGAGAAACGTACAGTAAGAACAAACTGGTGACATGAGACTGAATAAGATACTGACTAAGAGTATTTACCAAATTGTGCACCTTCAAATCAAAGGGTATAGTTAACTCTCAGATAATAAAATAAGTTCAAAAGCTAGAATTCGATTCAATAAGGCAGAATTCACATTGTTTTTAAGTGATTTTCCTGGCAACAGGTTGGAGGATATTTGAATTGTAGGAACAAGAGACCTGAAGAGTGCACCTCCTGGTCTGTGGGTCCCAGCAAATGCTGCCAAAGGAAAGTCTGTAGAAAAATCTTGGTGGAAATTCCATTGTCCAAAGAAGCTATCACTCCACATCTGAATCTATAGCAAGGAATGCTGTGCTATGAGACGCAATACTTGAAAACAAGGTGGAAAGTATAAGCATTCGGCAAGGATGTCCCCATGTGAAGTCCCATACACTGATGTGGGGACTGCAAACTGATGCAGTCACTTTGCTAGACTAGTTGTTAAAAATCTACTGAACTGAGCCAGACATAAGCCTTGTAAGTCAGCAGTTCTGCTGAGAGGCATATTCTTTCCCTGACAAATGCTTACATACATGCTCCAAACAACAAGGACAACAGTCCTCACAGCCCTTTATTGGTAATAGCCCCAAGCTAAAAACAACTACATGGTTCACCAATATTAGAATGAACGAAGTATAGTGAATTCATACAATAGAATATTATTAGATGAGAAACAGTGAACCACTACTACCCATAAAAATACGGATGAACTTGGGGCACCTGGGTGGCTCAGTGGGTTAAAGCCTCTGCCTTCGGCTCAGGTCATGATCCCAGGGTCCTGGGACTGAGCTCCGCATTGGGCTCTCTGCTCAGCAGGAAGCCTGCTTCCCCCTCTCTCTCTCTGCCTGCCTCTCTGCCTACTTGTGATCTCTGTCAAATAAATAAATAAAATCTTAAAAAAATATATGGATGAACTTGACTTCGTGGTTAGCAAAATATATAATGTACAATTATATAAAATGATTCCATTGATATAAAACTTAAAAACAGGTAAAGCTTGAAAAACAGGACAGTTACATTTAAAGGTGTTTAGTAAGTGGGGTCACAAGGTGGTCTCATGATAGGTGGCTTATGTTCCATCTCTATAACCAGTATAAATTCTGGTTACATGAGTTGCATTCGTTTTATCAAAATCTTTGAAGTCTGCGCTATGGTTTGTGCTGTTGTATGTCCAATGTTCTAACTCAGTGAAAAGTTTTTAAAAACATAAAATTTGCACAAAATGTGCCTCCAATATAATAACTACCTCTTAAGGTTTGGAAAAGATTAGGTAAAAATGCCTACAAAATAATTAGCCTACTGTTCTATATATTATAAGTACCCAATAAAATGAAATATCCCTGTTATCCTTCAAGTTATCTCAAATTCCAAGCTTTATTGTAGGATTGTTTCAGAATATAAAATATAAGAACTTCAAATATTTCACTACTGTCTTTCATAAAATATTAAATTTCCTACATAAAGGAAAAAGCTGTCTTGCTTACTGAAATTTTTTTAGTCACCTACTTAGTGTTTGCAGTTCACTGGGCCCCAATGGTTTGAAGGTATAATATGTTTTTTTTTTTAATTGTCGATGGTAATTTAGTGTTAAGACCTGTGATTCATCACTCTGCTATAAATTTTCTGTTGAATGAAGATAGCCTCTTTACGTTGAATAATATAATATGATGGTGAAGTGCACAGAGTCTGTGAACAGATTGCTAGGTTCAAACTGCAATTCTGTCATGTACTAACTTTGGGACTTTGTAAAATTAATACCTTCATCCATCTTATAGTTTGAAGTGTTCATTCTCATGCTAACAACAATGCTAAGCATTTAGTAAATGTTAGATATCATTACTTTTTACAATGTGTTTTAATCATTCACAGTAACATTAATAATCTTCAGCAGTTTAAATATAAGGAATAAAATTCACTACTGGGACAGTCTTGAAACCTTCAGAGGTGGATCATTTTTCTTTGGAAGTTGTGGGTGTATTTTCCATAAGAAAGAGAAGTTGTTTTTTGCTTAATTCATCAACCATAAGGTGCTCACAGATGCCTAATTAGTGGCAGGCATCATGAAGGACATGCTTGGTGAAATTTCTGTGAAAATACCACATTCTGCTTGGCAACCCAAACTTTTAAATTCAGTCACCTTCTGGACGAGTGGCATTTATTTTTTTGATATCTCATCACTTTGGTCTTTAAAAGATGAATTTTCTGTGACTATTTGGATCACTCAAATGTAAATCTCTCTCTGAAACACTGTTACCACCACCTAAATTGTTCTTTGTCTAAATGTGATAGTAGCTTCTGGGCATTTATAAGAAACATTCACCTTATACTTTGTATTTATTAATGTGAGACTTCACATAACATCATACATATATAATATTTATTTTTAAGAAAAAATTAAGAGTCCTTAATATACTCAAGCCACTGTCCCACATACAGGGAATAAAAGTATATCTAGAAAACGCATGGTTAGATATAAAATAAATTTTTAAAAATTAGGAAAATAGAGCATGAGGCTTTCTAGTCTATCATAGTGTTAAAACTGAGTCTTGCAGAATGGGCAGGATGAGATGAAAAGAAACAAAGAATGAACACACCAAATCAAGATAACAATTTGAACAAAGGAAAAAAGTTCCCTATATATTAGACATGGTCAAGAAACAGAAATAAAATTATTTGTGCTGAATTAAAGTAACAGAAGGAAATATAGTGAAGGTGGGTCAAAACCAGATTGGGAATGGCCACCAACATCAGACTAAGGACTTGGGAAGTAACTTTGTGGTCAGTGGAAAGCAATTGAAGATATGGAGCTTGGAGAGCTTGGAGATGTGGGACAGCTGAGTTGGTAGCAGACTTTGGATTCAGTAGAAGATAATGGAAACATCCAAATCAAATCAAATGAAATACTGTGTTATCTAAAATATTCAAAATTCTGGGGGCCCCTGTGTGGCTGAGTTGGTTAAACATCTGCTTTTGGCTCAGGTCATGATCCTGGGGTCCTGGAATGAAGCCCCACATAGGGGGGCGTCACCAATCAGACGGCAGTCTACTTCTCCCCCTGCTTGTGCTGGATCTCAATCTCTCTCTCTCTATCTCTATCTCTCATAAATAAATAAAATCTTTTAAAAATAAATATTAAATATGCTGAATTTAACCATTAATTTTTTATAAACAAATGTGTTGACATAATGATAATATTTATGCCCCCAAGATCAGAATCCTGTCCTTAGCTCTCCATTTATCTTTGAAAGTTCAGAAAGTGAAACATCTAAGCAGATTAGAAGCTCCAGCCCACACTCTTTTTTGCTCTTAAGCCCTGGCCATCACATAGAGGCTCAGTGATCCAGGCTGGATTCTGTCCCCTTGGTCTTTAGCTAGAACCAGAGGTAGTCTTGGCCCTAAAGATGGCTGGTGGAGCATCAGTATCATTGGAGAAAATGTGTCTTTTTGTCACCAGCCTGGACCCCCTTGGCCAAAGGTAAATAAAGTTCACATGGACATCTGCTTCAAAGGAAATGGATTCGAAGAGATGGAAGGGCAGAGAGCTGGATAAACTACTCTCTCTCCTGAAAAAGAAATCCTACTACTGTGACCTAAGAAATATTGTCAACTGTGTCCATGTAGAAGTCTTTCTTAGGAGGAAAGTAATAGAGTGTGTAAGAGTGGTGGTCTTTCCTTCAGAAATGTTCCCAAGCAAACGTTTTTCTTCTGTCTTACTGACATGCCCCATGGCCAGGCTCTCTGGGAAATTCAGGGTCCTTTTGTCTTCCTTTTCTCCCAGGGGAGGATATGGAGTTTTAAAGGTCACACCCCTGTTTTCATGCTGCTTTATAAGGTTTATGCATACTATTCTTCTCTTAATTGCAGAATTTAGTAGATATTTACAAAGAAAGGAGGAAAACAAAGGGGATAAACAAGAGATTAGACTCTGGAGTGAAATAGCCTTGGGTTTGAGTCTATCCTGCTTCTTACTGTGTAACTGTGAGAAAATTAATTAGCCTCTTCACGCCTGTCTCTTCATCTGTGAAATGTGGCTACTGCGTAATAACTCCCTAATAGGCCTATTGTCAGTTCCACAGGGCTGTGATTTTTTCCTCTTTTTAACTGTTGAATCCGTGGCACCAACACCAGTGGTGCTCATTGAGCGGATCTACAAAAAAGCTTAGCATGGTGCCTGTAAAATGACAATTGCAAGATGGATAGTAATATCTATTGTTATTTTTTATTATTTATGAATAATAGCAGAAACAACAACAGCAGTGATATCTCTCTCTTTTTTTTTTTAAGATTTTATTTATTTATTTGTCAGAGAGACAGAGAGAGACAGCACAAGCAGGGAGAGTGGCAGGTATAGGGAGAAGCAGGCTCCACGCTGAGCTGGGATCCCGATAAAGGACTCAATCCCAGGACCCTGGGATCATGACCTGAGCCAAAGGCCGCCACTTAACTGACTGAGCCACCCAGGCGCCCCCTCAACGTCTCTTTTTTAATGTAAGCAGAATGTCCCTAGCTTTTTGCCAGGAAGCTTGTTTCAGATGGATGGGACTATGACTTAAGGAAGAATGTGTTTCTTCTGACTTTATTAAAGTATTTATTTCAATCAGTAATATATATTACATTTCACTAGAGTTCATTTCATAATCAAAGTAGAGTTTTCATGTTTTAAAGATTTCTTAAAATTTTATCATCACTGCATTCCTATAATAAATCTTGTGTATTCAAGGTGTCTTTAAGCATAGTTCTTCTAAGACATTCCTGTTTTTGATTTGATAGTATTAGATTTGGTGGCTTTGTATCTACTTTTAAAAATAGATTTAGAACCTATTGTTTTTACTAAGATTGAAAGATTTTCCTGTTGACATTATGCTAACAACAAATTTTGAAGACATTGATGTTTTCTATTCTCAAGGACAGCTGAAACGCGATGATATTACAATTTCCTAAAGGTTGAAAAGAGCTTGTCTATAGAATTGTCTTTGTTTTATTTTTTATTATTATTTTTTAAGATTTTATTTATTTATTTGAAGGACAGAGATCACAAGTAGGCAGAGAGGCAGGCAGAGAGAGAGGGAGAAGCAGGCTCCCTGCTGAGCAGAGAGCCCGATG
Organism: Lontra canadensis; assembly: GCF_010015895.1. NCBI lineage: Eukaryota > Metazoa > Chordata > Mammalia > Carnivora > Mustelidae > Lontra > Lontra canadensis. The sequence continues at coordinate 5,371,179 of NW_022631038.1, forward strand.
TGGGGCTCGATCCCAGAACCCTGGGATCATGACCTGAGCCGAAGGCAGAGGCTTTAACCCACTGAACCACCCAGGTGCCCCACTTTGTTTTATTTCTTAATTGGTGGTCATTATTTGACTGATTTCAACTTTTCCTGAGTTCATTGTTTATTTAGGTTTTCTGACTCTTATTTCAATTTTAAATTGAACAGAGAAACCAATCGTGAACAAACTTTCATATCTTTTAAAAATCACAATTATATTTATAATCTTTTCTTACTTTGATATTTTAATTTATAGTTTTTAAATGGTTTTTTTTGTTTGTTTGTTTGTTTTTTTTTCTGGAAAACTGTTGTCAATTAGGAATATGACTATACAGAGAGAGGAAGGACCGGAGTAGCTGTGGTGTGGTTCAGGTGGTTTAACATCTTCTGAGATGCTTCACATCTGAACACTTGCTCCATTCCCTTTTTCCAGTGGGATGGCTTAAGACTGTTTAGAGGAAGCTGGGAGATGAAGAGAGAAGGGAAGTGGTCTAGAGCTATACAGGAGAATTATGAATTGCAGGATGTTAGTTTTTTTTTTTTTTTTAATTTTATTTATTTATGAGAGAGAGAGAGAGTTTGTGCACAAGCAAGGGGGAGGGACAGAAGGAGAGGAAGCAGCAGGCTCCCTGCTGAGCCAGGAGACTCAGTCCCAGGATCCTGGGATCATGACCTGAGCCAAAGGCCGATGCTTCAATAATTTTAAAAAGATTAAAATTAATTAGTTATTAATGAAGGCTCCCAGGATGTTCAAATTTTTTTAAGACTTTTTTTTTCTTCTTCTTCTTCGAGAGAGAAACAGAGAACATTAGCAGGAGGAAAGGGGAAGGGCACAGACAGAGGGACAAGCAGACTTTCCACTGAGGGGAGAGCTTGATGTGGGGCTTGATCCCAGGACCCTGAGATCATGACTTCAGCTGAAGGTAGATGGTTAACCAGCTGAGCCACCCAGGTGCCCCTCCTTTTCGGCCCATCCCAGGATATTAGATTAATAACAAAAATGATGGACATCTGTGTGGCTTAGTTGGTTAAACATCTGACTCTTGGTTTCAGGTCAGGTCAGGATCTCAAGGTCATGGTTTAGAACCCCCTGTTCAGCTTCCAACTGAGTGAGGAGTCTGCTTGAGAATTCTCTCTCTCCTTCTTTCTCTGTCCCTCCCTACCCCGTGCTCTCTCTCACTCTTTCTTGCTCTAAAATAAATAAATAAACCTTTTTAAAAAATAACGAGAGTGACAAGAATATTCTATGGAGATGAGACTATGTAATTATAAGTCACTTCAATGTGCAGTTGGTTCTATAGGGTATAATGATGGTGGAAGGAGGGCTAGTAAGGCTCCCCCTGTTCTGAATTCAGACAAAACATCACCGAGAGCAGTTTCTGTGCTTAAACGGATTCAGAACTAACATGAGCTCACCAATAAAAAAGGGAATCAATTAATTAATACAATTTAATAATCAATCCATTGAATTTAACATGTTAAGAGAAATTTAACTCCTTCGAGTTCAGAAAGGTTGAAAATCGAGGGTGGAGAGGACAGCTGCCGTCAGCAACACAAACCTCACCAGAGGATCATTCGGAAAACATTTTTACTCTAACACGTTAAACATTTTAAGAGAAATAAACATACACCAAAAAAGATGAATTCCTATTTTATCTGTTATTTTAAAAGAAAATAAACTAGATTCTCAAAGAGTACCTGGTACTTGGATGATAATATGAACTTATAAATGAGGTTATGTTCTGTAGGAAGAGAAGGAAAGTGAATCTGCAGCTTGTACACCACTGTTGACCTTTAATAATAAGTATTTAATTGGTTCTCAGATGCACAACCTAATGAACTATTGCACAAGTATTAGGAGACATGGAACTCTGACATCCACATTCCGTCTGCTCCTCAGCAAGAGAAAGAGCTAACTCGATTTTTTGTTTTTTTATTTTTTTTGGTAAGCTAAGTATTATGGAATTCTGAAAACATTTGAAACTTTCTTATTTTGTATCTCGATATCCCCTGGGAAGATGATTTGCTGTTAGAAATATTACTAATCTTCTAGATTAAGTTTTGAAAACCAGATGGGCCATATTGTCTTTATAAAATATTTCAAGACAGAAGATTGAATAAGCAAAAGTCACTAGAAAATCGAAAAGTCTATCAATTAGTTGTTGCATTTGTTCTAGATAGTATCTTAGGATGGTTTAATAGTTCTCAAGGGAATCTCACTTTGTAGTGAACTGTCTAAATTTACTATATATATCAGTGCTTTAGCAGCAATATTCTAAGTGGGTCCTTCAGATCCCTGGGGGTTCCAACACTCTCAGGGTTTCACAAAATCAAAGTTATTTTTATGGTAACTGTGAGACTTTGGTTATCTTTTTGCTCATTCTCTCACGTGTGTACAGTCACCTTTTCTAGAGGCCAGTGACATGGAATTGAGTACAGAAACCAATAGAAGATACAACTTTCTTCTGTGAAGCTGACATTAAGTGTATTCGCGAAAACTATAAAACATTGCAAATTTTCTTGCTAATTTCTTTGTTTTAGGAAATGTAGTGGTTTTTTTTTTGTAAAATGTTATTTATATCCACACACAATTTTTTAATACTACTTTTGAAGAAATAAATAGCAACTTGCCCAAAATTGCAGAGCTAGTAGAACCAGGGTTAGGATATTAACTGAGCCACTAGACAGATGGGCTCCTGTGTCTACCATCTAACCACCAGCATCTGCTGTCCCACAAGAGAAAGAAAGGGGGGAAAAGAAGATGGTGTAAAGTTTTATAAAACATTTCATTTTGTTTTTTCCCTAAACTGTTAGTTTCTAGTCATTCTATACTTCAGTTTAGTTATCTTGAAAATAGTGATATTAACACTATGTAACTCATATGTTGTTGGTATTAAATGAGTTCATCTATGTAAAGTTCCTACAACAGTACAAATTAAATGTTTCATTGGTGTTCAATAATGTTAGAGTTACTGTTGTAATTACTATCATCTCCTGAAAAATGTTTATTTACTTTTTTGCTATGATTCCTTCTTGACGGTGATTATTACAAAATATTTTATCTAATTAATCTCTAGTCACCTAATATTTTACAGATATTTTAGTTAATATTGTGAATGGGGAAATGAAATGGAGCCACTTACACAAAGGGGTTTAAAACTGGAGCCAGGAGCTATTGAAGAAGTAAGCTTTATGCACATACTCCCTGGGAGGAACCATGAAGTTTTAAAGGGGGGCCAAACCCCAAATATCCCGAGGGCTCAACCCAAGCCCCCACAGCTGGCTACAGCAAGAGGTTCTGCATAGTGACAGACTTAGGAACCAATTATATTCAGCCAAAATTAGTTTTCTGTCACCAACTCCAACCAAAATTCTTTGAAAACCACTGTCTTCAAGCATTCTCCATTGTCTTTAAAACCAAAGCCTTGAGGTTTGCTCCTGGGAAGGGGATACTGTTTGGGTTGCTTCTCAAATCTGTGCTCTCCGAATTGCAATTCTGATACCCAAAGAAACACGTTTGTTTTTATTTTTAGTTCAGCTTCTTTTCTCAGTTGACAATATAATTGTAATTACTCAAACTATCTAGTTAATATTTTAATAAATGGATATTTTACCACATATTAGGAAGAATTATATTAGCTAGACATGATGATTTTCATGTGAGAAGGAATGATTTCGGCTAGAATAATCTAAATACTGAGTGCCTTTGAAGCAAAATGCCATATTGGTTTCTAGAAGATGATAAAAACTATTATAGTGTCATTTAGGAAATGTCCAACCTGTATTTGTTTATGGAATAAATGAAATATAACCGTATTCTTAATGGAGCTTAAAACTCTTGCTGGACAGTGTTTACAGCCCTAGCAACAGTTTATACCGGCCATTACTGCTGTGCCCCCAAGGTAAGCGGACAGGACCTGGTCCCAGTGAGCTGCAAGTCTCTGGGTCTCTAACCTAGTTCCTACTTCCATTAGTTCGGGTGAGATGTCTGGGACAGTGTTTCAGCCACACTACCAATTGTGCACCTCTGGGAGTGGGGGAGCAAGGTCTCATGAGGCTTAGCAGAAGCCCGCTACCTGGTACTCTCAACAGCACCTGCGTGGGCTCTCGCCTTCCAGGTTTCCCTCTGTCTCATTTCCTACTAACCTCCCTGTCTCAGCTCAGCTTCTGCACATAGAAAATCCAGCTACGCAAATGTCAAATGGAAAAATTATATATGTCTAAAACACTTCAGAGAGTAAACAAAGAGATGACATTTTATGAAGCTGAAATCCAGAAAAATAGGGTCAAAATAGGGAGAGTAATGTTTTGTGTGGAGGGTCCAGTCTGTAATTTTCTCCAAATGGGGTGATCGATGGGCAGCTGTTTCTCCTGTTTGCAGACAAGGAAGAAGATCAAAAGCAGGAAAACTCTGACAGATATAAATGAAGTGAAGAAAGTAATCCAATATGCTCTCACCCTCCACATCCACATCCTCATCCCCCACAGCCCACCAAAGCCTCCATCACTGCTCAGGTCCTCAGCAACCTGGAACAGCTCTGCTCATCGCTGTGGAGTTGGTGCAGGTGTTCAGCGAGGTGCATTTCCAACACTTTAATTTCATATACCTATGGCTTCCTTTTTTGCTGCTTCAAATTATTTTAACATTATAGAAAATGACATTTAAAAAAGGGCACGAGCTAACTTTTGCAGCTGATGTAAATGTTCATTATCCTGTTTGCAGTAATAGTTTTACAAGCACAGTCGTAAGTCAAAGCTTATCAAGTTGTATACTTTAAACAGGTGTAGTTCTGTCCATTAACTGTCGATAACACAGCTTAAAAACGTTTACATTGGGAGCATTTCAGAAAAAAAAAAGTAAATGATACATGGAATAATCAGCTATCTACACATAACAGATATTAGTACGTTCACATTTCTCCATGTTTCATTTAAATGCATCATTAGTAAATTGAAATATTAGCATCAAAAACTGGAATTTTCAATAAATTGGAAATAATAAAACAAGCTAAAGTTCTATCTCCCTGGATCCTTTCTTCTCCCATCTTGCATAGTGGTAACCATTCCTGAAGCTGCTGCTTACTATTCCAGCATATATTTTGGAACATTGTTACACATAAATATGCCCATATATTGTGTGACATAAATTACAGATTACATTTTTGTTTATTTTTTCATTCATTTATTCAACGTATGTATATTGCATGTCTCCTTTGTATCAGGAATTGCTCTAAGTGATTGGTATAAAATAATAAACAAACCAGAGAAAAATTTCTCACTCCTATGAAATTTACCTTAAAAAGACTATAACATTTAATAATATAGGTTGATTGAGGTTCATACAACTTGGAACCTTGCATTATTAGAGTTAATGGACAGAACTGTACCTATTTAAAGTGTACAACTTGATAAGCTTTGACTTATGATTGTACTTATAAAACTATTATAAGTAAAAAATCTGTTTTAGTCACCACATTAGAGTAGGCTATGAAGTGGTCACAGGTAGTAGGAGCTGAAAGCTTGTCTACTGGGAAAATTCAGGTTAAGAGTGTTGTCTTTCCATTCAAACCCATTGTCTTAATTACCCAATCAGTAACAAGTTTAGCTGAGAGAGAAAGAGAGAGAGAGAAAGAGAGAGATAAAACTGAGCTCAGAAGCCATGTTTAAGGTTTGAGTCATTAGGTCTAGTAAAGATCTTTTGTTATAATTAATTGCATCTGAAACGGGCTGAAACCAGACCAAAGCCTGCTAAATTCTTGAAGGAGTTTTGCCAAAGCAACTCCAAGCCTGATTTGCGACTGTTTGTGGCTCTTAATCCCTAAAATAATCCCCAAGTCCATAAACCAGAACCAGGAGGACTCAAAGGCAATCAGGTCCCCAAAACAGTACCCTCGGGAGTGCCCTCGAATGCTGTGGGCTAAGTGAAGGTATGTGCAAAGAAGAATCAGCTGGCCCAGGCAGCCCGAAAGAGGCAGCAATAACAAAGGAGTCTCGATGAAGAGCACAGCTAGGCTAATGGGGCAGGGAGCCTTCCAGGTATCAGTCCAATGAGATTTAATAGTTGCTGTGGACTAATGCGCGACCTGCATATTCCATCTTCTGAAAGGTAGTTTTTATTCTGGTGATCCTAGCTTCCTGCCACTGTCTCTCAGGGGTTCACTGGTCAGAATGACTTGTCCTTTAGAATCTAGGTTGTCAGACAAAGAGAAACCACATCCCTACCTGAAGAAAAGGAACTTCAGAGAGAAGAGGGAAGAAAGTGGACCTGAGACCTTTAGAATACTATAGACCTATTAGATACTGGACCTATTAGAATACTAGATCATGAAAAATATGGGGAAAAGGAGACCCAGTAAGAGCAAGTACAAAATCTCAGAGGAAGAAAAAAAAAAAGTTTCTTTGAGGAATAAGGAGATATTCAGGGATGGCTGGAATAGAAAAAACAATGAGGAGAAAACAAGATTGTGACAACAGAGACTAGGAAAGGAGTCTAGGTTTCCAGGAAACTTTTAAGCAGCAAAGTCTACAGGTTGCTATGTGGAGAATTGTTTATAATGGGCAGGAATGGAGGCAGGGAGAGCACTTGCAAAGGTAATAATGTAGCAGTCCTTGAGGAAGAACATGGTAGCTTTGACTATGGTGGTAGCAGAGAACATGGGGTAAAATTTTTACTCGGTTGGCTACAAGGGATATTGGAAAGAAGGGAGAAATTCATGTTGTGGGCATGAGCTGAATGGTGCTGGCACATGAAAATGGGGGATGCCTGGAGCAGAAGGGGGTACAGGGATTCAGAGGAGTAGACACCAACCAAGAGTTCTGTTTTGGATAGATTAAATGTGAGACTCTTTTTTTTACACCGAAGTGGAAATGCCAAGTAGATATTTTGGGAATATTTAGCACATAGTCTCATAGTCTTTAAATCCAGGCAACTCGATGCTCTCACTTGCGTTAAAAAAGAAAAAAAAAAGGTAGAAAAGAGGAAAAACCTCAGGAAAAAGTGGGGGAGACTAATATTTAGAGTTTGATGAGACTGTTTTGATGAAAGTCTACAAAGACACCAAAAGGAATGTACTGGGAAAAATTCGAAAGGAAAAGAAACACAGAAAAATGTAATGCTTCTCTCCAAAGGAAAAGGAGGAACTTGTCAAGTAGATGATGCTGAGTCTGACACGGGAGAAGTGCCAAGTTCCGAGGGACCATGGTGTGGGCATTGGGGAAGGGAAGGGAAATCATGTATCCGGCAACAGGGTGTCTGCCAAATTCAAAGGTCAAGAATTGGATCAGAGAGACACAGAGAGAATGGAAAGAAGCAAATGGTACAGCCTGTGTGGACAAACTTTCCTGAAAGGGGAGCAGAGACATGGGTTAGGAGTTGAGAGAGATGTGGGGTCAAGGTCAGTTTTAATACAGTAGATGTTAGCGCATGTTTTATGGTGGATAGTAAAGTTCCAAAAGAAGGAAAAGAATGATGGAAATATTCTTGAGAAAGTAGGATATGATGGAATTCAGGTCTCAGAAGTAGTGGTTTGCTGACGAGAGCAGGAGCACTTCTATCATATCAGCAAAAAGACGTTCATGGTTGGAGATACAGATACTGAGGCAGGTAGGATGCTGGGTTTGGGTGTGGGAAAATAAGGACTTTACGGTCCTGGGAACACACCAACTTTTGATGGCATTCATGTCATTTTCTCATTGAGATTTAGAGCCATTTTGCTAATTAACGTGCTTGTGTGCATGCACAAAACACACACACACGCACGCGCATCAGTATTCTCCGCCACTAAGCTTTTGATTGATCTCCTCTATGTCCTATAATTGCCTTCGCCACAATTGATTGATTATTTTTATTACAAAGGTTTGTACGAATCTCTCTGGGGAAAAATATCAGAAAGCCAAGAAAGTGAAAAAACTCCAGACATGCTCTGGGTAAGTGACTACACAGTATTATGAAACACATACTAGAAAGAAAAAAAATAAAAGGTATTTTAAGTTAACTAAAATATATATATAAAACTAAAAAATATATATAGTAATATATAATAATAATATAGTAATATATAATATATAATTATATAATTATATAATATATAATAATATAGTAATATATATATAGTAATATTTTAAGGACCTGCCTGTTATTATTGAAAATTGACCTAAGTCATTTTTTTTTCCCCCCTGCAGCTGGCTTGATACTTTACATTTCCCTCCAGCAGTGCTATCTGTGCACGGAGGGGTCTTTGCGCACTGAGTCCTACGCGAGAGCCTGAGCACGAAGCGTGTCCGTGATGGTCAACCAATACTTGAGCAGGACTGGGGTTCCACCCGCGTGGAAGACCAGAGAATGACATTCAGTGGGTTCAAACTCGGACTCGACTGTCCCAGTTCGCAGAGTCCAAAGGTCCCCAGGGGAGCTAGCTCTCCACTTGCTTTTCCCGTTTGGAATCTTTCACAGCTGCTCCCATCTCTGGAAGCCTCACCCACAAATGCGCATTGAATCATTGAGTCAAATAATTAGTCTGAGCATTAACATAAAGGATTCCACTCCTCCACTTGCTTTTTTTTTTTTTTTTTTTTAAATTAACTGAAATGGTAAGTAAACAAAGCCAAGCATCAGGCTTTATTTTTTCCAGGCCTTGGGCACTGAAGGATTAGGGTCCCCAGGAGAAAGGAAACAACAGGCAAGGACAATGAGAGGCTTGAGAAAAAAGTGCCTGGTGTTGCCAGGAGTAACAACCGTTTAACAAACATCAAACTGCTTATGAAACCCTTCTTGGTAGCCATTCTGGGGTACCCTCCCCATCCTGCCCCAAAAAAAGTTATAAAATGCGGTGGGATTGAATAGGAACAAATCCAAGACACGATACTATGAATATGTAGGTGCATCTGGGGGCCTCTCCACCTGTCAGCAGTCACTTCTATACATTTTATGTACGCTTCTCTTTAAAGATTTGCAGAAAATTTATATCTGCATATGTTCTCATGAAGGGTAGAAGTTTGAAAGCTTAGCCTAAATGACATTTAAACATTTGAATTTTTTTTTTTTTTTTTTTGGTCTTGTGATGGGTTTACAGTATAAGGGCCATTTAGCACTTATTACAAGCCTAACTGGCTTGACAGAAGAATCCATCCTTCATCTAGAAACATTACATTAGGAAATCACGTGGTGGTCTTGAAAACCTAGCCTTGGCAGGAAGGAAAATTTAAGAGAGCTCCAAATTCTCATACCGTTTATGGATTTAATAACCCTAGATGCGAGTTCTGTCTTTTCATTCTTCAGCTATGTGGGTCCTGCCAGGGGGTTCTCTGTCATTAGGACTGAAGAGGGTATGTTACATGGTAACTATGCTTTTAGGCTAGTTTGGGAAGCCAATCAGTTTCTTTAACATTTCAGTAGAAAAATAAGACCTAAATGGTGAATAAAAATTAGCAGGCATTTTTAGATCAGCATCTCGATCTAAATTGGATTGCACTGACTGGAGGTGGGCTGCAAGTGTTTTATTTTAAGGAAGGTCTAGGCAAAGAGACTTATACCACCCCCAACCCCAGACCAGCCACGTATGCGCACCCCAGCGTGGGACAGTACCAGGGTGCTATCTTGTCTTCTGGGGGCACAGTGTGGCATGGATACAGCACAGTTAGCCTCAAGAGTCTCAAGGCAAAGAGGAGGATGTGGCTTCGTAGGAATTCAGTGTGAATTGTGCATGTGGACACTCTTCTTTTGTGTGTGTGTGTTGTTGCTAGTAATCTTTTTTTTTTTTTTTAAGGGTGGGGAGGGGCAGAGAGAGAGGGAGAGAGAGAGAATCTTAAGCAGTCTCCATGCCCAGCATGGAGCCAGGGCAGGGCTTGATCTCACAACTCTGAGATCATCACCTGAGCCAAAATCACAAGTCAGAGGCTTAACTGACTGAGCCACCCACGTGCCCCTGTTAGGAAACTTTTTACTGAAGCATAACTGATATTTACAAAATTAACATATTTAATGTGTACAATCTGACTGGTTTGGACACATGTACACACTCATGAAATCATCATCTCTATCAAGATAACAGACATATCCATCCCTGCCCAAAGCTTCCTTGTGTGTTTTTGTGCTTTTTGTTTGCTTGTTTATTTGTTTGCTTATTTTCATGGTAAAACACTTCACATGAGTTCTACCCTCCTCACAAAATTTGAAGTGCATGATTCAGTATTTTTCAATAAAGGTGCTATGCTCTGCAGTAGATCTCTAGAATTAATTCATCTTGTTTAACCAAAACTTTATACCTACTGAATATCTACTCCTCATTCCCCAACTCCTCAGCCCCTCGTAATAACCACCATCCTGTTCTTGGCTTCCATGAGTTTGACTATTTTAAGTACCTCATATAAGTGGAATCACTTAGTATTTGTCTTTCTGTGACTGAATTATTTCATTTACTGAAATGTCCCCCAGTTCCATCTGTTGTCAGAAGTAGCAGGATTTCCTTATCTTCAGAGGCTGAATAATATCCCATGGTATGTATACACCATATTTTCCTTATCTGCTCTCCTGTCAGTGAGCATTTGGGTTAATTATAACATGGCCATTGTGAATAATGCTGCAATGAACACAGGAGTGAAGATGACTTTCTAAGATCATGATCTCAGTTCTTTGAGATATATACCAGAAGTGAAATTGCTGGATCATACAGTAGTTGTACTTTTAATGTTTTTTGATAGTGGCTACATGGTAATGGCTTCATCATTTTACATTCCTACCAAGAGTGTAGGAGTCCAATTTCTCCACATCCCCACCGATGCTTTTATCTTTTGTCTTCTCAAGAGAGCCATCCTAACCCCTCTGAGGAGATTTATCACTGTGGCTTAGATTTGCATGTCTCTGATGATAAGTGACGTTGATTATCTTTTCATATATCTGTTGGCCATTTGTATCTTTTCTTTGGAGAAGTGTCTATTCAAGTACTTTGCCCATTTTTTAATTACATTACTCGGGTTTTTTGCTACTGAGTTGTAAGTAGCAAAAAGTAAGTAAGTAAGTAAGTAAGTTGTTTTGATATTAACCCCTTATCCCATATAAGGCTTACAAATATTCTCTCTCATTCTGTAGTTTGCCTTTCATGTGTTAATTGTTTTCTTTATTATGCAGAAGCTTTTTAGTTTGAAGTCATCCCACTTATCTATATTTGTTTTTGTGATTTGTGTTTTCCATGGCATAGCTAAGAAATCATTGATGAGACCAATGTCAAGAAACTTCTTCTTTATATTTTCTTCCAGGATTTGTACAGTTTCAGATCTTTCTCACATTTAAGTCTTTAATCCATCCACTTTGCTTTAAGAGCAAAAACACCTCATAGTTTTAGTCTAGGACGGAAGTGGGAGAACAACTTTTCATGAAAAAGCAGGCTGGCTAAGTATGAGTTTTATTTCATGATAATTTTTTAAAAATTCTGAAACTCTTACAATAGTGCTAATCTTGCATATTTCCAAAAGGACATCACTAAGTGTTTTAAACTTACAGAATTCTTCATGAATTACAATGAGCAGAAAATTACATTGTAAAGAATCCCCATTGCTGTAGGAGAAATACAATTTCTTCAGGCTCAGCAGATAGCAGCACTGCAATTGTAGGCTTTATAGAGGAAGATAGACTAAGGAAGATGGATAGGTTTCGAGGAGACACTGAAGAAAGTCTTATCTTAGAATCACACTTATGAAGAGGAATAAAAAACAGAGCTGTTCAGCCCAGATAAGAAATGAAAAAACGTACAATTTTTAAGTTATTAAATATAATTATATGTTTGTTAATAAGAGTTTTAACAATATTGATAGTATTTGACAGAATAAAAGAAAATTAGCTTAAATCAAAGTCTAAAGACTGCAGAAAATGAACTTCATTAACATTAGAAGGGGTTTTAAAAGTGTTTCTTTCGACATCTTAAAAGCCTTAAATTTCATGCCTGGAATAATTAAAAGTATATTTATACAGAAAGACTAGAGCAGAGAGAAAGAGAATCTTTCTTTTCATAACAACATTTTCACATAAATCAGAGCTTTCAGTGGCTAACCAGTTGCATAAAAAAAATATACCTACATATAAAATAGGTTTGTACATATTATGTATGCAAGCATGATAAAGACACATGTTTATATATGTTGTATATGTGTGGATGTGTGTGTGTGTATATATATCTATATCTATATCTATCTATCTATATATAATTACCTTATTTTTGTAAAAATCTAAGACTGAGCTTACCCATAGACTGTGATTTGTCCTAGAACCCAGAAGCCAGAAAATTAGAACTCGACACTTGTGAGAAAACAAAAATAAATTTGACTCTCACTTCCAATGGTTAGATTTCCAGAGTTATCATGACAGAAGAATGGGTTTTCTATTTCTCTGTTTATAAGAAAGTCTTTCATTGTTGCCTACTAATGGCATTTGAGAGAAGGACAGAGAGAGAGAGAGGAACCAACCTGAAGCTTAAACACTGGAATGTTGTAGGCAAAGCCTATGTAAGCAATAATCCTCGAGGTGAAGAGCGGGGCTGTATTTCTGTGCCTACCGGTTTCAGCTAGTTCTTCCCCAAGATGAATGGAGCAATATGCTGAGAACTTTCGAATCTACGTCAGTACACATCACTTCCCTGGACTTCAGACTTGATACCCAAGTGTGTATTGAAACTCCTACGGCCCTGAGATACCACTTTGAGCTATTTACCCAAGAGAAAAAAGAAAACAAAATAGTTGCTTACACAAAAGCTTTCATATGAATGTTCTACTGATATTATTCATAAGATAAAAAACAGAAAAAAATTAAATGACCATCAGCTGGTGAATTTAAAACAAATCATTATAATTCTGTAACATGGAATGCTAATTAATAATGGGACAGAACATGTTAATATATGAAACCACAAGTGAAAAAAGTAGTCAAACACCAAAGACTCCATATTGTATTACTCCATTTTTATGAAATTCTTCAAAAGGAAAAAGCTATTTGGATAGAAAGAGGTCAGTATTCTTCAGGGCCAGAGTTGAGAGAAGGGGATTAACCAGTGTAGAGGGGAATGAAAAGACTGTTCAGGGTACTGACACTGTTGATTTGGTGATGGTTTCCTAACAATATGTAATAATTTAAATTATCAAACTACATTAAAATATGGGAATTTTATTATATATAACTTAAACCTCTTAATAAAAGTAACACCAAGAAAACCAACATATATGTTTATACATAATAAATACATAACATTTATATTTAATTATATATTTTATTTATAAAATATTGTACAGAATCTGCTCTTTCTCATAATTGTTACTTCAAATAAAAGAACCACTCCATGATTTTTCATTGGAAAGCTAATGATTCTCACAAAGATGCTAAAATAAATCAATGGTGTTAAATTCACGTGGACAGATCAAAGTGCAAATATTTTTATCTTTCTGACTTATAAAAATAGGTTTATTATTATTGTCCTTGATATCAGAAATATGAAGGTGTTTTATTCTTCATTTCACATATTGTTTTTATTGAATAAAGAGAGCTTAAGAAATTTCAGAAAACAGAATCACTGATTAGGACATCAAATGAAACTAGAGTAGGTATAAGAGGAAGATGCCTCAAGTCTACCCAGATTCAGAAGGACAGGAAGCCTAAATGATATGGAGATATGGAAATGATTGATGACATGAGCACTTTGACCAAGCTGCATGTCTTCGTTTGGACTCCTATAACAAGATACCACAGACTCGGTGGCTTAAACAATGAACATTTATTTTCATGGCTCTGGAGGCTCAGGAGTCCAAGATCAAGGTGCTGACACCTCCTGTGTGTGGTGAGAGTAGGTTTCTGGTTTGCAGATGCCCATCTTCTTGCCTTCTCCTTACATGGTGGAGACAGAGGGCTAGTTCTCTCCCTATAAAGACATGGTCCACCCTCCCAGCATAACTGACTCTCAAAAACCCCACCGCCTCATACCATCACGATAGGCTTTCACCATAGGATTTGGTAAGGGACACAGTCAGGCCATATCACTATAATAACTTTGTCAGTGATGGCATCTGTCAGGAGTCAAACTAGCTCATGTATCAAAAACCCTAAGGAACTTGGAAACCCTGAATTCTTTTGCTTATTACTGTCAGCACATCCTGTAGACATCAAGACTCAAATCATGGCTGCCAAAGAGCTCAGGTTTCACCCACAGCTCATACTGCCTTTATATTTTGCCCATGCTTCATTTATGTGATACTGTGGAGGCCAAGAAAAACAAGGCTGTACCCACCTCGAGTCTAGCCCTGACATAAGTGCAGCCATCTTGATATTCCAGATTATCACAAAATATCTCCTAGGTTCTGACTTACTCAGGTTAGCACTTTAAACAGTCCCTCTCTCCCTTAATGATTGATTTAAACCCCTGGACTCAGCTGCCTCTGTCTTTCATAACTCCCCTACACATTCCCCAACTGATCAATGTTGACCCGAGTAGGTAGGGACAACTCTACGCCCCTATTCAGCAGGAAGAATTTACAGAAGATGAGACCTCCCACCTTCAACAACCTTAAAGATTTAAGGGTCAAAATTGCAGGGAGAAATGTGGAGGTCAAGAAAATTAAGGCCATCCCACCTCAAGTTTAGCTAATGTGGGAAACAGAGGCAGAAGAAAATCATTAAAATTCCTTACCTACTGACAAGCCCTTGAAACAGACAGAGTGGATCTCTCCTGGCAACTCAATTGTCCTCACCTTGAGGTTTTGCTAAGGACAATCGTAGCCTGACCCACCCCCTACCCAGACAGGTCCGACCGGGATCCTGTAAGTCTACTTTAACAATTCCTTTTTCTCTAAACCTCCAAGATTGTGTCAAGAATCATTCCCAAGTATATGGCCCACTGATAACATCTAAAGGGTCTCACGAGAAGATTTTTATTATTGGTAATAAATAACTTTTCTCCCAACAATAGCTAGCCCCTCAAGGTCCTGGAGACCTTGCTTCCAAAATTCCTTAGAGACTTATGCCATCCCTAATCCCCTTTGCCCTCATCCACCACTGAGTCCACCCCTACTCTACCTTTAAAAACTCTGACTGTAATCTGGCTCGGGGTCCAACTCCCTACTCCGCTGTGTTGGGTATGTTTGGGCCCAAGCTTAAACTTGTCAAATAAACCTTCCTGTGATTGCATCAGTGCTTGGCTCCTTGGTGGTCTCTCAGATGCGAAAACTCGGGCACAACAATACAGCCATGAGTGGATGATTTTGTATTTTCATTATTGGACTTAGGGTTACTTGGTATATGAATCTTATAGGCCCATCTCACTTTTTGAGCATTACTCTGAAATCTTGAAGTGTAAGCTGAAACATTACCTAATCCTTTTTTTTTTTTTTTTAAATACAAGCTGTAATTAATTCCTTTAAATAGGGTTGGGTGCTTCCCAGAAAATAACAGAAAATTTAACAACAGGAGAAATGTTACCCAGAACATGTAATTTCTTTCTTTAAAGTATTTGCAAATAGTCTGTTATATTTTAAGTAGGCAGTTAACAAAGAATCAAGATATTTTTGGTAGCTGAGAATTTTTAGGTTTTTTTTTAATGCCCCAGTACAGGATCAACATTAAAAAGACCTGTTGAAAAATAATTCAATTATTTCAAAATTACTAGAGTATACTATTATACCCGAGTATATGTAAGTACTAAATACTACAAAGATTTTTTTGTTTTGTTTTACTCTTTGGTATTACTCCATTCAAGATACGTTTCTGTAAAAATATAGTCAAAGTTTAGTGAAATAAAGAATTACTGCCATTTTATTACTGAGATGTTGAGAATTGCCTTCAAATCTGGTATTTTCTCCCTCATATTAAGATTTTTTTTTTCTCCCCAAACACCCAAGAAACTTTATAGACCATATTGATTTTTGAGTGTTAAGTTAAAGCCATTGGTGATGATTTTTACTTGTATAAACCATGCTATCCTCCTCATTTTTCCTATTCTTACGTACATATTTCAGACAAAATAACTGAGATACAGTGGCCTGAATATAGAAAGACAAAAATAGATGAAGTAATTGTTTGGTGTTGTCTGTGTCTGTTTATTTTCATTATACAATGACATGGTTTCTGGAACCACCTGGGCTCCCAATAAATATTTTGTAAATGAATGAATGAATGGTACCAACATCAGAAGCTTAATTTAGATCTGAATGATCAACACTCAGTGTTCCCAAATTTCCCCAGCCTCCGCCCACTCCTGCACCTGAGTTGACTGACAGACTGAATTCAGTATCATCAAAACTTAATATCTTCTACCCTGTGTATCTAACGTATATAAATAGATAACTTTGTAAGAATAGAGAAGTCACAAAGTGAGCAGTGCTAAGAAACCATTGTTTATATCTAAGAGGGCAAATCTAAACAAAACTGTTTTCTGGGAATATCCAATCTGTAAAAAGCCCAAGGGATTACTATTGACAGAAAGAACTAAAAAAGAGATGATTTCTATAAGCTGGAAGGTCTTGACCAAACCAACGGGAAGGATAAATGAAAAGCCCCTGTTTGTTTTGGTGATTCTGAAATTATTTTTAAAATTTGTGTCCCTTAATACGATTTATTTACTATTTAAGCATTAATAATAATACACACATTCATGGAATATTCTTAGATACTTGCATTTGGATTATCTCCTATTTAGAACATATATGCTGAAAAAAATAAGTGTAGCATTTGACGAACTTGATTGCAAATTGAAAAGGAACCCATCTAAAAACCAAGCTCGGGTTTTAGTGTTCAGTGGTGACATGAGGTCCATACCCAGCACAAGCAGCTGAGACAAATATATATGTTGCTCTCCTAGAGTCTTCCTAAAACTTCAATGTAATATAAAGAAATTGTTATAGAATCAACTAACATGTGAGAAAAAAACATTAAAAACTTCAGCCTATCAATAAGCAGAACGTCTGACAGTTAATGACCAGAAGCTGTGCATGTTATAGTAACACTTATGGTAACAGAGTGTTTCCTAGAGTTAATTTTTTAACGTGCCTTTTTTTTTCCCTATTGAAGAAGCAAGGAAGTGACAGAAGCCTTGCTCTGAATTTAGTTAGTGGCTTCAAATAGAAAAGGTTGGGACATGACTTGAGTGATTTTTCTGTCAAATAATCAGCTTCGGTTTTAATGTTCAGCATGAATACTTCAGACGTCACATCTCGCTCTCCCTGTTCTTAATGAATCATGCCACATGGTGTTTTGATAGAACGTAATAAATTATAGGGTATGGCTTCTGTCCAACGCAAAAATTGCCTTTACTTATTTGAAGACACCATCATTAGTACACCCTTCAGGATGCAATTTATCCACCGCCCACTGCTGCGCCCTTAATCACAGCCTTTTTACTTCTCCCGTTCTTGGAATGAGACAACAACAGCAACAACAACAACCAAAAAGTCAGTTCAAGGTTCACAGAGAATGCTTTGCTGTCCTGAGGCATTTACCACTTTCTTTTTCCGGGCACAATTTGTTATCGCTGTGTAACATAAAGATAAGTGTTTGCATTTCATTTTCAGTTATTATTTGCTACGTTCCCCCATCGTGTACTTGGCTGCTCCAAGCACAAGAAAGATGGTATTCCAACTACGAGTTCAAGTCCAAGTGCGAGGAAGGCACTTTCCACCCCTCTAACAGATCTCCGGTAGATGAAGGTAGTGATGATCTTGTGTTCTTTCTTGGAGAGAAGTTGGAGAGTTGGTTTTTCCCCAAAGGCCCCCACGTGTGTCTAGGCTAGTCCTCATGGGGTCCTGGCAAGTGTCGTCCTCTGGACCACGGGGCCCGAAGGACCGATGTCAACCAACGTGTGGCGCACAAAGCCAAGTCCAATGACAATAAAACTAAGCCTCCATTATCCATTCCCTTATGTATAAAAACCCTTTTTACACTTGGCCCTCATCCACACAAGGGCGTGGCTGAGCTGCAGTTAACAATTTCCCAAGCTCTTAATCTCCCTGCACTGTCCCTTTCTCTCTTTCGTGGTGGTCTCCTGTCAGCTTGGGTATTTGATTTGCTGATCTTTCCAATTTGTCCTTCATGCAGAAATTCTTGCCTTGTTGCAATGAGTTTATCTTGCCCCCATGGCCTTAGTCTGACCGTGTTTACCTTTACAGATATTGTGGAAAAGCAGAAAGGGCTTTACATGAATCCTATGCTCTATTTCTATAGTTCCTTTAGGTGTTTCCAAATCCTTTTTGCAAGCAAAACCTTGTACTCTCAATGCCACCCTGAGGTAACTCCCTAGACCTCCTGAGAGTCATTAGTAAGTGAAAAAAAAACAAAAAACAAAAAACAAAAAACAAAACAAGAAACAAGACAAAGGCCTTATTTTAAAATCCCTAAGATATAAGAAGTTCTCCTTTGTTTAACAAAAATGGGCATCCCTCCGGGAGGGACGATTTAATGGAAGTGGTCTGTGGTCAGCTCCCTCAAACTTGACTTTTCCTCGCTGCCCCTTCTGTTGAATCATAGGACACCACACCCTTTCACAAAATGATCTATGGCCGTATTACAAGAATGGTGGTCTGAATGCTGGGCTGATTTTTGTGAATTAATAAATTGATGAGACACTAAGAAGATTAGATTATAGTTCCAGAAAAGGTGACCTTGGGGCACAGGGCAGCAAGAATTGTCATGAAGGCTAGAGAAAACATTCCTAAAGGAAAAGCAACCATGTTAAACCTGTTAAAAAGGAAAAGCAAAAGGAGCACAAGATCGAGTCACAGAGAACTGCATTATCTATACATTTTTTCTGTGTGTATTCTAAACACAGAAGGCTGTTTCTTCTAATTTTTCCCCTCCGATTTTGGGCACCCCCTCAGTTGCAACTTCTGTAAGAGGAGCATGGTATGGGTAAAAGGTAAAATGCAAATTGTTCCTTGGTATATAAAAGCAGGAAATCACGATCTGCTGCTTCAGTGCTTTTTTCTGTTTTGTTTTGTTTTTTTTGTTTTGTTTTGTTTCTGTTTCTTTGAGAGCATCCCCGCAATTAATCTGCAGGTATAAACCTAATGCGATGGACCAACATTGGGATAATTGAGTGTGTGGACTACAAGGACGGAAAACTCACGTAAACATGAATTAACATGAACCAATGTTAGCTATTCAGAAAGTCAGAGCAAAATGTCTTTATTTTGGGGGGAGAAAGTATTTGGCAAAAAGTAGATGACAAGATGAATTTCTAGATTAAAATTGTAAAAGTGTAGTTCTTTCCTATGATGATCTAAGGCACGCTACTTCCCATTTCTTAAAGACCTAAATAATATTTCAGGAATGGCATGTATTTCTCTCTTCCTCATCTGAGTATGGGGCTCAGGCCTTGTCTTAGAATTTGGGTTTCCCTGTGGTAAGAAAGAAGGTCATTGTTGTTCCCAATGCCCAAAGGTGGGATACACCTACAGTCTCTTTGATTGACCCTGGGTGGTAGGAGATGCTTTAGAGTCCCTGACTCTCCAGAATCTTTATTTATTTATTTATTTTTAAAGATTTTATTTATTTATTTGAGAGACGGAGATCAGAAGCAGGCAGCGAGAGAGTAAGGGAAGCAGGCTCCCTGCTGAGCAGAGAGCTCGATGTGGGGCTCGATCCCAGGACTCTGGGATCATGACCTGAGCCAAAGGCAGAGGCTTTAACCCACTGAGCCACACAGGCACCCCCAGAATCTTTAGTGGTAGAGAGGTTAAGAGGCCCAAGGGAGGGCACATGGGTGGCTCAGTGGTTTAAGATTCTGCCTTCAGCTCAGGTTATGATCTCAGGGTTCTGGGATCCAGCTTCACAAGGGGCTCCCTGCTCAGCGGGGAGCCTGCTTCCCCCTCCGCTCTACCTGCCTCTATGCCTACTTGTGATCTCTCTCTCTGTCAAATAAATAAATAACATCTTTTTTAAAAAAAAGAGGCCTAAAGGAGGAAACTCCTGTAATTTCCACTCATGCTTTATTCTCTCCACCAGTTACATGTTTTCAGAATAATCATCTATGTTGCCCTTCACCTTTTCAAGGGATTGTAATGAACTTGGAGATTTATGGAAATGATACAGTTTTAGAATAAAGGTGAGGTGAGGTTTGGAGGGGTGAGGTCCAGATCCAACAGTCAAGAAAGAATACTTGAGACTTCTTTGGTGCAAAATGGTGGTTTTATTTAAAGCACAGGGGCAGGAACCATGGGTAGAAAGAACTGCTGCCCTAGATTTGTGAGACGTGGCTGATCCTATACTGTGAAGTTGGAGGAGGTAAGGAAAAGGGAGGGTTCATAGGTTAAGTAAGACTCACAGGATACCAGAGGCCTTGCCATTTTCAAGTTAAGGTTGATTTTCCCTCTAGCAAGGCATTAACATTAAGACACTTAGGAGTTTCTTGGAGGAATGTCCCACATGTCCCACCCAGGAGTGGGGGCAGTAGGAGGGGTTGCAAGCTGTCAGCTTCTGCTTTGTCCTCAGCTAGCCTTCTGCTCCCTCATCAGAAATATCTAAGAGTAATATTATTTGTCATTTGATCATATTTAAATATATGTGCTATGGACTAAATATCTCGTTCCTCCAAAATTTATATATTGAAGTCTAAATCCCCGGTATGGTGGCATTTGGAGATGGGGCCTTTAAGAGGTGATTAGAACCTGAGGATAGAGCCCACATGTATAAAAGCAGTGCCCTTATAAGAAGACACATGAAGGGATGATCCCTCTCTGACCCCGACTAGGTGAGGGTACAAGCAGAAGATAGTTGTCTGCATGCCAGAGAGAGAGCTCTCACCAGACAGTGGATCTGCCAGCAACTTGATCCTGGATTTCCAGCTTCCAGAACTGTGAAAAGCAACTGTCCATTTTTTTTAAAAGATCTAGGCTATGGTAATTTATTATAGAAGCCCAAACTAAGACAATATGGAAAAATATTCATTGAGCATCTGCCATATGTCCAATATTTAGACATGATGGTTACAAAATAAACACTAAGATCCATGAAGAATCTTACAAATTAGGAAGAAGATAATGATATTAATTAAACAAATAATCACTCTGCAAACACAGTGACATCAAAATCAGGTAAGTGCTAGAAGAAACGTTACTGGGTATCCTGGGAATGTGTAAATTGGTCAGGTGTTGGGGAAGGAGTGCCTGGAGGTGGAGAGTGACTCAGTCAGGGATGGAGAAGTGGAGAAACAAAGAGAAAACACAAGTGATGTTCATCCAGGATCTACAAAAAGTCAAGGTCAAGGTGGGAAAGGGGCTCAAGGATTCTGGCAGATAGAACAGTACATGCAAAAACATGCAAATGGAAAAGAACAAGGCACTTTGGAGAAACTTAAAAAAAAAAAAAAAGATCCTGTATGTTGGTGGGGACAGGGTCCTGGGAGCGGGTGGTCTGAGCTGAGGCCAGAAAGGGGTAACAGGAGGGCCTTGCTAGACCTTCTAACCTGTTGTTTAAATAGTTCTGGAAACCTCCGCATTTGATACATTAGGGAGAGAATATTTAGGAGGAAGCATAATTTGAGTTTTTCTTCTACAGTTTTAACTACCTCAGAAGTCTGTTCTTTAGTTGAAAAATAAAAAGAAAATAATTTTTATGTCTTTTATGAGTAGCATATGTGGTTTTTCTACTACATGGAAGTTTGCATACAAGATTAAAGGATGGAAGGGGGAGGTATGCCTGGAGGACAGAATAGGATTCCTACTGTACTGTAACACAAACACAACATTTTGGCTCTTTAATAATGGACATTTTTTTAAAGTCTGCTGAACTGCTGTTTTCACAGATTGCCTCACTGATGTGTTGAGCTGGTCTGTACAGACCCTTGCTACTTCATAGCCACACGTTTATAAATGGCTTTGCTTTTGTTTGTGGCCTGGTTACAAAATATTTAAGACACAATATTAGTATCTGAATAACATCTCAATCCACTTTTACTCACGTAGTTTTGCTGAAAGAGCAAGGATTTCGATATTTCACTTAAACAAGAGCTGTGTGATTCTTACCCAGTGAGAAATCATCAGAGCAGGGAGGTGAGTCTCAGTAGGGGTGAGTCCCTGTTGGTGATGCCTTCCCCCGGTAGGTGTCCTGGGTGAACCACCCCCCCGACCCCCCCACCGCAGCACTGGGCAATCTGTGTGCATCTACTGAGGAGTTAGTCAAGGAAAGGAAGTCCGAAAGATAGTGCATCGTGATAGCCTGACGCTTAGGTCTGTGGTTTTTGGTTCTGACAACGTCCACGTGATCTTCCTTTGGGTCAGCTCAATGGTTTAGGTCCAGCTGTTTTTTTCCTTTCTTTTGGGCAAACCAAAGAGGAGATTGTCTTACTCTCCATCTGCTGTTGTCATAGTAATTCTCTCCTCCGCTCAACCCGGAGCACTGTTGCATCCTGTAATTTACTGCTCGTGGATCCACAGCATCTGTGTCTGCCTCCTGCCTGACCATGTGGGCTCTGCCTTGAGCCTGAGCCATACCTGTGTCACTCTTGAATTTTTTTTTAAGATTTTTTGTTTATTTATTTGATATAGAGAGAGAAATCACAAGTAGGCAGAGTCAGGCAGAGAGAGAAGGGGAAGCAGGCTCCCCGCCAAGTAGAGAGGGTTCAATTCCAGGACCTTGAGACCACGACCTGAGCTGAAGGCAGACACTTAACCCACTGAGCCACCCAGGTGCACCATCACTCTTGAATTCTTGCTGGCAATGGCCAGTGACACCTCCTGGGTTCCCATTCCTGCAGGCTGCCGGGGGATGTGAAGGAAGTTCCTTCTCCCAAATGTTAACAAGGAAAAATGCCAAATCTTCAGGGACCGTAGATGACCACTTTCTCAGCTAGTTTTGTCATTTGTACTCAGATCATCCTGGTGCATGACCCTTAGGACATAAGATCCCTTCTCAAATGGCTTCCTTGATAATACCACACTTGTTCTCAGCAGCAGAGAGCAATTGATCACTTAGCCCTGTTTGTTAGGAAGGGGCCCCGGGGTGTAAAGTAGTGCGTTGGCTCTCGGAGCCGTAGTTGAGGTCAGGTCCTTGACTTTTGGAAGCTCAGAGCGAGCACTAACTTTTGTCTCATTCCTGCCACAGGCTCACTTTCCTGAGTAAGGGGATTTCAAAATCTAGGTGGGAAGGGAAACATGTGATGAGCAAAGCAAACAGATAGCAGAAACAACGGACTATCCATCCATTAATTCTTCCCATTACCTTTGTGCTACACTAGCAAGCAAGGAGCGGAAAGTGAAGTCACTGATGTCTAGACTGGCACAAGGGGAAAAGCTAGCACTGCTGCGGCTGCAGAGCTCATGGGAATCGCAAACATGATGAAGAAGCCAAGATTTATAATAACAAGGTAAGCTGTTTTCAAGCACTTTTAATTTTTTTCCCCTGAATCATTTCATTAAAAATAACCAGAACAATGTGCTTGGTTACAAAGGTGAAAAGAATGCTTCAGACATTTAGAATGGGAGATATTTAGCATAAATATACAAAGATATGTGCTTTCACAGGCTTATTTCAAATGCTTAAACCATATATACATTAACACATAGAATATTTTCAGTGAACTTGAGTATCTAAATCCTAAGGGTGCCGATGAAATATTGTGCCTAATTTTAAGATTCATTAATTTTGCTATATGTATTAACATATTACATAAATGGCATATTAATTTAAATATATAACATATGTCCACTCAACATAAAATAATTTTATGCAAGCTATTCACAGACATCTATAACATCATTGTGAATAATTGAATATATTTTTCTCAGAGTACATTTTCTTCCATCTCTTCTAAATTGTTTGATTTACAGCACTTTTTCAATTTGTGTATGATGTGGTCCCTGGGCGTTCTGACATCTGAATACACCACCAGTAGGACAGTAGAAGTTTACGCAGTAGGGCTACCTATTGTTCAATTTGTAAAATTAATCTTTGCTGGTTTACCATTGAACTGTCATACCAAGAATAAAAAAACAAATAAACCTAGATAGAATTCTTTGTCCTGTTTTAACTCACTGTACCAGCAAAGTCCTCTGGGAGCGTTTGAAATGAGCAGGTAATGATGCCACTTCAAACTGTATCTTCTCTAAATAGTACTTTCGTCTTCTGCAAAATAAAAGATATACATGGAAATTGGGGAAAAATCTAAAACATTTTAAGAACTTTTCTTTCTTCAGTATAATGGAAGAAATGGTAATCATTTTATTAGTCTTCCAGCGGTGTCGGAACAAAGTAATACGGACCAGGAGACGTAACAACAAGAATTGTATTTTCTCACGCTTCTGGAGGCTGCAAGGCTCACCTCAAGGTGTGGTCAGCATTTGTTTCTTCCAAGGCTTCTCTCCCGATGCTAGGTGGCCCCCTCCCTCTGTCTTTACGTGGTCATTCCTCTCTGTGTGTCTGGGTCCTAAGCTCTTCTTACAAGGACACCGGTTGCTTCAGAGTCCCTCTGAGTCACCTAATTTCAGTTATTACTTGTTTAGAGATCCTGCGACAAGTATCATCACACTCCGAAGTACTCAGGGTTAGAACTTCAACATATGATTTTGGGAGGGGGACACGATTCAGTCGAAAAGATAAAGTAATTACTATAAAATGATCAAATTCCAATAGTACATGAAAGGAATAGCTTAAACACCTAGAAGAATTAAACTCATAGATAATATTAAAATAGACACAGTGTCAGTTTAAGGTTAGATTGAGAATCTTAACACGTGTTGCTATGAAACCAATCCTTCTCTCATTATTTTAAAGTGATCTAGATATATTTAAATTTAGAAAATTTGAAGTTTTAAATTCTAGAGCTCTAATATGGAGAATTTCAGTATCAAGAAAAAAAAAAGGAAAAGAGAGAATAGTGCACCCAAATTATAAGTAGTAAATAATTACAATTGTTTTAAACATATATCAACTTTATGGCCACAAATGTTTACGTTGCTACTTTGACTACTAAAGTTATGTAAATATTTTAGTTAAGTCATATTTAGATAACAGCCTTTATTAAAGGCCATTATAGAATCTATTATATACTTCGCAGGGAAAACATGAGCAAACTTACTGTAGTAAAGCAACAAATTATGTTAGAGGTCAATACAGGAATATATGATTATAAGAAAATACACAATGCATTTATTTATCTAGGAAAAATGCTTTAAAATACACATGAATTAATAGAATCTTGCTGGAATCTATGAATAACCCATGAATAAGAGATTGATAGTCAATGGAAAATAAATTATAAGCAAGTTTTATTTGAATATATTAATGGAAATTGAGTGAAATGTAAAAATTGTAACTTCATATCATTTTTCTATGAATTCACTGTGATGCATTAATATTTCCTCAAAAATATCATCTAGGAAGCAGAAACAAAATCATGATGATAAATATCATTATCTTGAATATGATGTTCATAATTCCTATTTATTTTTCTTCTAATATTTTACTATGAACATTTTCAAACACACATAAATATTAAAATGATTTTAAAATAAATGCCCATCTCCAACTATATTTTACAATTACTCTTTCCCTAAAATTTGCTTTATCGTATATGTATCCAACCATACATCCCTCTACCCACTTATTGACTTCTTATATTTTCTGATGCATTTCAAAGCAAGTCGCAGGCTTTAGTTCACCCCTAAATACTTTTTAGCAAGCATATACTCTAGGGTTCTATATGTACTTTTTTTTCCTTTTGAGGGGAAAAACAATAAAATGCACAAAGTTAAATTCACCTTTCAATGAGTTGTGATGATACCTATACCTGTGTGACTCAAGCCCTTATTCAGATAAATATCATCTCCATAGGGGCACCTGGCTGACTCAGTAGATGGAGTGTGTGACTCTTGATTTTAGGGTTGTAATTTCAAATCCATATGGGTGTAGAGACTATGTAACAATAAAATTTTCAATAAAGATAAAAAAGAAAAAAATATGTTAAAAAAGAGAGAGAGAGAAAGAAAACATCTCTATCACCCCAGAAAGCTAGCTTTAGTCAATGTCCACACTCCTCCACCCGGATACAGCTTCTTTTTCTACCATAAATTAGTGACACTTATTCTAGAACTTTACATAAACAAAAGTATGTGGTACACATACCATAGTTTTATGAGGCTTCTACTACTTACCAAAATGTTTTTGACATTTATTCATATTGTGGTTTATTTCTCCTTACTGTATAGTCCAAATCCATAGTTTGAATGTATCACATTGTTTACTCATCCTACCATTGATGGACTCTCTTTAAAAAAACATTGTATTATTTATGATAGAGAGAGAGAGCACAAACAGGGGAGAGAGGGGTACAGAGGGAGAGGGAGCCCAATGAGCAGGGAGTTCAACAACGGAATTCCTGCCCGGTTCCATCCCAGAACCCTGAGATGATGACCTTAGCCAAAGGCAGACACTCAACCACCCCAGAGCCACCAGGTGCCCCCACTGATGGACTCTTGACTGCTCTACTTTGGGGACATTATGAATAAATATGCCATACATTTTCTCCTACAAGTTTTTTGTGAATATGTGTTTTTTGCTTTTTTCTTTTTAAAATGCCTACCAGTCTATTTGTTGGGTGTTTTTCCACATTTAAAAATATAGTTTGAATATATTAAAATATTTAGGGTTTTACATTTTTTAATTTTAAATAAGTGGCAATATTACGAAGTATCATTTTGAGAACTGATTTATTCACTTAATGGCATGGCCTGAAGGCTAAATTTGCCCTGGTCCTGTTTTGGGAGAGATGGTTACTGCCATTCATTCCTTCACTGTCAGTGGCGTCTTCCTCACCACTGTGCCAAAGAAGAGTCAGGAAGTTGTGGCAGAGACTTTAAGGCTCATGAAGTTTAAAATATCTACTATGTTTCCCTTTATCGGACAAAGTTGTTGTCAGCATTGTATTCCGCTGTACGATTATAACAAACAGTACTTCTGTGTATCTCTTTTATTAGTGGAACCTCCTTGGATAATCTGGATATTTATTTTTTCTTCAATTATATGATGTTCCAAATATCTTCTCCCTTCTCAAAACTGGCTCTTCATTTTGTCTATGATGGTTGGTCAGGGACTGGAAAAAGAAGGCCTGGCAGGTCCTAGGTGGGGGAGTCTGGAGTGAGGACCTGTTGGTGGACAGGTGGGAGTGAGTATCAGCATGAGGGCTTTTGTATCACCTGCCCTCTCCAACACCCACTAGAGAATATACCCTTTGGGACAGTCGTGAACAGCTGAGCAGACACAGTGACTCAGACAGCTGACATCATCCAGCCTTCCCCATCAACCTGCCCCAGAGCTGGAAGATGGAACGGACCGGCCACGGTGACAGAGGTGGAGGTTGGCGACAGGCACGCTCTCTCCCGCAGCCTCTGAATGTCCACGGCCAACAACACGCAATATTCCTCAAGGATCCCAACCAGCTTCCTCAGAGAAAGTTGGTCCCCTTCCTTCCACCTAGAAAAACTGATGGTTCATCATCAGAGGAGTAAATATCTATCCTGAGGACGGTTTTGACTTTCCTGCCCACGGAGACTTAGCCAGTACCGGTAACTGAAGGCTGGCAGCGTCTGATCCACAGGTGTGAAAAACCACATGGTGTGATCTGCACAGGGCACACCCTTCAGAGAGAAGGATGTGAGGAAGTGGGCTCATGACCACAGGAATCACATCACCCCATGTGCTACACCCTTGGGATGCAGCTCCCTGGGAAAGCACTGGCATGGCAGTTGAAGGCACACCTACCACACCATCCTGGGTGTGGCACCATGATCCGCATCCTAGATCATTATATATATATATATATATATATATATATATATATATATATATTATATACACTAAAGCTAAGATCCCTGTATGGGACAACACTGGAAGAGACTCTGGTCCCAGATCTCTCTGCTACACTGCCTACATTGACAAAGTGTTCCTTCTGAGCCATGTTGCCACCAGCCAGCGACTGAGTAGGAGGAAGGGTCCAGAACTGGGTGAATCTTCCCCAGTGTCACACCTTCTAATGGGCGACCTGTGTTTCTGGGCCCCACACCAACCAGTTTTTCAGATCTGTCCTGCAGTACGAAGTTTTCCCCGTTTTCCTTTCTTCCTTCCTATTTTCCCTTCAGAGACGGTCTGACCTGCATTCTACAGTGAGTCTCTACACACCTGTACCAGCGATCTCTCCCACGGACTGTATTTATTTAAGCCAGCCCAGCTCTCTTTTGGTTGTTTTCCTGATTACCTAGGTCTTTAAATTTTAGATATATCTTGTGTTTATTTTTTTAAAAGATTTATTCATTCATTTATTTGTCAGAGAGAGAGAGCACAAGCAGGGGAAGCAGAAGGCAGAGGGAGAAGCAGGCTCCCTGCTGAGCAAGGAACCCAGCATGGGACTTGATCCCAGGATCCCAGGATCCCAGGAGGACCTGAGCCGAAGGCAGACGCTTAACCAACTGAGCCATCTGGATGTCCCTAGATATACCTTCTAAACGACATATAATTTGATCTTTTAAAATCCAATAAGAAAAATCTTTATTCTCATATGTTCAATAAGAGTTTAATCAGCTTATGTTAACTGTTTCCTATTAATGTTTATTTTCTGTAAATATATATATATATTTGACTCTTTCATTGAAATTTCATTTCACAAAAATTTTTCTCTTTTCTGCTTAGTCTCATTTCCTGTTTTCTATTTCGCTATTCAAACTTTGTATTCACTTTGCCTTCTTATTGATGTGAAAATTTTATTTACATTATGTATTATATGTTTTATTTATTTATATTTATAGACATATATTTTAGTTTTAGTCACTTAGATTTTTTTTATATGATCACATAAAAGTTTCTTCTTTTAAGATTTTATTTATTTATTTGACAAAGAGAGAGAGAAATCACAAGTAAGCAGAGAGGCAGGCAGGCAGAGAGAGGGGGGAAGCAGGCTCCCCGCTGAGCAGAGAGCCTGATGCAGGGCTTGATCCCAGGACCCTGAGCTGAAGGCAGAGGCTTTAACCCACTGAGCCACCCAGGTGCCCCATCACATAAAAGTTTCTATCATCGGAAGTTCTTTGGGTTTGAGTCTACCTTTTAATGCGTTTGGCGATCAGAGTTATTGGGGCATTGCCCCTTTATGTGAATTATAATTTAGGCTGTGACTTCATTTTCAGCGCGGTTTACGTGTGAAGCACGCAGCAGCCTGGACTGAAAGCTGGTTCTACCAAACTGGTTTCATCACGTTACTTCAGAGACACTATCAATACGAGCTTGATTTTTGTGTTAATTTTTCAGCTTACGGTTTCCTTAATCACATTGGTAATGAATTTTAAAATAGCGAATTAAAAAAATTCAGATTTAATGGACTAGAAAATTTGATCTATTTAATAGTTTAAATAGTCCATGTCTCAAATATAGATGCATTTTATGTCTGTGGCTAAGCTTTCCAAAAACAAGACTTTGTTTCCTTGTGTAACCCCAGTGTCAACTCACAGGTTTTCTTAGCACATGTGTTAAACATCATTGCACTGGTTTTCTGATACTCGCTTTCACGGAAAACAAGTGTTCTTTAATGTTTTCTTTCAACTCCTGACCTCATGTGAACCCAAGACCTCTTTTCATGTTACAGTAGATGATAACAATCAGCACTTTAGAGAACTAAGAATGAACCCGATGTGCAGACATGCGCGCGCGCGCACACACACACACACACACACACCTGTATTCCACAACCCCATACTTCCACTCCATCAGCTTTCCTCTTTTCTATGAGTTTTCTCTTTAATCTCACTCCAAAAAATGATTTTTTCCTCTTTGTTTTGAGCTTGTGCATCTAAGGCAAAGCAGGTTTGCTGTGCATCATACGGTAATTCTGTATTTTTAATGCAGGAGGATTTTTTGTTGTTTCCTTTGCCTTAGTGATTTATTTCAGGACTCGATATGAGTTTTGTTGCTGTCGTTACATCACACTCTGAGAAAAACAAAACCGAACCGTTTTTATTTTCTTTACTGAAGGTCCTTACATCATTCCACTCTGCAAATGATTTGAGGTAATTTAGAGCAAGGCTCATGCGCACGAACGTGAACATATTAAAAATTAAATGAGAACAGAAATTCCAATCAAGGAAAGAAAGAGAAATGAAATATGCTTCAGGTAAAGGTTAATTTAGTTGCCCAGTAAACATGAAATGTGACTCCAAGATCCTCCACAGACAGATCAGGATAAGAGGCTGAGGAAGGGGCCCAAGCCTCAGCAGAAAGGAAAAGGCACACCTGTTTCTCCAGAAACACTGCCCTTCTGCTTGCAGCACTGGGTCACATGGATGTCATGAGGTGATGCGACGGGCACTGAGCCAGACTGCCATTTACAGATAATGAATTTGCAGAGTAATCCAGCAAAAAAGAATGTCGAATTTTGACCCAGACAGATCCGGTTCCAAATCCAGACTATCATCTTCATTTATTTTTAAAACTTCGGTAAGTTTCTTGAACATTCAGACTCCCCGTTTCTTCATCAGTAAACTGGGACATTATTACCTCCGTTTTGTGAATACTTGATAATTAGGGTTTGTGGAGGACAGAGATGATGTCGGAGGTTCCACAAAATTCTCCATGACCTTGGAACAGAGACCCTCTGTGAGCTGTGGGCAGAGAGGCCTATTGACCACAATGATGCAGATGGTTGGGGGTGTCCCTGATTGTCCGTAAAGCCCTGTAGCAGTCTTCAGTATGCAGACTTTGGCTGAGCCTAAAACTGGAGTCTGGAATTCACAGCTCTACTGGAAGAACATGTTGTAAATGCGACACACCAGGTAGAGATGCACATTGGGTAAAATCATCATGAATCCCTGAAGAGTAGAGAAGACTTTCGTTTCCACATAACTGTGGGGCTGATAGGACAGTGGTTGTATAACTTCGCAGAGATGATAAAAAGTAAGTAAAAATAGGTACAGAAATCTGATTTATAGCTACTCCCTCTCTATGGAATTACATTTGTATTCACTGACATTACCTTTATGTGCTCTAAAATTTTGTTGATATAGTCATATCATTCAGAGGAAGACATATAAAAAAGCTAAGTCGTTGGTAATTCTTATGTCCATACAAGGATTAAGGAAATAGATTGCTTGTTAGTATGTGACAATGAAACGGGTAACTGAAATAATTGCTTAAAAACCACACTGTATCTAGGATATACCATCCTAGCTGAAGCATTGCAATTCAGATTCCCTTGTTTTACTAGTTTTGATAAAATGAATACAAAACCTCAAATTGTACTAGTAATTAGACTTCTTGGAATTTAAGGAGATATAAGCTTAAAAATACATGCATATGGACACAAGTTATTTATGATACAAAATAACTGCCAACAAATTACAAACCCAACACTAAAGGATTATTTGAAAATACTGTCTTTCCTAAGTTAATATATTAAAAAATTCAGCTCTCATTCAAATCCTAATGATTAACATTTCTATCCCTGTGATTATTGTTTTAGTTCTTGCTTTCCTACCAGAAAACAAAAACAAAAACATAAAGTTCACCTGGAAAAAAATAGGCAAGAGTGATCAATAAAATCTTGAAAAAGAGAAGAATAATGCAGAAAGGCTTGCCATACCACGGAGCCAAAGACATGATAATACACATCTAATTAAATAAGAGCATCTTGATTTTCTTTTTTCTTAAATGTTTTAAAAGACTATTTATTCGAGAGAGAGGATGAGAAAGAGAGCATGAGCAGGGGGAGGGGCAGAGGCAGAGGGAGAAGCTGACTTCCCACTGAGCAGAGAGCCTGATAGGGGGGGGTGGATTCCGTCCCAGAATCCTGGGATCCTAACCTGAGCTGAAGGCAGACGCTTACCTGACTGAGCCACCCAGGCACCCCTGAACAAAAGCATCCACACAAACAGAGGGAGCGACACCTGAGTGCAGTCGAGAAGCTGTCAATAATAGCAACAAGTCACCAGAGAACCCCCTAGCCCAGGCAATGTGCTAGTTTCTGGGATTAAAGAATGCACAAAAGCAGACGCGGCTTTGCACACGCAGGGTTTTGAATATGGTTGGAGCAAGGGAAACCAGATAGTTATCAGGTAATCTTCACAGCAAGTATAAATGCATAATTTGCCGGGTATAATGTAGGTGATGAACACAGTATGAGCTCTAATAGAGGATTTGGCTAATCAGAGAGGTAAGAGTTTTGTTGTTGTTGTTTTGAGAGTCTTGATTTAATTGATGATACGTTTTGCAGGACAGCAAAAAAGAACAGAGGGAAGAAGCAGCTTTCAAGGGAGAGGAAAGCTCACGCAAACCGGGCCCTGGTATGGAGAGGAACAGGCAGCATGAAGAGGGAGGGAGGAGTTGGGCTGCGTGTGAACCCTGGGAAGGAGCACAATTGTGGACTACAAAAGCCCCTCAGGGAGCATCGGCCAGATCACGACTCCTCTTGCCGTCAAAGAAACGGTCCCTCACTGAAAGCTTTCCGCAGAGCTGGGGATGGCAGTTTGCGATTTGTCCTGGGGAAAGACAGATCCTTTTGGCTGCAGGAGGGTCATGGGGAGGTTTTGAGACAGAAGTTATTTACGGCAAGAAGGCTGGAAGTTTGGGGGGTGGCTGTAAGGGAGAGTGGAGGTGACTTAGTACCAGACGAAAATGGCAGCTTGGGAGATCAGCGCTGGAACTCCTCAGTTTGCAGCAAGAAAACAGAAGCCACTTCGGATATTTGAAACATGTACGTAACATAAGGCACATGTTCAAAGCTATTAATAGTGCTGATGAGGAGTTTGGAGGACGGCCTGGAGGAGAGAAACAGATCAGGAAGGCTGCATGGCCCCAGAAACACCGCTCCCCACCGTGGCTGCTCTGGGGGGCTGAACAAAACAGGAGAGCACGTGGCTTCTTCCATCCCCCACTTTCCAAGTGCCTGCCCAGCCTCCCTGGACAGAGCCTCTGAGGAAGCCAAGTGACAGAGGGCCTGGGGAGGGATAGTGAAGAGCGTGGCCTGAGGAAACCCCAGAAACACCACCAACCCCGGGAAAACGAGTGTTTTAAGGTGGTAACTAAGAAAAAGCCGAATCCTAGTATTCTATCACACGACAAAAAGATTCCAACTGGTTCAAGATCTAAATGCAAAGGTTACTTGAGTGAAATATTTTAAGATATGAGAGGATATGTAGTTGTATCATCCTGAGATGGAAGACAGACTTTTTGAGTATAACTCAGCATCACAACCATAAATATATAGAATATTATCTATAACATACAAATGGTACCTAAGAAATCAAAAGGAAATAATGAAACAACATTTTAAAAATGTTAGCAGGACTTCAGCAAACGCGTTCTCTAGAGGCATGTTGACTTGGCTAAAACTTAAAATAAATGTAAATAAATAATTACAACTGTAATATATTTCTCATTGACTAGCAACAATGAAAAATAGTTGCATAGACAGAGTAGGAAATTCAGTAGCAGTGAAAATCATCAACATGGCAGTGTTTATCACAATAAGAAGTGTATACTTCGGGGTGCCTGAGTGGCTCAGTGGGTTAAAGTCTCTGCCTTCAGCTCAGGTCATGATCCCAGGGTTCTGGGATCGAGCATGAAGAGAGCATCAGGCTCTCTGCTCGGCAGGGAGCCCGCTTCCCTCTCTCTCTCTGCCTGCCTCTCTGCCTATTTGTGATCTCTGTCAAATAAATAAATAAAATCTTTAAAAAAAAAAGTGTATACTTCTATGAGCAACAAAGTGTCCTTGTATGAGAAACACAACCACATTGTTTACAAAACAAAATAATGAATATATAATAATAAAAGTAATAATGAAGAGAATGAGAACACATGGTCTCATTTGTCCTGAAGGATGACGTTTGGATGTATAGATGTTGAACTTGTGTGTTTGAGGGCATCTGGTCATATACCAGGCTACCTTCTCTCCCTCTGCCTTAGACAAGTAAACAAAATACATCTGTCAAGACTCATTGCCTTTCCTGTCACTGGAATTGCCACAGGTTCGTGAAAGGAAATTCTATGGTGAAAACCACAGGGGAATTGACTTATCTAGACACTGGGTTCCACTGTGCTCAGGAAACTTCCACCTTATGCCTTGTTTGAACGTAATTAGTAAAAGCACTGCGTTCCTCAAGATTTCCTCATTTTCAATGACTATATGGGTGTTTATTTATACCATTGGAGTATAAAGGACATTACAACATAGCATGTATTTGTTATAGAACTATATAGGGTATTATTTAAAAATATTTACAAATATTTATATCCTCCCACTCTAAACTGACCAATGCTATCTTTTCTGCTTTAATAAAATTCAACATCTCTACCAGGGGCTACAGTCTATACGTGATAGGATTCCAGACTCTTTTAAAGAGCCTCTCTCCATGCCTCCCTTCTTATGGAACTCTAGGCACATGGATTGTCCCACACCCAAACCCAAAACACAAGCTTGCAGACACACTTTCCCACCTCCAACTTCCTCTGCCTGGAGAATTACTTCCTTAGATGGTCCACATGCTGTTTCTTCTCACTTCATTTTGGTCTTTGTTCTAGTATCACCACTTTGTTCTAGTATCACCCTGACCACCCTGTCTAAAACAATATCGCTCATCACTCCCTGTTCATTCACCAGCTGTTTTTCTCCATGCCCCTCTCCCTGAACTTCATACTTCCCATATGTACGTACGGATTCATGCACGCGCGTGTCGTAGGCGTTAAGCAGTCTCTCTTATCCATAGCATTTCAGTCTTTGAAGGCAGGGTATTCACCTGCTTTACTTACATAGAACGTCATATAGAACGATGCATAGATAAGCACCCCTCCCAATAGATATGGAATGAATGAATGGATACAGGGACAGTGAAAAAGTATACAGTGATGGGGATATTTCACAACAATGTATATTTTGGGTGGTGGCAATTAGGGATATTTTATTTTATTTTCTTTGCATTTATTTATTTTTTCGTGGTGATCGTTGCTTAAATAATACAAAGTAAAGAAGACGGCCAGGAAAAAGTGTCCTTGCAGAACCAAGCTAACAGGATTAAATTGCAGTTTAAGGAGTGCTAAAATATTTCGGGCATCTCTGTAAGAGCTACACATGTAGGAACTCATTTCATCTCATCATCCCATGAGACACACAGTTACTACGCTCTCCTTGAAACAGGGAAACTGATCCACAAGAAGGTTCCCTAAGTTGTTTGTTCAGTGAATAAGGGGGGTAATCAGGGTCTTGGCCCAGGCCCCTGTGTCCAGAGCGTGGGCAGCCAGGTTCCGCACAGCCAACCAGCCTGCTGAACTTGAAAGCCAAATCCCTGCCTCGTGTGTGTCCACATTAACTTAGAGTGTGAAAAACAAACCAGTGCTTAGTCAATTCTCATTATGTATGGACCTTGTGCCTTGGCCTTCTCTAAATTTAATAGCAGAGTTTAGGATTACTGCTGCTAGCAGCATGTGGACACTTTGTAGTCTTTTTATAGGTTTAGAACCTTTCCCAGGTGGGGTTTTCTGCAGTTTCAATGGTAATTACATGAAATATGTTATCTTCAGCTGCTTTTGTATTCATGGATGTGCATTGTTGTTCCAGGCATTAGGGAAAAGGCCAAGGAGACTGGTTCACCTGGGTGAGAATGAACTTGACAACCCACCCTCTGGTGAGTCTGAAAATGGCATTGTTAATTTCAACTGTTTATTAAGAAAATGTCAGACCTATTAAGAAATTTGTCAGAACTGAAAAACTGTAGCCTTCCATGTTCTGAGCAATGAGTTTGGCCTGACCCATCCTGTCACCTGACACCTTGTTCTCACCATGGCCAGGCAAGATAAGAATACGTTTAGTTTCTAGACCTCATTTTAATTCTCCTTATAGCTCTCATAATTTGTGTTCCTGGGCTCAGATGCCCTGATCTAGTATTGTTTTGGGGTGTTTTTTTTGTTGTTGTTGTTGTTTCTGTTTTTGTTTTTGTTTTTGTTTTTAATGGATTTGCTTCTTTTAGAAGTGAAAAGAAATAAACTCAGCATACACTTCCAGATTGCTCCTGCTCACTGACTGGTTAATATTCATGGAGCACAGTAGAGAGTCCATCTTCATTTGTAGTAAAGGGAATTGAATGTGCTCTCTTTGGAGGGATCTGTGCACAGCCAGAGGACGAGGTTAAAGAAACGAGGTAGCACTGGTAACAAAGAGGGCTCTAATAATTTTTTTAAAGACTTGTCTAATGTTGGTTTTGAATAAAGATGTGAGACCTCTCTGTTCAGCCCTTTTAATGAACAGCATGGTGCTTTAGATAGTCTCAGGAGAAAGACTCCTTTTTTTTCCATTATAAAGAACTACTTTAGTAGAATGTTTGATAATGAGATGCAAAAGCCCTTCTACAGTCTCTTTTATTACATTCCCCAAATGAAAGTGGCTGCTAGCTGTATTACCCCTACTGCTTCCCATTAAAAAGGAAACAATTGTCTGACCACATCATAAATAAGTTGAGGGAACTCCTATCTGCTGTACCAAGTTGGCCCTGGAATCAATACACTCACACACAATTTGAGAGAACACACTTGTCTAAAGATAGAGTGGTAGTAAAATGAAGTAACTGCTCTGAGAAAGTTCTGGAAAATAGGAAGAAAAGGAGAGAAAAACAGATCGCTTCTGCTTTACCTAGCACCTGCCTTTCAAATGGAGCTTCTATTATTTTGTACGCTAAAATAGCAACTGCAACCTACCTTCTTCTAAAGCTAAAAGGCAGTTATTCTTGTCAAGATGGGCTTGGAAAGCTAATTTAAATAAAACTGCCTGCCAGGTGTGATCTTGTGATTGGTATTCATAAAAGATTTCCAAAAGTTAGACAGAAACTCTGTGAGCACACTTTTCATTTTATTTCAGGGTGTGTGTATGTGTGTGTTTTGTGTGTGTGTGTGTTTGTGTGTTTGTGTGTGTGTGTTTGTGTGTATATGTGTGTGTCTGTGTATGTGTGTGTTTGTGTGTATATGTTTTTGTGTGTGTGTTTGTGTGTGTATGTGTGTGTGTATGTGTGTGTGTGTGTGTGTGTACTTTATTGATATTGTTGGCTGATCCCATTAACCCATTAAAAATATGAGACATACATGAAAGGTGTTCTTAGGTGTGGGCACAACAATTTAGAGAATTAAGTCACTTTGTTTCTTGACCCATAGTTCAACTCAATCTCATTAAGATATTTCATTTCCAAAAATATGAAGTTGTGGCCCACCTAGTGTAGTTCTTAGTTACGTTGGCCCATGATTCAGCATGACTCTGTATGTACTTAAGTGTCTGGGAGATTATGCTGAGTGAAATAAGTCAAGCAGAGAGAGTCAATTATCGTATGGTTTCACTTACTTATGGAGCATAAGGAATAACACAGAGGACATGGGAAGATGGAGAGAAGTGAGTTGGGGGAAATCAGAGGGGGAGACAAACCATGAGAGACTGTGGACTCTGAGAAACAAACTGGGGGTTTTGGAGGGGAGAAGGGTGGGGGTTTGGGGGAGCCTGGTGGTGGGTATTATGAAGGGCACGTATTGTGTGGAGTACTGAGTGTGGTGCATAAACAATGAATTTTGGAACACTGAAAAACTATTAAATTAAATTTAAAAAAAAGAGTCTGAGAGAATTAAAGGACTTTGGTGTGGTCTTTATCCAAGGGAAATAAATATAAGTTCCCAAATGGAAGGAAAACTTTTCTTTAATCTTCTGAAAAATGACCTTATGAATTAGAAATTCATGAAAGCAAAAATCATCCCTTTAGGGCTAGGCAGAGATAAAAGTCCTCCATGTTATGCTCTTTAAACCTGTGAAGGATCTTCTTTGTCAAAGGAAAATTGTTCTGGACAAGTTAAATGGGCAAGGAAGACTTTATTCAAGACTACTGCAACAGAGGAGAGAGACTGACTTCCAGGCCCCTGAAGGAGAAGGCAGGAGAGTGAAAGCTTAGGATACACAGGTGGACAGTGGTGTAGGACTTCTCAGGGAAGCTGGTGGGCGCTGGTGGCAGGCTCTGCTAATCGGTACTCCCTGCTGGTGGACTCCTGCCCTGCCACAGACACTTCAAAATAAGGGGATTATCTTTTGAGATGATTACATTTCAAAGGGCTTGCTCCCAGGTCCTTGAGCAGAACATCCCTGGATTGATGAGAGTCTGGGAGAAGATTTACCTCTCAAAGGGGAAAGAATTTAGAATTGTAAGTTTTCCAAAGGAAATGCTCTAAGAAAAGGAAAGTCTGGGCTGGAGGCTAGAAGAAGGCCATGCAAAGTGTACTGAGGCTGAGACGGGGTGGGAAGACCTTCTTAGGGTCCTTACCTGCTCTGCCAGCCCCTGTCTCTGAGTTGGATGCCAGAGAAAAGGCGTGAAGTCTCTGAGATCTGTAGTCTTTAAACAACAAATCTTAGCATTAACACATATATATTTTCACTGTCTTCTTATTTATTCAAAATAGAAAAAACAATATACTGAAAAAAAAAAAAAAGCTGATGACATCTTCCATAAACTAGGAGAAAAGTCATCCTAAAAGCCCCAAAATGTGAAGGAATAATAGTTTTGCCTTTTCCATAGTGAATTATACAGGAGGTAGCCTTTTCAGATTGGCTTCTTTCATTTAGTGATAATCCACATTTAAAGTTCCTCCATGTTTTTTTGTGGCTTACAAGCTCATTTCCTTGTAGTGCTAAAAATAACCCCTTGTCTGCATGGACTGAAATCTATTTATCTATTCACCTACTGAAGCACATCTCGGGTGCTTCTTAGTTTTATCATTATTAACAGAGCTGCTATGAACACCCATGGGAAGGTATTTGTGTGGTCATAAATTTTCAGCTCGTTTGGGTAACCACTAAGGAGCACAGTTGCTGGATTTCATGGTAAGAGTACACTTGGTTTTATAAGAAACTGTCAAACCATCTTCCAAGTGGCTGTACGGTTTTGCAACCCCACCAGCAATAAATGAGAATTCCTGTTGCTCCACATTCTGGCCAGCATTTGGTGTTGTCAGTTTTCCAGATTTGGGTTGTTCTAATTCAGGTACAGAGTAGTATTTTATTGCTGCTCTAATGTGCAATTCCATAATGACATGTGACATGGAGCATTTCTTCATGTTTCCTCCCCCTCTAACATCTTTGGTGAGGTGTCTGTTTGGGTCATTTATGTATTTTCTTGTTTAGTTTTGAGAGTTCACCTTGTGTTTTGCATGACAGATGTTTATCAGATGTGTCTTTAGTAATATTTTCTCTCCATTGATGGTTTGTTTTCTCATTCTCTTGATCCCCCCCCTCATAGAACAAAAGTTTTATTTTAATGAGGTGCCACTTTTTTTCATTTGTTTCTTTCATGAATCATGCCTTTGTGGTGGTATATAAAATGTCAGCCACTGTATGCAAGATCATCTAGGGGTTTCTCCTATCTTATCCTCTAGAAGTTTTATAGTTTTGTGTTTTACATTTGGGTTTGTGACCCACTGGAGTTAACTTTTGTAAGAAGTATAATGTTTGTGTTTACACTGATTGATTGGCTGATTGAATATGGATGTCTAGTTGTCCCAACACCAGTTTTTGCCTTGTTTCTTTTGCCAAAGAGTGGTTGACTCTATTTGTGGAGGCCCATTACTGGGTGCTCATTCAGTTACATCAATCTGATTTCTATTCTTTCACTATGCAAAGAAACAAAATTGAATTGGGAGGTCTGTCCCCTCACTGTCACCTCTTCTGCTCTAACAGCCCTTCCTTTCTCTTTCTCAAAGCCTTTTAGGGCCCTCCTTGAGGCCAAACTTAACTACCGTACACATCTCTCTGTTCTTTGATTCTAAATCCACACACTTAGGACTCCTTCTTTATGGTGAATGATTTGTTCATTGTATAAGATAAGTTCATAAATTGTGCCAGCTTGCTTTTCTTTTAAATATTTTAATACCATCACATATACAACATATTACAACAGGCTTACAGGTTTAATTTAAGGGAATTTTGGAACCAAAGTTCTAGCCTTAGGAATTTCCAACCCATTTGCCCAAACCAGAGATCTCACAAGTTTTCACTGAATTTTGAGACGTTTGAATAGCATAAATATCTCATTACAAAGGTGTTACAGACTGAATTCTGTTACCTTAAAAATCATGTATTGAAGCTCCAAATCTCAATGGCACCATATTTAGAGTTGGGCTTTATGGAGGTAATTATGGTTAAGTGAGATCATAAAGGTAGGTTCCCCATCTCATGGATTTGTTATCCTCCTGAGAAGAAGAGACATAAGTACTCTCTCTCTACATGAGCCTGGAGAAGACATCACGTGAGAGCACAGGGAAAAGGTAGCCCTCCGCAAGCCAAGAAGAGAACCCTCATCAAAAACAGAATATGTTGGCATCTTTACCTTGGACTTAGAAGCTCCAGAACAGTGGGGAAAAAAAAATCCATTGTTAAAGCCACCCAGTCTGTGGCATTTTGTTATGGTGGCCCAAGCTAATGTGACAGCCAATAAATACTCTTGAATTATGAAAAGGGAGAACATGATATTCTTTCTTACTTCCTAATATTGTGGCTATTGTAAAAGCAAGTGGATCAACCACCCAGGGAAATGGTAAATCAAAGAAACAAATTGGTAAAGATAAGATCAAAATAAGTCTGACCTGAGATTCTAAAAGACCAATGTATTGGTTTCATTTTCAGCTACCTAGTCAAAAGTTAATTGCAAAGTAAAGACCATTAACAATATTTCTAAAATTGTGAGGAAAGATGCAGCAGTGTATATGAGGAATGTGTTTCCCTCTAAAGTAGTCAGCTCACAATTAAATTTAGAAAAAAATTAATTACCTGGTTCTTTGTTATATTTAACAAGTGTCAAGTGTCCTTTGCTATCTGATTTCCACGTGGCATATTCACATGGTGTGCTCTATGCCCTTTGCAAAGACACCTGCTTTGTGCTGTCTTTGCTATGTGTTGGTGGTTGGGGGGTGGTTTTATTTTAGTGCATTGAATTGGGCTACAGTATGATAACCTGCTTCCATTCTTGCTCCTGGATGCATTATTTTTACTGCCAAGTAAAAATAGTTTTAGTTCAGCCCATATCATCCTCTGAACTTGGGTCTTTCTATGGGTTAGATTAACATAAAGAACATAGAACATTTATTTCATTGATCAGCTAAGAATCTATAGCTTTGTTGATACTTTTAGTATGATTATAGAAACTGAGTTTATTTTCTGGATTCTTCCTATTATATACTTTCAGTCAAATAATCTATTATGAGCAGATAAATTATGTCACTGTAAAATCCTGAAGGTGGAAGGAACCTTACCAGATAAAAGGGCATCTATAGCCTCTTTCATGTGAGCTTAGGAGACACAAGAGGGAGTGGAAATGTGTTTCGTGGCTAGCCCAGATCCGTGCTTGCCCACAGCCAGTGAAGTCTCCTCTTCCTCCACAGCTCTCTGTTCTTCAGATCCACATGGGGGACGTTATGGCAGGGACCTGCAGACTCCTGTCTAAGGGTTGGTTTGGAGTTACAACAGTGTACTCACCAGTCTGGATCCAAAAGACAAAAATCAGAACAAAAGAGGTGAGTTTTCACATAGTATATTTATACAATTTATAAGTTCACCCTGTGTTCCATGATTATTTATTAATTTTGAAGTAAAATATCATTTCTTATGTGCTTGTCTGTGAGAGGAGGTTGCAGGGTGGTTTTTCAATTATCTCTAATATCATTCAAAATAAAATGAAATTTTGTGAAAATGTCCAATATTCATCTAAACGCCACTGGACATGCAGTCCATATATTCAGGAATCACTGCCCTGAGCGGTGGATTCACATGTCTTCTCCACCCCACCATACCTAAGGGAAGGTGCACCTCCCAACCCTGAGAAGGACCACTGTGCCCCTGACTGCTGTGACCTTTCTTGGGACTGGCTCCCAGAGGCTGTGCTCCTATCTGTCAGCAGAAATACCTCAGTCCATCAATACATTCTTTTGTGGGGCTATTTCAGTGGATGGTTATTTGATGATAACTTTCTTTCTTTCTTTTTGTTAAAGATTTAATTTGTTTATTCTAGAAAGAGAGCATGAGTGAGAGAGTGAGACAAAGCATGAGCAGTGGGGAGGGGCAGAGGGAGAAGCAGACTCCCCACTGAGCAGGGAACCCAAAGACATGAGTTCGTGACCTGAGCCACAGGCAGATGCTTAACCAACTGAGCCACCAGCTCCCCATGATGATGGATTTCTTTCACTGTTCTTACATCAACACCTTATGCATTGCCCTCCATGTCAATAAATCTGACCAATTGTTTTTAACAGCACACGTGTGTAGGATAACTACATCATGCCATGAAGTCATACTTTTCAGTCATTCCTCTATTGATAAACATTTGTATCATTTCTGTTTCTTGTTATTTGCAAGATTTTTAAACAAATCTCTTTTCACATATTTATGATGTATCAGTGCTTTGATTTCTCCAGGTTATCTTCTCCAAAGTTGCTTTTCTCAACAGGATATACAAATTTTAATTCCAGCAGAAAGGGTCCAATTATATGAAGGGAGAGGAAGAACTTCCCTATGGGAATTGAGGAAAGTAAACCCGAGATAACCTAAGGATTCTTCCCTAGGATCATACAATAAGAGGTGGAGACACAAAAGGAAACCGTGCCTCTCTTCCTCCAAAGTTGCTGCTCTTTTCCGTGAAGTCAAGAGACCCTCTCTACAAGGTGAAGGAGATACAAGGTGAGCAGAGGTCCTTGAGACACCAAGAACTAAAAGGAGAAAAAACTGAAAATACTAAAGCCTGGCTGGAAAACAAATGAAATTGTACAATAAGAAGCATATTGACAAATAGAGTTTCCAAACAAAAGGATGACTAGTACCTGTATAAAATGTAGAATCCCAACCTGACAATGAGTTATAAATGCATTTATTTTAACACAATAGGATGAAAACTGTACTTCTATCTTTTAAATTGAAATCCAACTGAAATGATCATTACTGTAAAATATAAGAAAAATGCACAATAATGAACATATAAAATACAAAATAAAATAGGCAAGAAGAAAAAGATATAAACAGCTGTGTGAACATAGAATTTTATCATTATACATCACAGAATTACTGTCTCTAGTGAGACAATTTTATTACTTTACACAGAATTAAATAACATTTCCTTGTAGGGTAAACATAACATTACATTGAAAAAAATTATTCAACATTTTCTAATGA
This sequence comes from Lontra canadensis, assembly GCF_010015895.1. Taxonomy (NCBI): domain Eukaryota; kingdom Metazoa; phylum Chordata; class Mammalia; order Carnivora; family Mustelidae; genus Lontra; species Lontra canadensis. The sequence goes on from NW_022631038.1 coordinate 5,414,362, forward strand.
GATAAACTTTCCCATCAGATCAGATAATGTTTCTTACATTATGAACTTGCTACACTTAGAAAAACAGACTCTTTTTTTATTTTGCCATTTGGATCACACACTGTTACTTCATATGGGTGTGTTCTTGTTTTCTCAGTGTGGTCTTTATGAGTTTCCTTTATGCACCTGCTGTTCCTTTGCTTTAAGCACAGTCCTCTTCTCCCACACCCCTTCCCTGAGTAATTCCAAGGTGTCCTTTACACTTTGCCTTGATGTCCCTGTTTCTAAGAGATTTTTGACCATCCCCAAGGCTGGGTTACATATTGGACCACATCACACTGCACAGCAATTCTGTGTTCATGGGTGCAATTGCCCCAACACCCTTGGCCTCACGCCAGGGAGGGGCCTGGGAGAGGCGGTGCCTTCCCTAAAAAGACCCTTGAGCAGCCACCCAGGAGCAGCAGCTACATAAAAGGGACTAAAATGGATTGTGTTTCTGAAAGCAGAAAGCCACCAGCTTGTCCAGGACAGAAACTAGCATATAAAACATGACGTTAAGTAGGGTTGGCTTTGAAGGACTGACAGAGAGGATGAGAGAGGGTCAGGAAAGCCCCCACGACCCATCTGAGTGGTCCACTGGCTCTTGGCAGTCGCCTCGTGAATGAGCACATTTTCCCCTTTCTGCTCGCATGACCTCTGCCTTTGAGAACCACCAGCTTTATTTGCTTCTTCATTCATGCACATTCCTTTGGCTCCTCAGAAAGGTGGTATCACTGCCAGTGCACCTGCACTCTGGGGAGCTCATCCTCTCCTGAGCTGCACAGCTGTGTCGGGCAGGGGACATGGTGGGACAGACTGCTCTGCCTGGGCTTGGCGCCTATCACCACCAACCCTACTTTTCGGTCTCTAACGTGTGCTTGGAGCAGAGAATTCACTTTTCCTACTCTCTAAGTTTTCATACCTGACTCTCAGGAATCTTGGATCGTTGGCCAGAGGTAAGAATTCCTAACTATGAACAAAAGTACTTTCTGGGGCTCCTGGGTGGCTCAGTTGGTTGAACATCTGATTCTTTATTTCCACTCAGGTCATGCTCTCAGGGTGCTGAGATAGAACCCGACATCGGGCGGGCTCTGCTCTGCGTGGAGTCTGATCAAGATCCTCCCTTCCCTTGGCCCCTCCCCTGTTAGCGCATGCTCACTCTCTTTCTAGATCAATAAATAAAATCTTTAACAAAAAACTGGTACTTTCTTACTTGTTACTGGACTGCCAGCTTCAACCGCATCTTGTTTCTTGAATACTGGGCCTTTCTGAAGTTGCAGGATTTGACCAACCCAGTTCCACATGTTGAATTTTCGTGACCAAGGCCCTTTTAGTAGACAGAAGGCAGCAGCTGTCTTGTCTTCCAGATCAGCACAGAATCATTTCTCGTTTGCCCAGCTCAGCTCAGATGTTCTAGCATTTCTGTTCTGTTACATATCAGCCTACTTACATTAATTTCTAGATCACTTAAAATTTTATGGTTGCAAGTAACAGAAATGAAATCTGGTCCATTTAGTAGAAGAGGACTTTACTGAAAGAAAATGAGGTAGCTGGCCATATCATACCAGAAAAGATAGAAAAAGGACAGTTTGGAGGGCTAAGCAGCAATCAGTAAGACACTCTCTGCATGGGATCTTTCAAAGGAGGAATCTTTTCCAATCATGTTCAATCTCTGTCGCTCCTTAGAGAGAAGGTTATCCAAAGAACATTATTGAGGTAGTGCCTGAAGAAAGGGGCCACATTATGAGTAGGAAAAAGCATCAGCATTTCTCACAGCCACAGAACTGCCAGTGAAATAAGTCAAACAAAGACAAGTGTTGTATGTGCTTCCTCACTTAGAGAATCTAAAAAGCCAAGCCTCATAGAGACAGAGAGTAGAATAGGGGTTCCCAAGGCCTGGCCAGTGGGTGGGGGGATAAGAGATGAAGAAATATTGGTCAGAAAGGCCAAATTCCCAGTTTCAAGGTGAGTAAGTTTGGGGGATCTAGGATACCACATGGTGACTGACCATGGTTAATAAGACTATGTTGTATACTTGAAAGTTGCCATGAAAGTAGATTTTAGACTTTTTCACCATAACAATAACAAAATGGTAATTACATCATATAAGGGATGTGCTAACTGACCTTATTGTGGTAAACATTTTGCCATATATACACGTATCACATCATCACACTGGCCATAAGCTTACTTAAGTTATGTTGATTATATCTGAATAAAGTTGGGGGGGGAGTACTTCATTTTTCATTTACTTCCTAATTCCCAAGTGCTAGGGTGACTGACTCTTCAATACAGTCGTTCAGAGAGCTTTTTACTATTATCCCCCATTTCTGTGCATGCCAATACAGACTGCTGATGGTCTGATTCTCCTTCTCTGCCTCAACTTCTTCTAAGTCAGTTTTATCCCAAACTTTTCTCTTCTTTGATTTTCTTCCTGACCTCTCCTACATATCACAGTGACCCTCATTGCTTCACCTTGCATCTTAATAAATTTGATGACCTTAACAAATTTGATGTCCAAATTTCTATTTCTAGTCTTTGTCTGTCTTGAGCTGACCAACACAGGTTTTTTTGCCACACACCTCCATGTGGACACTGTGTGTGAGCATTGGGCACATAAAATACTTAATTCTGAATTTATCATTCTGTCTCCTTCACCTGTCCCTTAGTGGACTTAATGCAATCATCGCAAGTCACACACCAGGAAGTTCAGATCATAGGGTCTTTTCTCCCCTTCAACCTATCAATCATTCCTGATATTTTTCCTGTCAACCTCTCCTATAATGTCTGTGTACCACAGCTTTAAACAAATTCTACCTGCCACAGTATTCACCCAGGCCACTGAAAATCATGCCAAGACTCTGCTTTGTTTCTCCCATACATTGTCGACACTATCATCACTGTGACTTTGCTAAAACACTCTTGTCCCAGGGACTCAATGTCTTCAAGTCTTCAATGGCTCCCTAGTACCTTAGATTCCAAATAGCTGGGTGTGAACTCCCAAATCTTTTTAGGACCTAGTTATTTTCTGTGTAAATACCCCCACTTTTCACTACATTAGGTCTCTAATATTTATTATTAACCACTTTGCACAAAGTCTTGACAATTTAGTTCATGGCTCTGTCCCATCCTGTCATGGTTGATTTGGAGTTTCTAAGAGTTTACTTGCATCTTAATGTGTACTTTTCTGTGAAATTTCAGTGGATCGTGGGTGTGACAAAAGAAACCCATATTTTTGATAAACTGCCCAATGGTTCTTAATGATTGGTTCATTTGGAAACCACTGCAGTAAATGCCATTTTGTAGCAAAAATACAATGTGCCTCACCAGGTATTTGGTAATCTTTCTGATACATTTTGAAGTTTGTTGATGACTAAAATAGCATGCTATTATCTATCGCTTTGTTCCTAACATATCAAAGGCACATCTGATACATGCTAACTAGTTCCTAGAATCAGTTAGACAGTGTGTACACATATATGTAACTGAATTTGGGAACGGTTGCTGCATCTTAGGTTTTCACACACTGAAGTAACATGTCCAGTGTAATCTCAGCTACCTGGGGATGAACTAGAAGAGTTTATATAATCTGCAGATTTTCACCATTTTTTAGGATTTGTCTTCTCCCTCCTGTAGCAAGATCCTCTGCTGTAGATGGAGGAAAGAGTGACTTTGATGCACATGCTCAGTGACCTACTTCTGTGATCATTCACTGTAAGCCCAGACGTCGTCACTGCTGGGGTTTCCTCTGACACCTCTTTCTAGTTAACTCTCACTTTGTCTCCTCATCACAACTGTTTCCCCAGCTGCTGCCGAACTGTTCGGTCTGAGTAGTTTAACTTGTGAAATTTCTGTTTTCTTTTTAATCAGCGAGTGTGACCCTCTTCAAAGTGGCTTCCAAACTTCACACGAAGTACCATAAAGGGCGCGGCATGCAAGCAGGGGGTAATTAAAAGTCCTACTCTCCTAATTAAGGTTAGGAAACTCATTAAATATATTTTAATAAACCACAAATCATACAGCTGAATATAATTAAATTAGGTAGATTGGAAATTAAATAGATACTACTTTCTGGCTGATCCTCCCACTTGACCCGGGGTTGGTACCGCTTTGCTTTTGTAGGCAAGGGAACAACCATCTGGGCATCCAGAGGTGACTTCCTTTTCTTGGGGCTTCTGCAGTCCTTTCCAGGGAAGCTAGTGCTCCAGAGCAGGGACAGAAATTTTAGCTGTGTGATCTACTCTAGAATACAACATTCCATTTTAGTTTTTTTTCTTGATAGTCCTGCGTATCCGTGCACCAACAATTATTTATCATCAGCTGTGATCACACACCACTATAATGGTGAGAAGCAAAACCTCTGTCCTTGAAAAGTTCTCATCATAATGAGGCAATAGCAATGAAAATACTAATTAAAATGCAGTCATATTATTGATGAAGGTGTATGTCTAAAGGATTGTACCAGAAAAAAATTCTGACAAATTCTAACAAAGCGATTCATTTTAGAAAAGTTTCCACAAAAGTTATCCGGCACAAGATCACAGTGAGTCTTTGAGATGAGCGATGCTTGCTTTCATCCCCTGTTGACTGAAGAGCAAATGTTCACTGAGAGCAGGTTAGTGGCTTCCCAGCTAGAGAGCTAGTGCATGCAAATACTGGGATCCCATTCCTTAACTGGTGAACCCAAGTCCAACAGGCTTTTTACAGGCACATCAGAGTTGGACACTCAAAAGTAGGAGCCTATGGACTGATTTTCTAGACTTGCAGTGAAGGGCACAGGGTAGAGTTTTGGCAAACACACATGTGCAAACACACACACACATACTTACACACATGCACACATGCACTACATTCTTAGGAGTATGGCATCTGAGAAAGTAGAAAAGTCTCAAGCTGTTGAGAAAATGTAAGATTAAAAGGAAATGACTATGTTGTCTTTAGCAATAAACACAGACTCATCCACTCGAATAATTACTTCCCCTGCTGGGCCCCCAAGTTCTTTCCAGGCAGTGTTTCTGCAACAAGCTTGCAAGGGAAAGGTCTTGTCTAAGAAAGGAAGCCAGCAAATTTGTTGTATTATATTGTGATAAATTCTGTTAACCAGAGGGCCCCCTACAGGGAGATAGAGGATGAGGGGAAGGGTCTTCCGCTGAGCAGGACAAAAGGTAGGGGTTAAGCAAGGTTGTACAGAGGAGATGATGCTTGAAGAAGTTCAAGATTTTAACAGTGAATAAGACAAATGAAAAAATATGATTCTAAGTTATAGTGTACACAAGATAAGGAATTCAGCTCAGTTGTAAAGAATCTAGTTTGTTGAGAGTATTTGCAGTCACTCTTAATGGATGACTAATTTTTGAGAAGCTTAAGGACTTGCAAATAACTTCTAACGATAGAAGTTATCCATGGAGGTGGATGGGTGGCTGGGTGGCTCATTGGTTAAACCTGGGTGGCTCATTGGTTAAGCAACTGCCTTTGGGTCAGATCATGATCCCAGAATCCTGGGATCGAGTCCCATATCGGACTCTCAGCTCCACAGGGAATCTGCTTCTCTCTGTGACTTTCTCCCCTTTCATGCTTTCTCTCCCTCTCTCTCGCTCTCTGTTTCTCTCTCAAGTGGATAAATAAAAATCTTTAAAAAAAAAAAAGAAGTTATCCATGAAAATTATCTGCACACTGTCACTTCAGATAACCCGAAGAAGATTGTCAATCGCCCTTTTTCCCTTCCCGCTGTCTGCAGAATCTCAAGTTATGGAATGGTTGGTAAGGACACACTCATCATGCCTGGACAGTCCAAAGCTGGATCCAGAAGGTTTCTCGCTGTCATCCCTTATATTATTTCTTCTACTTCTTTTTCTTAGAACTCATTGGTCAGCGGTCGCTATGGTCATTACAGCTCAGCTGCAACCCCAAATGGGAAGCACCCTCAGTAATCTGGTATAAGAATAGTCCTGATTTCTTGCAGGTAAAACCTTTGGGTAGTTGCTACATTTTTCACGTTTCATCCGGTTGTTCAGGTGTGATATCCACACACGTATTTCTGGCTTGGTCAACATGCCTGAAGGGACCAGCCATCGGGCACTCGAATGTGATTTTTCTCTCTGAGTAGGTTTTCCTGGCCAGCATCCTCTTGTTCACTGGGAAAAAATAATTACCCATCTACCAGCTCCTTTGATGAGTTCACAAGACGTACATTGTAACCCCAGTTTCTATTATAAATTGAGACAGTTCTTATTTATTACCTTTGGAGGTCAAGGCACAGTTCTGCATGATGTGGAAGTCAAGTCTGTACTTAAATGACTTCCTGTAAATAAGACTCATTAACCGCAGTGACCTGAGAACATTTTGAATTTAAGATGCTGCCCAGTGAGGAAAGTCCTTATATTCATCCCACTGCTGCCGGGGATGCAACTGCCTTCTGCTCTTCACTTGATGAGACGGATGCTTTGGCTCCCGTAACTGGAAAAGGAGCTCCTCCACCTTCTTCCACATCCACTTGTCTTCTCCACGTGAGACTGAATATATGATATTTATATAAAAATAAGAAAGAGGAAATCACCAAGACACTTGATTTTGGCATTCTGAAAAGGCCATAGAAACTGATTGCACCTGTTCCAAAAATTCACAATGATATCAATTCTTAGGAGGAATACAGGAAGACGTCTCAGTGAGACATTTCTATTTTTTTATTTTAATTTTATTTATTTATTTGACAGAGAAAGAGAGAGAGAGAGAGAGAGAGAGCACAAGTAGGGGGAGCGGCAGGCAGAGGGAGAGGGACGGGCAGGCTTCCTGCTAAGCAGGGAGCCTTATACCTGGGATCATGACCTGAGCTGGAGGCAGACGCTTAACCAATTGAGCCACCCAGGTGCCCTCAGTGACACACTTCTAAAGAAAATACTGTAACTTAAAATTTTTTATAGGATAATTCAGTTTTGTAAACATCCTGAAAAAAAGTAAGTTTTTTTCTAATTGTATTTTGTAATGTAAATCACTAAATGTATAGCAAATTCTTTTCATAAGATTTAAGCTTACCCTATATAAATCATGCATTTTCATTAAATAAAAAAAGATGTATTTTAAGAGCAGAAAAATAATCCCAATTTTTTGTTGAAGACAAAAAATAATAAGACCACTTCATCTTTATAACCTCTATCAACACTGATGTTCTTTCTGTATATTAAAATGGAATGCATGTAATAAGAAACTGAACTTGATCAGGAAGTCAAAATGCTTGAGAATGATACAGAAGAACACTTTAAGTGAAAACTGAAATTATGCTAACACCAATTCTTAACTGCTACTGTCATTCCTCTTCTTTTCCTGACAATAACAGGTTCAATAGGAAAAATCTAAGTCTATGTGCTTATTTGTGATAGAACCAATTTTACAGGATCATAAATCTGTTTTTTCCCCACTTCTCCAAAAAGTTATCAGGTATATGAGATTAAAAGAATGCCCTTAGACATATGTCTGTGTCTTAAGGTAACTCTCATTTGTTACCTTCAAAAACATACTGTAATAGCTCCAAACACTAGATACGAATGCATCACCCAGATCTGGGACTTCTGATGTAACTTCTTCCTTGGCTGCGGGAAGAGGAGTTGCTGCCAGGAAGGTAGTGAGAGTTCTCCCCAGGAGTGGTTTTGCTGTGATTAGCCTTGTTGAAGGGCAAAAATACATGTCTAGAGTTAGCATGATCAGAAGAATATTAAGTAGAAGAGGTAGAAGATATGTGATGCAAGCCCCTGATTCCTGACACATGTGAAATTCTATGAGAGCTTCTCTTTGGACTAAGTCATTATCCTTAGTGTCTGGGAAGATCAGATGCTCATCCAGAAGGTATTTATAGACTTGATATTGCATTCTAGGTCTCCAGTAAGTATAAAAGTAGTCACCCATATGGCCTCATCCATTGTCAGCTTTACAACTGAGTCCAAGAGGCAGAACTCTGTGAAATAATGGAGGAACAGTGAAATGTTAAGCAGTGTGCCACGGTTTCCTGCATGGACTTAAGACCTACAAAATACTGTCCTGCCCTACAATAGGCATAAAGGATTGTTTTTTTGTTTTTTTGTTTTTTTGTTTTATGTGTTAGTAGGCTCCACAGTCAGTGTGGAGCCAAATATCGGGCTTGAACTCATGACACTGAGATAGAGTCAGAAACTGGCTTTTAACTTAATCTCTCACACTCTCTGTGTTTCTTCCTCAAGAGTCAGATGCTTGGTGGGTAGGGGGTTGGGTGGACCTGGTGTTAGATATTAAGGAGGGTGCGTATTGCATGGAGCACTGGATATGGTGCATGAACAATGGATTTTGGAACACACAAACACAAAAATTAAATTAAATTAAAAAAAAAGAAACACCATTCTAGGTAGTGAGGAAGGAAGAAACAGAGAGAGTGTGAGAGATTAAGTTTAAATTAAACTTCTTTACCAAAAATAAGGTATTTCTTTCCAAAATATTTAATTTTTTCATGTTCTTTAGTAGAACTTTACATTCTTTTAAACTTTCAGTTGGAACCTTGCATATAACAGTAAGAGTTTTGGCTTTTATTTGAGGGAAATCACTGACGAAGTGTAATCAAGAAAATAAAATGATATTTGTAGCTTAGATTTTTACTATATTGTGTGGTAATTGGGAAAGATTGGAGGAGAGGAGAGGAGAAACGAGTAAAGATATTTAGGAAGCTCTAAAAAATTGCTTCCAGATTAGAAACAATGGGGACTTGAACAAAAATAGAGGGGAGCTAAGAGAATGGAGAAGGATTTGAAATATCAAATATAAGGTTTTTTAATATATTGGTCATTTTATTTCAGATTACTACAAAGTAAGTCTCCTTCATGTAATCATCAAATTAATCTTCTTATCCCCTTAAATCACAATTACAACATTGATTTTGTGAATCACAAAGGAAGATAGTGGATGTCATGTATTTTCTACTTTATAACTTGTATGTTTTGAAACACAGCCATTAGTCACTACTTATGAACAATGAAGATGGCCGAGATTATGCAGCAGATACCACCCACTACGTGTCACACCATTAAATGTTGGAGGCTGAATTTAAAGTCTGTTAAAAAAAAAAAAATCTTAAAAAAAAAAAAAAAGAGGCAGATGCTTAACTGACTGAGCCACCCAGGTGCCTCAAGGACTGGGTTCTTAAATAATGTATAGGATTTACACAATCCCAGAAGAAGAAGACTAGGGATGGGATTCCAGGAACAGGAAATTACATTAGTGGGAGGAAGAAAATGATGAAATAAACAGATTGTGTGGAAGAAAGGGAGCAGATCTGCCTGATCAGAATGGAGTGTAGGAGTTAAAAATGCTGTTAAGAAAACAGCCGGGAGTTATATTCCAAGTTGATGCTGAAGAACTCTTATATAGACACCTGGGCTAATTTTAAGTCTTTAAGCCAGCGTATTCTGCAAGGTGGGAGGCTAGGAAAGAAGGGATGACCCAGAGTCAAGGTAACGTGTAACATACTTTACAGTAATACAGGGACCTGATCCCTATTTTTCCCCCCTAATCCTTATTCTTATTGTCTGGAAACTAGAACAGTGTCTGCTTCATAATAGGTTTTTAATATCATTTTTTCTTTTGAATTAATATTGAATGCATTTGTCCTTCTCGACTCACTAGAATTTTGAAAGAAGCAAATTGAAAATGTTTTCAGACCATGTAGCACAGTCCAAATATGAAGTGTTATTGTATTAAAGGAAGAATGAGGAGGCCACATGAGGAAGGTAATGTTAAAGGCATCTCCAGGATTTTGAAACTGGGAGTAGGTCTGGTGTGCAAGAGACATCTCTTTTTCAACCAGAGAATAATAATATAGGTGTTTTTGCTTTAATCTAGATGCTAACAAAGACTAGAGGGGGTCTTGGCAATGTAAGGACAAAGTCTGTTGTTACATGCAATGTTTATATATATATATATATATATATATATATATATATTCATATACTAAATGTTGAGTATTTATTCATCTATGAAAACATGTATTTTTTGGAGAAATCTACTGTTTACCTTAATTGTTATGTTACATCTAACATAAAAGAACACAGCTACTGATATTGGGACAAAAATAGTAGGTGATGTTCCCTCCAAAAAGGGTGTGGATATGCAGACAAAGTGTCTCCTTTAAATTATTTTGGCCAATTTCTACATAGAGTTAAAAAATGAAATACTGCACAATAGTCCTAACTTTAGAATATTGTTGGGCTTCTATATAGAAGCATTTATTGGTCTGTGAAATATTATTTGTGGCCAAGAACGTTAGAGAACATTGGGTCCCAGAAATGCTTCCTTTTACCCTGGTTGGAACACTGGAATCTCCTAAAGTGAACTTTTTATTTGCGTTTGAACATTCTTTGCTAATTCAAATGGAGAGAACAGCTAGAGAGAAATGGGAAGGGCTTTTCCTTGTGTTTGATTGTGTGCCATTGAATCCGAGAATCAATAAAGTTAACCCTTGACCTGAATCATGATAAATAATGTGTAATTAGTTTATTCAAGCTATGACATATCCTTGTCATAAATATTAATATTATTACTATCAATAATATTTTCCACTTCTAAGATATTGAGGAGGATATGACATTTCTTGAAATTTCGGAGCATCAACCAGAATAAACATGAAATACTAGGTTTAGAAATTTTTCTTAATGGGTTATTTAAAAAATTGATAGCATCTTAGTAGACTGTTTATTATGTCATTTTCTCATTGACAGGATTTATGAGCATAGACCAGAAACAAATGATGGTTATGCATTTTGTTATTTTTCCATCTAAATTATCACCAACACTGTGGCTTCTGACCTGCCAGAATCATTCTAAATACTATTTTACATTCTACATTATTTCTGAAATTGATGAGATATAATATTTTTGTGGTTATTTTCCATTATAAACAAGTTTAGATACATAGGGATATATATCATGAATTTTATTTTTTCTGTCAATTTTCAGTGATCAGTAATAATGTTTAAAAATGCTCTAGAAAATAAAATGTTAGATTTCTAAATATATCCCTTTTATTTTATAGGCAGACATATGATTTGCCCATGAGTACTTTTCTCTGTGTCAGTCTCCTGTAATTCCACATAGATTTTATAGGACTTCTGATTTAAAGTGCAGACAGAATTTTTATCCCACAACACATTCACAGAAATGCTTTTTTCAGAACTGAACCTACTTTTCATAGATTAATATAAAGCAAGAATCTACCAAGCAGAAAACTGTTTAGCCATTTAACCGTGGAAAGCTCAAGTAACCAAAATACTCAGAGATGACAGGTTAACATTATAATGATGTTATTGTCACCTGCTATAGGAGAGAAGTCTTGCTTATCCACGTCTGTGGATGCAGCCATGGAGCTCACTCTCGAAAGAACATTCTTCAAGATACAAAGAGGAAGGGCTGCCTGGGTGGTTCAGTCATTTAAGTGTCTGCTTTCAGCTCAGGTCAGGATCTCAGGGTCCTGGGATCGAGCTCCCTGCTTGATCCCTCTGACCCTCCCCCTGCTCATGTTCTGTTTCTGTCTCTATCAAAAGATAAAACAAATAAAAAATCTTAGAGAAAAGTTAAAAAAAGGAGACACAAAGAGGTAGTAGTGCAGGAGGAACATACAGGATATGCATAAGACAGAAGAAATATAGCCCATCTTACAAGAAGGCTGGAAATTTATCATTGAAATGAGCTTTATAAGACAACATGTCATTCATGGCATATTGTGGTTCAAAGTTGCTTCATCAATGCCGTATGTATTAATTTCTTCCCAGCCGCTCTGTTTAGGTGGCTAATGGGTTTGTTTCTCAAGGAAAGTCACTACAGCTTCCCATTTATTCACATTTTTAAAAATTCATGAAATGTAACTATTTAAGTTTTGTCAATACTTTTTAAATCAGTTGAATTTGTTAATGGAAGCATCTGTCCATTCATTTGGATTTCAAATAATTAGTTCTTAAAATTCTTTCGTCTTATTTGCCCAGATCAAGGCTTACACGTTTAATTGAAACAGTAGAAGTTTCCTGTAATAATCCACACTCAAGAGAGGAGGGGGTGACTTCAGAAAGAAATATTAAGAATCAGTTGCCAGGGAAGAAGTTCTAGAGAGCTGAAACACTGGAAATCTTTTGTTTCCTAAACAAATGTGAGATTTGGTATGTGCAGTTCCTGCAGATTCTTCTTAATATGTAATCTGTAAAGGTTAACACCTGCTCTTAAAGTCTTCAGTCATGACTTTTATTAAAGATAAGTAAGGTCCTATGAGGTCGTTCTCACTGACCACTAAACTCTTGTTCTTTTGCAGAGAGAATGATTTTCAGTTTTTCAAAGAAAAATACATTGGAAGGGCACCTGGGTGGCTCAGTGGGTTAAAACCTCTGCCTTCAGCTCAGGTCATGGTCTCAGGGTCCTGGGATCGGGCCCCATATCGGGCTCTCTGCTCAGCGGGAAGCCTGCTTCCCCTTCTCTCTCTGCTTGCCTCTCTGCCTACTGGCGATCTCTCTCTGTCAAAATAAATAAATAAAATCTTTAAAAAAAAAACAAAGAAAGAAAAGTACATTGGATTCCATATTTATTCCTGCTGGTTGGGGAACAAACTTTGTTAAGATGTGAGCAACTTTGCAAAGTCACATGAATTGAGTCTTGATGTGTGTTTACGTTTTCATGAATGAAGGTTTTTTTTTTTAAGATTTTATTTATTTATTTGATAGAGATCACAAGTAGGCTGAGAGGCAGGCAGAGAGAGAGGTGGAGGCAGGCTCCCTGCTGAGCAGAGAGCCCGATGCAGGGCTCGATCCCAGGACCCTGGGATAATGACCTGAGCCAAAGGCAGAGGCTTAACCCACTGAGCCACCCAAGCGCCCCTCATGAATGAAGTTTTTGAGCTAAAATATTTTACTAAAAATATATATCCACTTGTTTGTGATGCTATCCTACATCACTCATGCCTTGTAATCCCTCCATGTTTATTTACACTCAGATGGAAAAAATTGAGGACTTTTACATTCAGTTGAGCTTAGTTTATGAATCAGTGTTTACTTACTAAAAGATCATTATTAATCTGTGTGTGTTTGTGTTTGTAGTTTCTCAAGTTATGATTATACCGGATGTCAGCTGAAAGAGACGGGCAAAGGTAGTTACTGAGTCCTGGTCAGAAATGTCCAAATGTCCACAAATTAGGAAAAAATGGGTTTAATAACAACCAAGGGCTTATCAGTAAAAGTTCCCATGATATGTCATCATGGAAATAAATATATATGTATAATTAGATAGGTAGATAGATAGAGTCATTTCAACTAATACTAGGCAGTAGGTCAACATTGGTGATTTGTCTAATAACCTTATTAGAAGTTGTTCTAGAATGACTTAACCATGTGTAAGAAGTTACATTTTTAAACCTGAAAAATAAGAGATGCCAATTAAAATTTAATTTTAACAAAACTGAGTTGTTCAAATACCTGTATTGTCACTTTAATTTTGGATACCACATTATATATGTAGGCATGGTTAGCCAGCCCATCACTGTAAATCACTTACAATGTGGAATTGATTATGCTGAATAAAGACCTGTCTTCCTTTTGTTAAAATACAGAAATATTTAAAACCAATTAATATCCCCAAATTAATTAAATGCATTTCATAGCTCAAGAATCTCACAAATAAGGTCCTAATTAAAAGAAAGGCAAAATGAGGTATTCTGATGACAAGATAATCAGTGCATGTATTTGCTTTGTACTTTGTATTTTGCAGCAGGATAATATTTTAATAGCCCTGGGAAATGTATTTCTCGGATAGGTTTTTCTTACTGAAACTCAAAGGAGAGGCATTGCTCTGTCAGGTGTGAGAGGAATTAGTGCATTGCTGTGAGTCAGAGTCTTTGAAAGAAAGTTTATTTTAGACTCTGAAGGAAATTATAGGATAATTTAGATCATCAGATTTGCCTGAGGGATTAAAAACTACTTTCTCAGAAGGTGTTTTATGAGAAAGTGTTTCTCAGTCTATCCATGGTTTCTCAACCTATCTATGGCCTCCAGAAGCCGCTGTCACCATTTTATTTCCTCAGGCCGACACAGGCCATTTCTCCTCAAAAGATGGAGAGTCGCCCACTCCTGTCTGTTTGCTGGCCCTGGATGGCTTTGATAACTAGAATCCTACAGAAGGGGGGACACCTGGTGGGCTCAGTCAATAGAACATGCAACTCTTGATCTCAGGGTCATGAGTTCAAGCCCCATGTTCAGTGGGGAGCTCACTTGAAAAAAAAAAAAAAACAGAATCCTACAGAAGTGACTTTCAAAGAGACTGATAAGGAATGACTTCTTTGAAGATAAGCAACCTTATGTTATACTTTTTTCCTGGAGTAATGTTGATAAACAAAGACTGAAATAAAGGACTGCTTAAAGCTTATTAGATACAAAACAATAAATTTGGATATTAGCATATGAACAGGTCTATATAATATACAAAATACAAAATAATATAATAATATACAATATACAAAAGCAAAGTAACCCTCCCATTTGCTGAACTGTACCCAGTCTCACTGATTTTGGACAAAAGGAAAAGCTAGGAATGGAACATAAAAAAAGAAAAAAGATACTTTATCAAAGTTCGAGTATGAACTTCTCTTTTATAATCAGAAACAAAATGGGGAAAGTGTGAATTTATTTGGTTTAAAATATATCAGAATTCTTCAATTCTATGGAAACATGCTTTGCAGAATCAAATGCAAAAGGATTTTAACTACTTAGTATTGTGAATTATCTGAGCCAATACTATTATCTTGGATAAAACTATATGAGTTATATTTATACATGTGAAATACACACCTAGAAAATGTGTACTATATATAATTTTAATAGAAAAAACATGCAATCCATTAAAGTTTTAATAAAGGAAAAATGAAGAAAATTTTATTCCTACTTGAGAGAAACAATAATATATACACTTACTGAATTTCAAAGGGAAACATCAATAGGTAGTTGATGCAATTGACAAAAATGATGCATTTTTTTCATTTGGAAATATAAGATCTTGCCCAAGAAACTAATATTCCTGATTTAAAGCAAGACTGTCCAGTAGAGAAAGAAAACATTACAATTTTTCACTAAACTACTCTCTATCTTAATGTAAATATCTGATACTTTATTTTAGAAAATCAATCCACTATTTATTTTATAAACAAAATTTTAGAAGTTCAGAAACTTAAAAATATCCATGAATAACAAATACACCTTAGTCTTCTGTTGATTTTCTGATTAGCTTATTTCTTGCTCATTTGTCATCAAGCACATTAGTTATTCTATTTGACAAGTCTGTCTTCTAACCTAATGGGAAGTTCAGTTTGCTATGAGTTGCACGGATTGGAGAGTAAGTGTCATTAATCTGAGTGGCTATACTTAATTAAATTGTTACTTACTGAAGGACCTTAAGAGTAATTCCACTTTGTTTCATTGTAATCAACTATTGTATCATCTTTATAAAGCGTTCCTTAT
This sequence comes from Lontra canadensis, assembly GCF_010015895.1. Classification (NCBI taxonomy): domain Eukaryota; kingdom Metazoa; phylum Chordata; class Mammalia; order Carnivora; family Mustelidae; genus Lontra; species Lontra canadensis. The sequence goes on from NW_022631038.1 coordinate 5,429,880, forward strand.
GCATACAAACAAAACCACTTTTGTAAGCAATAATGGTTAAGAAATGACAACCACCATAAAACTTTACAGTTTGGTTTCAAATATCATTGTTAAAATAACGAGCCTTCTATCTTGGTCACGTCCTCTATGTCCAGTTGATTGCCATAGGCTAATAGACTATTGCAAAACTTACTCTCCACACAGGGCACGTAATGAGAGCAAGGAAATTGCAGATGACAGTCAGTCTGAAATTCAAGCTCATGGACATTCTAAGCTTTTGTGGTTAACCAACCAAGTTTGAATAATAAGTTATATAAGAACATTTTATCACCTCTGCTAAATTAATGCATCTATTGTGTCTTTGATTCTCTTTTCCTTCTCATCCATCAACCCCCATTTTGGAGGAAAGATTGCGGAAGAAATTAAAAGTGGCATTTAAAGCAACATATGGCTTTTCTTTGGATGAGGACTTTTAAAAACAAGATCTGCAGGGGAGATCAGCTGAAAACTTAAAAATAAGCTTCTGAAAATCTTCCCTATTAATGAACTAATTAACTGATTATAAAGTTAACTTTAATACATCAATAATTATTGTTGATAAACATGATACAGCAACTTTTCCTTTGTACTTTAATCTTGCATTTTTAAACTCATTCTAATTACAAACATGGGTTAATTAATATTACAAAATGAAGGAAAAATTATAGATATGCAAGCCATTCAAAGGTCGTGAAATGGTTAAATAACAAATTTCTAGTAAGCTGGTTCCCCTGGATAAGAGTATTTGCAGCAGAAGCATTTCTCTGGAGGGAGAAGAAAGCAAGCTTGAGTAAGATGGAAGTCTTTGAGGTATATCTCAGTCTAATGATGGGGAAAATAGAGAATCACGATACTTGGAACAGCTAAAGATTCAGACATACACTACACATTTTGTTGTTGTTCTTATGCATTTAGTGATTAAAGAACTTTCTCAAGCATCATTATCAAAAGTCATCTAAACCAGAGAGGAAATTTACCTGTGACCAATCTGGGAATCATGACAACTTACTGTTTCTAGATTGCTGATGGTGGTAGATCGATCATATTTAATACACTGACATGATTGAGAATAGGTGTGAACAATGCTTCAGTACATGCTGGTTTATTAAGCTTCTTTGTAAAGTTCAGATGAAAAAAGGGGATAAAATATTTTGAGGCAGAATGTGTTGCACATATTTGGCATACAATTAATACTTGCTGCTGAACAAGTGTGGCACCCACGGGGGACCGGAAGACAAATGGACATTGCTCAGACAGTACACAACAAGAGAACTCTAACCTACAATCAGCAGAAATTAGTCCAGAAAGCCAGTTTTTCTAGTAATTGGACCCGAATGCTCAGGACCTGGTAGTGACTGCCAGCTTCCCCATTTTCTGCTCAGCTTCCGAGTGAGGACTAACTAGCCAGAGAAAGTCACGATATGATCTCTTATGATCCCGAGCCTGAAACATGTCCACTTAGCTGCCTTCAGCTTCCCGGTACCAACGACCTCCGATCAGCACAGACCTGAAGACTTCCTTCTTGTTTTCTTCGTTATGAAACATCCCGGCTGCCCTGCTTGCCTCTGGGTCCTTACCCGTCCTGAGGGTGGCTGATCCCTTTGCTGTAATAAACTCTGAATAAATAGCCTCTGCTTGTTCTCATTTGGGTGGTCTTTGTATATTTCCACGTCCACAATCAATCATTTCATTTAGCAGCTTGGCTTTGAAGAAAAATAATTGTTTTGGGCATAGAAGGTATAAAACCTACTAACCTAATGGTTTGTAATATATTGGTCTGAGCTTCAGGCAGTAAGGAAGGGTGATCAGGGAGAACCACAGCATGTGAATAGATTGTTTTCTTGGTTGAATTATACACATTTCAGTTATCCCCCCAATTTTATGTTGTTTCACTGTCTAGTTATGAAATTTATTTGGAAGAAAAATTTCCTTTTCTCCTGATTCTTAAAGTGGCTTTGGCTTAATCTGTGTTCAGCCATGCATAAGGACCAAATAGAAAACTTGTCATTCAACACGTTTAGAGAATGGAATTTTATGCTACATGTTTTGCCAATAAGATATGGCGCTTATAATTTAATTTGTCTTTGAGGATTGAGAAGGCCTTTCTAAATTCCACATTCTTTCAGGATTAATGTTAAAAATACTTTGACTACAATTTCTGGTAGTTATATGGAAGTGCAAAAAAAATATGTATATATATATACACACACACATATATGTTTTATAGAAAGCCTGCAACGGAGAGGCACGGGAACATTGTCCATGGTGACATGGCTAAGTGACAGGGTGATCGGAGATAAATCTCTAAGGAAATCTCAGCGCTGCTGCTACCAGCACCAGAGGTTATCAAAGAGGGGTGCGTCCAAATCATTTCATGTAGATCAAACGCCTCTTGGAGCTTCCCAGCATATATGGCAAGACCAGCAGGGACAGTAAAATGAGATTAAAATACAAAAATATCTACCCTGGGAGCCACTGCCAGAAATGAACAGCTCTTAGAGCTTCGAGTGTGTAAGAGGACAAGCACATATTCAGCAGGAGATGAGAAACAGGATTTTTTTTTCTTTTGTATGTTCCTAAAATACAATGTACATTTTAAGGAATAGAACATAGTATAACATAAAGGCATATTTTATATGTAAGAAAAAGTAAATTTGAATTTGTTTCCACTTATTTTCACTGAAGGTGTAAGATAAAATTACATGGTGGAAAATCTTGCGTTTAAACAACATCAAATGTGACCACAGGAAAAGCAGGGTGCAGGTTTTTGTGTTTGCTGAGCCGTGAAATGTGTGCACCGTCCTCCATGAGCAATTGCCAGCTCTTGGAGGTCATTTAATAAAAGTGAATTTCTGCTCCTTGCAGTTAAGTGTGTCCCCACTATGGGAGATAGTCTCCAAACCAGGAGAGCAGTCGCCCTCCCACACTGCGTTGCTGCTAACATTAACATGGGGTTACATTCAGAGATAATGGTCTTTATTATTTAGAACAGTTTTAGTTCACAACAATATTGAGCAGAAGGTACAGAGATTTCCCATATACCCCCTGCCAACCCCCATTATCAACATCCCTGGCTTCAGTGATACATTTTAAAAAAATTAATAAACTGGGGGACCTGAGCGGTTCATTCAGTGAACCTTCCAACTCTTGATTTTGGCTGAGGTCATGCTTTCAGGGTTGCGGGTTCGAGCCTGAGCAGGGACTCTGCTTAAGATTCTCTGTCTCTTCCTCTGTCCCTCCCCCCTCCACTCCCCCTCTCTCTTTTTTAAATAAATAAATAAATCTTAAAAAAATAAAAATAAAAGATGATAAACCTACACCGCCCCATCATATTCCCCCAAAATCCACAGTTCACCTTAGGGTTCGCTCTGGGTGGTGATGCATAATGGCACGTATCCACCATTATAGTATCATACTCAGTAATAGTAATTTCCCAGCCCTAAACACCCTCTGTGCTCTGCCTGTTCATCAGTAGCTGCCCTCGACCCTGACAACCACTCATCTTTTTATTGCCTTTGTAGTTTTTTGTTTTGTTTTGCTTTTGTTTTTATTGCCACTTCCTGCATGCCATAGAGCTGGAACCATACAGTATGTGTAGCCTTTTCAGAGTGGCTTCTTCTACTTACAATATGTTTCCTCCATGTCTTTTCATGACTTGATGGCTCATTTCTTTTGAACACTGAATAATATTCCATTGTCTGGATGCGTCATAACTTATTTATCCATTCGCCCACTGAAGGACAGCTTGGTTCCCTCCCAGTTTTAGCAATTATGAATAAAGCTGCTGTGGACATCCTTGCGCAGGTACTTGCGTGGACCTCCACTTCAGTGGCTTTGGGCAAACACTGAGGAATGCAGGTGCTGGACTCTGTAATAAGAGCTTGTTTAATTTGTAAGAAACCACCAAACAGTCTTCACCCTTTTAGATTTCTACTATCAATTTCTACAATCGATTTCTACATTTCTCATATCTTTATTTGCCATTTGTTCATCTTCTTTGGTGAGGGGGTCTTTATCCCATCTTTTCATCAGATTGTTTTCTTACCATTGAGTTCTTTGTGTATTTTGGCTAATCATCCCTTATCAGATATATCTTTTTCAAATATTTTCTCCCTGTATTTGATTTGTTTTTTCATTCTCTTGACTGTGTCCTTTGCAGAGTAGCAATTTTTAATTTTAATTAAGTCCAACTTATCATTTCATTCTTGAATGGGTCATGCTCTTCATGTTGTATCTAAAGCATATTGCCAAACCAGGTCATCTAAGATTTTCTCCTACATTATTTTCTAGGACTTTGGAAACTTTTTTTTTTTTAATTGTATGTTGTTTTGAACATTTCTTATTTCTTCAGCAGTCAACTAAAAAAAAAAAAAAAAAAACATATGGTATAACTCTCATTAAAATGCCATTGTCTAAATGATTCCAAAGGTGGGAAATGACATCCATGAGGGGTTTTACAATGCAGAAAGAGGAAGCAGAGAACACGAGCCAAATATAGGTCATGTATTTTGGGGATCATAGAGAAATTTAATGTCATTCTACATGTAAATGTGCTGAAATAAGAAATAAAGTTTATTGTAGGATAAATATAGCTTAATGAATATAGGTGTGTAAGTAGGAAAAAAACAAAGTTATGAAATCTTTCTTCTCTGTATAATTTCTTAACAATATACAATAATAAAACGATAATAATTTATTTTTTAAAGATTTTATTTATTTGACAGACAAAAGGTCAAAAGTAGGCAGAGCAGCAGGGAGAGAAAGAGAGGGGGAAGCAGGCTCTCCACTGAGCAGAGAGCCCGATGCAGGGCTCTATCCCAGAACCCTGAGATCATGACCTGAGGGGAAGGCAGAGGCTCAACCCACTGAACCACCCAGGCTCTCAACAACAATACTTTCTTAACAATGGTTTCTCATGCCATATTTTCCAAAAGCAGGACATTTGTGCAATGAGGTTCCTATAGGTCTACTGAGTTCCATTTTCTTCTTCTATTTCTAGGCACATAGGACAATAACTTCACAGACTTCCTGAGTGCTGATCTCAAGGATGTGGGCAGGAATGACAATTGCTATGTCCAGGCTTGGCTACAAAAACTCTCTGAGACCTTCCAGTTCCCTATCTCCTGGGAACTATGGGCGGAGCTAATAGCTTCATAAGGGGTGGGGCTCCCTCAGCTTTCCTTGAGGATCACCTAAATGGAGGGAGAAATAAAACCCTTAAGAAAGGAGAACTGAGTTGGGGGAAATCAGATGGGGAGATGAACCATGAGAAACTGTGGACTCTGAGAAACAAACTGAGGGTTTTGGAGGGGAGGAGGGTGGGTGGTTGGGTGAACCTGGTGGTGGGTATTAAGGAGGGCACACACTGCATGGAGCACTGGGTGTGATGCATAAACACTGAAAATAAATTAAATATAGTTACAAAAAAAAAAAAAAATAACAGTAAGAACTTGGAATCATGCTTCTCCCACATAGATTGACCCATTCTGACTAATACAGCGGCAAAAATTAGATCATTAAAATCTTTACTTCACATTCTTATAACTTCTCCCCAATAGTGTGGCATTTCAAAACTGCTTTATTATTTTTAGCACAAAATTTATACTAAGTCATTATTAGGTAAAACTCTAAAAATAAGAAATTTGCTTTTATGAATCCTATATGCATCACAATTTGCCCATATACCCCAAAAGACTGATGGTTTAATGAAGTAAAACTATTTTATTAAACTCTCATTATCTGGAGAGTCTTGTTACAAAATACTCAAAGATAATTTCCACTGAAATCCAAGAAATTGCCCATAACCTGATGGAAATAAAACCATCAAATATAACTTCTGTTTATTAAAAAAAAAAAAAATCCTATTTCTAGGCTCTGCGATCCCAGGATAATTCATTTAGAAAATAATATATGAGAAATACATTTGTGATTTAGGAAGTAAAAGTGGAAAAAGCTGCTATTAACCGGGAGGAAAAGCCAAACTTCTCAAGGATGTTGATCCATTTTCTATGACTTCAAACATGTGTTGTACTCGTGAGTCCTTCGAGAACCTGGCTCAGTAACAGAAAACACGCCTTCTGAGGGCTGAGAAACATTGCTCTAAAATTACATTAACAACAGTAATAGTACCAGTTATTAATATTGGATAACTGCTGTGTGCCTGGAAAGGGGCTTAGTGCGCTCTATACTGATCCCATTTAATCATTACGAAACAGTGGCTACTAGGATAAGATACGGGAACAGTTAGTTTACAATTCTTCATAAAGTTTGTAATTTACCAATTCAAGGTACTTTCATAATATCATCTTCACTAGACTCTCTGTAGAATTCTGATGTAAGTTCACGATAAAATTACAGAATCTGAGGTTTTTAAAGCCCGTAAAAAGCAACGACGTTCAGTATTGTCACTTCATCAATTTACAAAGTGCTTCAAGACATAAAAGCAAATCCACCCAACCTACCTCGGCTTTTCTAAAATCCCTGGTTAGTCACTGGCAGGTAGCACGAGTGGGCTCTAAGTTCTCTGTTTTCTGGGATTGCTGGTTCTTTATAGCCAGCTGCCTGCTGTAGAGAGTACTCCATTTTAATATTTTTTGTTAGCATTTCTGCTACAAAAATCTACATTTTAATTTAAACTTCTTTAATGATCTCATAAAAACTGTGGGAAGATATATTATGCATAAAATTTCCAAAAGTAAAGATTATTGTTTTCTTTTGGCCACATAAAATAAATAAATGTTGATAGCTAAAAATGCCTAAAATATAAAATGCATATTTGATAACTGGAATTTTAAGATGCCTTTAATTGCCTACAGAAGCTTTGATGTTCATTTAGAAATAGTCATGTTACCCCAAAACTATGATTATGCAATAAATAATGACATATACAAATAAGCAGTGGGCTTGCTTTTCATAGAGAATTAGATCAACTTGTTTGGAAATAACTTCTTTTGAACTAAAAGGATATTATCATATCCATGGCGGTGCAAGCAGAAAAATAATCTGATTTGGAAATTTCATTCAACTTTATCCAAAAAAAGTCCTGAGAATAAACAGAGAAAAGAATGAGTGATTGGACAAATAAAATAGATACTCTACTTCTCAAAAAAATTCATTAAATAATACTGACTTACATTTAGAAGTGGTAGGATGAGTACTTTTTTAGATAAAGCTCAGGAAATGTGGGTGCAACCAACCAAAAGTTTGTGTCTCCCCCAGGTTCAACTGTTGAAGCCCTGATTCCCAATGCAAGTGACCATATTTGATGTCCTTTGGGAGGTAATTAGGTTTAGATGAGGCCGTGAAGGTAAAGCCCCCATGAAGGGATTAGTGTCCTTACAAGGAGAGACCAGAGCCCTCTAGGCTGCTAAATAGCTAAAACGTGGTCACCCCCAAACGAAGAATTTTCTGGAACCTTAATCCTGGACTTCCAACCTCCAGAACAGTGAGAAATAAATGTTTGTTGTTCAGCCACACCGTGCGTGGTGCTTTGTTACAGCAGCTGAACTAAGACAGTAGGAGACTATTAAAGATAATCTTTTGCTTTTTAAAAATAAATATAAATTAGTTCTAAATTACTGGAAAAGGTGTTCAGTCATCATCATGGGAATGACAAAACTTCAAGAGAATTTAGGAAACTAAATTGACAGAAAACTGAAGAGGGGGAAATATAACTATTTTATTTCATTTAAAAGACTTATTTATTGGGGAACCTGGTGACCCAGATGGTTAAACTTCGCTCTTAGGCTCAGGTCATGATCCCGGGGTCCTGGGATTGAGCCCTATGTTGAGCTCATGGCTCAGTGGGGGGCCTGCTTCTCCCTCTGCCTTTCCCCCTGCTCATTCTCTCTCTCTGTGTCTCAAATGAATAAATAAAATATTTTTTAAAAAGGACTATTTATTTGAGAAAGAGAGAGAGTAGGGGTGGGCAGAGGGCAAGAGAGAGTCTTAAGCAGACTCCACACTGAGCATGGAGTCCAACACGGCTCCATCACATGGCTCCAAGATCACAACCGAAGCTGAAACTAAGAGTCCAACACTTGGTGGACTGTACCAGCCAGGTGCCCCAAAATACCACTACTTGAAAAAGAAGAGGAAAGAGCCAGAGAAGTGATTTGATATGATCTAGGAGAAATGGAAAGATTAATACCTTCTAAAGGGTGTGTCCTAGAACATTAGCACCCTCTGAGATTTGTAAGGGAAAAGGTGTTTTGTTTGGTCAAATTGGTATGAGAAATTCCGGGTGTGTTAGGCAAATTGCCTAGAGAATCAGAGGACATGTATATATAGTGGACCGTGTGAGGAATTCTGTTAAGAAACATTCCCTTATAATTCTGTGTAGTTGACCACAGAAGGTTTTCTTCCGAAACAATAAATAACAAATATCGCCGATAGCAGAGAAACTGCAATTTAGAAGGCACAGGTGACAGTGTGTGCAATTTGGGGGAGAATCTGGGTCAGATGAATAGATACAGATGCCTTTTCCTCTGCTTCTCTCTATGAATATATCAGGGGGAATGTTGGTTTATGCTGGTTCTTGGTAATTTCCACTTCTTTTTCCTAATAGCCGACCCACCTTGCCCTCAATTACCTTAACCACTTTTAAACCCACCTTTCCTCACCTGCACCCCCGCAATCGTGGCCAGAGACAAGGATAACCAGTGACAGGACGGTACTTTGTGTTCACAGCCACCAGCCCCAAGGACACCCTCTGTCAGTCTGACAGTCTTATAAACAACCCCTACTCCCTACGTCAGTGGAAGAATATTTCGCATCTTCTCCTCTCTCCACCATCCTCTAACAACCCCATCCCCCTGCAAACTCCTTTCAACTGAGAAAAAAGAAGGAATGAAAGGGGATTTCCAAGTCCCCTTGCTAGCTGTCCTGCTGCCCCCACGGTACCCAGGCACCCTTGCCTCCTCTCCCGTGCACCAGCCCTCACCCACTGCGGACTTGTCCGTGACTCTGCTCCCGTAATTCCCTCCTTTCCCTTCGGCAGCATAAGTGGGAACTTCCTTTTCTTCATGAAATTGAAAACATGGTCTGGAACCTCACACCATTAAAAACAAAATCTCCTGATCCCCTAATCTTCTCCCACTGCCACTTATTTGCTCCCATTCCAGAAAAATCCGTAAAAGGATGGACTATACTTGCTGTCTCCTTGACCTGCCTTGTGTGACTCTAAGCAAAGAATTCAGTCAAGCCCACCTGGACCTCTGACCTAGAGAACTGGGAAATGGTAAGTGGGTGCTGGTCTAAACTGCTAAGCTTGTGGCATTTTGTTAAACAGCCATAAAAGATGAATCCAGCTGGGGGGACAGATTGCAGCTTCTAAAGACATGGTTAGTGTAGGGTTCATTAAGAAGGTGCCATGAAACAAGGATTTCCAAAGGTGGAAAATATCGGTCATGTGGCTATCTGGGGTGTGAGTGTTCTGGGCAGAGAGAAACAGCCCGTGCATGAGCAGAAAGCACAATTTGGGGGCTAGGGACAGCATGGGGTCTCAGGAGGTTGGGGTGGTGTGAGAAGAGAAAGGAGGTGAGAGGAAACGTGGGGCTCGGGACAGATCACCTGGGATGTTGTTGGAAAGATTTTGGATTTTCAGAGTAAATGGGAAACCAGTGCAGGATTTTTTTTTTTTTAAGATTTTATTTATTTATTTGACAGACAGAGATCACAAGTAGGCAGAGAGGCAGGCAGAGAGAGAGAAGGAAGCAGGCTTCCCGCTGAGCAGAGAGCCCAATGCGGGGCTCGATCCCAGGACCCTGGGATCATGACCTGAGCTGAAGTCAGAGGCTTTAAACCACTGAGCCACCCGGTGCCCGCCTAGTGCAGGATTTTTAAGGAACATTTCTACCCTGTTGGGAGTAGACTATATAGGATCAGCAGGAGAAGCTGGAAAATGACGTTTGGGGGGGCTGGTCCATAAGGGTTGCAGTTGAAGTGGAGAAAAGTGGTTAGACTTTGGAAAATTTATCACTGCTATCTGAAACTCAACCTACAAACACGTGGCTTGCTGCCGTCAAGGTAACTAAACTTTGAGTGGTGTGGCTTGGATCTGACAGCCTTGCTGGAGGGCTGTGATGGTTAATACATGGTGTTAATTTGTCCTGGGTCATAGCACTCAGATATTTTGTCAAACAGGACTCTCCATGTTTCTGTGAAGGTATATATATATATATATATATTTTTTTTTTTTTAATGAGGTTAACATCTTATCAATAAGCTTTGAGTAAAAGGAATACCCTTCAAAATGTGGTGGGCCTTATCCAATCAGTCAAAGGCCTTAATAGAAGAGAGACTGACCTCTTTAGGAGCCAGTGGAATTCTTCCAGCACATGGCCTTTTTGCCAGGTGCTTCAACTCTTCCCTGGGTCTCCAGCCTGCTGGCTGAGTATAGATTTTGAACTTGCAAGTCCCCACAATTGCATGAGCTAATTCCTTAAAACAGATCTCTCTGTGTGTACATTCTGTTGGTTCTGTCTCTCTGGAGAACACTGACTAGTACAAGGGTCTCTGGTACAGCACAGACAAGAAGCTTCTGGAGAGGATGGGAGCCATAAAAACACTACCTTGGATTTCTTTATTATGGAGCTCCTGCCAGGTCTGAAGCCTCGGGTAGGCCCCCTGCAGATACAAGAGGAAGTTGGTCCTTGTCCAACTGTGCCACTGCTCTGCACTTTGGAAATATGACCTAAAACTCTAGGTTTCAGGTTCTTCACTTAAAAACGGGTGTATGACGAACCTCATTCAGTTGATGAGAATATTGATGAGAATATTGAATGTAATAATGCATATAAAGTATCTATCAGCAAACCAGGCTCAAAACGGACTCTTAATAAATGACAGTACTGTGGGGGTGTCTTGGTGGCTCAGCTCATTGGGTGTCTGACTCTTGATTTCGGCTCAGGTCATGATTGTAGGATTGTGGGATCGAGTCCTGCACTGGGGTCCCCATTCAGCTCTGAGTCTACTTGAGATTCTCTCTCTCCTTCTTCTTCTTCCACCCCACCTCTTGCCCATGCTCTCTCTCATTCTCTCTTTTATATAAATAAATAAATGACAGCATTATTATCGTTGCTTCCCATTCAAAGGGAATTATGTAGCTGCCATTACTGTCATTACTGGTAATGGTACAAGTGGTAATACCAGGAGAAGTGATAATAATACTTTACAATGATTTGACTCACTTAACATTTTAAAGAAGTTTCCTATCTTATTTCATTATTATGCTACTGATAACCTGTGAAGGTTATTGTGTTTTTAATTTCAATGGAAACCAGGAAAACGTTACATGATTTTATTCTCAATCCGTCTGTATAGGCAAATCCAACATTCTGTACACTATGGATGAAATTTTATTTGGTTGCTGTGATGAGTAAATAATACTTGAAATAATTGTTGCACCAAAACTCAATATAATTCAGATGGGAAATTTGAAAAAGAGGTGTACATAATTGCTATAAAAGGATTTTAAGGGATAGCTTAAAATTTATTTTAAATAAATTTAGTAAATTTAGTAAACAACATTTAGTGCCTCTCAGTACCCAATTGTGCATATATTGTGTCTTTAATGGAACTTCACAAAAATTGCATTAGAAACAATGTCAACATTCCTTTGGTGTTTTCCTAAGAGTTTTACACTGGAAGCTATTTCATTATATTTTAATTGTTTTCCCAGAGAATAAATTGATTTTTCTTTAATACTTACTTTAATTGAAAAGACTAAAAAAGGATTAGTAATGATAAAGTCTATACTTATTGAGTACACAATAGGTAGCAGGTAATACAGTAAATGCTTTGCAAGCATTGAGCATGTAAACATCACTCTGGTCCTACGAATAAGATCTCTTTTCTTATGATCCAGATGAGTAGGTTGAGATCTAAGGAGGTCAAGTATTTTTCTAAGGTTTTGAAGTTAGGATGGCAGAGCTAGTATTTGAGTTTTGGTGTTTGAATCCATGTCTGAAGAAAGCAGAATGGAGTCAATCATTCTCAAATTTCATGGCATGAAAAGAATGAGGAGTTGTGTTAAAATGCAGATTCCTAGGACTCCCCGCCAGACCCACAGGACCAGAAGTTCTGAGGGTGGGGGTCCCGGATTTTTACCTCTAAGACACATTCAGGTAATAATCCTGACAGGTGGGTAGGGAGTCACAACTTGACAAACACTGCGCTGTTGTCAGTAGAATTACTGTTTTAAAAAGTTTTTATATTAAACCTTTTCAGTGAAAGAGTTCAAATTTCTGTCTTTACAATGGTATTAAATTTTTTTTTTTTTTTAGGAAGAAAACACTGGGTTCGTCGTGAAGTGTCTTTTTTCAGCTTTAGCCAAGATTAATGTGCACCACAGGACCCAGCCCTTTCTTCTAAATTCACCTTCTGAGGGTTTGTGGAAACGTGGGGCCAGACTGACCTACTTCAGAGAGACTTATTGAAACTTGGGAAGTACTGATGCCCTTGTGCTATTTTTTTGGTAAAAACCAAACATGCTTTTTTCTACATATCTTTCAAGATGATGTTTGCATTCTAATATTTCAGGCTACTTCTAAAGTATCGTGAGGACTTTGAAATATATTTGCACTGCCTGCATGTAACCTGGCAGGTTTCATATATTATAGTTAATGGTTAAAAAAGCAAAAAGAAAGACAAGATAGTGTGCTTGTGGAGAAGTGTGTGTAAGGGTATTTAGGGGGGTGTGGCAAGAGCTTGTTATTGTAACAGTGTTGTGAGGGACTTAAGTAATTATTAACTGATCTGATCCTTATAAAATATTCATTTTATTTAAGTGATTTACTGATCCTGAATCACTATTATTCCAGCTAATACTTAATTTCAGCTAACAGAAATTCCTTGATTCAACTCCTTTTGACTTTGTTAAATTTTCTTTGGGTTAACCATCCATCTCTAGCTCTTAATGTCCCTGATATGAGTAACTGCATTATGATATGAAAGAGATTTTCATTTGTTTTTAATGAACACATTGTAGTGCTTTCTTGTTTTAAAATAGTTTTGAATGTATTTTTTTTTTTAATCCTTGAAAGACATTGGAGTAAGTCATAGGGAAAGGGAAAAAAACCAAAACAAACAAACAAACAAAACTTTTTTGTAACTGAAGAAGATGATATCGGGAGGTGTTAACTGCACCACCTGAGATCACACAGGAGATAGGAGCTGGGAGGGACTTGGGCTGTGGACCCCTCATTCAGCCTGTTACTGATTTGGTCTGGCCCACCTCTACAAACGTCTATTTCAGGAAGGCTGTCTGCCACTTAGCTACCACAACATCACCCTCCTCAGATCAGTTCCCCAAGGAGTCTGTGCGAAACTCCTAAGACCCATGTCACCTGGAGTCCTGCGGTGGCAGGTTTGGGCCACCAGAAGGAAGTCCACCTCTCTGGCCCCATTGGCCAGGGTACCTGCCCGGAGCAAGATGGACAGCAGCAGGCAGCTGGGGCTGTGCCAGGGAAGGGCAGCGGGTGGCACTGGAGCAACTCCAGGAATCTCGGAAGCAGCAGCATTGCAAAGGGCTGGCACAGAAAAGAAAAGGGGGGGCTGTGGGCACCCTGATTGCAGGGCATCGTGGCCCCAGGGCAGGCCAGTGCTGTGGGGCGGGGTCAGAGCGCTCCAGCTTTTCGTGTCCCTTCGTCCGCACGTGAGACCTGCATACCCCCGGGTCTCTAAGGAGACTGCAACTCACTAGGAATGCCCAGTTAACATTCACAATGCTCTCCCATTTTAAACCTCATGAAAGGATTAGAGTATAGTAGAAAGAATACTACTTGGTAAGTATTAACCAGAAGAAAAAATGGGGAAAGCAAATACTCCAGTGACAGAAACAAAAACAAGATAAAACAAAAAACTATAAAAGAGGATGACTGGCCATTTATAAGAATTGCACTGTATTTTCTGAGAACAGAAAATGAGGAGCAGTAATTTCCTGAAGATAAGCAGCCAGTGCTTCTTTTTGTAGTAAAGTCTCCCGAATAAGATCCTCTGACCACTTCTCTTTCAACTCTGCTGCCTCTCACATCTTTGTCAAGCTGAGTTATGTTTTCAATAAAACCACCAAAGCATTAAAATTCTAAAGCCATCTGTCACTATCCACGCTCATTATTATTTTTTAAACATCAAAGCTATACTTGAAAACCATCTAGAATATACCTGAATTCTCTTTGCTGGAGCTGGAAAAATCGAGGACATTCGAATCATGGCCCATCCACTTGTAACCTGTGTGACCTGGGATAGTACCGGACAGCTCCGTGCCTCAGTTTCCCCGTCTGGGGGACGATCCTCATGATGAAGACCACATCGGTTTGTTGGGAGGAAATCAGTGCTAATAAAGGTAAACCGTTTAGAACAGTATCCACCAAATAGTAACCACCACGGAAAGGGTGCTTATAAATGCGAATTCGGATTGACCGCAACAGACTCGTGTGCGGAGCGATACAGGAATTTACGGTCCAGATTGGAATCGAGCGGCTCCCACTGTAATTCAGAAGGCAGTTACTTGGGAGAGGAGCACTGCTGCAAATTCACGCATTTATTTGATGTTTGACTGAACTCTGGAATCTGTTTCCATGCATAATGTAGACATACTCCTCTAAATAATTTACCAGCCACTTTATTGTCTCAGAAGAAATATAAAAATGTGTGAAATACTAGAAAACCCATATATCCCTTCTGTTTGGAAGTTTAAGACCATGGGTTGAAGAAATGTTTACTTTCTTTTTCTCGGATGAGCATACGCCTCCAGCTTAGGCAGCAGGGTGTTATTGCAAATTTTGCTTTCTTTCAGGAACATGAGAGCAGATGATCTTCTCATGAATACAAAGGAGGATAAGAACTGTATGTGTAGAATTATATGCTGACCACCTAGAACAGGATCTCTCTGAGGGCCAGTCAGCATTGTCTTGGTAGTAAGTTACAGAATTTGACATTTTTATCCCACGAAAGGATGTGGGCACAGGAAAAGTTCCACAAGACAACACACACACACACACACACACACACACACACACACACACAACCTTGAAATGACTTGGAATCATGAAATCCACACTCTTTATTATGATCTAGAAATCTCCATGGGATTTGGCCCCTGTCTATTACAAACTCACTTTTAGAGAGCTTGCATGCACTTACTCTAGACCCAGTGGCTTCCTTTTGGGGTCTTTTGGGACCATGTTAATGTCATCCTTACCTGAGCATCTTTGTACTCGCTCATCTGCCTGGGATGTTTTTCTCCTGGATGTTTGCATGTTTTTACTCTTTTTCTTATTTTATTCAGGTCTTCACTGAGATTCAGGCTGAAGTAGTTCAGCTTTAAATATGCATTTCTCTGGCTGTGAAGTAAGTTCTGTGTATCAACACCACATTGTGTGGAATGCCACGATGGCAAGTTCAACTTCTATGAGCCCACAGAATCTGGTGCCCGTGGGAGCATCATGGGGAGGGGGCAGGCACATCCAAGCCCAGAGCTGGTGTCTTCCAGGGTCACCCCTGGAAGGTTCTTTTTTTTTTTTTAAGATTTTATTTATTTATTTGACAGAGATCACAAGTAGGCAGAGAGGCAGGCAGAGAGACAGAGAGGAGGAAGCAGGCTCCCCGCTGAGCAGAGAGCCCGATGCGGGGCTCGATCCCAGGACCCTGGGATCATGACCTGAGCTGAAGGCAGAAGGCTTAACCCACTGAGCCACCCAGGTGCCCCTTCCCCTGGAAGGTTCTTTAGTGGTGACTTTGTCCACGTGCAGGCAGTGCCAGAACATCACGGAGACCCATCTGTGAACCAGACACAACTTGGTGCCCTGGTAGACTGGTTGTAAAAATACCATGGCTGCCCACAGACTCGGACTGAGACAGAAAAGGCAAGTTCCACGGGAGCTGATGTTGAAGGAGTCTGGGTCACCCTGTTCTTACAACTTAATTACACCTCTGGACCAGCCTCACTGGGCATTTTACATACCATTCCCATTTGATGATAGATGGCTGTCTTTCCCACCGACACGGAGGGCAGGGTGGACCGGCAACGGCAGTTTATGATGGAAGCCCGCCTCCCATGCTCACCTGATAGCCCGTGGTTAAGTGTTGAGTTCCTACAAGACTGAAAGCTATTTCTCAAAAAGCTATTTTCAGAAGAAGGCACAGATTCACTCCAGAATCTGAGAGGTTTGAGAAGTGGCATTCTAGAATTGGTGTTTGCTGGGGACTCTATACAATATCCCGATTTGTCAGAAACACTGGGAGTATCCTTGGCCCTGCTGGGCGGGTTGGGGGGCTGGAGAGTGGCTTGTACTTTAGCCTGGCATGCCGCAGATTCCCCTGCTCTGGGCCCACTCACAGCAGGTGGTCTCAGGGGTGACTGCACATGGATAGAAGTCACATATGCATATAGGGCAGAGGTTGCCTTTATACTTATATCTCATTTTTTAAAAAATGTAGCACTTTATAGGTATTCTACAAAAAAATTTATTTTGAAGTATACAGAATGCAGAAGGTTGTGTTTCTAGAAAATACACAATCCTGCTAAAATGGCAACTTCAAAAACCCAAAGGTCTCTTCCAATACTAACGTTATATAATTTCATAGATTATTTTGGAGTCTAAGATATTATTTTCAAAATAATTTACTATGGACAAAGCATACCATACTATATAGATTCTTTATTCTCATAAATGATTAGCAAGTATATTTAAAATAGGATATTAAAGGTCATTTAGACCACAAAGACTTGTGTTTTATCCTAGCAGGAATTTTTCCTGAATGAATAGCACAAAATATCTTTTAAATCTGTTTTATTTTATGTTTATAAAAGATTTTATTTATTTATTTGCAAGAGAGCATGAGAGAGAGCACAAGCAGGGGAGCAGCAGAGGGAGAGGGAGAAGCAGACTCCCAGTGGAGCAGGGAGCCTGATGTGGGGCTCAATCCCAGGACCCTGAGATCATGACCTGAGCCAAAGGCAGACACTTAACCACCTGAACCACCAAGGCACCTCTTAAATCTGTTTTAAAGCATTTAATAATTAGAAAAAATATGTATAGTAAATACTTATTATATTAAGATAAATGATTTCTTTTTGCAATTTTAAAAGTCCATAGTTTTTCCAGGATAAACCTATAGGTGTTCAAAGTTTTATATTTATGAATAATATTTTAAGTAACATTTTCTGATGTATGTACTCAGTGTAAGATATAAATTTGTCATATAAATAAATTAATTACACATTATATAATGAAATAATCATTTAGAATGAACTGATTTTTTAAAAAGAATTTTTAAGATTTTTTATTTATTTATTTGACAGATAGAGAGTACAGGTAGGCAGAGCAGTAGGCAGAGGGAGAAGCAGACTCCCCGCTGGGCAGGGAGTCCGATGCAGGGCTCGATCCCAGGACCCTGGGATCATGACCTGAGCCGAAGGCAGTTGCTTAACAGACTGAGCCACCCAGGCGCCCCTAGAATGAACTGATTTTTAATATAACATACATATACAACCATCAAAAATGATCACTTGAGATTTATACTGTCACTGAATTTTCAGGGAGCGGGGTGTTATCTATCTAATATCTAATTCATTGAGAGTTGAATCAAATATGAGACTCAACGATCATGATTTCTGAGCAACAATGAAAGTATTTTAAGATGTACAAGAGAAAATTCAGACCCTTGGGACTGCTGCAAACACACACTAAACTGGTGGACCTTATCTGTAAAATTTTGTCCATCCCATCGCCTACTTCCACCGTGGAAGATTTGGAGATGCAGTAATTGAATGAATAGGGGTAGTTTTCTTGCATGGTGACTCATGCAGTGGTTCTCACGTCCCTTTTCACGTTCTGCGTTCCCCTCCCTCCACTCTGCCCTCTCTCTTCCCCTCTCTTCCCCTCTCAAGGCTGGTCCCACTGCTGAACAGAAGTGCTCGCTTCACGTCCAGCCCACCAGCAGCCCTCCCGATGTCGCCTGTCCCCCGCAGGACTCCCTGTCAAGCTGCTAGCTTTATCTTATCTCTCCAGTCATACATATGCGTTGTTAACCAAGTGCGCAGTCGATGATACATAAGTTGTTTGGGTTGTTTGATTGATGTTTACAGACACAGAAAGGTATTTGATTTTCTAGTGTTTATTCTAGGATAAGCTCGCATAAAGCTTCATTCTTACAGAGCAGAATATGAATCACATACCAGAAGCAGCCACGTTTTGATTTTAGAAAAGTCATCCTGGGAAGTAACTTGCCAAGTGCTCATTTAAAGATTATCTCTTTTAAAACCCAAATTATTCTAGGCTATCCAAAATCTTAGAAACTGAGAGGAAGCATATGACATGGATATATAACCAGTGCCAACTTCAGACAAATACATAAATGCATGATTTTCGCCTGTTTTACCTTTTTGAGTCACTTAAAAATCATTTAATATAAAATCCCATGGAAATTTACCGAAAGTATACCTTAAAATGATACAACATTTTGAAAATATCTAACCTATACCGTTAGTCCTAGCTGTGCACAGGAGACTTCTGTGGGGCTGGACAGAGCACGGACAGCGTCTGCCTCCACCCACCCCTTACACCAGGTGGACCCCCTTGTGCTCAGGGTACATTTGCTTGGTTGTGTCGCCGCTTCTTTCAAATGGTCATCGCTGAACAGAGGCAAGGAAGGGTCTCTCCAGAGAGGGTTTGTGGATCAAGCTGCACTTCCCAATGTTTCAGTTTGTCTTGGGGCCACTTAGATCGTCATCTCCTTCCTCTTACATCTGTTCCATGTAACCTCAGCCACCACTTTGTTGATTTGTATTGCTCCGCAGGAGAATAACCAAGCCCCCATGCATCCCTCCCGGTTTCTGTGCCTGCTTATTGAGTCTTTGGCTACAGTTATTGTAATTGCACATATACAGTTATTTGAGAGCATGGGTGCCCGAAGAGGCACCTTGATGAATCTGCTGCATCCCAGATGTCCTTCTCCCTGTCCCTGACGTGAAACCTCTCTTCCCAAGATGATCTGAGTCAATTACCCTGCAGCATATTAACTCTTGATATGCCTGATGGCCAAGCAGGGTGAGGAAGCCAACATGACCAGACACTAGCCATAACCTGGAATGCTGTAATCACTTATTCTGTCCCCTGGTAACAGCATATCTCCCTTGGGAGCCAGGACTTGTTCAAACATAGCCTGAAGTGGCCAAGACAAGAAGTACAAACTATCTGAATGGGTCTCTTCTACCACTGCATACTGGCTGGTTGGGGCATACACTGCATCTTACCAGACAGTTGCTCAAGAGGTCCCACCTTTCTCATAGGGTAGGTTCCTTTGTCTGAGTGATTCTGGGAGTGATCCCATGACAACAGCCCATCGTCAGAGCACTAGCACAGTGATAATGGCTGGCACTCTGTAGGCAAAGAACACAGCTGCACAATGTAGCCCTTCTTAGTAAAGACAAATGCTTCCCCTCCAAGGTGGGTCTGATACAAAAGTCTATCATCACACAGCTGGCTCATTTTCTCAAAGATTTGTACCTTATCTAGGCTCTGCCTCAGTTTCTGCTGCTGGCTGCTCAGGCTTGCTGCCCTGGCAACAGTGAATGCCCTTTGGCTAGCAGGTGACCATGCTGCTGAGCTAGTATCTGGGCTTCCATCCCAGCAACATGGCGGCTCTGTTCACCAGCAGATGATGGAAATACAGAAGCTAGTACATATGGAAGTCGGCTGGCTTCCACTCAATGAGCTAGCCCATCTACCCAGTTGCTTATTGTCTCTTCTGAAGTGGGTGTTCTCTCGTGTGCAGTGATATAGAAGAAAACCCCCCAAAGCATTCTGCACACTCTTGCCTGTTGTCTATGGCCATAGGACCCTGAACGCGCCCGATCTCGTCTGATCTTGGAAGCTAAGCAGGGTTGGGCCTGGTTAGTACTTGGATGGGAGACTCTTGCCTGTGTATAAGTTTCTTCTCCATAAGTTTATGTCCCAGTCTTTCAGTATCTCTCCTTCAAGTCTCCTGACCACCCAGCCAAACCATTCCTCTGCCCAGGAGTGGATGTTTTTCTCACCTGTGTTTCTTCTCCTGACACATAACAACGTGTACTGCTTACAGCTGGCCTCCTGGAAGAATGTCCTTACCACGGTCTTTCAGGGTCCTCCCTCAATGCAAGGTTAGTGCCATTCAGTTTGGTTTTCCTCTGAAGTAATACATAGAGGCCCGTCCTTAAACCAGGCTTGAGATATTGCTTCCTTTTCAGTTGGTTGAAGTATGCCTTCCCACCCTATAAGGTCACACTTGGGAACTGAGTGATAGTTGTTGGTGTTACAGAGGCAAGTAAGCGTGGAGTCTGGGCCGCTGTTTCGTGTAGCCCTTGAGCCTGCTCATGGTTGATCCCAAATAAGTCACATCCCTTGTATCACAGGTTGCTGCTGAGCCACCCCGAAGCCTTGTTGAGGGGTGCAGCAGTAGCCTTCTGGCGATGCTGAACACCCCAGCTTATGTCATCCCCCATCCCTTTAGTTACATATTAGTGTCTATCAGCTGGTTTTGGAATGGTAAATCGAACTGTCCCAAAGATGGCGCGGTCTTGCAGCAGTCTCGTGGTCTGCTCTGTGGCTTAACTGTTGGGGCTTGCCACGAACACCACAGGGCGTCCTCACAATCACCACACTAGAAACACTGACCATCGGGGCAGCTGCATCGACTACCCAGCCGGCAGGTACTTTTGAACCACAGCCTGAGCCTGCTGCAGTCTTGCCCTCCTCTCAGCTCTGCTTAAAGCCAGCAGCCTTCCAAGTCATCTGATAAATGGGCAGATGAGAGATGCCGTCTCAAAACACCAGGAGGCTTGCCAAGTGCTGTACTTCTTTCTCAGTGCTCAGCGGAAAAAGATGAGATAACTTGTCCTGTAATTCTGAGGTGTCCCAGCATGTCCCACGCTGCCGGACTCTGAGTAATTTCACTGATGTGGCAGGCAGACCCCGAATATTCACGGGGCTCCTCTCCCAGCCGTCAGGGTGGACACGACTCATCAGGGCATCCAGAGTGCGTTCTGCTTCAAGCCCCCATGTCCAAATAAATGCTGAAAGCAAGATTTCTAGCTGAAGCTGAGTGACAAAATCAGCAAATATCATTGCCTGAAAGTAACTATAAATTTGGCCAAAATTGATGACAACAACACTGTGCTCTGGAAATTGACTAAAGGCAAATAACAATCTAAGAACCTCTTATGCCTGTAGAATTTCTGAATTTATGGAAAAAAAAATTGGAGTTTGTGCTACTCTGGCCTGAGGGTGCTTGTACCCCCTGCTTCCGGTGTGGCAGTGACACATTTTTGCCAGGGAAGCACATGCAGTGAGTACAAGATTCTTCTGGTTAACTGGGGTGGGCTCATCTTTAAGCAGTGGGTAATGACCTTTCCAGGCAGCTCTGTTTGTGGCCGTGACTTCTTGGAGGCAGGCAAGGGGTGCGCTGTGCCAAATGCTGGGCTCTCTCAGCCTGAGCTGCCATCATGGCTGGACCAAGCATCATCCTGGTTAAGGCTGAGCACGTGCACAGCCAAGACCAGACAGAGACCAAGTGATGACGCATTCCTGGCCAAACGTGAGCACCATGCATGAGCAAAGAGACCTGAAGGGACCCGGTTCAAACTAAGACTGAGCATCCATCGCACAGACTGGCGTCTCATATCAGTCTACAAGAAGGAAACAAGAATTCTTGGAAAAGTGGCTTATTCAAGGTCTGGGCAGGGAATATACGAGATGAGCCCGAGACACCAGGATTAAAGGAAGGGCTCAGAAAGAAAAATACAGTAATGGGTATATGTCAGGGGACAATGGATCCAACTGAAAGAGCTCCCAATGGACAAATCTAGAACAACTATGCAATAAAAAATGTATTCTTGAATGGTCACCCAAAATAGGAAATAAAGACCCATGACTCTGTACTGATATGGAAGTGATAAATAATGAAATAAAAGAGAGAAGAGTTTCAAATTATCTGTGTAGATACTCTGCCCTCAAGGGGATGGAGAATAACTCCTTACCTCTTAAGTTCTGCCTGCATGTGGTGACTTCCTTTCAAAGTGCACACTGCAGAAACAGGTAAGAAGAGCAGATTCTCAGTGGAGAAATCTGTCAGGCACCCCCTCAGGTTTAATGTCAACCACAAAAATGTGGATATCATGTGGATATCATGTGGATATCATGCATTCATGGGATGGTAGGAGGTGCACCATGCTCTGTCTTTGTGTTCTTCGTCCCAAAGACTGGTAACCTGTATTTCATCAAGCAAACCTGTATTAAAGGATATTACCCATACTAGCTGACTGGTAGTTCTCAAAACTGTGAAGGTCATTGAAAACAAGGAAAATCTGGGACACTCTCTCTATCTGCTGTTGCTGAGGAGTGTTGGTGGTTAAATGTAGCGTCATATTCTGCATGGGACCCCAGAACAGGTGAAAACTTAGGGTATTTGAACAAAGTGAGTCCTTTGGTTAGTAATGTGTCAGTATTGGCCTATTAATTATGAAAAATGTACTCTGTTATAATGTAAGGTGTTAATGATACAGAAAACCAGATATGAAATATATAGGAATTTCTATACTACCTTTCAACATTATATAAATTTGAAACTACACTAAAACGTTTTTTGTTTGTTTGTTTGTTTGTTTTAAATAAAGAAAGACATGGGGCAGACCTGAGAACATCCCTTTTTCAATGCCTTCCCTACTCATCAACAGTTAGATCCATGGAGTTTGGAAGGTGAAGTGGCTAGATACACTCACATGAAAATTCTGTCCAGTCGTTGGCTCACTCTCAAAAATTCAGACATAAAATTAAAAATAAAAATACATACAATCAAATAACAAAAACAGAGTGGAAACATTAGGCTGCTTATTACAAGAAATACAGACATCATTGACTCAACCCAGACAAGTACTATTCAAACAAAAATCAGCAGCAACAATCTTCTGGGACAATTAGCAGACTGCTTCCCACCTCCCTCCTCCACTTCCTGCCTTTTCTCTGCTTTCTCCCCTTCCATTTAGTTTCCCTTCTGTTCTGTCTTTCCTACCAAACTCCTTATGAGTCAACGATGTGCCATTATAGAAGTGAAAATTTTTAAAAACAATGAATAAGAAGGGTTCCTGGGTTGATTAAGTATCTGACTTGATTTCGGCTCAGGTCATAATCTCAGAGTCATGAGATCAAGTCCTGCACTGGGCTCCCCACTCATCGAAGAGTCTGCTTGAGCCTCTCTTCTCCCTCTCTTTTTGCCCCTCTCCCCTCTCTCTCTCTCTCTCTTTCAAATAAGTAAATAAAAGCTTTAAAAAAATGAGTAAGAATCTTAGACAAAGCTAGTGTTTTATTTTTTCTATAAATGAGCATTCATTTACCTAGAGAAATAGACTATTGGAATATAAAAATATGAAAGCCAACTTTAAGGTTGCCTCTCATTCCCCTGAACCTGCTGGACAAGTTTGAGGAGTGTCCCTGACCCAGGGGATGATGAAGGCTATGGCTTTTACCAGCCTAGCAAAGACATGGCAGAGGCCAAAGACAGAGAAGAGTGTAAACGACAATCTAACAGTTCAAGTCAAACGCACTCTATCATTTCAAACAGAAAATGCAGCTCAAATTAAACTGGCACATTGAAATCAAGTGCTGCATTTTAGTTTAAGGCCTGGGGCATCAGCTAATTTAGTTGGGTGTTAACCAATGTGATAAAGTCTGATTACAAAATGGCAGATGTACCAATGATTGTGCCCCCAAGGACCTGGCATCTAATAGTAAAAGAAATGCATGAAGTGATCAGAATACAATAGGGTCACGGAATATTGCCAAAGGCTATGCAACACAGAAATGAATGTTTGCCTGGTGGGTGCTTGGGCTTTGACCACAGTTCGAACAGGAACCTAACTTATTAACATGGACGCCTCAGTAACTGTTTGTGGAAATACAAAGGGCCATACATAAGTGATCGAGAAGTAGCAATTTTTAGTTGCAGAAGGGTTAATCAGACAACCTACTATTTGCCAAACTCAGCTTTTTTTTTTAAGATTTTATTTATTTATTTGACAGATTGAGATCACAAGTAGGCAGAGAGGCAGGCAGAGAGAGAGAAGAGGAAGCAGGCTCCCTGCTGAGCAGAGAGCCCTATGTGGGGCTCGATCCCAGGACCCTGGAATCATGACCAGAGCTGAAGGGAGAGACTTTAACCCTCTGAGCCACCCAGGCACCCCAAACTGAGCTTTCATGCACATTTGCTTACTGTAATAATTCTGCATCTGGTTATCACTAAAGATATTTGTCACACAGGAAGAGAAGTGTGGCTTCGAGAAGTGCAAGAAACCAGGTTAAGCATCCCAGGTCACATGGCGGGAACAAAATGGGTTTGAACCCATGACTGAGAGACCCTAATGTGGAGTGCCCTTCCATTGAGCCACATTCCTGGCAACCAGCACAACTATTCAGTAGATCCCAAGGAACACACATACGTGTATCTATAGGAAGCCTGTTCAGCTTATCAGTCAGGGTCCAATGAGGACACTGAATCCACACCAGTTGTTTTAACAGAATTGAGAAATAATATAACCTCCAAGCAATTGTTACCCAGCTTTTGAGATCTGAAAAGACAAAAAGGCAACACTGGGATGTCTTGTGGCTTTGCAGTCGACAGCTACTTCTTAAGTTTAAGAAAAAAGGACAGCAATTGTGATAATTTTGAAGCTTGAAAGGTGGCCCCTTTATGTGGGATACAGATGTCTAAGGACAGCTCTATTTGGCTACAACCTACATTTAGGAGCTCAAATGAGAGAACCCCATATATGTGCCAAGGGGTAATGTGGTTTCAAGAGGCCAGCCCTATGTTACAAAGCAGTCTACCAGAACAGGTTTGAAACAGAGAGAGGGAAGCTTAATCACCAGTACGTCCACTAAGGCTGTATTTCCAAAAACCTGGATGCCCTTTTTGCAACTTTCAGAAATTCTTCTTATAGTTGCAACTGGTCATGACTCATCACCATTACTGAAATTAACTAATATCAGGAGCTGCTATTAAGTATTTTTTTCTCAAAATGCCATAATTTAACAAAAAGAATTCGGAACTTGATTTGATATATAATTCGTGTTAAATTTTATTTATAAAATGATAGTTAATTTTTACTTGCATTTCAAAATTAGTACAGGAGTGTTGGTATTTTTATCATAGACTCACAACTAAATATAGTTCCTCTGCTGCAAAGTTACATAAAATATTTACTTAAGCATAATTATACCACAAAAGCTTATTCAAATGCCAAGCTCCTTTAGATTTTCACAGTTTTCTTAAATCTAGACAGGATGGTTAATCATGGCATAATTACTCTGACCTTAAGCCACATATATCTTTTTATATATCATGCTATTTATAGTGCATTTTGGCAGATTAGCATTTCAAATGTATAGGAGCCTGTTTAGTAAAATGAGCCATCATTATTGTCATCGAGAACACATAGATATCAGTGAGAGACAGCAACAGGACTCCACCTAGATGCACAAGGCTCTCCTGGAGACACAAAGGACTATACAGAAGGTCTCGGGCATGCTGTGAATTCATATTTGTGTGGAAGATAATTCATGCACACATGAAAACTACATTGCTCAGAGTATGTCATTAGAACCAAATGTACGCAATAATCTATAAGTGTTAAAAATTAAAAACAGAGAAAGAAATTCCCTGTGGGACTCAGTGAAGTAGAATGAAGTAGAATTTGAGTTTGACCTTGAAGAATCATTGGTCTCTGCTGTCATGCACCACCCACGCTGAGCACTGTATTAGCACTTAATTCACCCCACGTTAGCTGTCTCTCCCATGAGTCTCCTGAGCTCTGCAACAGGGATGTTGCCTTCGTGGGCCCTGAATATCTAGTTTGTTTTAATGAGCATAATCCAAATGTAAGGGCATATTTAGCCAGAGCAGCTCCATCCGGTTAAACAGTGATTTTGTTGTTTATGCAGTAAAACTTAAACTGTCCCTGCCCCCTTTCCCCCCCAGGGGACTTACTTAAAAACAAGTCCCGGAAACCAGTCCCAGGTAACAAAGCCCAAATACAAGGGTGAGTCAGGCCAGGTGGAGGTATCCAATCAGTGGGGGTGTATACTGTCTCCCTAGCTACCAAGGAGTATGGGCCCTGCCCTTTGGGCGCCTTTTGGGCGCCAATTCTGACCAAGGTGATAGGCTGGTTCAAATATCTACTATAGGGTAAATTGTAATTCAATTGATTCAATTGGTCACATATGTGTGACCTAGCATGACTGTGCAACTTTCTCTGTGTATTACAATCTCATTGGCCACCTGTGTGTGGCCAGGCTCAACCACATGGCCTTTGCCCTTAAAAGCTAGTCTGTAAGGCAGAGAGAGGTCACCTCTTTATAAGGGGCGGCCCCGGCTGGTCGGTTTGATTCTCAATGCCTGGCACAAAATAAAGCTTTGCTTGACCTTAGCTTTGTATCAGTCTTGCTCCTTTGATTACGGACCCAACACAAACATTATGTTGTAAGCGACTGGATTACCCATTAATGAAGAGATGTCAACAACTCCTATTCTTGCTCAGAGTCTCCCCCGGAAAGCAGGCATGTCAATGAAAGGACGTTGTGCTAACCCAGAAAGGCAGACAATCCATCTATACCCAAGAGAGAAGTAATGATGTACCAGGCAAAATAAACAGCCACATATAATATCAATTCCATGAGTCTTTATAGGTGTTTCACCAGGAAAACCACCACTGTGATTAAGATGTGGAATATTTCCACCATCCTGCAAAGATTCCTCAGGCCCCTTGGCAGTCTCCCCTCCCTCTGCCCCCAACCATAGGCAACCACCGTTTTGCTTTCTGCTATTATAGAGAGTTGATAGTTCATAAAAATGGTATCATATAATATATATGATTCACATACATGTAGCTATGTGTGATGAGGGAGCAGAAGGCTGGCTGAGGACAAAGCAAAAGGCTGATACCTCGCATTCTCCCCCTCACCCCAAGCAAAAGGCTGACACCTCTCAATCTCCCCGTCACTCCCACCACTCCTGGGTGGGACAAATGTGACATTCTTTAGGAATATCCCGACTATCTTGATGTTAATGGCTTGCTAAAAGGGAAAGACAACCTTGATCAAGCTGCAAGACCTCCAGTATTCCGGTATCCCCGCACCCTGTAGTCCCTCTTTAGTATATGAAAGCTCCGTTGAAACCTCCCTTTCCCTCACCTTCCCCCAACTGCAGGGTACATGACCTGCCATCCCTCACAACCTGGAGCAGCAGCTCTCCCTGCCCACGGGTCCTGTCCCCGTGCTTTAATGAACCACCATTTTGCACTAAAGATGTCTCAAGAATTCTTTCTTGGTCATCGGCTCTGGATCTCACCCCATTGAACCTCACCTATGTTCTAGAACTTCATCATGTGTACCCAATTTAGTGACTGGTTTCTTTCATGCAACCTGATGATTTTGAGTTTCATCCATTTTTTAAAAGATTTTATTTATTTATTTTTGAGAGAGAGTGGGCGAGAACATGTGCATGAGCAGGGGTTGGGCGGGGAGCAGAGGGAGAAGGAGACTCCCTGCTGAGCTGGGAGCCGACCCTTGAATCGTGACCTGAGCTTTTGGCAGATGCTTCACCAACGGAGGCACCTAGATGCCCAAGTTTCATCCATTTTGTTTCATGTACCGGTAGTTTGTTTCTTTCAATCTCTGAGTAGTATTTGTGACACTACAATTTTTAATAAGGAACGTATATTTGGTCTTTGTCCTTTCTGGCACAGAGCTCCTAAAAACCTTGGAATTTTTTAAGTGGTAAGATCAATAAAGGTGTGTGTGTGTGTGTGTGTGTGTGTTTTCATGTTAATAAAGTGACTTTTGGAAAGCACCTAAGGACGAGGGCTGGTTGCCAAAGGAGCCAGCCATGTGATTAGAGGCTTGGAGTTCTATCCCTCAGATTTCTGGGGGAGGGACAGGGCCTAGAGGTTGGATTGATTGTCTATGGCTAATTTAATAAGTCATGTCCATGTAATGAAGCCTCAATAAAAACCCAAAGGACAAGATTCAGAGAGTTTCTGGGTTGGCAAACACAGGGAGATTTGGACAGAGTGGTGCTCTTAGAGAGGGCCGGGAAGCTCCATGCCCTTCCCACATACCTTCCCCTGTGCATCTCCATCGGCTGTGCCTGAGTTATGTCCTTCTTTACTAAACTGGTCATCTTGTAAATAAATTGTTTCTCTGAATTCTGTGAGCCACTGCAGCAAATTAATCAAACCCCAGGAGGGAGTCGTTGAAGGCTCCAACCTATAACCAGTCCATCAGAAGCCATGGTGACAACTGGGGCTAGTGATTAGCATCTGAACTGACAGGAGTTTTGTGGAACTGAGCCCTTGGCCTGTGAGATCTGCTGCTCTCTCTTGGTCATATAAGCACTGGGTTGAATTGTAAGACCCTCAGCTGGTGTCCAACAACTCATGAATTGGAATTGGTACTGGAATTTTAGTATTCAATTGTATGGATTTTTTGTCTGTTCAAGTGTTCATGGGTATTGGTGTTGATTCCAGTTGGGGGCTTACGCATAAAGCTACTATAAACCTCTTACTACAAGTTTTGGTGGACATGTATTTTTCATTTCTTTTGAATAGACGCACTTCTTTCTTTTTTTATGGCATTATTGTTTTGGGTCCCTTGTTACCACAGTTGAATCTCTCTGTTACGTATCATAAAAGCTAAATCTGATAAGTCATATATATATTAGAAGTACATTTTCCCCTTCTGTTATTTAAATAATTCCACTGGTCATCCTCGTTTATTTTTGAATATTTAATATTATTTTCAAATGATCAAAGAAACTATTCATTTATAAGGGAAACTAGTCTGTGTGATTAGACTGTCTTATAAATTAATAACCAATTTTAAATTGAGTTTTAAATAAAAAGCATGTAAGGAGGCAGTTAGGGCTTACAGTGGTCAAATCACACAGCTTCAGACATCCTCTGAAATAATAAAGTGAACAAACTATTACATCTCAAGTCTGGCATTGCTTGGAATGCAATACAACTATTAACCACATCTTCTCCAGACAACAACCACAGAAGTGGGTATTTTTATATTTCAGATAAGGAAAATGAGGGATTCAAATATTAAGTAACCTATCCAACATCACAAAGCCCATAATCAGGAGGACTTGGGGGACAGTGGTGTACTCAATCCAAGCCATCTTCTCCAGGTAAGCAGTGGGACTTGGGGGACAATGGTGGACTCAATCCAAGCCATCTTCTCCATGTAAGCAGCGGGACTTGGGGGACAGTGGTGGACTCAATCCAAGCCATCTACTCCAGGTAAGTAGCAGGACTTTGGGGGTCAGTGGTAGACTCAATCCAAGCCATCTTCTCCAGGGACCACACACTAAACCTTCAGTGACTTTACTAAACTTTGCTGACTGAAGGAGGGAACCATGACTTGTCACTCTGCATCCCCTGTGCCCACTAGAGTGACTAGACATTCAATAAATATAACATATTTAATTTAATAACTCCAAAGTTTTCAATAAAAAGCTCTGAACATTAAAAAAAAAAGTTAGTTCTTTGTATTTCATTAAAATTTTCAGATAACATTGCTCGTCATATTTTTTTAGTTAATTCTTTTTGATAAACTCATGAGTCAACAGAGCTCTCCTGGAAGTAAGGAGAAGTAAGTATGCTGTGGGGAAAACTCTCCACCCGTGATGAATTACATTCCGGGAAACAGCCTTCAGTGTGTTCAGTCAACACCAGCTATTTGTACAGAGCGGACAGACTCACTCTGAGACCTGGAAATCTAACTCAGTTCCTTCTATTGAACTCCATATAAACTCAGCTCTTACCTTTCCTTTTGGGGGAAAAAAAAAAAAAGTAAGAGAAAAAAGAAATCAAAGTTTCAAAGAACAGAAGGCACCTCCCATGGAGGAATGGCTATCCCCAGGAAGTTTCTATTCGTGGGCCAGAGTCTGCTCTGTCAGGTATAAATTATGCAGCAGCAGAACTAAGTGATGGAACGACTATAACTTACTGGCAGTGCTCAGTAAGCATAATTGACATAGGATTTGCAGGTCCCGTCTCCTGAGCTCATCTAAGCCTTTTACTCTGGAGCTGATGTTTTTTGATGTCTACAAGTGGGCCACGAGGATTTCCAATGGACCCAACCTCTGAGTGGTTTGCACCCACTTGAGTCAAGTTGCCTTCACCTCATCATCCTGTTCTTATGCACATAGGAAAGGAAAAGAGGCTGCTTTCAGTCATTGCTATGCATGTCTAGCTACCAGAGGGGACTGAAATGCAAGGAAGCCAGTGTTTTAGTCCATAGATGAAATTTAGGCAATGATGAATTATTAACTCAAGCACAAATAACCCATAAGTCTTCATACTGTTAAATGCTTTGATACCTATTTTATTCATCTATTTATTTAAAGATTTTATCTATTTATTTATTTGAGAGAGAGAGAGGGAGAGAGAGAGAGCTTGAGTTGATGGAGGGAGAAGGAGAGAATTTCCAGCAGACTCCATGCTGAGTGCAGAGCCTGATGCAGGGCTTGATCCCATGACTTGAGCCGAAATTAAGAGTCAGATGCTCAACCTACTGAGCCACCCAGGTATCCCTTGATACCTATTTTAAGCTCTCTTTTGTTCACATTATTCCAGACCAAGAAAGATCATGAACTTAAATGACAACTCAGAATGAGAAAAGGATTGAGATCAAGGAAGAGATGCATCTGTTCATGGGAAAATACCCTTGATGCCCACCATGTCTTGACCCTAAATGATACTAAAGGGAAAGTTAAAGCTTCTGCTGCTTGAGTATGGATGTTCATCCACATGTTCCCTTGATATAGGTGATGAGAAGAAAGGATCCACTTTCATTCTTCAGTGATGTAGGGATAGAGAAGCTATTCTTTATAAAAATAAATTCAATTAAAATAATAAAGTTGAAAACATTTCAGAATGATAGAGCACTTATTATATAAATGTAGGAAATTTATTACAAACCTACCACAGAGTATAGATATTTAACAGAAATCAAACAAGAATAAGAATATGCTCTTTTCTGTCCTATTTCCTAATCTCTACTTCCATTCTGAATTATATGACAAGTTAAACATCATGCTTGGCCTTGAAAAGTGTGAATAAAAAGGAGTTTAAAATAGCTATCAAATCACTTAAAAGTATGGAGATTGATGGGCCATTTGCTCTTGAGTTAATTATTCACATTACCTAAAATTCTATCTATAAACGGAAATGTCAGCTTTCTTTGCATTTCAATTAATTTTTTCTTGAATTCCATAGATTATTATTCTTTAGTTTTTTGTACTATTAAATAACCTTTTACTTCACTAACAATATTGATTTTAATATTCCTCCCTTAGATTTATAACTTGGTGTGTGGTGGGTAATGCTCACAGTTGCAAAAAGCAATAATTTATTGATAAATACATAAAACTCTTCAAAGGGTAATTAATACATCAGTAAAATAGCATTTACAGCCTTGTATCAGAATATAATACTAAAATGCTGAATTACAGAACTGGTCATTTATTTTAAGGTTTTCTATACAGTGACAGAGAAAAGTATAAATATTGAATCCCCCCAAATTAAACACTGTTCTAAATTAGCCAGTATGTGCTGAATTTTTAAAACTTGAATATTTTTTCAATATTTATTGAGGGACTATTATGTATAACATTCTGATACTCTATTCAAAAAAGTAAGAGATTTGGGAGCACCTAAGTGTCTTAGTCGATCAAGCATCCAACCTTTGGTTTTGGCTCAGGTCGTGATCTCATGGGTCCTGGGATCGAGCTCTGTGCTGGGCTCTGCACTCAGTGGGGAGTCTGCTTGAGATTCTCTCGCCCTCTGCCCCTTCCCCTTCTTGCATGTGCATGTGTGCTCTCTCTCTCTCTAATAAATAGATAAAATCTTTTAAAATATTAAAAATAATAAATTAAGTAACTGTAGAGGGAGAGAACAGTTTAGGCGGGGAAAAAAAACTTTAAAAAGTGATATTTTAGGAGTTATGAGAGAAGAGGAAAATTGCACAGTAAGGAAACCACATATGAGCATGTTGGATTCAAGATACATCTTAAAGAAAACTAAAATTTGGGTGGAAGAGAGAGAGAAAGCAAATTCTAGGGCAGTGGAGTGGTTTGAACAAGATATGGAAATAAAAGAGATCATAGCCTATGTCTTCCACATTTGGACAACTTATCTGGCCAGAAAATGGATTTTACTTGGGAGCATATGGAAAAAGTTATGTTACATGCACTTATTTTTAATTATAGGAAGATTCTTCTGGCAACATACAAAACAGCCTATTTCTCTGCATAGCTGCTAGGCTATTTAGATGCTAACATGAAAGTACTTTGTCCTGAACCACTCAGTCTCTCCTCACTTACCTCTTCATGGGTAACAGAGGGCTGGTGGTTTGAATAACTGCCATAGGAATATGACTTGGCTGAGGGGTGGGAAAATGGTTTCTCAAGTCCAAGGATTGATGCCAGAAGAGAGAAGGTATTTTTATGACATTTTAGTCTAAATGACATTTGTTCTGGGTAAATTTCTCTGTCAGTTGGCAAACCGGTTTCTTCTCTTTCCACGCATGCTGTTGGAACTTCCATCCTGACAGTGATCCTGATGTCCTTAATTGTCTTTTCCTTGTCTGTGCCTCTTCCTGGGTGTCATGAAAGCCACAGAATGTAAGTGGTGTGAAAAGAAGAAAAGTGGTTTTTTGCTCAGCACCTGAAAAGAAGAGAAAAGGAATTAGGAAATTAAGAAAGATTCTGCTTCTCAAAGACATTGTCTGCTTCGTCACGTTTCCCTGGCCTTCCTGGACGTTGGGTTTTAGTCACGTGACCGATTTGGGAAATGGGTTGTGCTTGGTGATGCTGTCATTTTGAGGCTGCGGGATTAAAAACCCAGCGTATTTCCATTATTTCTCTTTTCTCTTGTCAGTGCCTGTAAGAAGTCTCAGGAAAAGATGATGAGTCTTAAGATAAAAATAACCCCAAAATCTGTGAAAGTTGCCGGATGCACACGGGACTTTGTACAAGAAATAAGCATTGTTTAATAATAATTTTGTGGTTTGAATGTCGCAGCAGCCAGCATTAATTATTCTGAAGGAAATACATATGTTCCTAACCGGCTTAATGCTGGTTTCTCATGCTTGATACTGAAATGTGTTAGAAGTCTTGTTTAAGGTTGAAATAATGGTTTGCTAAAATCTAATACTGCTGGAGAAATTAATGTTGAATCTTTAAGTACCACCTCAACTTCAATTGCACGAAGAGAATAATTATAATCAAAGATATCCTAAATTTAAAGGTCAAGGTAAAAAAATAAACCCATTTGAGTAGACATTTACATGAAGATCATGCAGCCAGTATCATATAGAGAATTTGAGATCTTGTAATATTCTGCACATGTCACATAAGTAAATAACAAATAAGTTGGTACTTCAATAATTCATTATGCAGCAATTCCAGCTGATTTATTCTATGAGGGCTCAAAATATTTTTTGACGTAAATTTAGCCATTATCCATAAAATAGATCACTACTTTTTTTTCTTTCTTTCTTTTTTTCACAAAAGCCCTTGAATAGAGCTATCACATTTAAATTGGACCCTTAAAATAATTTCTGCAAGTATATACAGAGAATGAATTATTTTTTAACCTGAAAGGTTTTGCCAATGCAGTTGAACTACTTTTGAGTAGAAGACTTGCTTTTGAGAAAAATTGGGTTATCAGTGCTGTGTGAAGGAAAATGCTATATTTTACTCATGAAAACAAAAAACAACCATTCCTCCCCTGCCCCCCCCCCCAAAAAAAACAAAACCAGCCAACCAAATAAGCAAAATACTTGTTCTCTGGGGTACATTAAGAAATTCTCTAAAATCATGTGAGGAAATTACTATTGTTTCTCCACCATTAGGCTAACTGATAGATGTGTAATCACTAAACATGATTCCCATGTGAATTTACCTTAAATTGTAAGTAGAATAATACTGCAAGTTTGAAGGGATTGTGCAGGAAAAGTTAACACAACAGAGTTATCAGGGTCCGTGGGCACCAAGTTTCTAATGGGCATTCCTTGTAGACATCACGTGTGCTGTCTCATCTCGAGGCTGAGAGGGTTAGCGCATCCTGTGTGATTTCACAGGGAGAGGACTCTTGGAGGTTTGTACCCGATTTCTCCCTGATTTTGTCCCATCTGCCTTTTCCCTTTGTTGATTCTGCTTTGCATCTTTTCACTGTAATAAATCATAACCACAAATATGATGATCTATGGAGTCCTATGACCCCCTAGGACTCCCCAACACAAAATGAAAATTACCAAAATTGTGCATTTGTCTGTGGAGAACTTTAAGTATGAGCTTAGTTTTTTAAAGATTTTATTTATTTATTTGGGGGAGGGTGGAGAGAAGCAGACTCCTCACTGAGCAGGGAGCCTGAGGGGATCGAAGTTCCAGGAACAGGAATTGGAGCTTCTACAGGAAAATAAAATGCAATTAATGTGAATTCTGAAAAACTAGACTATGCCAAAATGATAAATAGAAGTCACAGTTAGGGCTCAACCTACAAATCTGTCTTTAAGAAACATAAAGTCTTATTTCATATATCAACTTGTGGTTTTATAATTCTGCAAGCAATTACTTGGCTGAAAAAAAATTTTTGTACATATCATAAGAACAAAGACTGATTTACTATTCATTTTCAAAATACTCTCATGGATGCACACAATTTCCAGGCTTTTATTTTGCCCACTTCATCTCTTAACTTCTGTGTTCCATGGTCAACTTATTAACTGTACTAAAAATTTCTTTAAATTAAAGGATCGACTCCTTACTTTTATTTCAAATGCTGTGGTATCTCTTTAGGTCTTATTTGACTATAATTTACAAATGTGGTTGCTGGCTTTGGGGGATTGAAAGATGAAATATCATATTGTAAAAGAATTAAAAAAAAACGTGTTATTGATAATTTGCTTCTACCACCACATTTTTAGGAGAAAGATACTAAATATTGAATATTATGATTGCCCTAAACCTACTCCACATTGTCATTATTTTTAGGACTGGTTAGTTATTTTTAAATGTATGTTATGGACATTTTATTTGCATTTCAGCTGGCAAGTTTCTTAAGTGCAGAACTTTGATATACTTTTGAAAAATTACCCAGAATTAAATCAGTAATACTCAACTAATATTTTAGGTTTTTGAAGTATTAACTTCATATCACATGTTCCAGGGATTATCAGAACTGTTGACCATGAGAAATTAGGTGGAAGAGATGATTGCCCAGCAGCCCATTCTGAGAGCAAAAGCACAACCCCGCAGAGTAAGACACTCTCTTGTAAGAGTAACATGGGTGGCACAAGGGATGCATTTGTAGAAGGAAAATTGATGGTTGTTGTTATTAGACCCACTCTGCAAAAATCCTGAACATTTTCTGTATCTTCCTTCTGGTGCTCATGTTACTTCACTTTCTGCATTTCTACATTCATTTATGAGTGATCAACCCACTGTAGAGACTCTGGACCATTTATTGAACTCTGCAGCCACTTTTCTCTCTACCTTGGCATGGCCATCGCCCAAGTAGAACCAATGTCCTGGACATTTGGAATTTCACTGAGGCCCCAAAGTTCATGCAGTTTGCTTTCTCAAAATTTACCCACAACCCAGCCAGCCTTGAGGACTGAAGCAGAGAGACCAGCAGTTCTAAACTCTAGGTGCCCTGAAGATTTGCATTAATGTCTATGCTCAGCTCCATGTCCAGGCATTCTGATTGAATTCCAAGGTCTGGCTGGGTATAAGCATTTGTAAACTCTCTCCAGGTTCTGGGGATAGTTAGCCATGAGGAGCCTTGGTAAACAGGTGATTGCAAACCTTCTTCTCTGAATACCTTTCTCTAGTAACTGTTCTAAAAATGCGTGCATGGTAGAGCAGCTTAGGGTTTAAGAGAAAAAAAGGCAGATCTTCAAGCATGGAGTAGCTAATGGAGGGCTGGGAAATGAAATGGTCTGGACAGCAGTGATGGGCACTGGCGTGCGGGCAGGTGCATGGCTTTTAGCTCTAACTTTGGCTTCCCTATTTGTGGGATCCTTAGACTTCAAGTCCCACATCTACCCATTAAGTAAGGATAAATTACTTTCATTTCAGGTTTGCTGTAAGAGTTAAAAGAGATCGATAAACTGAGTATTAGTGTGTATAAGAATCAGTGTCCAAACTGGAAACCTTTTAAGGATGAGTGTGGTTGTAGCCTGATGCTCTAACTCAGCATTTGAGTTCAGACAACTAGAGTTTGCATTCTCAGTCTGTTGCGGAGCTGTGAGATGTTCAGCATGTACTTTAGCCTTTCTACATTTCATTCTTTCTTTCTACAAATGAATATCACAGGTGTCCTGTAAATAAGAACTGAGAAGTGTATGCTAAGTGCTTGATACGGAACTCACGTGCTACCAGCTAGGTGAGTGGAAGCTGTCATTGTTTACATGTTCCCATTATGATGGATGTAATATAGCTCCATGCAGTGTCCTAATTATCAACAACTTAAATCTTAACACACTGAAATCCAAGATTATTTTTCTGATCTTGAGAAATAAATACCATAAGAATCAAAGTAACTACTTTTTCACTTTGTCATTTAAGATTTGGTGCTTATTAAATTAAAGTTATTAAATTAAATTAAAGTAATGTTATATATCTCTCTGAATACAGTGTTGTAAAGTTCACGGAACTTTAGTGTGATGCTGAATGCTTGCAACCCTGAGTGCGTTTAGTCTGAGAAAGAACTCTGAGCTAAGTCAGAAATCTACATACTATAGGAAGAAATTGTAGAGAGTCAAAGATTAATATACCTGCAGACATTATATTTCATTTCCTATGGTGTAAAAATTTAATTTTATTTTACCAAAAACCATAAACCTCAGGTAATCTTACACAAATTATTTTTTAAAACTTGTGGTAAGAAAACACAGGTGAATAATAAATAAGATGCTCACTTACTGTATTAAATATGTATATAATGCATATTTCAACAAATATGAAAAGTGGCATTTGAATGTGTAAATGATACATACAAATGAATGGCATACACAGTTCTCAATTCATGGAAAAAATGTTACTTATTGTCTTTGGGTATGATGCCCCTGCATGTTTTCCAAGAAATGGATTATCTCTGAAAATATAATACTTATATTTTTTTCCTTTTTCCCCCAGGTTAGTCCTTCTCACAAAGCTTCAAAATATATAATTTTTATTTCAAAGTAAAAAAGATATGCTTACTTATTCACCATGTAATTATTATGAAATTACCATTTTTCCATAAATTTAAAAGCAATTATCATATACTAATACCTCCTAGCCATTAAGAAAGAAAAATCACTGAACAACTAGAATTTCTTCCTTAATGAAATTAATATTGCACTCCCCTTATTTTGATCATTAGTCAATTAGCAGTGATGATCAAGCATTATAAAACTCAGGAAAGGTTAGTAGAAAGGAGAGAAAAGTGGTACAGGAGTCTTTAGAACTGGATTTAAATCTACTTCTATCAAAGATAATATCAAAACCCTTTAAAAGCAGATGTTTTTGTGGATGTCAGTGTACATACTTGTAAAATGTGACAATTGACCTTGTTCTATGAAGTGTCGTCCAAAAAATAAATTGTTTGATACAATTCAGAACACACTGAATAAATATTAGCTATTTATTAATATAAGGTCACTAATTTAAGCTTTATCTTCGTTTTCAATTGGTAAAGCAATCAGCATATTTACACAATCATTCACACATATCAAGCAATCTGATATATAAAAGGTACCTTTCTTTTAATAAGAAAAATAATTTATAATGAAAGCAACCACCCATAAGAAATCTGCTTAGGAAATTTAAGTTTTCCAAATTCTTCCTTTTTCATATGTGCTCACAATTTCGATAAAGCATATAATGGCTCTCATGTATTTGACTTCCCAAACACAAGTTATTTTTATTTTCTTGTATGCCATTACATAACATCTAATTTGCACTGTATGATGGTCTATAAAAGGTTGCCAGACTAACTCATGTGTTATGACTCTGGATATGTTAGCATATTCTGGAATCCTAATAGAATATAGTGTTGAAAATCCTCGGCATTTCTTTCATGAATCAGTACTCTGTAGTTGAGAGCAGTGATACCCCTAGGCTTATTGATCAAAATCCTTCTCAAGATTTCTAAAATTTGTCAGTCACATGGGAATTTAATGCAATCCTGCATTATTATTCTATTTTATTACTTGCTTGTATTTTCTAAAAGGGAGATTATTACATTTGATAAACTAAAAAAAGAATAAGAATAGTAGCTAATTGATTTGTTTTAAATTTTAAAATAGATATTTTAAAATTGTATCCCCAACTCTAGAAGACCAGCATTTCCACCAGTAATAACTAGAAGAATGGTAAAAGTGACTTTAAGAATCTGTTTAAGGGTTGGGACACCTGGGTGGCTCATTCGGTTAAGCATCTGCCTTTAGCTCATGTCATGATTCTGGGGTCCTAGGATAGAGCCTGCACTGGGCTCCCTCCTCAGTGAAGAGTCTGCATGTTCCTCTCTCACTCTGCCCCTCATCCCACTTGAGTCTGCTTCTCCCTCTGCCCCTTAACCCTGTTCACGCTCTCACAAATAAATAAATAAAATCTTTAAAAAAAAAAAAAAAGGTTTGAGGGCATCAGAGCATGACCAAAGCAGCTCTGATATTAAAGTCAATGTCATAGAAGAATGGGAGAGTCCCATCTTTGGCAACCCTTTTGTCCATGGGGTATTTGCTGATTTTAAGCAGCAGCTGATACTGAGTAGAACTTTTAGCAGTTTCAAGAAGTGGTATTGGGAGCATAGGAATGTTGAATTCAGGATTCATCAAGGAGTGCCTGCCTCAATAAGCATACCATACTTTTAGTTTGGACCCAATAATGACTATAATGAAGGAATAAAAGGAAACCCAGTAAGCCAGCTCTCATAAAAACTCAAAACAAGGTTTAAGTAGCTAAATTTTTACTCAGTACATAATGACTTGCCCCTTTCTTCTTCTTCTTCTTCTTCTTCTTCTTCTTCTTCTTCTTCTTCTTCTTCTTCCTCTCCTCCTCCTCCTCCTCCTCCTCCTCCTCCTCCTCCTCCTCCTCCTCCTTCTTCTTCTTCTTCCCCTTCTTCTTCTTCTTCTTTTTTAAAGATTTTGTTTATTTATTTGAGAGAGAGAGCAAAACCAGGGCGGTGGGGGCAGAGGGAGAAGCAGGCTCCTTACTGAGCAGGGACCCTGATGTGGGGCTTGATCCCAGGACCCAAGGATCATGACCTGAGCTGAAGGCAGACACTTAACAGATTGAGCCACCCAGAAGCCCGATTCATCCTTATTCTGTTTGCCATAAGTATAATTCCTTCTCTGGAGGAAAAGAACATCACCTAGATTATTTAATTATCTTTCCAATTTTTCAGACACAACCATTATTCATTGGGAAATAACAGTGCATAAGAAAGTCAAGAATTGACCAAAGAATAAAAAGAAAAAAGAAAAAAGACCAATAGGCCCCACAATATTACAATTAGTAATAACTTTAAAATAACCATGAATAATCTAGAATATCAGAAGAGATTAAAACACTATGCAAGATGATCAAGATAAATTCTACAAGTGAAGAAAATATAAAAACATAAATTAAGTCAATCAATAGTTTTAACATTAGTTTAGACACACTTGAAGAGAGGAATAGTAAACTGGAGAGTAAGTCAGAAGAAAATATACACATTGAGGCATGGAGATAAAAGTCTGAATTATACAGAAACAAATGAAAGACAAAAATGGAATGTAACCCAGAGGCCCAAAATAACTGTGCTTTGAATTTTGGAAAAGAGGAGAAAGGAAAAAAGAAAAATTAGACCAAAGCAATATTCAGAGATGTAATACTTGAGGTTTCCACCCCAACCCCCAAAATATTAAAAACCTCAGTGTGACGGTCTATAACTCCAATCAGGGAAATATAAAGAAAACCACACAAGCATATCATAGTAAAACTGTTATATTTAAGATAAAGAATCTTAAAAGCATCCAGAGAAACATTGCCATTAAAGACATAGATGGCTTTTCAACAAGTGAAGATAGGAAACTGAAGAAAATGGGTAGATCAAAGTACAAGACAAAAATATTGTCAATTTAGAATTCTATACATAGCAAAATGTCCTTAAAAAAGGAAATAAAAATGAGAGTTAATGAAAAGCAGATCTGCATTAAAAGAAATAATCTTCAGACAGAAGAAAAATGATCCCAGATGGAGGTACAGAAAGAAAAAAAGGAATACAAAGCCCTACTAAAAGTAAATCCATGGATATAAATGAGTATAGATGGGCTAAAATAACAATAATAAAATCTTGGATATGTAAAAGTACATAAAAGCAAAATAGTTGGCCCCAATGATATCAAAAACTGAAAGCTGTTTTGGGGAATAAAGTAAGAGTTAACATGTTTTAAGTTCCTTGTCATTTCTAAGTTAAAAGTCTAATGCACGTTAGATTTTAATAAGTCTAATGATGTATTTGTAATTTTCAGATTAGTACTAAAAATTAGTAAAATAGCCTATAATACAGGAAGAACACAATACAATACAATTTAATTATTTGAAAATTAAAAGGAGTAAAGAAATAGAGGAGTATAGACCAGGCAGGACAAAAAAGGGCACAAATAATAATATAGTTGATTTACACAAATTTATAGCAGTAGTCACATTAAAGATCAATCAAATTATCCAATTAAAATTCTAGCCTTATCAGACTAACCTTTATGGTGCATCTACTATAAGCTTCTTACAAAATAGATCCTTTAAGTATAAAGTTATAATTTTTTTAAACTTTTTTAAAGATTTTAATTAATTATTTGACAGAGGGAGACACAGTGAGAGAGGGAACACAAGCAGGGGGAGGGGGAAAGGGAGAGCAGTCTTCCTATGGAGCAGGGAGCCCAATGCGGAGCATGATCCCAGGACCCTGGGATCATGACCTGAGCCAAAGGCGGGCACTTAATGACTAAGCCACTCAGGCGCCCCTAAAGCTATACTTTGAAAGAAGACATATTGCGAAAGATAGTAAGTTGCAAATATGAACCAAAGGAAAGTTGGGAATAATATACAAAAAAGCAGATTCAGTATTCCTTAAGAGAAGATATATTATTGAGACAGACATTTCAAAATGTGAAAGGATCAATACACTAGAAACATATAAAGCATCTAAATGTGTTTGAATCTAATAATATAGCCTCCTGAAGTTAAAGGTATCAGAACAAGTGACATATCAATTTTAAAATGGAATTTTGAATAATTGTGTTAAATTAGCTTTTAACTAAATCTCATTTAATATTATAGGAAAATAATAATTTGTCAGTTTCAGTGATTATCAGCTAATTAAACAACTTGAAAAGATTGAAATAAAAAAGATAATATTATTTCTCACTTTGTTCTATGTTTTCTCCTTGGTGCAGAAATTTTCATTCTGTCATTGTTTTAAGAACACAGAGATGTAGGGGCGCCCGGGTGGCTCAGTGGGTTAAAGCCTCTGCCTTCAGCTCAGATCATGATCTCAGGGTCCTGGGATGGAGCCCTGCATCGAGCTTTCTGCTTAGCAGGGAGCCTGCTTCCCCCTCTCTCTGCCTGTCTTGCTGCCCACTTGTGATCTCTGTCTGTCAAATAAATAAATAAAATCTTAAAAAAAAAAATAGAACACAGAGATGCTTCCTATGGGGAGTAGAATCTTTACCACTATTGTTTCCAATTTATAAAAAAAACTAATATTAAAGGTAACAATAAAATTAAAAGCAATGTCTATATTGTGTCTTTACATTTTCAATAATGAGGAGTTTCAAAGAGGTTTTTTTAGATTTATTTATTTATTTATTCGAGAGAGAGACATTACAGAGGGAGAGGAAGAGAGCACAGAGTGAGAGAGAGAAGCAGATTCCCTGCTGAGTGGAGAGGCCCACATGGGGCTCGATCCCAGGATCCTGGGATCATGACCTGAGCTAAAGGAAAATGCTTTGCTGCCTGAGCCACCCAGGCTCTTCTTGTTATAATTGATCATGATTCATTTTGAAGAGATATTTAAAAATTATTAGAGGGGTGGCTGGTCTTTAAACTTTGGCAAGGATGATTTATTGTAATTCCAAAAAGATTTCAATCAAGAAGCTATGAACTGTTATGAATATTGTGGATTACTAGTATTTATTTACCAAAGGCAGTAGTGGAGGCATATGGACATTTCCTTTCGGAGCCTCTTGTTCCTCATCGCATATAGATCTTAGCACCATACTGGGCTCCAGGCAGTGGTGTTGGGCTGTCAAGGCCTCACACCTTTGCCCCTCTGGACTCTCCTGGGCCTCAGACCTTTGACTCCACTCTTTTGTCACCAACTCGTGTGTTCTCATGCTTCTGAATCTGGATAGGTAGTTCCATAACTTACACATAAACAATGGCTTTTCAGAGGACTATAGGTTTGTAACCTATTTTTCAAGTTATAATTTCAAGTATTAACTATTCTACCCACTGAAAAGAGTGATTAATAAAGAAAATAAAGATAAAAATGTTGTTTACGGTAAGGTATTACCAGATTTCTTACATCTAGGATTTTGCACTCATAACTATTTTTAAGTAGATATTCAGTGATTTTGTTTAGTGATAGTATCACTTCATTGTTGTTTCTGCTTCTGAATAGGATGTTGCTTTCCATTGATATATTGATTTTTTTTTTTTTTTTGCTAGACTTTGAAAGAAATAAACACAAGAGGGGAAAATGAATAAGCACTTGACTTGGCACAAAATCAAATAGAATAAAAAATCCTCCATAGATATGCTTTGATTACTATGTAATATCATAAATCGAACTTATAGAACATGGCAGAAATGTTGCATTTCTACACTGCCAGCATAGGAGTGGAAACTCTTTATTTGCTTATTTTTTTATTACAGAGAATGGGTGGTAAAATACTTTGTATGATTTTACCCAAAAATATCTCACATTCTTTCTTTTTCTTGGATATTCCTATAGACTAATGTCTTATTCTTTTGTTTAAGGATTTCAAATTCTCTATAGAAAGTTGTGTGTGTGTGTGTGTGTGTGTGTGTGTGTGTGTGTGTGTGTTTGGTGTGATTCATACAAAGAGAAAAGGGAGATGTCATATGTTCTTTATATATACTAAATTTAATTTGGGATGAAGTAATGTACACAG
Source organism: Lontra canadensis (assembly GCF_010015895.1). Taxonomy (NCBI): domain Eukaryota; kingdom Metazoa; phylum Chordata; class Mammalia; order Carnivora; family Mustelidae; genus Lontra; species Lontra canadensis. The sequence goes on from NW_022631038.1 coordinate 5,473,157, forward strand.
GCATAAAAATAGTGAGAATTTTCTATTGCTTTGATACTTTTTATTATCCATTACAGACACACATACTTTCTCTTTCCCACAGATATAAGAGAAGAACTCAATATTATTTTTTCAGTTCTAGAAAGAACAGAGACCATAAATGTGATGACTATTAGCTTGTTAAAGTCTAAGTCTAGTGCTTTGTGGAGTCAAGTTTACATGTATAATGTTTATTTATCAATGGGTTTCTTTATTTTGGGCTGAATTTCATTTGGGGAGAATTCTGAGCAAATTAAAACTGCTACACTTTAATATGAAATATATAGCCATAAGGAAGACAGCCATTCAAAATGAATCATGATCAATTATAACAAGAATGAGCCACATGGTCCTGCTTTTATTTTTTTATTTTTTTAGGGGGGGAGAAGGAAAGTGACTTTAATAAGAAACAAAAATATAGAGAGCCAAAGTGCAAATTGTCTACCCCCTCATGGTCCTGCTTTTAAAAAGCTAACAGGATTACTTTCCAAATTGGGGTGAAACCAAATTTTTGAAACTAAAATGGAAGAAGTGTGAAAAAGAAGGGATTGGGTACCTTTGCTGAGATGTAGATTTCAGCCTGTCATTAAAGAGTTTTATCTGGGCTGATTTTGATGCTATAGAGCAGAATCCAACTTAGAATCAGTTTGCAGCTTTCTCTTCGCTAGGCATATAAGTGAGTTGCTCTGTGTTCTTTGCTGATGCTGATGTCCATGTAGCTACAGAATGACAACAGAATGGTGACTGTCATTGGAACTGTTTGTTCTTCTGAGTTTTTGCTCTTACTGAGTTGAAATGTGGGAGCTCTTTCAGTCTAGATCTCCTGCCAGTGGCCCCAATTCTTTTTGTGGCCATACTGGATAAAAACAGAGGAAAAGACTAACAAATGCTTTCTTCTTTTTTCCAGAAACATCTTCACCTTGTAGAAGTCTGTATATTCAAAGCCATGGATCGTCATTTTTTTTTTTCCTAAGAATGCCATAAAATACATCAAGTTACATTACAGTGCTGACTCTATTCAACTAATTGTGACACCAGAATAAGAACATATTGATGATAATGCTAAGAACAAATCAACCAAGACCAAGATCAAGTACTCTTAGTTGACCACATATCATTTAATTACATGTCAAATAATTTATACTGAGTACCTCCTACTTTTAAGTAGAAGGGATGTAAGTGTTATCCTATATATAGATAACGGAGAACAATTTTCAATCATGCCATTACAAAGCTGTAACCAAGACTATGGAAGGAGACTACAGGCTTCAGAAGACATAAATAAGAGAAGGTTTTCTAAAGAAAGTTAACTTTAAGAAAGAGTACTCAAGAAGAGTAGTGATTAGCCAAGTGAAGAAGGTAAGGGTAGGGCTGGAACCTAGTGAGGTTCTGATAGAAGTTTTATGACAGCATTAATCATAATAATAGCTAACAATTCATGTACAACCTACAATATATACCGGGTGTTGTTTTAAGTACTTTTTTCTTAAATGACCTCACATTGTGCTTATTGTTAGGTCTGTTATTAAACGAAACAAGACTGAGACAAAGTGAAAGTTATTTAAAGCTTTATTTTATGATAAGTATTAGAAGTTAGACTGACCGGCCAGGGGAACGAGACTGAGACAAGGTGAAAGTTATGCAAAGCTCTATTCTGTGCTAAGCATTAAAAGTCAGACTGACCGGTCAGGGCCGCCTCCAAAGAGAGCGACCACCCCCAGTGTACAGGCTTAAGAACTGATTGACTAACAGGTTAGGGCCACCTCCGAAGAGGGCGACCCCTCCAAGACTCACAGACTAAGTTTTACAGAGCAAAAGTCTGGCCCCACATAGCTCGCCAATGAGATTGTACCATTGCATAGTCATGTTAGGCCACACGCAGGTGGCCAATTGAATTACAATTTACCCTATAGTAGCTGTTTGAACTAACCTATCACTCTGTTCAGAATGGCGCTCAAGTTTGGTGCCTAAAAGGTGGGGTTTACATTTTTAGGTGGTTATGGAGACAATATGTGTACTTTTACTGATTGGATGTCTCCACCTGGCCTGACTCGTCCTTGTATTCTGGGCTCTGTTATCAGGAACTGGCGGGCCACATTCTGCTGGTTTCCCAGACTTTCTTCTAAGTAAGTTTCTCGAGGTGGGGGGGGGTGGGCAGGGTCAGTTTAAGTTTACTGCACAAACAACAAAATGGTTTTTAACCACGATGGAGTCACTCTGGCTAAATAGGTCCTTACACTCATGACAACTTTATGACAGAAGTAGTATTACTACATATGTATTGTAGATAAGGAAGTTGAAGCACAGAGATGTTAGTTAACTTCCCCAAGTCATACAGCTAATAATTGGTGGAGGCAGGTAATCTGTCTCCTAAGTCTTACTCAGGTCATTGTCTTAAGGAAGAAACCTTTCTGGAGTGTCAAAAAAACCTTTAATCAAGACACATGTATATCCCCCTTTTCTCATTAAAAGGGCCATTTCCAGTAAAATTTTGCTCTTTATGCTTTTTTCAAAACTTTCATATATTTACATTATTTTTATTATCTGTATATCAATAATAATTATAATGACACACCAATTGAAAAGAAAACAATATAGGGTCACAAGAACATTTTAATTTATGTATATATAATATATATCATACACAAATACATAAGAGAGATATTATGGACGTTCAGTGAAATATTATTAAAAATCAAAGCACACTATATTGGGATGGGATATTGTGGGGAAGATGAAATGCAATTAGAGGTTCAGAGAGGAAAATGCAACAGTATAAAATTCACAACTTAAGAAGAGTATTTCTTTCTTTTTTTTAAATGGACTCGTAGGAACTAAATGGCTTGTTTATAATCCGTGGCATATATTTAGGTGAGATAACTCAGTTGTAGTTCATAATGCCCACATTTACAACATTACACAATACAGCCTTTATGACGATTTAAACTCACGATGAAAACCTCAAATGCCAATTTGAAGCGAGAGGTGATAACTCGAGAACTTCGTAAAAAGACCTGCTCTTTCTCCAAAACCCAGAAACCATAATCTTTCTGCCTCCTTCCTTCGCACTGAAGAAAAAGGAGATACCCACCAGTGTGGCCCCATCCAAGGGAACGTCACAAAGAACTACCCAGAAGGTATTAGGTAGTACAAGTAGCTGGTTAAGCTACAGAGTCTGAGAAATTCATTGATGACGGTTAAATTACAAAACCTTTTGGATGCTTGTATCTCTGTAAGTACATTCGGGTTCTTAGGAATGATGCATGTCTGCACACGGGACATTTTAGCAAATAATTTTTGAGAAGGGAAGACCCAAGAGACCCGTTCTCCCTTTTATTTTCACTCAAGTTCAACAATGGTAAGTCACTTAGGAAAAGTATTTGGCAATGAATCTTCTGAGATTGTTAAGAGCTTTAGAATGTCTATGATCTGGTGAGCCACCAGGGCAGTGTTCCCAATCCAGATTAAAACAAGTTCTGCAGAAGGAGCTAACCAAGAGTGACTTGGTAATGTTAATTATTTGAAACTGTTGGCTCCTGAGACTTAAGAGCATTCTACAAGCCACCACCAATGTGACAGAACTGTCTATTTCCCTTTATGCCATAATTCTAAGAGAAGTGATTGTTGCTTTCCAACAATGGAAAACTTAGTCTGTACTCTTCCTTCAACCCCACCTGATGGCTGATGGGGGCAAATCCCCAGAGAATGAAAATGCTTTTCCAAGTCATTTTCTTTTTCTACACCCACCCCCCACATTACCTTAGGTACAAATAAACAAAACTAGAGATAAAAAGTTCAAAGTTCAAATTTTAATCTTTCTAAAAACAGAAGTGAGCCTCTGCCTGGCGTGGAATGGATAAATGTTCTCAGAGCGTGGTGGGCAGCATCTGCATCACGTGGAGTAACACCTGGAATGTGTTACAAACGCAAACCCTGGGGCCCGGAATGATGAGTTAAAGCCTCTGGGGTGGGGCCCTAAGTCAGTGTTCTCACAAGCTCCCCAAGCGCTTCTTACGCACACTGAATTTTGGGAACCGCTGGCCTGGAGTAATGCCCACGCTCCTCAGAGTGATCAGAGCCTGGTTTGAAGCCCAGCTCCGACGCTCACTGCGCACATGGCATCTGCCCATTTCCTTAGCGCCTCTCGGTTTTAGTTTTATTATCTACAAATTGCAGACAGTATTGACTACGGTGAAATTCTTATAGACAGGATGGCACAGCTGGCTTCTCAGTCACCGACACTGAAGTGCCATACAAGGGGACGATGGAAACGGAAAGTCTGAGCCTTAGGACGGAAGACAATGGTAGCCGAGCCAGATGGGTGCGTGCACACACACGAGGAGAAAGTTATTCCCACTGTCCGTTTTTAACAGAACGCCACCAACCCACCCACCCAGGCTCTAGGGGTCATAAACTTCCTAAAATTGATCATGCTGAGTCTTTCCCAACCTGCCAGGTACATTCCCTGGAAATGGCACGGAGATGAATGGACGTTTACTGGGTTGTGAACATTTAATATTCTTGACTCTTCACAGATGCTCATTGTGAAGAGCACTAATTTAGTTAAATTAACGACTATTTAGAATTGGTGAGTCAGTGTAGGGGTCTAACAGTTACTCACTGTTAGTTACTGTTAATTTTAAGAGAAGACATATCCCATATTCAGAGCAAACAGATGATGTTTTCAGAGATAAGGCAATGAGGAGTTGGAATGTCTCTTCTGTCCCAATGGAGGGCTTCCCAAATCAGACTGACATCCATCAAGAATCTGAGCAGAGTGCCCCATTGGAGAATCTTCCCCTATAATCCTAGTTAATATTATTTTATGTCCCTTCTCTCTCTATCCCTTTCTTTCCTTTATTTTTCTTTATAACATTGATCAATATCTGATCTTTGAAACATACATTCTTAGATGCCTGAGCTCTACAAAGGAAGGACTCTGCGTGTTTGTTCGCTGTTGTGTCCTCTGCACATAGAAGCATGCCTGAATACAGTAGCTGCTCAATAAATAAATATTCTTTGGATGAATGAATTATTCTTTTTGCTGTTTTCATAACAATAGGCTCATCAATACACATTTTTCAATATACAATGTTTGATTAGGCACTACATGTCATGCCACCTATATTCTATTTTGAACAGCAATGATTCTAAAAACTTTACATTATCAGAAGCCTAACACTCCTATATGCCGAAGTGGTCAGTGTCCCTTCTTAATTAGAATTTAACACTGTAGCCCATTTTCCATTCTCTTTGAAGCACTGGGAAGTAGCAGTCTAAAGATGAACGCCTCTGTTTCCATGTCATCCTTTTTTTTTCAATATTTAACGTGAAAAAATAGAAAGTGCACAACGCCACATGAAAATATAGGGGAAGAATTTTATTTCACTTCCTGTGGTAAATCTCTATTTGGAAGGATAAAAACAAAAGAAAGGCAGCAATTCACAGATCTTGTGGCGAGGGCGGTGGCGGGAGGAGTCGGACAGGGGTGGGAGGATGGAATGACTAAGAGGAAGTGCACAGAATAGAATGAGACATCGATTTGCTTTTACAGCTTCTCTGACAGGACAGTCAAGAACGCCAAGAGCAGAAGAAGGACGGATCCGAGAGACAGAAGGGAGCCTGAGGGGTCGGGGTCTCCCAAAGGAGGGCAAGTGTGGGGAATCTGCCTTAGAGGAACACCTGCGTGAAAATAGCTCCCTCGGTCCTTTAGAAATGTATCTGTGTGATATTTCTTGAGGGAAAAAAAAAGAACCACAATCATTGCAGTCAAGTAATTCAAGAAGGAAGAAGGAACTATCAGGATTAGATTTATGGCTCTGCAGCTTAAGAAAAGTTGAAACTATTTTAAAGGAAAAAAACTAGGAGAAAATAAAGACACGAGCTTTCTGATTTATGTCAAGGAAAGACCAAAAGGAGACTAAATTTCATTTCTTCTTAACATGGGTTCTGTGGAAGTTGGCACTTATCTTTTTCCCCCATTTCTACTATTATGCTTCAAGAATGCCCTCAGGAGTCTATATCCTCAGAATGACTGGAATGCCAGGTCTAAGGGGTAGAAGCATATCTCTGGGCCATTGCTCACAGATTCCTGTATCACCAAGAATCCTGTTGTGGAATTGCGGGGACAGGTCAGGTCATCAGGTCACGGGTCAGGAAGAGGGACGTTCTGAGCTGGATGATCCCACCCACGTCCTGAGCCCCTAATTTTACAGGCAAGATTATCTATTATGTGTTATGATCTGAAAGTCTTAATTAGGGAACCCTTTCACATCACTTTGCATGGACAAAATCTTGTGTGTGATTACGATGTCGGTATATTACCCTAAATCATGCCCTCCCTTAGAAAACACAGTCTGGGTTTCCACGGTGTGAACTCTGACCTTCACAGACTAATCCATTGCCTACAAAAGCCTTATTATGCACACTGCTGTGCATGAACTGTCTTATTATGGGAGCTTTTATATACCCTTTTCATTGAGGAATCCTTCAATTAAATTTGAACAGTGTTTAGACTGGCAGATGCCTTGAACGTAGCAAGCTTAATTAACAACCCTATTTATTCTCAGTTTCACCTGGTTTAAGAATCTTTATTTGTCTGAAAAGGAATAATTTGAATGTGATATTCCATCCTTTCATTCTTAAGCAGGTAGGAAGCAATCACGTTCCATTCATGGTGCTGAATAAAGTAGATTCACACAAGAAAAGTTCACACAATATCTAAAAACTTGTGAAAGTCTCGAGGCAGAGTGTCGTGTATGAGCCAGTCATCCATGAAGCCTATGGACAAAATCAATACAAACCAACATCTAAACGCCCACCAATCACACTTTATTTCTGTTTGAATTTTTTAAAATTTGTATTAAAGTAGCAAAATATATATTAAATTAGATAAAATTACCATTATATGTACAGGCAGACATTACTCAAGAAATAATAATCAAGATCTTTGTTAGTAAAATGGAAATTCAATGAAAATTATGATATTTTTGAAACATTTTCTCAAAGGGAGGAGAAAAGTAAGAACACAAAATATCTTCCAAAATACAATTTTATTAGGTCTAGATATTTAATATTGACTTTGAATGTTCTCTAGTCCTCTCCTTTAACACCATTTTAATATTCACTCCCAATAACATTTGAGTTAATAACAAGAAGGACCTCCTGGAGGAATAAACTTAAACTGGCATCCAACGCTATGGCTGCAAACGGTACTCAATTCTGATATTTGAGCTACAGGGTCATATTTATCTGAATATTATTTCAGTATTAATACTATAACATGGCCATTTCAATCTATGGGGGAAAGATGGATTATTCAATAAATACTGGGATAATAAGGCAGCCAGTTAGAGAAGAATCACAATGAATCACAAGTTTACAGATTTTACCAAAATAAATTCCAAAGGGATTAATTATGTGAAATAAAAAGAAAATAAATCATAAAACACTGAAAGAAAATATAGACTATAAAACATTTGGAGTATGGAAGATCTTTGTAAACATGAAACAGAAATCAAGAATCACTAAAAAGAGACATAAAAAGGTCATTACCTAAAATTTGTGATATTCTGCATGACAATAAGTTACCACAAATGTAAAAGAAAAAAAAAAAGTTAAGTTGAAAATGAAGAAAATCACTTGTGACAATGTGACAATCATGGCAGAGTAAGCTTCATGTTCCTATATACCAACAATAGTAATTATAGATAAATAAACCAATGGGAAAACGAGGAAAGGAACTGCCAGAGTTCTCCATAAATAGGAATGACTTTCAATCAACATAACATATCATTAATCTCATTCATCATATGAAGAAGGAAACTGAAAAGGATGATATGTCATTTTTACCGAGCAGTTAGCAGAGACCAAAAAGTTAGGTAATTGTTGGCAAAATGTGAGAAAAGAGGCATTTTCATCATTAGGAATAATTATTAATTATAGATAATTAAGGAAGTCATAGATAATTAAGGAAACAACCAACCAGCAAAATTTAAAGATTCAGTGGATTAAAAAAGGTAGATGCTTATTTCTTCCTGTATCCATGTCTACCCATCTCAGGGTCGTTGTGCGACTCTTGCCCAGGAGGTCATTAAGAGACCCAGGTTATTCCATAGAACTGCTCAGCCATCCCCTCGGAAGACATCCATTTATCTCTGCACAGTGGGAGGTGGATGGCTGCTCCTTCCACATTCTGAAGGAATGGAGGAGAGAAAAGCAAGTTCCAGGGCTCACCATTCCCTGCCAGTCCCTGCCCAGGACTTTCCCCACTCCGTTCCAGATAAGAGGACAAAGAGAGTCCTTAGAGAACCCTACACTGATGACAGATAGGCCTGGGGAATGAATGCATCTGTGCATTCACTGAAGGTAGTGAAATACTTGTCTCCACTGGAATATGTCTGGACTCCCTGACACCATAAGCAGGAGGGAAGATAGTGAGCAAGTGTGATGAGTCTCTTCTTCTAAGCTTGGGGTTGACCTGGGGGACACCAGGAGGCATAAACTCTTGGTGCTTAGCTAGTGTGCTGGTAGTCTCCTGATGACCAGCTGCTGCTACTTTACCAGAATCAGATTATCAAATTAGACTGGAAAGAATCTGACATTTTGTCAAGGATGAGATTAATACTTGGAAAGACTGAACCCAAGAGATCCAAACAGAGGAAAGATTTGAAACCATCAACTCAGCTCTCCAAGGTCGTTTCTTACCACCTTGACATCCTTTGGTCTTGAAGAACATGAAAGGTCTCTGGGCAAGTTTTGCACTTCCTACTACTTACATAGTTGAGAGTTATTTTGTTATGAAAATATTTTATACTCAGTTGCACAACTGCTTTAAGCTTGTGTGCTATTTTCATGGATCCATGCTCCACCAACCCTCAGAATACAGCCTTGTTTGTTGTAAGTAATTCTAGACAACCAGGTATATCCAGCTTAAAGGGCTTCATAGATAAGCAGTCCTGCTAGCAAGCACTGTTATCTTCTTGCATGAATCTGATAATAGGATGTTTACAAGCCAAGAGTTCATTCACCTTTTTTCCTTCTTGGGGTCTTCCCACTGGTGTTGGGAGAAAGGAAAGCACAGAACTGTTGCTTAATCCCCCTCAATATTCTTTTCCTCATGATCCACATATGACATTTAGTTTTTGTGTCTCTTTATTTTACCCAACTCTCGAGAAGTCCCTGAGATTTTCATTCTTTTATGAGAATGACCTCTTTTTGAAGTCCAGATTGCTTATCCTGTAGAATCCCCTATATTCCTAATTTCTTAGGTTTGTCCTTTCTTTCTCATTTTTAGAACACAGGTAAAACATTGCTGGCCAGAAAGCTACACAATACTACATATATTATGCTATGTACATTTTTATTTTTTTAATCCCTAAATTATTTAGTACCAGTTATTATTGATAGGATACACAGCAAATGCTACTCACTTACTGAGGAGTTAAACTGTTAACACCATGAATTAATAGTGCCAGGAAAGATTAGTCACTAGCACAAAAAAAAAAAAAAAAAAAAAAAAAAAAAAAAAAAAAAAAAAAAAAATCAAAAGAAGGTGACTTTCACATGCATCTAAATGTTTCATCAAAAACATGGTTACTTAGATATGCAGCTTTCCTCAGAACCAGGAATTCTTGCCTCTGCAACTCTAAATGGATTCTAGATTGATAAAGAAATGGGAAAATGGCCCATTTAGGGTGGGTATTGACTGCAGCAGGTGCCATTCATAGTTTGATTTTCATCTCTTAACTGTTTTCAAGAAGATAAACAAATGATCCTTGGCTTATTTATTATCTATATAGTTCTTGAGCTCTAAAATCTAGATCAAGATTTGTGTAACCTTCAGTAGACACTGCATTGATTCTGTGAGCGTGTTGCATGCCTGGGGGTGCCATGAATTGCTGTTTTATCACCTTATCATTTTACTAAACTCTCAGATAATTTTCTTGGTGATATTTATAACTTAACTGTCCCTCTTGATACAAAAAAAACCCCATTTATTTGCATGGGGGAAATGTCATCATACATTCTTAAATTGAATGTGAGTCCCATTGATTTTTTTTCTCAGCGAACTCTTCTGTGTAGAGTGCTAGGTAATTTCTTCTTATGAATATAATTTTTATTCATTCTATTGTCTCTGTACATAATGCCAGGAGACACTAATTTGATATTGAATGGTTTTTCACATTTGTAAATTTACAATATTTTCTGTGGAAAAATGTCAGCATCTCACAGTCATACTTCAGGAGGGTCCTTTATCCTCAGTATTACTGAGCTCTTAAACTTCTCAGAAGTATATCCGACATGCTTCTTGTTTTAATACTTCATGGTTTCTCAATATGAAACCAAAACTACAAAGTCCTTGATGATACCCATGTATCTTTCCATGTCAAATCATCATTTTATGAAAATTAAAAATGAATAAAAAGTATTAGGTATTATAATGAGATTATTCTTAGTCATACATACAGGTGACAAGACATTAGAATGATTATCGATTCTAGCAATAATTGTTTTATAATCAAGAATGAATTTGCACAGTTGAACTACATACTGGGTATCCTTCTGTTGAAATGCAACAAAAAGAATTATTTGGGAGAAATAATTATTTTAAGTTATAGGAAATGAAATGCTGGAAAATCGTATTTTGATACTTTTAGAGAGAATGATCCTTCTTAGTTGAGACCACTCTCTCAAAACGTGTTTTACTCTCATTTAAAAAAAAACTAAAAGGCGATCAGCTATAAAAACATTTCTGGAAATAAGTGAAATCTTGCTTATTTCCACATAGGTATCCAAAGAAAAGGATTTGTAATGTAAGCAGCTTCCAAGAATGAAGAAGTCTACTGGTAGAGGATGGTAGGAGGTGATGGTGATAGGGGAACATTAGAAGAATGTATTTTGAGAATAATCTACAGGATATAGAATGACTCTCTTTCCTAAGGGTTAAAGAATGGAGTATTTTTGGACTTGTAACCAAAGGAAAAAAATGTCCACTTGAATCTCACAGTCCTTGACATTATTACAGGTGATGGTGACAGTATAATTTAATAGCCAACACTCTCAAGATTATGTCTAGGCACATACACTCTTTAGGGACAAGATAAGTAAAATTATATCATTAGATTATTTTGTCATTTGCATAACTAATTAAGTTTATTCCATTCCATTTTTATTTTCTAAGACTTATTAATCAACATACATTTAGCATCTAAAAGCCAGGCATGAAACTTTATGAAATTAAGAATATCATATAAGTAATATTTTTAATTTGATTAATATTTGAAGATTTCATTTCATTATTTATTTGACACAGAGAGAGAGATCACAAGTAGGCAGAGCAGCAGGCAGAGAGAGAGGGGGAAGCAGGCTCCCCACTGAGCAGAGAGCCCAATATGGGGCTCAATCCCAGGACCCTGAGACCATGACCTGAGCTGAAGGCAGAGGCTTAACCCACTGAGCCACCCAGGTATCCCTAATTTGATTAATATTTTATTCAGTCCCATACGCTCTTCTGATTGAAATCAGTTGTCACAGGATTAAGTCAATCATAATAGGTTAAATTCCTTTTTGTTTAATTTTTCCAACTCTTGAGTGTGGTTTAATTTCTACATTTTAAGATCAAATATTCCATCAAAAAATATCATAAATCCAAATTCCATTTCAGACTTAAAACTATGTGATTTGTGACAAAGGAATTGATTTGTCCTATTAATAGCCTCTGAAATACAACATCGTAATTGATGATACAATGTAGTTAAGTGGTAAATTTTGGCCAGTATAAATGATTACATCCAAAGACTAATAAAGGTTTAGAATATTTGAACAAGTTCAATGAATTTTACTAATAACTTTCTTTGGGAGGTTAATGCATAAAATAAAAGTGAAGTCAGTTTCTGACTTTACATTTAAACTGTGTCAAGGATTTTTATCATTTGATTACCATGCGAGATTAAAGTAAAGCACCATGTGATCTCTCCTCTTCAAAGTTAATGTCATGAGAAAAAATTGTCCCTAAATAATCATGATTTTGTTTTTTGTAACTAAATCATAAACTACCTCTTTTTTTTATCTGGCTGCCAGGAAACTTAAGTGTATGTGTGTGTGTATATTATAATAATCATAATATATACATAATGTTACTGATGTGTTGTATGTAGTATGTATGTTTTTATGATTCATGTATTTAGATATTTGTGATACAGATTTGTGTTAATATTTCATTGATATATTTTATATGCTATTTCTTATCACAGGCATTCACTATAAGTTAGCTAAAATATATTTTTCATAGCTCAAAAGAATGTTTATTACAAAATAAATTTTACAATCTGAAACCTCTGTCTTCCTGCTCTCCAAATAGAACAGGCGGGACCATGAATGCAAGCCCCACTAACTATTCAGAGCCACACGGTCCAGGGGACCTGACCCTAGGGCAGCGTCAGATGCTGTGGTGGACATGTCCTTTCTCAGACTGACCAGGTTTTTGATTTGAGGATAGGCTTCTACTCACTAAAACTCCCACCAGTTTCCTTATTAAAGAAGACGTTCTGTTGTTTTAAAAATTATTTTTTTTTTTTTTAAAGCACCATCAATTTCTGGGCTTAACGGGGTTTGCCAAAGCCTTTGGAAATTTCTCCTGATCCTATTGATTACTCCTCATAGATGGTCTCTTCACAACTTTCCTACAAAATCTTGTCCAATCTGAATTCTGTCCATTTTTCTGGCTCTTCTCCGGGGCAGATTTCTGAGTCTTAAGATCTCTATGTTATCAACTTGGAATATAATAAATGTGTGGATTGAATAACAGCAGATAGTGGAGTTTACCAGACAAACAAGCATTCTATAGATTGCTGCTCAAGATGTGTGAGCACCAGCCAGATGCGTTCTGTCCTTGACTGTTTACTGTAATATTTTATCATTTACTTGCTAGGGTATAAAATACCAGTTACACAAATGTATCAATAGCATAAAGCGAAGAGGCTGTCATGAAGAATGGCAACAGCAGAATTTACAATGGACTTCAAAAAACTGTAACAAAAGCCTGAAACAAGAAATATGAAATGTCATATAGAAAAAAAAATGTCCGGTCTTGTATGCAGTTGTGTTTAAGGAAGAAGGATTGCAGGATTGAAAGAAGTAGATTCCAGAGTTAGATAGATCTGGGATCCAATCAAAGAAATATCACTCTTTCTTTTGTGACTTCGGTCAATAATTTATTTCCCAAGATTCAGTGTCCTTTTTCCTAAAATGGAAATGTGAGGATTAAACAAGACAAGACGCATAAGATGCTTAGCACGGCACATAACACTAGGTAATCACTCTAGAAATACCACTTGCTCTTATGACAGTCACCATTATCATCACGTGGGAGAGGCTGAAATTAAAATCAATTCATTAAGAAAAGCCTGGACTAAGAGTTAATCACAAGCATAATATGAGCTGCAGAAAAGGATTAAGTCGGTTGTACCCTACATTATGAGAAAAAAAAAAAAAAAAACATAGCTACCTCAATGTTCATAAACAACCTCTGTTAGTTCATGGCCTTATGCTTCCTGACCTTGAAAGTACACATGAGTCACCTGGGAGTTGGATCACATCAGATGCTTCCAGAGGCGTGGGTGAATTCTCAGGATCATCGTGCCAGTTGCCGGGCAGATGCTCATGCTGCTGGGGTGGTCATAAGCAAGAACGAATCTAGAGTGTATGTTTCACACAAGGAACTAAATATGAGGAATAATGACAATCTCTCAAGGACATTCTTTTAAAGAAAGCAATGAAGAAAATGAAAGATCAAAAACTTGTTCAAATTACAAGATAGTTAATAGAAGGCACTGGGTATAATAGCACAGACGTTAATTGTCTTCAAGTTATATGAAAAGCATTACAAATAATTTATTAAATCCTTTTTAAAAAACTGCTTTTTTCCCATATCCCACATTTTTGAAGATTAGGAAACTTACGAGCACTTTAAAATAATAATTTGGGATACTTAGCAAATGTCATGCACAAAAGGGCCAAAAATTATTCTATGTTCAATTTTGCTGATGTTATCTTGTTAAAGGTCTAAAGTTAATTTTAAATATTTATTAAACAACCTATGAATATATGTCATTGTACTTTGCCTGGAAATTCTGTGAAACACTCTGCATTTGAAAATTCACAGAGAAGTAGGTGAGACACATATAGAAATATCTATTTATCATATAATAAATAAAGCATAAGCAAATACAAACTAATTTATGAGACAGCTATCATAATAGATAAACTGAGTGTCCTAGAGAAACAAAGATACAAAATGTGTTAAATTTTGCAACAGCAAACTAAATTGAAAAAGGTTCCATAAGATTCTAAGAGTCAGAGATACAGCCAAGTTCTACATCATATTTAATTCATTTTTCTGAATAATATGTCATGCTTTATTCCTAAAATAATCTTAGCCATTTTTATTATTATAGTTTATTGTGGTAATGCATCTATGAAATTAATGGTTATACCTGAAAGTCATGGTTTATAATGACCATCTGATAACCCCTTGTCCTTTTAAATTGTTCTAAATGAAACATCAAATTTTAAAATAGTTGGCTTATTCTGATGTTGCCTCATTTTCATACTGGTTTTCTGCTTCCTTGCCAAAATCACTATTAAATAGATTGCAAGTAGCACTGATAATAGTACTTTCCTTTAGGGACTGCTTTGTCAAGGTTACAGACTATGTATTAATTTAAAAACAGGGGGGCCCAAGTGTGTGTGTGGGGGGGTGCATGAATGTGTATATGTGTGTGTAAGTGTGTGTTGAGTTAGATTTTCTTAAAGTGTTTCCATATTGCCAGCATATTCAGATTTCAATGTGGACGGGTGGCAGGGACAGTAAGAATCTTTGCCCACAGTCAGCATTTTCTCTTTCCAGAAACTATGGCCAAAATAAAACCACAGGAAAAATGTGAGGGGAGAAGCATTTGAAGAGCTTGAAATGTGCAGGCGTCCTGCTATGCATGAAATGTTAGAAATAAAATAGATCAATTTATGTTCAATTTTAAATTTTAAAGCAGATGTCAAATGAAGTAGTGGTGCCCCAATGATGTAAAGAAGCAATGGTAGAAGTGGCCCCCAGAGATCCTGAGCTGCACTGCCCGCTGGGCATCCTAGTCTGTGTGGTATTACCATGCACGAGTCTGCCTCCTAGATGTGGTTACCGGCTGAGATAAGGGGTAGCCCTGTACAAAGGGTGGAAGTTGGGAAAACAAGAACTTTAAATGTTCTCTTTGACATGGACTCTTTCAATTCTGGATGAGCCTGAGGCTCTTGGAGAACATGGTACTTGAGGGGAAATGACCGCCCCAGAATTACAACCTTCCTGGCTTCCTACAGATCAGAGCAGGTTGGCTGCTCTTCTGTTTTGTTCTGTGTGCTTTGTTTGTATTTTGATACAAGGCTTTAGACAAATTCGTCTTCTTTTCTCGGCCTTCATAGCTCATGATTCTAGAGTCAAGTGAAGTCACTGCGGTCTGTTTAGTTAGTGGCTTAAAGCCTGAAATAATAGTTTTGTCAAAGGAAGACTTGGGGCCACACAGAGAGAGCCGAGGCCGAAGGATGTTGTGGTGAACCCAGGTTTCTCCAGGAATGTATCCTAGGACTCTGGGAAGGTAGGAATGCATACTTTATTTATTTTTTTTTTTTTAGATTTTATGTATTTATTTGACAGAGAAAGAGAGATCACAAGTAGGCAGAGAGGGGGGGCGGGAAGCAGGATCCCCGCTGAGCAGAGAGCCCGATGTGGGGCTCAATCCCAGGACCCTGAGATCATGACCTGAGCCGAAGGCAGAGGCTTAACCCACTGAGCCACCCAGGCACCCGGAATGCAGGCTTTAAAACTACGTTCACCTCCTCGACTCCGCATGTGAGGGCATTAATGAAAGGAGACTCATGCAGGTGACTGCTAACAGCCAGGTTAAAGGAAACACACAGGAAAGGAGATAATGGAGCTCTCCAGGATCAGTGAAAGATGAAAAGAGAAAGTCTCCTGACTTCCTTGTTCCAGAGCATCTTTTGAAGTAGAAAGACAATTTAGCTAAGCCTTCATTTCAAAGAATGCCCTTTTGGGAAAATCTGGAGGGGCCAGATAAATGAGGTGGGGGTATGGTACTGTGGAAATCACGCCAGTGTGTCCATTTCTCATAGCGTAAAGGAGCAGGGGAAGAGCAGTGGTTGATTGATTGACAGGTCCTACAGATTATTTGAAGAGAAAGAGTACGCCACCTTTAAGATCAGCATAACTCACCCTTAAATAAACTGCTGTACGCAGAGTGAAGAAGTCACTAAAAATATCAGTAAAACAATATATATGTGCACCTGCCTTTCTTATTTTATTAGAGCTTGAAATGGTCGCACTTGGAAGTGGTATTCACAATAGTCTAAGAAATTAATTTGTGTTTGGCTTTTCCTCAGTTATCATTCAGGGGTGGATCTGAAGTGTGGAAGACGTAAATGCCTAAATTGCGGGGTCACTGGTCCTGAGAAAGATCCGAGTGCCTTTGCATGTACAAATAGATATGATGTGTCTGTATTGGTGCTTCAAATTTACCTTTTTCATCACACAAAGTGGATAAACTTTGCCCTGCTTCTTTGATGAGCCATTGGTCCTTCCCATTAACACAAGCTTAGGAAATCCCTCTGTTCTCGACTTAGATGGAATTCTGCAGATTGAATGAAGAGAACACAATTTCTTCTTTTGTATAGTATTTGAAAGGCCAATTTATTGAAATACAGTTTTCACACCAGCTTTTTACAAGTAGAGACAGGGTTTCCATTTAGGTTTTTCAAAAGTAAAAAGGGTTTGCTTCAGATACATGCACGTTTTGTAAGGAGTAGCATGAGTATGTGATTTTTCTTGACTATTGCCTCCCTTTGAATATTAAGCCGTGACTATTACTTTTCTCCAGTAGAAAGTGCTATGTCGTAAAATTGCTCTGTTTCTTAAAAATACACTTGTTTTTGTAGGTCAAACAACTGAATTTTCTTCTATACCTCACAGGCTTTCCAAAATCATATCTTAGATTTTATATCAAAATATTTATTAGTATGAAGAAAAAATATTAAAAAGGAAATATAAAAGACATAATAACTGATAAAAGTTAAACCTATTAGAGAGATTTTTAAAAAAGTTTTAGAAATTATTTGAAGATTCGGTTCCTTGATATTTTAAATTTAGACAGTCTAATATTTCCCATTATATTCTGTTTTATTTAAATTTCTATATAATATTATCATGCTTGTGATAATATTATGATGATATAAAATCATGTCAATTTTATAAATACACACACAGTTAAAATTAATTGCAGGAACTTACCGAAAATCATAATGTTCTAAATGCAGTGTGGTGTCCTGGATTGAGTCCTAGAAGGAAAAATAAAAGGTGTTAGTGGGAGGAAAATCCTAAAATGCAAATTAAGTGTGGACTGGAGTTCACAGTGGTGAGATGGTTTTGGTGTCTCGTCTCTGACAAGTGTGCCAGGTACCGTCTACATCAGTGGACACTGGATGAGGGCTTACAATGACTTTATTACCTTTGTGGCTTTTATGTAAATCTAAAATTATTCCAAAGTAAAATTTTTATTTTAAAATTATAAAACCTTGATCATGTATTTCTATGCCTCTATAATGGAAATTACAAGTAATAACATGACCTTTTTAAAATAACTTGTAGGAAATAAAATGTTAATTACAATTAAAATCTGGTTGTAACATTTCCCTAAAAAATCCATAGTAAAAATTAGCTTATTTTCTTGTCCTGGTAAATTGTGCCATGCTGCTGGTGGTAATGAAGATGAGTTTATTAGTTATGATGAGTCATTTTCATACTTTCATTTGTTTAGCAAATTGCATTTTCTATTTAATGCACTTTTTATTTTTTTATTTTTTAAAATATTTTATTTATTTTTCAGAGAGAGAGAGAAAGAGAACACAAGGAGGGAGAGGGACAGAGGGAGAAGCAGACTCCCCGATGAGCAGGGAGCCCAATGTGGGGCTTGATTCCAGGTCTCCGGGATCATGACTTGAGCTCAAGGCAGAGACCCTTAACCAACTGAGCCACCCAAGCTTCCCTCTATTTAATGCATTTGAGAATATTTTTTTGGATTCATAAGACACTGATCCATTAAAAGCCAATAAATGAAAAAAATATTCTCTGTGACAATAGACTATCTCCTGCATCAGATTCTAGGGTTAAGTTCGTTGACTCCGATGTTTCCCAGCTATATGAAGTGTCACAAAGATTGTTCCCTTAGATCAAATATTGCTACCAGAGAACGATACACCTACAGAGTTACTCCCACCAGAGAAATAAAAAATTAGCAATATTTGTCACAGATAACGCATTCTATTTACCAGACGCTAAAGAGAGAAATCCACTCACCAAATTTTGAATTGATAATAACCATCTCATATTAAACTCACAGTCTGGCAAGAAAGAGACACAGATTTAAAGTTCCAGGAATCTGCAGCAAAAACACAAGGGACACATCTACTTTTACTGACAATGTTCCCCGAATTCTAAGGATAACTGACAGATACCTGCTGAAGATGAAGACTGGACAATAATCAGATGTGAACTGAAAGCTTGAGGAACTAAGACATTTCATTTAAGCTTGCATAAGGATGTTTATAACAGCCCGAACTGGAAACAACCCAGTGTACGTCAACATGTCAATGAGAAAACGCACTGTGGTCCATCCACACACACACCAGAACTAGGACGTTATCATGAAGGTTTAAACTGCCATGAGACAGAAAATAGTGATGTCGCTAAGAAAGAAAAGGAATAAGTTTGGGACGGAGGAGAAAGATGAAATTTGTTAGACAATACAAAGCAGAGAAAATGCAAAGAATATGATCCCTGCCCTCATTCTTTAGTTGAAACGAGGCCTATAAAGAATCTTATCCTCTAGGTTTATTAGTTTAAAATATAATACATTTTTTAAAATGACTTTCTCACGGCCACAGACCTCTTAGTAAGTGCATAGTAGTGAGGAGCAATCCATTAGTATTTATAATTGTTTTAATTAAAGCAACACTTTGGGATACCTGGGTGGCTCAGTGGGTTAAGCATCTGCCTTCAGCTCAGGTCATGATCCTGGGTCCTGGAGTCAAGTCTGGCATCGGCATCCGGCTCCTGGCTCAGTGGGGAGCCTGCTTCTCCCTCTTCCAGCTGCTCCCCCTGCTTGTGTTTGCTTTCTGTCTCTCTCTGACAAATAAATAAATAAAATATTAAATAAATTAAATTAAATTAAAACAACACTCTATTCTGAATCTCAGAAGTAATTTTTAGTACTGCTTCTTCATTTTATTTGTGTATTATTTGATCCATAGGAGAAGTGCATAAAACTAAATGCTTTTTATTTTCGATCACTTACACAGAATATATTGAGTAGATTGGATTGCATTTGTGCATTAAACATAAAAATCATAACATCGAAATTCATACACTTGAATCTAAAGTAAAGATAGCATAGGAAGTCTGAGTAGAGAGATGTCCACCTTCCTTCGACATTAACAGGTTAATGACACTCAATTTTCTCTGGACCAGGACTTCAAATATCATTAATTCTCTACCCCAGGTGTCCTTCTGTGGGGTAAAGAACATTCCATCTGTGAGCGAGCATCTCTCATGAGACAAAGAATTTACAAAACTTACAGTCTCATGAACTCACATTAGAACCAAATGGATGTTTTCTATTCTGTCTTTTACAAAAAGTTTTTCCTCTTTTACAGGCCAATGTTATAAAAATTACATGAATACTCTATGCTTCATTTTATTAAATTAGATGAAATACGGTCTATGGTAACTGAATTCTGAATGTTTTCATTGACACTCTATTCTTTTAAATGTTCAACCTTCTGTAGACATAAGTAATTTAATTAGAATCCTGCCTGGTAGGCTACCGAATGTCTTATTAATAGACAGAAGAAACATATTTAGAACTGAATTTCTCTTAAGGGAAGCTGCTCTTACATATACTTGATACATTTAAAAATATTAAATAACTACATCCATTTCAATAATGTTGGTTCCTGTCAAAATTTGCATTATAATCTTCATGAATGCACATCACTGTCCCATGTATTATGTGATTTAATGCCATAAATTCAAGGAAGTTATTGAATGTAATTATCAATATTTACATAGTAGGGTTTTTGACAAATGCCTAGAGAGTTGTAAAGTGTCTATTACGTTTAGAGATAAAGAATATAGGATAGATTTGCTTTATATTCTGATGTTTGCTATTGCTTTTTTTTAAGATTTAAAATGATTTTTAAAATTAGCATATAATGTATTATTTGCTCCAGGGGTACAGGTCTATGAATCGTCAGGCTTACACATTTCACAGCACTCACCATAGCACACACCCTCCCCAATGTCCATAACCTAACCACCCTCTCCCTACCTCCCTCCCACTGTCAACCCTCAGTTTGTTTTGTGAGATTAAGAGTCTCTTATGATTTTTCTCCCTCACATTTGCTATTGTTTTTAAGATTATACTGTTTCCATAGTTATGGCAAGAAACTAAAAAAGCCTTTTTTTCTTTGTAATATGCTGAAGGATAACTTTATAATACACTCATAGTATAACATTCCTTGAATAAGCTACCTTTTAAATACAGCTTTTATTTTATTGTCAGGCCCCACTATATCAAACATGAACTATGAGCAGGAATTTTTTATACTGAATATGAATGTTTACTATGTTTGGGATTCTCATCAAAACAAGCTTAAAGGAAGGGGAGAGACATAAAAAATGATTTTTAGCTTACTTGATATTGTTATATTACTATCATTACACAATTTCATTTTTATTCATGGTACTCTAAGGCACTCATTTGTCTTTCCAAATCAATGCTTGAAAATTTGAACATAATTTGCTGTTTCTTATATCAGTCGAGACCCACTGTGACTTGGAAACAGTAAACATTTGACAGAACCTTCTAGCGCGGAGGTCATCTCTCCCCCCACTTACACATCTGAAGTCCATGAACTGTCCTCCACTCTCTCCTCATCACCTAATTCTGTTTCTCATGATCTCGTCCCTTCTCTCTGCAGTCCTTTCTTTGCACCCTGTGAGGACAACGCTGGCAGAGAAAGATGCTTGGCCTCTCTCTGGAGAAATGGGGAGATAAGCAAGACAGGAGTTACGACAGTGAACAAAGCTTCACGTGCAGAGAGAAGTGTGAGCTTTACAAAAACATGATTTGAGCACCTTGAGCTTCTCAGTTTATTTTCAGGACTGTGTCCTGGAGAGGAGCAAGGGTAAAAATAGCAAACAAAGGTAAAGAAACACCTTTGCCTAAACGGTGATTGCTGAGAATTATCTTTCTTGAACTCTTTGGTTTCCGTTTTGCACGTGCAGCTTTAGAACAAGATGAGCACCTGTGTTTGCACCAAATCACCTCCCTGCCTCGGCGTCTAATGGCTTAAATACACCTGTCATCTGTTGCACTGGGAAGTCCTATGAACGGATTCAGCATGACTTTTCGTTAAGGAAAAAAATAAATATGGTTTCTATTCACTTCTTTCATTTTCCTCAAGGAAGGGGATTTTGTTCTCAATTTAAAACCAAATACTATTATCAATATCCCCTGGAAATTCTACTTAATTAAAATGCTCTAGTCATAAAATCTGCCAAATAAAAACTTCGTTAGGTTTTTCAATTAACTGCATTTAATTAGAACTATATAATATGAAGTAGATAGGCCTGTGTACCTTATCCTAATCAAAGAGGTTTAGATTTAGTCAAAATAAAGAGAACATTAAAAAAGTAATAGATATCCATGGGATAAAATGTTCTTCATTCCAAATTAAGCTCTCCTCCCACTGACACAACAAAGGGAAAAAGCCTCCCATTCTTGTGCAGTGTTTGTCAGGAATACTTTCCCAGGACTCCAGCCTGCTGGTGCAAAGGGGCTGGGGTTCAGACCACAAGGAAGTTCTGTGTCTGTATCCAGTGCAAACCCACATTACCTGACCGTGTTCAGGGCACGGACTTGAAAAACAACAACAACAAACTGGCATGTAAGTCATTCAACTTATACATTTTATTTTCTTCAGCTAAAAAAAAAATAATAATAATAATTTCTACTAGCATTCAGTAATAATAGGTCAAGATCCTAGCCCTGTCTTTAAAAAGAAAGGGGAAGAAAAAGTTCAGCCCTCAGGAAAACTATACGATCAAGGTCTGTTGTCTGTACTTCTCTTTAAGGTGATGGCAACCTTTTCCAATACGTGAACAATAGCCCCGTAAGAACAGCATGCTGGGTTGAAGGCCCACTTCTTTTCACGCAAATCACATTTGCGACAAAACATTTGGGAATAGAATGTCCCGAGATAGCTGGGACAGTCCCCATCTCTAGTCACAGTCACAGATTGAGATTTCTAAATTTGCATTAGGAAAACGTTCATGCTCATAAAATCGTCATTTGGGAGTAAAGAGTTTCTTTAGATGTCATTCAGACTGTAGTGAGAAAAACAGAAGCGTGTGTTTTAGATTTGGAGGCTTGGAGAGAGGGCTTGATCTTAACCAGAAGCAATCTGGCAAATGTGGGTGTTTTACAAGCAGAGAGAAGGCAGCTCAGCAAAGCCCACGTCCTGACCTCAGTCACAGGGAGGACAGCAGAGGGACACCTGCAGCCCCAGGGGTGTTCACTCCTTTGACTTAACTGGCCAAGATATTTCTTTGTTTGGTCGCATTTTGATTTATTTCTCTTGCTTCCTCAACTGCATTAATGCAGTATAAGCCTTCCTAATAAGGTCATACCAACTGCTATAATCCAAAGCAAGACTGGTTAGAAGGGAAAGCCTAAAGCCTCAGCCCACCCACAGGCATTCTGGAGCGTGACCCGCCAGCCAGAGTTTGCCTGCAGACTTTATGGGCTGTAGGCTATGACGGAGGCAGCTGGGGGTGGTGCGGGGGGGCGGCTCCTGAAGCAGCAGACATCCGGATCTTGTCTGCCGACAGCGTCCTCTCTTCCGATGGGACAGAGAATCATCTATTTGACACATGGCCTGTAGCTGAGGCCCTCACGACGGCGGTCATAACTGTAGTAGGGTGGCAGCATCTTCTGGAACCTGCCCTTTTTCTGTAGGGACCAGAGTGGTCAGCAGTAATATATTGGGGCTCTGAATCATTTCGATCAGGAAAGCAGAGTGTTTCTGTAAAGGATCAGATACTAAATATTTTAGGCTTTTTGAAGCACCTCTGATCTCAGTGACATTTCTTCTTCTTGTTTGGTTTTAGGATCTTTTGAAACCATAAAAACCATTTTTAGTTTATAATCCATGCAATGGTAGTTTGCAGCCTGAATTTGGCCTCAGGCTGTAGTTTGCTTACCCCTGATTTATATGCTTAAAGGTAGCTCTGATTTCTGTTGTGCTTACCTCCCCCTCCAACACAGTGTAGTTTGGATTCACTACCCTGGTGGATGTGAAGGTGCAGTTCCACAGGCTTCTGCTGCCCCCCCCCCTCCAATAATGACATCTGTGACCTGGCTCCCATGTGCTCCCATTCTAACAGGGATCGTGATTACACATGGGGTCTTTACATAGTAAAGCCAACCTAGACTTGGTGTCCAGCAGTGCTCAGAGTGGCTGGACATACCCTTTCCTCCGTATAATGGGCTGGATTGTGTCCCCCAAGTACTGAGAGGTTGAAATACTAACCTCCAGTACCTCGAATGTCACCTTTTTTGGAAATAGGCCATTGCAGATGCAATTAAGATCAGGTCATCTTGGAACAGGTGGGCCCTAATCTGACTGGTGTCCTTACAGAACAAGATTTGGACACAGACACAAACACAGAATGAACTTCATGTGAACATGAAGGAAGAGCTTAGGGTGATGTTTCTACAACCCAGAGAGCACCAAAAATTGCAAGCAAGGTACTAGAAGCTCAGGGAAAGGCCAGGAGCAGACTCTCCCTCCCGGCCTCACAAGGACCCATCCCACTGACGCCATGGTCTCAGATTTACAGCTTCCAGAACTGTGAAAAAAGACATTTACTGTGTGTGAGCTGCCTAGTTACAGCAGCCCTTGGAAACTAGTATTCTCAGTACACATACGTCCAAGGACATGACTGGAGGGTGCTTGGTGGAAGGACAGAGGCAGTGTTGCCAAGGACTATGGTCTAATTCTGTAATGACCACCCTTGCCATATACCCTGGTGAGGAGGAGGGTCACCACTAAATATTTGGAGATGCTGGTGCCTTTGTCATCAGCTCATTCCTCATGGTAGTTAATGGTGGGTCCTTTGGACTTTATTGTGGATCGTAATCCTCTTCAGGTCTTACACAGTATACCCACCCTAGCATGCCCATTTACCTGAGCCTGCCCATTTACCTGAGCCTGCCCATCCCTCACTCTGTTATGGAAATCTGACATTTCAACTTCACTTAGTGCTGGAGATGTAAGAGACAAAGGAGGGTAGACATTCATCTAGGCTGAAAAGAGGAGAATTAGCTGAAAATCTTTATGTACATTTGTAGGCTGTCATACCCTGCCTTCATGCACAGAATTTTGCATGTCTGGCATCTGTCCTCCCTCCCATTCCCCAGGCAGGAGATCCAAACTTTCATCCTTGGGGAAATTAAACTTTCTTAATAGAAAGGCAATTCCATGGTCTCGAATTTGGTTATCTCTCAGCATAATTACATCTAGCTTACTTCCAATCATTCTTAAGCAAATCTGACAATAGACAAGTCTTAGAAATGTACCCAAATTTCCTACTATCTTTTAATCACATTATTTTTAAAAAAATAAGACAAAGTATGGACAGATACTTGAGAAAGCCTCCAGGTTGAAGTACATATTGAGGCTCCTCCCAAGATGAATAAAAACAAAACTGACTAAGTATATATACCAAGGTGACATCTCATAACATTTAAGATAATCAGAATAACGAGAATATGCTGAAGAGTTCCAGAAATAAAAATGCAGTTAAATTACACAGGAAGGAGTTTCAGAATTTTTTTTTTTCCTTTTACCTCTTATTCTCAGTACCAGACTCTAAATGCTTTCAAAATAACAATGGAAATGGAAAAAAAATATTTTCAATCTAAAATATTATACCTCACAAAGCTATCAATTAAATGAAAGTCAAAAGAAGACTTTTCAGTCATGGAAGAGCTCAGAACAAGTTCTTCCTCTTGTAAGCTTCTCACAGGAAATTATATGACAGCACATTTCAGCCAAACCGAATATGTAAACAAACAACAATTATTAGATCTGATGTATCATCTAGGTCATGTTCCACTTTGAATACCAGAAAACCAATAACAACTATCACAGGCAAAGAAGAACGGCAAGGACAATAAGGAGGTGGTTATCCTTTACTCATTTGCATGATGGTGTAAGGGCAGTGTTGGTGTTAGTCTCCAACAATGCTATCCGCAACTGATGACCTCCACCTTGACTCAATTCTCTCATCCTTTGATGGCAATGGCAGGTGGATGCAAAGGATTCTGACACACCCTTTCGGACCCCTGTTCTTAAGGGAAAGAGAGCCTTTCTTCTCACACACACACACACACACACAATATATATATATTTTTTATATATATATCCTGATCACTCTTCTTGGCTCAAAATTGTTACTCCATCAAAGCTGGAACAAGAAGAATTAGTCAGAGTACGTAGCTTAAACTACTGAGAATCCACCTCTTGTGATGGAGGTCTTTCTCATTGAAATCACATTATCTGAGAGTGGGATAAGGTGATCCTCCTGAAAGATTTCATGGATGCTGACAGAGCAACAGAGAACACTGTACTGAAGAATCATAAAACAGTGCATTAAAAACAAAGGAATGAATGAATATCCCCGGGTTTCTAACCCAGAGGGCTACTAGATAAGTTGGGAGCTGGAAGACACAACATTCAGGTTAGAGATTACCAAGGGAAAAAAAAAAAAAGGTAATTCTCCTAGAACACCTGCTAGGCTAAACCTTTTAAAAATGAAGAGGACATTATAGTAGCAAAAAAAGTCTGAAACTCCAGTGAAAAACAAAATTTCTAAGTGAAAGAAATATAATTGCATTCCACCTTTTGACTTTGAAGTGAACACTATTTACATGACCATGTTTTTATACACGCTGAATATTCATTTTTTATTTAAGTAAATATACTAAAATCTCATGATGGCATGAAGCAGGGGAGGTAGAGTGCCATGAACAATAGATAAATTATTAGCTGTCATTACAAGAAATAAATAGGTCGTGTCTCACATGACGAGAACTCAGGATACGGTGGTCTAGTAACTTCACAGATATGGTTGTTAGCACCCAAATATAAAGCTTCAGGATGTAAAACCTATTGCCTTGGAGGGAAAGAAAGAGGGAAGGAGGAGGAGGTAGTTGTTTTTCATTGAAAGTTTTTTACAAGGGGCCCCTGGGTGGCTCAGTCGGCTAAGCATCTGCCTTTGGCTCAGGATCCCAGGGGTCCTGGGATTGAGCACAAACCCCCTGCCCACGGACTTATGCTCTCTCTGTCTCTCTCTCAAATAAACAAATAAGATCCTTAAAAAAGTCTTTCCCAATTATGTTATTTCTGTCCATGTTCATGTTATTTGGGAAAAATTAACTTTGTAAAGAGAAGCTCAAGTCATCTCTGTTGGTCTATTGCCAACTCCAGAACCACAGACTCTTTCAAGGTAAGAATTATCCAGTGTTATTTCAAGTTTTCAATAATTTGTAACTTTTTATTTTTCCTTAGATGTGCTTTGTCTGAACAAAATGCAGCCAAGAACTAATTTGGAAACAAAAATGGCCATTTTTCTTCATGCATTCCACTAATGCCAACTTCTTACGATGGGTTGGTATTATCACTGGCCCCAAGTTTGTACAGCCCAAGTTTCGATGTAATGGATGAACCACTGGGTAAAAGAAGGTATGAGCCGTAATATTCATGTGGTCCATGTGGTGCTCCTCTAGGATACAAAATGGCATATCCAGTCTTATCTTTCACCTTCTCACCAGACACTAGAACTTGTCTTTAGGTAACAGTGACAGAAAAAGAAAACAAAAAAGATCACAAGTAGTTTATCTGTTCATCTCTCTACAACTTAAATGTATCTTCAAATGAACAAAACCAGCAACCTTGAATGAGAAACTAGAAATGTATTATGTCAGGAAAAGAAGCCTCCAGCTTGTGAGTGGATATAAAAGAAAGGAGAGAGAGAGAGGGAGTATCTTGCAGCTTGCTGCCATCCCACCTGTTTCTGGTGAGCGTGCATCTGTGAATACCTCAGCCTGTCTTAGTCCTGCCTGGTGGGTCCCCCTCCACCTCCCCACTGCCACTTATCCACCTGCTCCACATCTCCAGGCACATGGTCCTCTCCCACCAAGTCTCTACCATACACTTGTGGCAACAACTTTATGCACAGTGATATCTTTGCTATTTGATAATCCTTGAAACTGACTTAGCAAAAGGGAATGGATGAAGCATGATGTGACTCCTTGTGTTTTTAGCTGCAAATTATGCATTCAGTTCTTTGTTTCTCTGACACCTAATCCTTTTTTCTATGAGTGTCACGGGGTGCTTTTAATAGGACCAATATTCTCGAAATGATTTTTCATCACAGATGTTGAATTTTAATAGAAACACATCTAAACATAATTTTAAAAGCTTTAGAATAAAAAAAATAAAATCTAAATTCCAGTGTGTTTTAGAGAAAATTCTTGTGCATTTTTTTAAAAAATAAAATAACTGAATAATGGTATCAATTATTCCCTACTGGAAATTCTGGAGGTGATTTCAACACCCAAGTGATGTAATTGAATAGCCTCTTTCAATCTTTTCAAACTACCATCTTCGATAAATTGACGTTAGTCTTAAGCTTGACCCCTCGTGGTCAAAGTGGCTAGGCGGCCATCTCTTTGTACAACCCCAGGAAATATCCTAGCAAAGATTCATATGCGAATGCTTACACTAGCTATGAGTTTGCCTCTAGGCTGATATAATAGTTTAAAAACTAATAGATTATATTATCTTATTTCTTAATATTGGGTCCTATATAACAAAGTATTTATCAATAGCCAACTAAGACATAGAGATGATATTTTATCTCCTTTTTATTTAGTTTTTAAAGATTTTATTTATTTATTTGACAGAGGGAAAGAGAGAGAGAGCGAGCACAAGGAGGGGAGAACAGTGGAGGGAGAAGGAGAAGCAGGATCCTTGCTCAGCAGGGAGCCCAATACGGGACTCATCCCAGCACCCTGAGATCACAACCTGAGCCAAAGGTAGACACTTAACCAACTGAGCCACCCAGGTGCCCCCAAGTTGTGCCATTCTTGATAGTAGTTTCTCTGCATAATAATAAGTCCAATTTATTTATTTGTTTTTTAAAGATTTGTTCATTTATTTTATATAAAAGAGTTTATGCTCAAGTGGGGGGAAGGGCAGAGAGAGAGGGAGAGAAAATCTCAAGCAGATTCCCCACTGAGCCCAGAGCCTGACGTGGGGCTCCATCCCACAACCCTGAGATCATGATCTGAGCCAAAACCAAGGCTAGGATGCCCAAGCACCTCATGTTTTATCTCAGAATAAACAAATAATAAAAATTCTTTCTCATATACAGAATATTTTTGTTAATTCAATTTTCCAAACTTAGGTCTTCCTCCTAAAATATTTCTAAATGGCAATTCTAGTAATTTCTTATCATGTAAATATTCTGTTCATTAACTTACCATTCATTCATTTACACATTAATATTTATTCAAATGAACAAGTAATGATATAGTGGAGAGACAACATGATCTAATGTTGAAATGTATGGATTCTGCAGGAAAACTGCCTAGGTTTGAATCCACTTCTTGGTATATAATTCAATCTCAGGGTGCCTGCGTGGCTCAGTAGGTTAAGCATCTGCCTTGTGTGGGGTCATGATCTTTGGGTCCTGGGATCAAGTTTTGCATCCAGCTTCCTGCTCAGTGGGGATCCTGCTTCTCTTTCTCTCCCTCTGCCCTTCCTCCCCAATCTCTCTCCCTCTCTCTCTCTATCAAATAAATAAATAAAATCTTTTGTAATTCAATCTCACTGTGCCCTAGTTTTTCTATCTGGAACAAAATGAATAAAATGCACATACCTTATAAGGTTATCCTTTTTATAAGAGTTACCATATGTAAGTTGCTTAGCATGTCTGGCTCTCAATAATGAGTAAATAATCATTATTATTTAGTTAAATGCAAATAAACAAATACATAGTATTGAAGGAAAAGGCATACTGTTTTCTTAATTGCCATATTTAATAGTTTCTGTGTGACAGAAAAGACAGCAAAAGCAAAAATAGAGAAGTGGACCTACATCAAACTAGAAAGCTTCTGTACAGCAAACAGTCAACAGAGTCAAAAGGCAAACTTACGAAATAGAAAATATTTGCAAACATATCAGATAAGGGGTTAATATTCAAAATACATAAGGAACTCCTAAAATCAACAGCAAATGAACAAACAAACAACAACAACAAAACCTACAGCCAAATAATCTGTTTAAATTGGTAAAAAAATGTTGAATAGACATTTCTCCAAAGAAGACATATAAATATCAAACATACACTATCAAACGAACAAAGAAAAAATAGAAAATAAAAAGTGTTGTAGGGATGGTGAGAAACTGAACCTTTTTTACATTGTTAGTGGGAACAGGAAATGGTGCTGCCCTTATGGAAAGCAGGATGGAGGAAAAATAAAAAGATTGAACTACTATATGATCCAGCCATCTAACTTCTGGATATTTATCCAAAAGCACTGAGATCAAGATCTTGAAGAAATGTTTGCTTTCCCATGTTCATTGCAACATAGTTCACAATAGCTAAGTAGTGAAAACCACCTAAATGTCCATCAATGGAAAACTAGATAAAGAAAATTCAATGTATCCACACACTGGAATATTAGTCAGCCTTAGGAAAAAAAAAAAAAAGTATACCTTGCTATATGTGCTAACACAATGAACTTTGAGAATATTTTGTGAAATGAAATGAACCTGAGTGGGACAAATACTGCATAATTTCATCGACATGAGATTCCTAAAATAGTCACTGTCCCAGAAGCAGAAAGGATAATTGCAGATGTCAGGGGCCGGGAAAGGGGAGATGGAGAGGAGCTGTTCTCAGGCATCTGGCATCAGTCACGCAAGAGGAGAAAGCTCTTGAGATCTGCCCACAACAATATACATATAAATAACAATATTGTGCCCTTCACTTAAAATTTTGTTAGCAAGTAGATTTCACGTTATATGTTTCTACCATAATTAAAAAAAAAAAAAAGTCGAATCAATTCTAACCCCGGAAAAACTGGGTTTGTTTTGGGTACATATCCCACACAATCTGACAGCCGGCTGAAGACCTGTATGGTCCATTTGCTGCTTTGACTCCTGGTAGGACATCACGTCAAAAGCCTCGGCTCTCTGCCACTATCCCCGCAGTCCAGCTTGACCAGAGCAGGATTTCATCAGACAAAATTGCTTTAAATTGCATTGTATCAATTTGGACTCCTTTCCTGTGCAAATGACTATAAACCAATGTAGACTGACTTTTGCCAAACTAGACTTATTGACTCATAAAACCCAAAGACCCAGGAGTAGTACTTTAGACATAATTTAATCCAGAAGCTCAAATTATTTGGAATCATTTGTTTCTGGTGGGTTTTTTTGTTTGTTTGTTTTGTTTTGTTTTGTTTTTTTGTTGTTGTTGTTTTGTGGTTTTTTTTTTTTTTGGCTTTTGGCTTCTTTTCTGAGGTTCCTCTTTACTCCCAGGTTCATGTCTTCCTCTCTGGCAGCCGTCCCACCTTGAAGCCATCCTACCCCTTCTTCACTAGTGCATCTGTATTATCCTGCATAATACAAATAGATTGTATATCGGTATAAAATTATCATTCCTGGGGTGCCTGGGTGGCTCAGTGGGTTAAAGCCTCTGCCTTCAGCTCAGGTCATGATCCCAGGGTCCTGGGATCGAGTGAGCCCCGCGTTGGGCTCTCTGCTCAGCAGGGAGCCTGCTTCCTCCTCTCTCTCTCTGCCTGCCTCTCCACCTACTTGTGATCTCTGTCTGTCAAATAAATAAATAAAATCTTAAAAAAATTATCATTCCTGAGTAGGCTCAATAATATTCAACAGACAACACAACCATATCCGTAAAGCCCTAAGGTAAACATTCATCTGGACATGTGGACCAATGGATTCTCCCTGAATATTTGACAGAAATAGTGTCATTATAGCTCATTGTCTTGATCACATGTTCATTCCTGAGCAGTCACTCTGGCCATAGAATTTTCTGCATTAGTTGGCTGACCTTAAATCATCCTGTAACCCTAGAGGCAGGAGTGGAGCAATGTATTTTTGTATTTCATATTGTTTAAGTAAAAGCGTTTAATTGTTAGATTTTAATAATCCCTTTGAAACCTGTGTTCCATCTCTCATTTCTAGTCTCCAAATTCTGCTTTCAGTGATGGGCTTTTATTTTGCATTCAGTATTCCAGAAGAGCAGATTTTCTTTTCAAGCACCTCTATCCATATGTATGTAGTTACGAATCCTGAGTTGTGTGCCTAAAATAAAAGAATATGAGTCAAAGGTATATACTAAGAATAAATCATAAAAAATCCTTATTGCTAAGGGAAACAAGAACAATGTGTTCCATCTTTAAATTAATATATAGATTGTCTAAGGCAAGGCAAATCCTTCATTTCAAAAAGATGGATAGTATGGTACTTGCAAGTAAATTCTCAATAGGTAAAAAGAAGGTATTACATTCAGACATGAGTATTTGTTTTCTATCTATCATCTATCAATCACCTATCTGTCACCCATCTATCATCATCATCTATTTCCCTACTTTTTATCCAATCTATTTTCATTTATTGAATGTTTTTTTCCTATTTTGGAGGGTCAAAATTATAACTTTCAGTCTTTTTAAGGGTACTACATACTCTTGGTATCACTGTCTAATTCAGTTGGCCTAGGCTTTGCAAAACAGACCCTTTGGCTGTGTAAGAAGTTTACCCTAGCATAGCACCCAGCTCTTCATGAATCAATCTGACCCTCTTCTCTCACTGCCTTGCAAATCTACTGTTTATTCAATGCAGAATCTTCTTGCAAAGGAAAATAAAAACATGAAGAGAAGAGACTTTATATAAGAGCTTTGCTCTTCCATTGAGGACTTTTTCATTTGAAAAAAAAAGAAAAGAAAAAAGTTGGGAGAAATTCCAAAAACAAACAAAAAGATTAATTGCCATGGCCACAAACTGGCACCAATCATGTATTTGACATGAATTCAACCGTTCCCTTGAATTCTCACGATTCTTCCTTGGTAAGTGCTGTAGGCTTCTACCGCTGTTCCCCCTATTACAGATATTTTTCCCTTTTTCAGTTTCGAGAAAAATTTTTGTATTGGGTGTAAGATTTCAGGTGGAATCTCATCTCCTTGGTAGCTATATTCATGTCATGAGGAATGCTTCAGTCAAATTTGGAAATAAATTTGTTTTCCGGAGCAAAGGGAGACAGCCGGGTATAAATCTAGGAGACTATGTACTCGGTGAACAAAAATATGACTAGCTCTATTTTCTTCTTTCTGAACTCAGTCTAACCCTCAAACTCTAATATTTGCTCAAATACAGGAAAACAGTTATTTTCCATACTGAAGATAACATGACCGCTTATGATTTAAAACTCCCTTCCTCCCTTCCCCTCGTTGATTCTAGACCAATGACAAGGTTCAAGGAGCAGCATGTCCCAGTTGGGGAAATCCTATTACTGCTTTGAGAGGAACAGAATTAGTAGCAAGAACTGGGAATTAATGAAAAGCTGCCAGGCTGGAGACAAATATAATATAAATATCAATAAGACAATCTGGATACCCCATGGCTCAGAACTTAGTGATTTGACAAGGACACCTGAAGCAAGTACTGATAATAAACTACTGGAATGTTTCCTTGAAGCCTTCCCAGAATAATGGCTTATAATGAATCATCTGGAGATGCTGTTTTCAAGGGTATATAGCACCTTCAAGATCGACTCCCAGATTCTGCTGATGATCTCTTTTGTCTCAGAATAGATAGGACTTCCCCAGTTAAGCCCACCCTGAGACCTTAACCTAGTAATTTGCCTGGAGTCAATGAGGGGAGATTAAGTCAGACCTTGAGAAAGTAATTATCAACCTCACGGCATTTGTCTGGCGGGAGGGAATTCCATAGTTTTGAGATAAAAGGAGGCTGCTCTAGCAGGTGGATACGAGACACTTAGGCTGGCCCAGAAGAATTAGGGGTATCTGAATAGTCAAAATTCTCAGTCATGGCGACCACCAACTCACAGGTCTCAGGGTCCCACTTCCTTCCCATCACAGCCTGACTTTAGTATAGGCAGAGTGGAGATGGGCAAATGCCAGGGCACCCTGTTCTATTTTTCTGGGTCAACTTTCCTTAGACAAAAGTCTTAGCAATTGTGATGTTATATAGTGTGCTGGGGGCATCAAGATTCCAATTATCCCCATCAACGGGATATCTGTTACTATATGGCCAGTGAATGATTCAAATCCAGAATCCCATCCTAAGGATCTGCCTTCTAGGAACGCTTTGGGTACCAAATCAATTGTATTCTTTGCCTTTCCCTTGCAGAAAACCAAAACCAAACCAAACAAGCATAAACACACAAACCAAAAACAATCTCTGGGATAAGAATCTGTATATTAAATGGTTATTTTAGAGGTTCTTCTAGGAAGTATTATCAGGATATTGGGCACTGAGGCTGGGAAGGGAATCAGCCTTGTATGTGTGTGTTATCCAACAAGCCACTGGTGTGGGCAACTCCTTAATCCTGCTTTGAAATCTGGATCAGGGTCAAACATGTACTTGGAGATGGCACTACAGTGTGGGTGAGGGACACCAGCTCCTAGCAGTCATTGTCTGAAAACTGCTTGTACTTTTCCCTGCTGAGAGCTACTCAGGAGGAGGCCCCCCAGAGAGAGCCTGTAGAAAACCCTCTGCAGGTGCTAGCCTTGGAAGAGTAAGCCAGTGTGAATGGACAGGGTAAGGCCCAAAAGGACTGTATGCTTATTCTTTGCATTGGCCAATTTTGTTTTTTTGCATCGGTTGTATTTATTTTTAATAAATGTTTACTAGAAGTTTAAAATATGTTTATTTTTGTTGGATTTAAATATCTGCATATGACCTTATATCCATGTGTTCTCAATCTTTGCTAACTTTAGGTATATTTATTCAGTTTCTGAGATGATTGCATTAAGAATTTTAAACTAGTTATTATTTAAAATAATTTTCTCACTATTTTTTCATTTATTCTTTTTTAGAAAAATGTTAATCTGAGGCTAAATTTTAGCTGCATATATGTTCAGGATCATTCTTTCAGTTTGCCATATTCTTTTTTTCTACAAATACATGATAACATTTTTTCCTTCATGATGTTTATTTTGCTTTGATTCTATTTGGTTAATATTAAAATTGTCTTCTGGATATACATATTTGCCTGGGATGCCTTTTACTAATCATTTATTCTATGTCTGTAAACTATGTTAAATATTTCCCTTACAGATATCTTAATGATGGATTTCATTTTAGTTGATATCATTTGACATTGAATCAGAAAGACTCATTGCATTGACATATTTAATCCTTATATGTTCATAGCAAATTAAATTATAATTTAAATAATTTCTGTAGATCTGTTGTAATTACAGTTTTCCTTTTTTTTCCTTTTGCTTTATTTATTTAGTAATTTATTGTTTTTACTTGTATCTTCCATTGGATGGGTTGAAATTTTTTTTTTTTTTTTTTAAGATTTCGCCTACTTATTTGTCAGAAAGAGAGAGCACGAACACTGGGGGGCATCAGGGGGAAAAGGAGAAGTCGACTCCACACTGAACAAGGAGCTCCATGCAGGGGTCCATCCCCCAGAACCCCGAGATCATGACCTGATGAAGGCAAACACTTAACAGACTGAGCCACACAGGTGTCCTGAATGAGTTGAATATTTCTTAATTGACATGAACATTCTACGTTGTTCTAGTCATATAGTGATAACCTCTGATTTATTTATATAGAGTTATGCTTGTATTCCCTACCAATGGCTTGTGATATTCAATATCTATATTTTTTTTTTATCCAAACCAGACAGGAAACTTAGAACACACTTAGCCTCTCTGTTCTTGCCACCTGCCCGCCATACCCAATATGTGTCAACTGTTCACTTAGAGAACAATAAATTTTTCTAAGACTTTGCTCACCTTTATTTCCATATTGCAATATATCCTCCTGAAGTCATTATTCTTGCTGCTATAACTAACATTCTTAAAAATCAGATGTGCTGAAAGTATCTTTCTTTTTCCTATTGAATTTAAGCGATGGTTTATATGCAATGCCTTTCTCTAACACTGACAATACAGGTCTCTTGACTTTTTGTGCCCAGAAGGTCTCTGTGAATATAATTCTACTTTTCAGAAGATCGCTGTGAATATAATCTTCTTTTCTGAGGTGCTCTATGTTTTTTTTCTGTTGGGCTTTGTTTGCTATTGTTTTCTCTTTCCTTTCTTCATAATCTTTCAGAACTTTCTCCTGTTTTTGATTTTATTAAATGTTATTATTGCATTCAAGTTGTTTGTTTCTTTTTCTCCAAAATATGCTGCTCAGTACTCATATGTGTTTTTGGCTTGATGTCTGATAAAATTCTTTAATTATGTTATTATTAATATTTCTCATATTTTGTCATTTTTAACCTTTCTTTCATTCTGAGATGTATGCATAACCTGGTATGTCTATCCCCCCATCCATTAATATTTTCTTGATGTCTTCTGGGAAAGAAATTCAACTTTGACCATTTCAATACATTCATTAAGTTTTTTAACATTTCAAAAATGATCATTCATAGACCCAAATTTCCAATGTCTTCTTCTGTGTCAGTGATCTATTCCTAAAATAAACCAACTCAAAACCTAGTGGCTTAAAATAAAACTCAATTTATTAACTCATGATTTTGTGGTTAGCAGTTTGTACTCTGCTCAGTTGGGTGGCTTTGTAGCTGGTTTTATATGAAGTCATTCATTCAATAGTAGTCATTAATGGCTCAAGTAGTGTCGGATGGTCTAAGATCATCTCACGCAGATGTCTTGCAGACAGTGATGGCACTTGGCTGGGAGTTTGTTGCTCTAGAAGCCTTCACTGGGATGGCACATCTATGTTCCAGATGGTATCGTCCTTCAAGAGGCTGTCATTTTTCACCAGTGATGATGGAAGACTTCTCATGAGCAGCAAGTTGAGTCCAGTTTATAAGCACTTGCTAAGTCTCCGCTTATATCACGTGTGCTAATGTCTCATTGGCCAAAGTAAGTCACTGGGATTAGGTGATGGAGAAGCAAACTCCAGCATCTTTATGGGGGAAGCATCAATGTCATATTATAAAATACTGTGCAGAGAGAGAGGGAGGAATTATTGTAACCATGGATGACAACCCTCTACTACACCTTTGTAACTTCTTAAAGTTTTCAATAGCCTTCTTTTATAGTGAGTATTTTTTTCTTATGCTTATACAGATATTATGCCTTGTCCTCCTTTCAGAGTGCTTGTACAAAGTCATCTGTTATTCTCTTGGGACTAGCAGCTGTCTTGATAGGATGCTTATGTAAAGGAAAAGCAACAATTCAAGCTCTAGTTTGTTCTTCTCCACCTCAGTTTGGAGTATGTCTCAGGATAGGAAAGCTCTAGTGTTTTCATCTTGATTTCTCCATCCTTTGTGCACCTCATAATAACGCTGCCCCAGGTACTACTCTTGTTCCAGGGCCTCCAACACCTTTAGTAAATGCTTGATCCAAGAAGGAGTAGATATGGATTAAGTGAAAGGATGCTGGTAACTTCACTATTTCAATGGCTCCCCACTATAGCTACACTCCTGGTCTCCCTGGATATTTATTGCTCACCCAGATGTATTCTAGCCTGAGGATGGCAATGGGGTAGGTACAGCAGATTATATTTCCAAAGATGGTTGTCATCATATCTCTAATTCCACATGTTCTTCTGCAATGCTACCATGTCATTCCCCTGCTGTGAGGTGGATCTTAATTTTCTATGTCCTGGAAACTGAGTGGACCCTGTATTTTGTATTCCTTTGACCAACAGAAGATGACAGAAATGATAATGTGCCACTCGAGGCGTCCATTTCCACCAGGCCTGCAGTTTGCATTCCCTGTTGAGTCAGAAAGCACTGTGAGACACACAGGTAGTCTTGAGAGTACCAGTGTGAGAGCCCCAGCCATGTGGAAACACCAGAGGACACATCACTGAGGAGAGAGAGAGAGAAGAGTGTCAAGGGATTGGAATTGCAAGAAAGGGAGTTTTCTGGAAGTTGAGCCTCAGTTCTGGCTACTTTGGCTGATACCAACTTCATGGAGCAGCACCAAGCCACCCTTCCACACTCTTCCTGAGAGTTTGTTTTCAAATGAAGCCTTGGGGCAGTTTGTTACACAGCACAGAATTAGTACTTCGAAGGGAGAAGGTGCTGCTGTGAGAAAAGGCTGAAACAGATGGTGCTGTCTTTGGGACTGAGCTTCTAGAAGTCAGAGGCCTTGAGACCCCGAGGAAACTGTGTGTAGGAGCTGAAAAGACAACGTGTAAATTGTTGTCAGAGGCAGGAGAAAAGTTGGCAGCTATCATGTTGTGATAGAAAGTGTAACACGACTGTCACCTGCGTTAATGTAGAAAATAGAAAATATACCTAGTGATGGAATGGATTTAGCTAAGGAGCTTCCTGAGAACGTGCCAGCAGGTTTCTTAGAGCTGGGTGCAGCAAGACACAAGTGAGAGGGAACAGCTACAGATGGAACTGTTCATTTTTCGAGCAGAATTTAGAGGAAATAGAAAGGAATCAGAACTTGCTATGTTAAGAAAACAAAACTTTTTGTCATTCTCAGCCTTTTCGGATAGCAAAATACTCTCAAATTTAAGAAATGGCTTAGAAAAAAGTCAGCCTGGGGCATAGCCAGTAAAAGGGGGCTGGAGAGGAAGTTCAAAACAAGGTTGAAGTTATAAGAACCTTGGTTAAAAATTCGGAGAGAATAAAATGTGTCAAGAGTCTCATGAGTCTTGTGCATCCTCACAACTAGACCAATAGGACAAGGGAAGACGTTGAAGGCGTTGTTCCACGTGCCTCATGGTTAGCCCAAAGCTGAGAGAAATCTCTCAAGGAGATTAACGAGTGTAATTTTTATCTGATGGAGGGGAGCCCCTCTAATAAGATCTACAGGAAACCCACAACATTTTAAATAAACGTATACTTTTAATAAA
Source organism: Lontra canadensis (assembly GCF_010015895.1). Taxonomy (NCBI): domain Eukaryota; kingdom Metazoa; phylum Chordata; class Mammalia; order Carnivora; family Mustelidae; genus Lontra; species Lontra canadensis. Next base: position 5,511,488 of record NW_022631038.1, read on the forward strand.
AGTATACTGACAAGCTTCCAGAGCAAAGCAAGGGTATATTTACAGCATTAATACAAACTCTCAGGTGTGTCTGGGTCACCCAGTCAGTTAAGTGTCCCACTCTTTCAGTTCAGGTCATGATTCTAGGGTCCTGAGATCAAGTCCCTTGTCAGTTCCATGCTCACTGAGGAGTCTGCTTGGGGTTTCTCTCCTTCTCCCTCTGCCCCTGCCCTTGTTTTCTCTCTCTTTCTCAGATATATAAATAATAAAACAAATCAAAACATACAAACTCTCCCTCAGCACCCCCCCCCCCACCTCTAGCCTGTTGTGTCTTTGCTGCAAGCCCCAGTTTTCTCAACTCAGGACACTAGTATGTTTGATTTCTTGAAGAGAATCTCACAATATTTGTATTGTTACAAGCATGGCCATGATATAGGCCAACTTTTCTCAGCTCAGCCATGAATCAGCATTGTTACATTAAACCGTAAAACCACATATGTCTTAATGATAGAACTATATTCTAGGGATTGATAGAGTTAGAGATATAAATGCAGATATAATACAGACAGAGATACAGAAATAGTTTTGGGTATACATAGCATCCAGGTACTTGAGTTTTTATGAAATTGTTTCCATCTACCAAGACACAAAAATAGGTAGTTTTCATCACTGTGTTAATAAAAGTAGCAATATTTATTTACACATGCCTGTCAGTGTGCACCATGCCTTACATGTAAATCCATTTCATCATTAAATAACTCTGTATATCACTATTCCATCTTACAGGTGAGAGAAATAGGCTAAGAGAGTTTAAGTAATTTTTATGTGTTTACTAACTGACAGAGCTGGCATTCTCACAAGAAATTCCTGACTCCAATCTTCTCAACTTGTACACATCACATTTAAACAATGTAAAAAGCTTATTAAGGAATTGGCCTTTCTTCCAACAGGTGATGTTATTCAGCTTGGTTATATGTAATGTGTACCCACCTGCTTTCTCCTTATGTTGTACATGTGTTTCTATATGAATGAGCATACAGTTATTTATTTATTCTAGCGAGACTTTAACAACAGCACAATTATCGCTGCCATTCCCCACTTAAACCTTCTATGTACCAAGGTCTTTCTCTTCCCTAAGCTTTTCTCCCCCCCGCCCCACATTCACCTGCTGTTTTCTTTAATTGCTCTTTGATTTTTTTTTTTTTTTAATACTAACCCTCACAGACACTTACACTCAGCAGTGGCAGTTCTAGAAGCATACACACTCTAGCCAGGAGTAAGTAGAACAATGGCAGAAAACATTAAGTTTCCTTTGAGCTCAAGGAAATGCATTCAAGTTGAACAGCAAGGTTTGTTTTTGTTTTCAGCTGTGAGTTGGAAGATCTGGAATCCAATAGTTACTATGTTACAAATAAAGTAACACTGTGGAAATTACTGCACTTCCTTTGGCCTCATTTTCTTTATTCTTAAAATGATAAAATGGGAGAAGATCAAGTATTGCCAACTCACATGCATATAGAAGTGAGGCAAAGAAGCCTTAACAATTCTAACTCTACCGTGTGTCCCCAACAGTCAAAACTGGTGTCATAACAGTATTGGCAGAGATGTAAAACTGCTGGTGAAAATGGTATAGAAGTGTGGATATTTCCTACATCGTGTCTCAGAGCAGTGGAGGATGGCGGAGATTGTAGTGTGTGATCAAACATTTGATTGAACTAAAAAGGCTGCTGACATTGGGAAGGTTAGTTAATTGTGGTCCAATCAGGATTTTTCAGAGAAGCAAGGATTATTAAGAATTGAACTTAATAAAATACATGCCTCAAAAGCAGCAACTTATAACCTTTGAGCAAAAGAACTCTGTTGTGCTTTTAAATTATGAATTAAAATGATTTTAACTTAGTTGCTCTTGGATGCTAACTCTGATGTTACTCAGTTCTCATACCCTGACTTTGTGGGATGGGGTTCCTGTAATACCAAACATGCCATCCAGCTTGCAGTCTCTAAGAAAAACCTGAAAACAAACATCTTTTTAATAGAAGATTCAAATTTGTATCCTATGCATATCCAACAGTTCTTATGGGTCCGTCTCATTCCTTACCTGTCTGTTTCCTTGATAAAGGTGCATCCTGTACAAAGGACTGTGTTAAGACAGCTTTCAGAGTGCCCCTCAGAAGGTCAATGCTTTATATCATTTCCAACAACCTCTTCTTTCCTTCTACTCAGTTGGAGAGCATCCTTTTAGAAGGAACTATAATTGCCACAGGAGGGTGCACTGTGCAGAGCCACTCATAACTACAACAAATCCTTTATTTCCAAGCTACATATATTGAAAATTAACTATGTATGTCAATTAGAAAACTATTTGCAGACTACTGTTTAAAATGGTACATTTACAAAAGGCATTGATAGCATTTTTCCCTCAATGTTTTAAAATCATCATAACTGTAACAGCCTGGCAAAATTTTTGCTGCAGGATCACTCCCTTCTGAAATTGTATTTTCTTTTCTTTTCTTTCTTTCCTTTTTTTTTTTTTTTTTTTCACCTTGGTGCTAAAATGGGGGGGGGAGGCCATTTTACATTTTTCTTGTCTTGCAAAAGGAACTGAGAACTTTGGGGATGTTTCTTGATACATATTGAATATTAAAGAGAATGGACGGCCAAGAAAAGAATAGATACATGAATTTGCTATTATATGTATTAAAAAAAAACAATATTTTCATTCAACATTCATTTCCATACACCACAGCTTGTTCACTCTTTACAATTATTTCATGAGTCAGACATAAGTCCTGTCCTAGCCCAACATTTAGCTTTATTTTCAACAAGCACATCCTGGCTTTTGCTGTTTTCTAAATCATCTACTTAGTACCCAATAAATCATAATCATAGCATGTCATGTCCTAACGATGCAAAGGAAGACAATTTGGATGATGCTGTTAACTTTTATAATTAAGCATAAAAAATGATACCTGATACAAACAATAGTCACATATGTGGTTTAGCAACTTTAAGTGAAACTTTGTATTTCTTAAAGGACATATTGTCATGAAATGTATACATTTGTTTTTTCAGCTTAACTTGTACTTACTAAATGTGGTTAGATTCTTTTTTCAACTAGTGATTGTTTTTTCCCCAAAATCACAGTGAGTGGTTGCTATGGCCCAAGTCAGTCCAGAGGCGGATCCTTTAGGGAGAACAGTATACCTTCCCATGTCAGGATGTATCTTCTAGATGTTCCTTTTGTCTGTGCTGATTTACAGAATACTAGCTATTAATTAGGCTGGTGACTATTTTTTTTTAATACTGATGTTATCTTTATAAGCCACTGTCAACTAAATATTAATCACAAGTACAATAAAGCTTTTCTAAATTTTCCCATAGACAGGTCGATCATGGAGTTATTTTTACTTACCTCATTTCCCCAAACAGAGATAATCATACATTGTTCCTGGAGCACAACCATCATGGGATATGAAACATTGTGGACAATGACCACACATCTGTAAGTACTGATGACAACTGATGGAATAATGTGTTCTGAAAATTCTTGCCCACAAGAGGCTAATATCCCTGCAATATCTAACAATACCATGTATTCATACTTCTAAGAACTCCATGTTTTATTTCTCTATCATGTTCATAAGGTATCCTGCCTGGTTGAAGTGTAAGATTTCAATCATGAAGATTGAAATCTTATCAAATCTTATCAATCTTATTCAAATCATGAAGATTTTCTACTCTGCCCCAATATATTTTCAGATTCTTGAAGGTAAGTGGCTTCCCATGTTGGTTCAAGTTTCATGTTAGAGAATTGGAGATAATTTTTAAAGACCTTTGATATTTGGCAGCATTTATTAATAATTGTTTTTGATAAACTAATACCGTGATGTGTAGATTGGTGAGTTAATAAAACGGAAAGACAACTTTATGTAACTATGCAAGTAAATGAAAATAGTTATTTAAAATAAGTTTATTTAATATAGAGTGTCAGAAGCACTATTTTGTTTGCCGCTTTTGTAACATCATCTGTTACGGTCATAGAAAAACAACTTTGAGGATGCCATACTGCAGATAAATTAATGAAAGAGTCTTAGAGGATCTGAAGCTTTCTAATTTTTTATACAGAGCTATGAGCCTCGGACAAATACTACTTGCTTTTGAATCAGAAGAGCAAGCGTCCTATACCAATTCTTTTAAGGGTTTTGGGAATCTTTCTTAACATTTATCATTATAAGATACAATGTAAGGAAACCAATGTTACCTTAATTGGGTTCCAGAATTATGCATTCTGCATTTTTTCCTATAAGTAGTATCTACTTCAGTGCTAATTTTGAAGAACTGTGACAGGCACCATCTTCTGGGACAGCACATTGAGTTTACAAAACTATCAGTTTATAACCACTCCCTTTCAAAACCATTAAGTCTTGAAACCTGACCATATGTATGCATAACCTTCCTTGGAGAAGCTGAACTTTTCCCATATGTTGGTTTTTCTCAGAAAGAAAAATCTTGTGGGTTCCCATTAGGGAGGTAGCATTACTCAGCAAGTGGTGGTTCTAAACTCAAAAGTGAAAAGGCAGTTTGCCAAGACAGCAGAATGTGGTGGGTAGTTTAAAGTATTTCTGCATGCCTGTGTAGGAAAATGAATAGAATTTTCAAGGAAAAGTTGCAGCCACAGCCCAGGAAGATTGGGCAATGGTGCAAAACCACATCATCCGTCCGCCTCAAGTCTCTGGGTGAGTGAGCAGAGGACCTGGTCCAGGACAGGCACATTTCTGCCCTCAGCACTGAGGTCTGAGCAGAAATGTCACCTCTCAGGCCCAGACACTGCCCAGGAGAGCTCTGGGGTTCATAAATCAGAGAGGCCACTATGTCTGAGAATTTGACTTCCAACACAGACATATGGAGCCACTAGGTTATTGTGGAGGAGTGAGAAAATGGATAAAAAGTTTTTATCACCCTCCCCTTTTTTCCTTCTGGGATTTCCTTCCTACATTTCCTGCAAGAACCACTTTTGCAGCAAAATTTAGGAATGGCCACTTCCTTGGCCCAGTAACACAATCTGTGTGTTGGGAAACTGACCTAGGCAAAGGCAAGGAAACAGGTTAGACATACTTGAGTGGGTGGATTTACCGAAGTCCAAGTTTGTATTCTCTTATGTTCAAATGGCAACTGAGAAATGTAGTGCTTTCACTAAGATATTTTTTAACATAGTTACTATTGAATGGTTTTATCATTTTCCTAAAGAAGACATATTTTCTGGGATGCAAAACATAATTACCATCCAGTTTTAAAAGTTTCAACATTCCACAATCAACATTTGGGGTTGAACATCTTTTGAGGACCCTCCCTCCCACCTTGGGGACCTGTGTCTGTCACCTATTCACACATCTATTAGCCACTCTAAAGATCCGCTAACCATCCTCTGGTCACTCCTGCTTCTTTGCAATTGGGACATTTCTTCCTCAACCCCACTCCCATCCACCCCCAACACCCATGCTGGGACAAGAATCACGTGAGGGTCCTACGACTCCCAAGGGACCTTCTGCTTATTTCTCCTCTTGACCCTTTTACAGGTACAAAGCTGGCCAGATATACACCGGTTTTCTGGGGGCGCTCCTCCTGGCTTTCCATCCATCCACCCATCCCTTGCTATTTCCTTGAGCTCCTAGCTCCTCTGGCTCCCATCAGGTGGAGTTAGCTCTCTGTCGGTGCGCAGTCTGTCTGTCTGTTCCTCTAGCTCTTGGTTTCCTCCTGCCCCATCTACTCCCCCCCGCCCCGCCCCGTTCATTAAATGGATGTAAACACACACACACACACACACACACACACACACACACACACACACCTCTACCCTCTACCTGGTCACTTTTACCCACCTCGAGGACTTGCAGCTGCCTCGAACCCAGAAACCAAAAGCTCAGTGGAAGGAGACTAGGAGGTTGTGTTTGGACTCGGGGATCCCCCCGCCCCGGCCTTGGGGGTCGCCTCACTGTCCCTCTTGTCACGTGGCGGACAGAAGCCCTCCACCCTCGTGGCCGCGGTGCCAGGGGAAGGCGCGCAGCGCGCTAGCACCGCCACCCGCACGCACGTCCCCACGTGGGCCGCCCTGCGCCGCAGCAGCAGGTGCCGCGAGGGGGAGGCCAAGCCGGGAGCCCAGCGGCGACCGCAGCCCGGCGCTAACACTCTATCGTCCCCTCTCACGGCCCTGACCTCTCTCCTCCGCCTTCGGAGGTGGTCCCCCGCGTCGCCGCGCCGCGCCTCTCAGCTGGCCGCCTCCTGAGTCCTCCCTACCCCCAAATAATCACCGCCATCGTCCCCAACCCGAGCCCCAGGCCGCGCTCGGGAAGTGGGGTGGGGGAGCAGCCCTGGGGTCCAGGACCACTGAGGCGGTGGCCGGGGGTAGCGGGCTTCGGGGTGGCGGCGAGGTCCTGCCGGCGGCGGTGGTGGCGCGGGCGGTCCGCAGCGGCCGGGGAGGGCGGGACGTGGCGGGCGGGGAGGAGGCGCTGCTGCAGCGGCCGGGGTGGGACTCCCCCTCACCCCTGCGCGCTCGGGCCCTACGCCGGGCGGCCCGCTGTTCACTCTGCCTCCGCGATCGTGCGTTCGCATTGCATAGCGGGGCTTTTCCGGGCCGTTTCCCAGCAACTCTCCCCCCGCCCCCTCCTGAGTTCAACGCGCTGCGCCCGCGCGTGTCGGCGCGTGTCGAGGTGGGGCGGGAGGTGTTCTGTGTTTGCCCTGGGGCTTTTAAATATCTGGGCGAGGATGAAGGAGTGTTCGCAGAAGCACTTTGGTGGGGGCGACCTCCGCGTCAGGCCGGGCGATTAACCGTGAAACTTTTGCCGCTGCCTCTCCCTCCGGCGCGCCCCTGCCTCGTCTCCCAGCCCGAGAGCGCAGTAAACGGCAAACCTGCCCCCACAAGCCCCGATGAGAGAGACAAACCGCTTCCTCTAGACAGATGCAGTATAAGGGGTGGGAGACACATCGACCGCAATCTCTAACCCGTGAAAAGTGAACCCTGAACCCCGAAGGGAATTTTTACGCGATGGATCTTCCCCCTTGCTCGCCTTTTATCGGGCATCTGGGTCCAGCTCCGGATTTGCTTGCTCCCTTCGGGTCCCCTCAGCCCGGGCTGGCCGAGTGACGGATCCCAGCCTGGTCCTCACCCCCCCCCCCCCCCCCCCCCAGCATCCGAGAGCGGGTGTGATGTCCTTGCAGCCGCCGCCGCCGCCCCAGTCCGCCGCGCACCAGCCCCGGGGGCGCCGGCCGCGCCGCGCTGCCCGATTTCGCCCCGGCTCCGGGCTTCCCGGAGGGTCGCGCAGCCCACCGCTATGACTCAGGCGCCCACTTGGTAACTCTGCCATCTTCCTGCTCCTTCCTCCTCCCTCCCTTCCCCGCCCCCTTGGCCACCCCCGTTTCCCTCCTCCACCCTCACGCCCTCCTCCCAGACGCCCACCCACCCGCTCCTCTTTCCGCAAGATCGCAGAGGTGGCGCGGAGCCCGGCGAGCCGATGACGGACCCCTTCCTCCTGTCTTCAATGCCTCAACGGAAGATCCCCAAGGGCTGGAGAGAGGAGGGCTGCCGCTGGACATCCTCCCGGAGAGGCTGCTCCGACCTGCTGCTCGTGGTGTACGAAACTGGGGACTGAGCGAGCCCCAGCCGCCGCCGCCGCCGCCCGCCCGCCCCGTCGCTGCCGTCGGTCTGGACTGGCCCCCGCCTCGCTGCGACCGCCGCCAGCCCCGGCCCCGGCCCGGGTCCGGGCGCCCCGGGGCTCGCCCCGCGCCCGCCGCCGCCCGCGCGCAGACTGCCCGCGCGTCCTCCTGACAGCTGCGGCGGCGGCGATGATGCAAAGGAGGAGGGTGCTGCCGCCGGCGGTGCTGATGGTGGCGATCGGCGCCCGGGTGTGATGCGAGCGTCATGGTGGGGATGCTGGCTTCGCGGCGGTGAGAGAGCGAGCGAGAGCGAGCGCGAGCCAGGGGCGGAGGACGCCAGAATTCGGATCTTGCTGCTGTGTGGGCTCGGTTCGCTCTTTCCCCCCGCTATCTCCCCCCTACATTTGGTTCTTGGTTTGCACATTTAAACCCCCCGACTCCGTCCTCTCCCCACCACTGGAAGTCTTCCCGGCTCTAAATGGAATTAGTGGAGATCGGAGCCTCTGGTGTAACGAACAGACATGATCTATGGACGCAGTTTGTTTCACAGTGAGTACCTTTCCCGCCGCGCGGGTCCACTTGCGGTCCCTCCTCCCTCCTCCTCCCTCGTGGCCGAACGCGCAGGGGAAAGCCTAGCCGCGGCGCTCCCACCGGACCCCGCAGTCCCAGCGAGTCCCGGCACCTGTAAACTTTCTGGGCTGCAGCATAATCAGTCGAGGCGTGGGGGCGGCGCCCGGTCCGTGGTCGCTGGGGCTCAGAAGCCGCGGGGGACAGCATCCTTTCCGTCTGCGGGGACGTCCTGGGGGCGGAGGCGAGCACGTGCGGGAGCGCCTGGGAGTGGGCCCGGTGAGGGCGCAGGTGGAGAGGAGGAGAGCGCGGGCCGGCAGTCTGTGGGCTGCAGGGAATGGCCCTTTTCCGGGGGCTTCCGCGGGCTCCTATTTTCCCTCCAGGAGGGAGTTTAGGGTGCACCTGAACGCAACGCTTGTGAGGAGGGCGCGGGCCAACCTCAACTCTGTGGCCCGAAGACCTTTAGTGTTGCGTTATGGGTGTGCGGGAGCGCATGCGATTGAGAGGAAAATGGCTTCAGAAGTCATCAAGTAGAAGGCAGTGTAAGAGAATGTGTGGTGGAAATTCCACATTAAAAGGCTAGGATTCCAGTGTTAATCCTGTGCCACGCAGTTAAAAGACCGGCTTTGTGGATGTGTTAGTCATAGTACTTGCTCCACCGTGTGATTCCATCAGAACAGGAAAAGCAGAGTAAAGACAGCACCGCGAGTACGTCCTGGTATTGATGGCCATGTACCTGTGTTGTTTGTGTGTGTCTAGAAACCCGGCAAATTAAAATAAGATTTCTTTTTTCTGTTTAGACACAGACGACAACAGTTAATGTTTTAATCTAAGCGAATGATCAGGCAGGATTAGGAAGTAATATAACTGGTACACTCTCTCAAATGCCAGTATAAAAGCCCACGTTCTCTTCCTGGAATAACCTAAAAGCATAAATCTATAAGCTCCTGCCATGAGCTTCGGTTGAGGAAATCATCGCAAATTATACCTTCCCTTTCCCAAGTTAATTTTAAGTGGAAATATGATTATATACCCAATAGAAGTTAGAGCTTTTAGGGAATAGGCAACAAAATAAATAACAGAGATAAAGTAGAAGAGGAAAAACCAGTAATTATGAAGACTAGATTGTTTCATTACTCTTCTAGTTTCAGGTTCTATAAACATGGTGTGTAAATCAAGGTACAAAAGTCAAGCAGAAGTTTGGGTTTCAATGGTCTTTGCGGATTCACTCTTGTTAGAGATCGGGGTCTTTTTTTGATACTGAAAAACTGGCTCAGTAAAATGCTCATTTCTGGATAATACTGAATATTAAGTCAAAGTTAAGATTAGAAGAAATTAACTGCATAGCTTAGGAAGTGGTGAGGACAGGGGTTACTCGGTAGTATAGTACTTTTTTATAAGAAACATTTTTGTAAAACTGCTTAATGCTGTCAATCCAAATTTATCTGTGTTTCTCCTGTTCCCCTCCCCCACATGCCATAAGATTTACCCTAGTATTTATTTTCTCAAATACATCAACACTGGCAGTGCCTTGGGGTCAGTCACAGAGACCTACCTCACTAGTTGCTTTTTCCGCCTTTCATTTGGTTCACTCTTCGTCTTCTTTGCTAGCAAAGCCATTTCCTGTGGGCAGTTGGAAACAATACAGGTCTTGAAATCCTACTGGAATGTGCTTGAGTAAATTACAGCATTGCCTCTGAAGTCTTGAGGTTCACATTTGCAGCTTTTGGGAATCATTCATCCTTAACTTGCATTACTTCCTGAAGGGATTTCTAAATTTTCCTGATTTGTACATTTTTAACCAGTTTGGGCACATTCTGAGTGAACGGAACAGTTAACAATAATACAGTGAGTCTGCTTTGATATTATCTTATCTTTATGTTGTTATAGAATGTGATCATTTCAGTGTATATTAATATGATCTCTTTCTAATTTTTCTTTTCTGTTTCAGTTGTAGCAAGTTTAATCATCTTCCATTTGTCTGGGGCAACCAAGAAAGGAACAGGTGTGTTTCTTTGGGAAAATGCAGTGGAAGACCTCTAATTATTTACATTTTCCTATTTCCCCCATATTCTTAATATTCCAGAATATCTGAACATTTTATAGTGTGTATAATTGATTGATTTTGACTAAGATGACATTTCAAAATTAATTTACTAATGGATATTATAAGAATGTCCTCTCTATTTTTAGTCTTATAGAAAATTGGATGATGGCACTTGTTTTTATTTTTTACAGAAAAGCAAGCCACCTCGGAAACTCAGAAGTCAGTGCAGTGTGGAACTTGGACAAAACATGCAGAGGGAGGTATCTTTACCTCTCCCAACTACCCCAGCAAGTACCCTCCTGACAGAGAGTGCATCTACATCATAGAAGGTAAGGGGCTGGACAGACAGGGCTGGAGAGAACTCCAAGCCAAACCTGGCCATCACTATGATTTTGATGGACAATATGTGTATATATTAAAAAATTGGTTTTAGAGACCATACACAGAAATATCTCTTAGTGAATCAAATAACTAAAATTTGGGATCAGACTAATTACTAAAATTATTTGCAATGGGTTTTGAGTAAGTAAATTCTGACAAATAAAAGCAAACAGTTTATTTTGCAGTTAACAATTGATTTAGAATTCTTAATTAATTGGAATGGACGCATAGCTGGGATAATATTACCTAAATGTATAACAATTTTAGAAACTAGTATTTTATTGGTTACCAGTTAGTAGAAAAGCCTATACATTTGTTACTTTTCTTTAATAATATAAAGTACAAAAATAGATATTAATGTCAAAAATCAATCTATAATCATGTTTCCAAATAGTCTGAATGATAGTTGCCTTAATTTATGTTAACAAGTGGCATTATCATCCTTTAATGCCAAAGTCAGAATTCCAAATTATGATGCTTCTTTTCATCATTTTCTTTCCTAACTCAAAAGATAAATAGTTTTGAGAGATTCATTTCCCTTTGAACGTTTCCAATTTCCATTACCCTTGTAGATAGCACTCGATTAAGTAACAACTTTCTAAAATGAATGATTATTTCATCTACTGATGAAGATTTCAATATTATAAGTGTTAATACCTAAAAGCCCCAAACCTGCAACCCTTTTCCATACCCCACACACATAGACAGATTGGGCCATCTTAATGAAAAAGACAGTGTATACTCAGTGTATATATCCAAATGAGGGGCATGTTCATTTGGTAGATCTTGGAAAGGAAAAGGCTTTCTGTTTAACTGATTTCAAGAATTCCTGTTTAGCAATGATTCTTTTTTTCTTTTTATAACTTTTAAGCTAAGGATATTACTTCTCTCCTTTCTGTGTTTGAGGGTGAACTTTTAGCAAAGATATACTGCACTATAAGAAGGAGGAAAAAAAGCATAAGCTGTGATAATAAAAAGAGGAAACAGAAATCTGAGCTCTGCAGTTTTATTGCTCATGTGATTGATAGAAAAAGAAATTGAAATATGGAAATTCTGGGTTAAACTTAGTTGTTCTCTTCACCAAGTTAATGTTACCTATCTATTATATGTATATCTGTGTCTTAACGTATATTAAAATGTTTAAACATAGGTGGTAGGTACTTTTTGTTGTCCTCATTTTATGACAAGGAAACAGACACAGGGAGGTTAAATGTCTTGCTTAAACTCACATGATTTGTGTTTTGAAGCAACAGTATTTTTAAACTTAGAATTATTAAAAAGAATAAAATCAATTAGTTCTCTCATTTGAAGGATTAATTCAGAAGCAGATCTTTGTATATTAATTGTGCTTCCATGTTTATTGTTATTTAGAATTGAAAAGCATCACTAGCATTTTATTCTCACATCATGCACATATCTACATTCATTCCTAGTTATGTCAAGGACTAAACATAAAATTGAGACGTCAGTAGAACTTCCTGTTACTATTAATCATACTTCTGCACTGTTTTTGAAATACTTCATACTAGCCATTATTTTCTTCCATACATTTATTTAGAACAATTACTAAGGAATAGACACTCTTCTAGATACAGTTTAGAGAGTCTTTAATAAAACAACCGTGGTACTTGCCTATGGAACTTAAAATGTGGTCTGGGGAATATGCCTCATTCAGTACACAGTCTAAAGGGACCCCCAAATTAGCAGTGTTTGGAGCAGAGAGGAGAGGAGCCTACGAGAAGAAGGAGATGCTTTCACTCAGTTTTGAAAAACTTCAGGGAGGTAATTCTCTATTCAGAATGGCCCATGCAAAAGCTCAAGATATGGTGTGATCTGGACCCAGGTGTAGCTTCTGCATGGTGTGAGGAGAGGGAGAAGCAAGGAAGTTCAAGAGGTCGACCGTCTCAGATAAAGAACTGGTATTCTGTCTGGTCCAGCTGTGAAAGTTTGAACTTGGTATCATAGACAATGGGGTGCCACTGAAATAATTTAAGTGGAAAAATAATAAGCTGATATTTTGGTGAGGTGACAGAAGGAAAAGTAGTAAGCAGAGACTACTGTGAAGGACCACATAAGCCATAGCTCTTACAAGTAAGATCTAGTATAGTAAGAGCCTGAACGGCACAAATAACATTGGCTGTGGGTCAAAGGGAGAGATAAAAGGTCTTTAGGAAACTGAGTCACAAGTGCCTGGATGTAGGCAGGAGAGATAGGAAATCCCGACATGATTCTTGGTGACATATAGATGGAATTTCTTTTTTTTTTTTTAAAGATTTTATTTATTTATTTGACAGACAGAGATTACAAGTAGGCAGAGAAGCAGGCAGAGAGAGGGGGAAGCAGGCTTTTCCTCGAAGAGCAGAGAGCCCCACATGGGACTTGATCCCAGGACACTGGGATCATGACCCGAGCCGAAGGCAGAGACTTTAACCCACTGAGCCACCAAGACGTCCCTATAGATGGAATTTCCATGCCAGGTAAAGAATGTGGGTGGAGAAATAGGGTTTAAAGGAAAAATAATGAATTCCGCTTTGGTGTTTATAGAGATGTCGCATAAAGAAATTGGATATGTGAGTCTTTAGCTCACTGGAAAGCTCTGGGCTGAAAATAGATATTTATAGGTTATAAATATGAATTGTTGTTGAGGCTCTTGGTATGAATAAAATTATCCAGAAAGAGTATTTGGAGCACTATTTTATAAATCTTTCAAAAAATACAGATCCCTGGGTCTGTCCCCAAGAAGTCTGGTTTAATTTGTTTTTGATGGAGCTGCAGGCATCATTATATTGTAATATATACATCCATTGGGATGCCAGTGGTACCCAGAACTCTGGTCTAGAAATAGTGGAAAGAAGACATAAAATGGGTTTCTGTAAAACAGCAGGTAAGGGATGGGAGAGTAAGGAGAAGGTAACAGGGACTGTGAAGGACGAACCACAGAGGGGGACTAGAGATCAGGTAAAAGATGCCCCAGCACATAATGGAGGTGGCATTTCAGCAGGAAGGGAGTAGCCAAAATGCCAACTATTACAGCAAAGACAAGTAAGGTAACAGCAAATACATCTATTGCATGAGGCCACTGAGAAGCTGATAGTAACTTTAGGACGTGTGTACTCATTACCCCAGTGGAGCTGGGAACTGACTCACAGTGGTGGGGGGGGGGGCCTGGGGGGGTGGGTGTTGATGGACCCACTGTAGGAAGGCAGTTACTTTCTTTGTCTTTTTGTCTTTTCTGCTTTCAGGGGGGCAAATTGTCATGTTTAATTCTGAAAAGAGTAGCCTCTTCTGTAGAAAAAGGTGAATGTAAAATCTAAGAATGGTCTAAATCATTGGTCAAGTTTCTTGAGGTAGGACAGGTTCTGATGAACAGTGGAGGTCACAGGAAGGAAGATCCCTTTTGTGGTTTCAGGTTGTCCTAAAACTCCCTCGAAGAGGGGGCAATGTTCTGTAGCTATGTGCAGTTTTCAGGTGAAAGTACTCAGGTCTTCAGTGTACCCATGGACAGGTTAGGAGGGTAAGACCTCTCATAAAGGAACGTTAGGATCAGATACCAGATGACTTAGAGAAAATGTGGACGTGAAAGGCAGCTGTGAATTGAGAGATTCAAAGGGAAGGAAAACGTTAAGCGTAAGGAGCTGAACCTTGAGAGCTTCCAATGCCGTCCAGGTACTATAATCACTTGTTTTGAATTAAAACAACCACATGACATGCTCACTTATAAAACCCTATTTTATTGCCTTTGAAAATTCAGTTAGTGGAATTTTGTATGTGAGTGTGTGTCGTTAACTTCAACATGCTGACCAAAAGAAGATGAGCTGTCCCCGTAAGTGTGGCCCCCCCAAAGGCCACAGTGATAGTATGTGTTGTAAAGGAACATTGGGAGGTTTGTTTTACGTTCGGCAGAACTTAAGCAACAGTGAAAATGAAGGTATGCATACATGAGTCCATGTTTGATGGCCGTGCCTTTCCTAATAGGGAAAAATAGATGGATGTTGCTTCCTGAGTTTTAAGTAAATTAGCACAGTTGTTTTCAATACTTTATTGTTCCCTAGACATACGTTATTTACATCTGAAAGAAATATCCTACATTCTCAAATAGCTTATTTCCTTATAAAACTTATCATACTGGCTTGCCGATGAGCAGATAAAAAGGCACAGGCTATAAGATACTAATGCCTACAAATGATATACTGAATTCTACTACATCAGTAGGTCCAGTTTCTTGAGCCTTTGCCTTTTTGTTGCTGAACAAATAATCTCAAGGGGGAAAAAAACAAACAAACATGGTTTTCCAAGTAATTTCTTAGGATACTTTCTAATTTTCAGATATTTTTTAAAAAAATATTGAAACTTCATCAAATCTATCAATATGCTAATACTACAGTTGTTGACCTTTGTGACTATACTGTAGTGGTAGGTAAAACCATCCCTGGTTTTTCTTGAAGAGTAATAAATGTTTCTTTTACAATGTCCAAAGAGTTATAAACATTTTCAGAGATTAAAAATATTCCCTAAAATAGGCTTGTCACATGCATTGACCTTTAACCAAATGAGCTTCGATTATTCTGTATGTCTCTAATTTCCAATTTATTATGTATCTCAATTCCCTCTAAATTTTTGACATCCAAGGCTTTTGTTTTAAAGCCACCAAGGGTGATATTCAATACACATTTAAGAACTGGTGTGGTGTGGACAGCAGTCATTCAGAATGATTACTGACCACATGGGGAGCAGGCCGTGCTGTACCAGCTCATAACTTACAAGTTTCTGGAGGGTGTTGGTCCCTGAGGAGGGCCACACGGCAGGAGAGCACTCAAAGGACTCAAGGCAACAGCTGTTTACTAACTAGAATAAATGTGTACGGATATTTTGACAACTGTTATGGCTATTCTGGGGTATCCTGGCTGAATACCAGTCTGGAGTGCCAGGATTTTGAGCTGTTTTGGACAGGACAAGGGAGAAATAGCAGGGCTTTAGTAAGTGCATCCAATGTGGAGGTCTGTAGAGCTGCGAGCCCTCTGAGGCTCTTCCTGATGTTGTACAGAGCTCTAAAACACATTTATGATAACCTCATTTACTATTCACCCAAAAGAGATTTTTTAATTTTTATTTTATTTTATTTTTTTTTTTTTTTGAGAAATCCTCAATGACAAGTACTGTGCTGAGTGCTGAATTAAGAAGGTGAATACATTTTTCCTTAGTGAGTAGATTCAGACGGGTGGTTCTTATAAACAAGGTTTTCCTGCATAAAGAGGAGTCAGCAAATTGGAGTTAGATACTCCAGAAAGTGCTAAAATACATGAGAGCCCAAAAGAGCACGCTGCATTAGAAAACAGTGTTTCTGCAGTGGCCAGAACTTGGGCTGTGTTTGGAGTAGGTAGACCCTGGAAGTCTGAGTAGTAGGAGACCCTCAAGGGTCCTGCAGTGTCAAGTGCATCAATCACTTTCCTGTAGCTAATTGAGAGTTGCTAAGTTTAAACCTGAGGGTGACGTGGTGAGATTTGTGTACTAGAAAAATTCTTCTTAATACCCTTGTATATGCACTTGGGTCTAATCAAGACATCTGACTGGGAGTTTTTGAATGTTTGGGTAACTCTATGCTTAACAACTCGTAAGTGGCTTTTGACCTTAAAACTGGACACCTAAGAAGATATGAGCAAAGTGACAGAAAGATGTCTTTCTACTTTCTAAACCTGACGTTAGTGGTCTTTCACAAAAAATTCTGTGATTTATGAGGTCTGTGTTAGACATTGAAGCAGTCATTTTATATCTGAATAATCTTTTGTGCAACATCACCAGTTTTAAGGAGCATCCCTGAGACATTCTTGTGGAAATGTTATCCCTTAGAATGCTCTGTATTACAGACTTGCTTTGCTCTTCTACTCACGTTGTGCTCAAAGTTTGATAGATGTACAGGTACAACCTGAAGTAGAATTTAAAATATCTACCTAAAGATTGAAAAACGGCCGTCTAGACATAGTCTTTCCTTTTTTACAGCTGCCCCAAGACAATGCATTGAACTTTACTTTGATGAAAAGTACTCTATTGAACCGTCTTGGGAGTGCAAATTTGATCACATTGAAGTTCGGGATGGACCTTTTGGATTTTCTCCAATAATTGGACGTTTTTGTGGACAACAAAATCCACCTGTAATAAAATCCAGTGGAAGATTTCTATGGATTAAATTTTTTGCTGATGGAGAGCTGGAATCTATGGGATTTTCAGCTCGATACAATTTCACACCTGGTAAGTGAGGGTTTGGTTTATTTTCCCATGTTTTTTCTTCTTTAGTTGTCTGTTGTCATAGTAGAAGAACTTTTGTAAGACAAGTTATTTTCTCAAGTAAGTGTCTAGCTCTATTTAAAATCACATCTACAGTGCTTTCTCTTTTCATTTCATAAATTCTGAAAGCAAAATAAATTTTCCTTAAAATTTAGCCTCCACTAGAGGTGAGTGTAATGACTCAGGGGTCTTCATAATCATCAGGAGTACAGTTAATTAAATGGATTTCCATTATGCTAAAATGTGTAATTTGAGAGGCGGTCTGTAATAAAGAAACTAATTACAGTATACATTGAATCCCTATAAACTTGAAAAGGCAATTGTAGTATTGTAAAATGTATCCATCAAAATGATCTTTGGAGAACTTGAATAAAATATTCTTTTGTTCTGAAAATTATGATTTTTAAAGCAAATGGATCTTACTATAAAGCAGTCTAATCCCTTTTTAGAAATGCAAATTCCTGAGAGTTCTGATGAAAGCAAAACTGAGACCCATAGCAGCCAAATATTCATTTGCAAAGTCTACAGACATTATTTATCATTACACAATTATGCATTCTATGTCAATTTTCCTTTTAACTTGCTAATATTAAAAAAAGGGTCTATGATGTCGACTGGCTCACTTGATGATGAGTTGCCATTTGTTACAATAAAAATTGGTTATCACATTTTTAAATTGCAACATCAGGCTGAAGCGATTTGAGATTTGATGAAGTGAAGTCATTTTTTTAATGGAAAGATGACTCAACTTTACATAAACCATGTTATTTATACGTAATTACATATTTTTCCAGTCTGTATATATTGCTTTACTATAACAGACGGGAGATGAAATTGTAGTATAAGTAAAATTTGTTGAAGTTTCTATTACATGTTATGGAGGTAATGTAAGAGCAGGGCTTAGCTGCTCAGTTCAAGCACTGAAATTTAAAAAAATAATAATATAAGATTAATGAGGACTTTGGTTATAATATCATGGTTTATGTTAAATAAGTCATATATTAATCTATCATATGTATTAACCTTAAACATTAGGAATGTTTTCACAATATCACTAAGAGATATTGTGGTTTTAATTATGTTTTGTTAATATTGGATTTTTCACAGAAGGCATGGTTATTTCATATTGGTGATTAAACTAACCTGATGTGTTCTGAAAAATTGCAAACATTGAGATTACTTTATTAGTTGCTAGAGTTATACACAGAAATGTGTTTTGTTTTTTTTTTCTTGACTGATAATTTCGAGTATAACCATGACCTAAAGATAGTTCTAGGCCTTTATAAGTTATGTCTTCACCCTGAGATTGGAAATCATGGGGATAATGTCTAGGATTTAAAATTGAGGTTGCATAAAGTTGTAGGGTCAACTTTATCAACATAAGCATTGCTGTCCACGTTTCTATCTCTGCCAGAGAGAACATAAATGTTGGAGCTCAGTGTGGTCTCCCAAGGTTTGAAAAAGCCACTCTGGTCCCTGTTCTTTGCATCTTGTTTCTTTAGAGTCACTTTACTATATCTGTATATGAAAGGAGATTTTATTGCCAGGAACTACTGAATCAGAAGGAAACGTGAGGAGATGATGGCATGAAACTGAGGATGAGTTATGGATTGAGCGAGGCTCCTGTTTCCATTTAGATAAACTAGAGTAAAGTAAGGGCGCGGGGAGGTGTAGGCTTGGCGTACAAAGGAAGAGGACGACCATAAAAGGAGGCTTGTAAAACTTCCATGACTGCCGAAGTTGATGTTCCATGGCTCAAGGCCATTGCCTGAGTGGCACAATCATCTACAACTCATTTCATAAAGAGGCAGGACTGAGGAAGCCAATTAGTTAATGAAAGAGGAAGGGGGCAGGGATTAGTAATAATTCAGACAGCATTTAGGGAATAGGGAGTCAGGCAGGCTTCAGTTTAATTTGGGCTTAATTTTGATATGGGAATGTGCTTCAGGTGGTGATTTGGGGAAATTGAATAGGTAGAGTTCGTGAAGTCAACTTCATGATTTAAATCGTGAATCACTGTTGCTGTCACCAGGTGGTGACACCAGGTGCTGTCACTAGGTGCGGTCTGAGTGGACCCCACATTGGAAGGGGATGCCCCTTGCCCACCAGGTCACTTCCAGAGCTAGACCCCACCGTGGTTCTGAGGAACACTAGTTTTGGAACACATCTGGCCTCAACACTGGCTCTCTTATTTCTTGCTTGCTGTAAACTGTGGACATGATCCTTCATGTTCTATGCCTCATATTTTAATTTATAAAATAGGGATGGTATTGACCACCACATTGGAGTGTTCAAAGATTGCGTGTTTGCCAACCAATGCCTGTCTATGGATTTTTCACTTCATATGAGATCTCAGCTCTTGGTTGCTATTATTTTTATTAACTTGATCACATGTTCTTTAAGAACAGAGGGGCCTTGTTATAGTTTATTGGGAGAACAAGTGTCCCAGAGACTTTAAATTACAACCACTCTCGCTCTGTTTGGGAGGCAGATGTGCAAAACGGGAGCCTGAAAGATGTCAGTTCTCCCTGTTCATTTGTTTGAATGGGTCCCGGCCTCTGTGCGGGGTTGTCGTTATTCGCGTTGGAAGCCATAAAATACCTCAAAGCAGAGACAACAGTGGGAAGGCCAGGTGGTCTTTACTGTGTTTGTGAGCTTCCCCCAGTCTGAAAACTGGATCTTCACTGATAGTCTCAGAAACTTGAAGTCAGCCTACTGAGAACATACCCACTTTTAAGAATGAATGACATCAACCAAGCCAAAAAGACTGAATATGCTTATAGACTCGTAGACATCGATACACACACACATGCACACGTATATACACACATGTAAACCTACAGGCACTTTCAGTAAGAATTCTTGGAATCACACAGCTCAGCTTTCCTTGTAAGGAAACATACGTGCGTGGGTATCCGGTTTATAATGAGATTGCATGGTGGGTGTGCGACCCAAATATTAAAGCTTAATTACATGAATACTGTTGACTAGCACACGGCTAAGTTTCGTGATGATCCTTCTCTGTGGCACTGGACCAGTTTTTCAAGGGTGCTCTTACGTCTCAGATTGCCACGGGTCAATTCCTCAGTCCTGTCTCTGCTTTCATGCTGCCTGACCGGGACACTAATTCGGGTCAACTCTTGTCTCAAAATTTGTTTCTATTTCTTAATACCTGAGTCTCTTTGGCTTTTCTTCCTACACAACTTTAAAAAAACAGCCTTTTCATTCTGGGCACCTGCGTTCCGGGGTGATGGTGGGTGGGAGCTAGCGAACTGGAGGTCATGTGTGGACGTGCAGGGTAGGAGGGCAGAGCCAGAAAAGATGCTATGGAAGCACTCTTAAAGGGGTAGCTCCTTTCTCTCCTGACACACGGGACTAGTCCTCACTTCTTATTTCATGGATTCTGCTTATCTTTGTGTACTGTGTCAGTGCCCGGGGCCCACAGTGCGCCAGTGAATTCACCCAGGGCTGTAGTCAGGCACATGTAAGAATTGTGATGTTGAGCAGGACTCAGAGAGCGGTTGGCTGGGTCTTGCCTTGGAATCTGCAGAAGCAAAGGACAAAGGTGGGGCCTGAAGAGGGACCGGGGAGCCAGAGGCCTGATGGGAGGCCCCAGGGTGATCTGTAAGGGAACCTCTCTTCTTCCTTTGTAAACACAGTTGTGTTGTGAGCACTCCTCAACAATGTGCTCCCCCTTCGGAGAAGAGGGATGAATTCAGAATCACCGAAAATGTTAAACATGACATGATGGACAATTTGGGAGCCACAGTTAATGAGAAAACATAAGAAAGTGCCCATTGTAGTAAAATGATATTGTTTTCTCATCTTCATAGGACTTTTTAAAATCTTTTTTAATATTTTATTTATTTATTTGACAGAGAGAGAGAGAGATCATAAGTAGGTGGAGAGGCAGGCAGAGAGAGAGAGAGGGGGAAGCAGGCTCCCCACTGAGCAGAGAGCCCTATGTGGGGCTCGATCCCAGGACCCTGAGACCATGACCTGAGCCAAAGGCAGAGGCTTTAACCCACTGAGCCACCCAGTACCCCTTTTTTTATCTTTTAAAAAAAGTAAGGGCATGTACTGCATGGAGCACTGGATATTATATGTAAATGATGAATCTTGGAACACTGCATCAAAAACCAATGATGTATTGTATGACGATTAACATAACACAATAAAAAATAAACAAAAAATAAAAGAAAATAAGCTAACTCGAAATAATAAAAATAAACAATGTAAACAAAAAGAAGGAAAGCTTAAATCAAATATATTGCAGAAAAATGAACAACGGTTGCCCTAGCTAGGTAGGGGTTGGTGGAGAATGAGGAGGAATTGAAGGGACCCAGATGGGGACATGGTGACAAGGTATTAACATTATTAGTAATACTTTCATTTTTGAAAAGGATACTACATTTTTGGTATGACTTATGTAAATAGAAGTCTTTAAGATTAAAAAAATCAAAAAAGAGAAATACTTTAGTCAGTAATCTTTAAACGAATTTTGGAGCAGAAGAATATCATTTGTCTATAATCCACATTTTCTTTTTGACTCAAACTGAGAATGCTTTTCAAATTGAAAATAATTCTCCCCTACAGCCAGATCCCTATATGCCTCAATTTTCTTTACCCCTGGAAAATATAAATGAAGGAGAAAACATGTAACATCTGCTGTACCCCCAGTCCAGCGGCATTACGAAGGGCTTTATTCAATATTAAGGAAGACAAACATCTAGGATGCTCTACTCTTGGGGAAAGTAATCCTTTCAGTCTCTTTAGGAACAAGTCTCTTTTGTTAGCCTTGTGCTTTTCTTCCTAGTAGAGGCATTTTCTGCTTATCACCCACATATAATGTTTATGATCTTCCTCTTTCGATTATTTCTTTTTCTGAATTAGTTTTATGAAACAATGTTATATATACCCTATTAGAGAAATTCAACTTAAGGGTTGTGCCTCAAAATACCAAACAGGTGAGGCAGAGTCAGGTGTCCCCCTATACGTGAGTAGAGTTGTTAAATATGTTGAGATTATTATGATACTTTGTACTTTGTACTTAAACAGCACCTTTCATCTGAGAGCTCAAAGTGTTTCAGGAACCTTCTGCCCAATTCTTAGCTTCCTCTTAGACTCCAAGCTGATTGACATCAAAGGCAGTGGAAGTGATACACCACAGTGATTTAAATCGAGTGTTCTAAAAAGATTTCTATGCATATTAAATGAAATATATTATTTAGGTAAAATAGTGTCATGGACTCGATGCTATTTTAATTATCCCACACAGTGCTTTTCTTCTTTGTATTTGAAATGGGAATGCATGTGTGAGTATTCACCCTATCGAAAGTTCCTACACTTGCTTCTCTTCATAATCAGAGTTGTGATACCTGCTCTGGTAGGAAAGAAAAAAAAATGCATACATCTATCTATCTGTATCAATTTTTAACAACTAAATTTTAATTTGAACTTTGCTCTAAAAGATGAAAGAATAAAGGGTCTTAAAAGCTATAATTGAAAGGACTTTGATTACTTTGTTTTTCACATATAAATAAAAAATTGAATGACTTTAGATCAGATAGCATTGTGTTGCCTTTCTATTATCTTTGCATGTAGACCCCAAATGGTCTAACTTCAGCCCAGCAAAGGCTGTCAGATAGAAAATGTATGAAATAACATCACATTTCCTCTTTATATATATATATATATATATATATATATAATTGAGGTACAACAACATTGCATTGGTTTCAGATATACAACATAATGATTTGATATTTGTATACACTGGAAAATGCTTACAATGAGTCTAGTTTCCCCATCACCATATAAAGTTATAAATAATATGCAATACATTAACTGGAGTCACTATGCCATACATTATACCCCCATGACTCATTTGTTAATGACTGGAAGTTTGTACCTCTTGATCCGCTTCTCCAGTTTCACTCCTGCCCCCCAGTTCCCTTGATCTGGCTACCACTAAACTGTTCTTCATCTATGACTTGGGTTTCATTTTGTTGGTTCATTTGTTTTGTTTTTTGGACTCCACACATACGTGAAATGATACAACGCTTGTCTTCCTAAGGCTGATTTGCTTCACATAGCATAGTGCCCTTAGAATCCATCCATATTGTCACAAATGGTAAGATTTCATTCTTTCTATGGCTGAGTAGAATTCCACTCTGTGTGTGCATGTGAATTAACCCTTTGTATTACATATAATATATATACACACATATACGTACGCACATGTATATATCATCTTCTTCATCTGTCATTCACTGATGGACACTTAGGTTGTTTCCATATTTGGCTTTTGTAGACAAGGCTGCAATGAACATAGAGGTGCATCTGTTTTTAAATTAGTGGCTTGTTTCTTTGAATAAATACCCAGAGCGGAATTGCTAGATCATATGATAGCTCTATTTTTACTTTTTTAAGGAACTTTCCATCCTGTTTTCCACAGTGACTCCATCAATTTATATTCCTACCAACAGTGCATGAGGGGGTCCCTTTCCTATGCATTCTTGCCAGCCGTTGTTATTTCTTGTCTTTGTGATGGTAGCTGTTCTTGGAGATGTGAGCCAATATCTCTTTGTGGTTTTGATCTGCATTTCCCCCTGAGGTGGAGATGTTGAACTTCTTTTCATGTGCCTGGTGGCCATTTACAGGTCTTCTTTGGAAAAATGTCTATGCAGAACCTCTTCCCATTTAGAAAATCAGATTGTTTTTTGTTATTGAGTTGTATGATTTCTTTACGTATTTTTTTTTTTAAGATTTTATCTATTTATTTGACAGAGAGATATCACAAGCAGGCAGAGAGGCAGGCAGAGAGAGAGGAGGAAGCAGGCTTCCCGCTGAGCAGAGAGCCCGATGCAGGGCTCGATCCCAGGACCCTGAGATCATGATCTGAGCCGAAGGCAGCGGCCTAACCCACTGAGCCACCCAGGCGCCCCTTCTTTACGTATTTTGTTGTTGGTTTACTTTACCATGCGGTATCTTTTTAGTGTGATAAACTTCCATTTGTTTATTTTTCCACTTGTTGCCATTGCCTTTAGAGTCAGAGCCAAAAGAAATATTGCCAAGAACGATGTCAAGAAGCTTACTACCTATGTTTTATTCTATGAAGTTGTGTGATTTCTGGTCATATATTCAAGTCTTTAATCCATTTTGAATTAATTTTTATATATGGTGTAAGGTAGTGGTCCAGTTGCATTCTTTTCTATGTGGCTGTCCAGTTTTCCCAACACCATTTATTGAAGACACTGTCTTTTCCCCCATTATATTCCTGCCTCTGTCATAAATTAGTTGACTATATATGCATAAATTTATTTCTGGGCTCTCTGTTCTGTTCGACTGATGCCAGTGCTGTGCTGTTTTGATTATAGCTTTGTATTGTAGTTTGAAATTAAGGAGAATGATGCCTTCAACTTTGTTTTTATTTCTCAATATTTCTTTGGCATTTAGGACCTTTTGTGATTCATATGAATTTTTGGAATATTTATTCTATTTCTGTGAAAAATGTTATATTTCTGTGAAAATGCCAATGAGATTTTGATATAGAATGCATTGAATCTATAGGATACTCTGGACAATATGGATATTTTAACAATATAAATTATTATAGTCCATGAGCACAGAATGTCTTTCCATTATTTGTGTCTTCTTCAATTTCTTTCACCAATGTTTTGAGGTTTTCAGTGTATAGGACTTTCACCTCCTTGGATAAATTAATTCCCAGACTTTTTTTTTTTTCTTTGAAGCAATTGTAAATGGGGTTGTTTTCTTAATTTAAGGATTTTCTTGATTCTTAATCTGATTACTGTTCGTGTATAAAAAGACAACACATTTTTGCTATTGATTTGCATTCATTTAATAGTTTTTTGGTGGAGTCTTTAGTATTTTCTGTATTTAGAATTATGTTGTCCTCCAGTAGTGACAGTTTCACTTCTTCCTTTCTAATTTGGAAGCCTTTTATTTCTTTTTCTTGCTCTGGCTAAGGCTTCCAACACTCTGTTGAATAAAAATGGCAAGAGTGGGCATTCTTGTCTTGTTCCTAATCTTAGAGGAAAAGCTTTGGGCTTTTCACTGTTAAGTAGGATGTCAGCCCCACATCTATAGCCACAGGTGGTGTTTATTATGTTAATGGACATTCCCTCTATACCTGCTTTGTTGAGAATTTTTATCATACATGGATGTTGAATTTTATCAAATGCTTTTTATGCATCTATTTGAGATGATCCTATAATTTTTATCCTTCATTTTGTTAATGTGGTATGTTATGTTGATTGATTTGTGGACATTGAACCATACTTACATCCTTGGAAAAAATCTCAGTCTATCCTGGTGTACATTGATCATTTTTATTGAATTCAATTTGCTAATATTTTGTTGAGGATTTTTGTATCTGTGTTCATCAGGGATAATGACTTTACTTTTAAATTTTCCTTTCCTTCCTTCCCTCCCTACCTCCCTCTTGCTCTCTCTCTCTCTCTCCATTCCTTCCTTTCTACCTTTCTTCCTTCCTCCCTCCCTCCCTCCCTCCCTCCTTCCTTCCTTCCCTCCCTCCCTCCCTCCCCCCCTCCCTCCTTCCTTCCTTCCTTCCTTCCTTCCTTCCTTCCTTCCTTCCTTCCTTCTTTTTCTGTCTTTCCTTTTGTGGTGTCCTTGTCTGGTTTTGATTTCAGGGCAATGCTGGCCCTGTAAAATGAGTTTGGAAGCATTTCTCCTCTTTAATTTTTTGGAAGAGCTTTAGAATGATAGCTATTAAAATCTTTGAATGTTTGTTAGAATTCACCAGTGAAGCCATCTGGTCTTGTATTTTCTTCATTGAGAGGTTGTTGATTACTGGTTCCATCTCCTTGCTAACAATTGATCTATACAGATTTTCTACTTTTGGTTCAATCTTAGAAGACTGTATATTTCGAGGAATTTGTCCATTTCTTCTAGGTTGACCAATTTGTTGATGTATGATTGTTCATGGTAGTCTCTTATGATCTTTTGTATTCCTTTGGTCACTTATAACTTCCCCTCTTTCATTTCAGATTTTATTTATATGAGCCCTCACTCTTTTTCTTTGTGAGTATAGATAAAGGTTTATCAGTTCTGTTAATCTTTAAAAAAACAGCTCTTTGGAACCTGCTCTTTCCTCTTTTTAGTCTTTCTTTGTTTCCACTCTAATTTTATTATTTTCTTTCTTCTACTAACTTTGGGCTTCATTTGTTCCTCTTTTTCTAGTTTCTTAAGTGAAAAGTTACATTGTTTACTTGAGGGTTTTTCCCTTCTTTCTTGAGATAGACCTCCAAGCTCTTCCAAACTGCTTTTGCTGCATCCCATTGCTTTTGGTATGCTATATTTTCACTTTCATTTGTCTCAAGGTACTCTTTTATTTCTTTTTTGATTTGTTCATTGACCTGTTAGTTGTTCAGCAGCATGTTGTTTAATCGCCACATATTTGTGATTTTTCCAGTTTTCTTTTTTTTTAAATTGATTTTCAGTTTTATACATTTTTGGTAAGAAAAGATGCTTGACATATTTTTAATCTTCTTAAATTTATTGAGACATATTTTGTAGTTCCTCTCTCACTTTATTCTGTTGTAGTTTGATGTCTTTTGTGTGATGTTTAGATTCCATTCTTAGTATCTTTTATGTATCTATAGTTTTTTGCTTTGTAGTTACCATGAAGTTTATGTATCAGTTCAAATATACCAATGTATTTTAGGTTAATAGCAACATAAGGTTTTGTTTTTGTCTTTTTTTTTTTTCTTTAAGATTTTATTTATTTATTTTAGAGTAAGAGAGAGTAAACAGTGGGTGGGTAGAGCTCAGAGGAAGAGGGAGGAGGGAGGAGGATAATCTCCAGCTGACTCTGCTGAGTGCAGAGTCCTACTCAGGGCTTGAACCCAGGACCTTGAGATTGTGACCTGAGCCCACATCAAGAGTTAGCCACTTAACCGACTGATCCACCTAGGTGCTCTACAAGTTAAATTTGAATATATTCTAAAACACTATGTATATACTCTCCTCTATGTTTTTTGTTTTCGATTTCACCTATTACACCTTTTCATTTTGTGTATCCCTTAACTAATTATTTTAGTTATGGTTATTTTTACTACATTTGTCTTTTAATCTTTCTATTAGCTTTATAAGTAGTTTCTTCACTTTACTATGTATTTACTTTTACCAGACAGACTTTTACTTTCATATGTTTTCTTGCTACTAATTAGTGCTATTTCTTTTCAGCTTAAAGAAGTTCCTTTAACATTTCTTATAAGGCCAGTTTAGTGGTGGTGAGCTCTTTTAGATTTTAAGGAAAACATACCTCTCCTTCAATTATGAATGATAACTTTGCTGGGTGGTGTATTCATGGTTAGAAGTTTTGTGGTTTTTTTGTTTGTTTTGGTTTGTTTTTTTCTTTCAATACTTTGACTATTTCATGGCATTCTCTTCTGGCCTGCAAAGTTTCTGCTGAACAATCTGCTGATAGTTTTCTGGACATTTCCCTGTATGTAACAAGTTGTTTTTCTCTTGCTGTTCTTAAAATTCTCTCTTATCTTTAACTTTTGACATTTAACTATAATGTATCATGATGTGGACATCTTTGGGATTATCTTATTTGGAATTCTCTGGGATTTCTGGACCTGGGTATCTGTTTCTTCCAACCTATCGGGTCTCCTGGATAGAAACCCCATTGATTTTTAAAGTCAGACGTTTGAGAGGCTCATCTATCCAGTACAGGTCCCAAGAGTTGGGATTCCTGATGTAGGGCTCAGACTTCTCCTTCCTCACTGATACATTCCATATCTGTGACATTCTTCCCTCTTCACCTGCTTGGTGGAATCTATCTCTGCTTCTTCAGGCTTTTCAATATCCTTTGTTGTAGAAAAGCTGTTCAGCTAGTTTTTAGGTCTTTTTCAGAGAAAATTGTTCTATATGTAACTGCTGATTTGATGTTTCCATGGAAGAGGGGAGTTCAGGGTTTTCATATGCCACCATCTTGATCCACTCTTTTTTTTTTTTAAATTACTTATGGGGGCTTATGTTTTAAGGAATAAAATTAAAAACTTGAGAGTCACAGCAGGGACAAAATTAAATGTGTAATGGATACCAACATGTTCATGTGAGGGCAGTTTTATCTACCCCCTACTCTCATCCACCCAGCACATCCCTTGGTTCATCTGAGCTGTACAATATAGGGCTTAGGGGGAGGGATGAGGAATAAAGAGAGAGAAAAAATGCTATTTGGTCTTGGTGGGTGTTCAGGAGAGAAGTTGAGAGTGGGAGAGAGGATTTCCAGGATTAGCTGCCATCTGTGCAGAGAACACTAAAGGCAATAACAAAAGAGAAGGAAGATTTTTAAGAAGTTTTCCGTACAGAAAGAATGCCTCCTTCGACTTGTTTCCTGGAGAGGCATAGAGAAGTGTTTTAAGTTGTCTATATTTATTTAGTGGTTAATTGCTGGCACACAAGATTAAGTATGGTACACCTGGGACTCGACCACTTGGAGACTCGGGCACATTTCTGCTGTAGATGTGTATTTTCTGTAGATATGAAAGAGAACTTGGAGTTCACCTCATTCAGCCTTTTCATTTTAAGGATGAAGATACCAAAGGTATAGATAAAATCTGCTGCCCAGGTTTAGGACTCTGTGTAGAAGTCAAGTTACTGCTCGTTTATCTGTGACACAGCCATAGTGCTGATACACCTTCTTCAAAGGGTAGAGATTATGACTTTAATTACATCACGTATTGCAAGCACTTTTAGTACAGTTATATTAAGAAGTTTAATTAACTGGTGTATGAATTTAAAATTTTATCTTTTTCATGTTGTCTGAAATGTCTTTCAATTCAAAATGGCCAAAGAGACAATGATTTGTGTCCTCTCCCTCTACCTATGATATTATAAAACTCTGCCCTTTCAACCTATCTGAGCCTAAAGCATGGGATTCATTCCCTGTTCTCAAACATCTGCTATGATGGACATAGCCAGTTGCTTCTAGTCTCCAGCACCATTCTTTACTCCAAGGTTGCTGTGGATAGCTGTGTACCCTAAGGACACTCAGTTGAAGGAGAAGGAAGGGCTGATCCCATTTACATTCAGATGCCCTGGTGCAGAGCTGTATCCTGAAATCAATACTGCTTACTAATTTGCACAAACGTGTATTACGGACTAGCTGAGGCCATGCCTCAATCAGTCATAATAACATCACCTCTGTACCCAATCACACAGTAGTCCCAGCATCAAAGGACCAGCGTCCACTCTTCATTTAGATAGTCCTAATAAGAAATTGTATCATTTAAGCAAGAGGAACATCTAAAAAAAAACAAACAAAAGAAAGAAATAATGCGTATGTTCTGTCTTAATTTTGCATTGTCATGTTTTTTTTGTTTTGTTTTGTTTTTTTTCCTGGATGTCTGGAGTCACTAAGCTTCTTGGTAAAATAATCAAAAAAACTCTATCATTTCTTTTATCACTGCATATTCAAGAAGAATGTGTTTCAAATTATAAACATCTGATGTATTTTGCCTCAGATAATATTACCGAACTATAATTTTTTAAAACATTTCTTCTGTAAAAATTTGCATATAGTTTGAGACTTAATGTTATTTTATTTTTATGCATAAAATCAAGGAATTATCAGGAAAGCAACCCACAGTGTTATTTTCTTGACCAAAAGTGTTTCCTTATTTTAGCATTTGTATGCCATTACAGCTACTTGAATATAGCTCATACGACTATTCTTAAAGTGAATGCAGAGAATAACAATTTCCACTAGGCTGTATTTGCTACTACATGTATTCAACACATGTACTGTGGAGATGTAGTATATACACGATATATGTGCTGTATATCAACATTGTAGAAATATAGTATATGCAAGATTCCATCCTCCATACAATGAGTTTATAGTTTATAAGATAACAAAAATCAGAGAGACTGTACTAAACAGAGCAATGCCCCTCCCTACACTTCCCAAAAAGAAAAAAAAAAGATATTTATGATCAAATCCCTGGAATCTGTGAATATATTTGGATAATGGCAATGGGAATTTAGATAATAGATTGGATCAAGGGTGCTACTCAGGGTGCTACTGTGAACACAAAAGTTCTTCGGTGTGGAAGAGGGAGGCTGAAAAGTCAATGTCAGAGCAATGTGATGCAAGCAAGAATCGAATGCCATTTCTGGTCTTAAAGTTGGAAGAAAGGACCATAAGCCAAAGAATGTGGGGAACCCCTAGAAACTGGAAAAGGCAAGGCATGGATTTTTCCCTAGAACCTGAAGAAAGGAAAAGAAAATAAATAACCTTGCCATCACCTTGATGTAACCCAGTGAAACCCATTTCAGATTTCTGACATTAAGAACTGTAATATAATACATCTGTGTTGTTTAAATATCTAAGTTTATAGTAATTTGTTCCATCAGTGATAGAAACTGATACAGATTTTCCTACCTGCAAGTAGAATGCCGCTGTAAAAACTCATCTAAAAAATGTGGATATGGTTTTTGCAGTTGGGCAGTGGGCAAAAGGTAGAAGAATTTTGCAGAGAAGCATGATAGAAAGAGCCTATGTTATCTTAAACAGACTGTTAATAGATACATGGATATGGACAACTTTGCCAATAAGGAATCACAAGGAAGTGAGGAGGGTTGCTGGAAACATATATGCCTTCAAGAATACATGTGTCATCATAAACAAACTGCTGGTGGAAATGTGAATGTGGAAGGTGCCAATTTTGGGGACTCAGAAGGAATTGAGGGACATGGATTTGGAAACAGGAAGAAAAGGATTCTTTTTTCTCTTGAGTTAGAAAGCTTAGCAGAATTGTGTCGTGGAATTATATGGAAAGCAGAACTTTTAAGCAATGAATGTGGGTATTTCACTGAGGAGATTTCCAAGCAAACTGTTGAAGGTTCAGCCTGGTCTCTCCTTAATGCTTTAGGGAGGCACAAGAGGGAAGCGACAGATTGAAGAAATAACTTTTAAACCAAAAGTAATCGAGGCTTAACGACTTGTTAGATTACAAACGATTCTAAAATTAAGAGATTTACTGCTTATTGAAATTTAGGGAGCTTGGGATGGGGTTGGAAAAACATGCTCTAGAGAGAAAAATGAAGGTTTTCTCATTGGACAACCTTTTGCTAATCCTATGGAAAGACAGAAACATCAAAATATTCAGTCTCACAAAAGGCTCTTTCAAATGATTAAGTGTGTGACTCATAAATCTCTTCAGTCATCTCAGCAGAAGCCAAAAATAGTGATGGGATTATCTAGAAAAGACCTGTGGAGGAGACTCTTGGCTAATAGAGTGAATCTCGTGATATACACAGGAGACTCATGAGGTTGCTGGGAATGTTGTTATATCAGCAGAAACGTGCCATCTTGAACTGAAGGAGGCAGGATGAACTGGAAGAAAATGGTTAAGACCACCAAATATGCACAGGAGAGAAACCTGCGATAAAACTCCTCAGCTGCAGACATGTTCTACCTTTTATGAAAAAGGAAGGCTGATTCAGAGGGAGCAACCCCAGGCCCAGAGGATGAGGCTTTGAGCCCCAAGGTAGAGCTAAGAATCACAGACGATGATTTCCAGGCTTTGAAACTAAGGGGAATTTTCCAGGTGGATTTCATAGTTGCTTGGGACTGTCAGAATTCTTTTTCTTTCCACTTTTTCCTTTTTTAAGGAGAAATCTGTAAATGTTACCCTATGCCTTCCTCACCATTGTGTTTTTGGAGCAGGTAAGATGTTTCTTGGGTTAAAGTTCCACAGATAGAGAGAACTTGTGCTACAGGATTATACCCAGTGCCTGATCTCTACCTGACTTAAATGACACAGATCTTGAGCTGATGGGATTTGGACTTCGGGTTGATGCTGTAATGGGTTGAGACTTTTGGGTGCCTTGGGATGGAATGAATGTATTTTGCATGTGGGATGGACTTGAATCTTGATGGGCCACAGGTTAGACCATGGCAGGAAGAATAATGGCCCAAAAAGATGGGCCATTTTTCTACATCCAGAAATCTTGAACCTGGCTATATGTTCTTTTACATGGCAAAGGGAAATTAAGGTTGTGGACAGAATTAAAGTTGCTCATCAGCTGATCAAAAGACAAGGAAATTATCCTAGATGATCTGGATGGACCCAGTGTGTTCATAAGGGTCTTTTAAGAGGGAGGCAGAAGAATCAGTGTCAGAATGATATGATGTGAGGAACACTCAAGTGGCTATTGTTGACTCTGAAGATGGAAGGTGCCCATGGGATGCAGGTAGCCTCTAGAATCTGAAAAAAACAAGGAATGGATTTTCTCCTAGAGCCTTCAGAAAAGGAACAGAGTACTGCCAACACTTTGATTTTTAACTCAGTAAGACCTATATTAGACTTGACATCCAGAACTGTAAGATAATAAATTTGTGATAATTTGTTAGAGGAGCAAAAGGAAACTAGTTTGGCATGTAACTAGCTTTCAAAAATGTTTTGGAATTTGGGGATTGATACAGAAAGTAAACAGATGATGTAAGAATTCATTGTTGGGATGAAGGACATAATCCTTTGAGTCCATCAGCTCAAACTTTGAAAATACTTGTGTTCAAAATGCAGAATACCCAGTCATTTCAGCCTAACTTTCCTACACATGAATTGATACTCTTTCTATGTAGATGTATGCATGTGTCTATATATATCATTTGATTTTATGTGAATGCCATCATTATGCATAACTATGGCTGAAACCACAACAAAATAATGACTTGCAGTCCTTCCCAAAGATGTGCATTGGGACGGTGGTATTTTTGTTTGTGGTAATAATAGCTATTTGTAGAACCTGGCACGCTTGAAGCCTCTGCCTCTTTACGGTGTATCTGCCCCATGCCTCTGCTTCAAAAGAGCTCTGCTGTCTGTTCTTGGTTGCTCACTTGGCTAGGTTCCCACCATTTTCACAGCTATGCTGACTTGCTTGAAATTCTGCCTCTGTACATCCTTATGGCATTTTCCCTTTCCAGCTACTTTCAGATACCTCACTTCAACTAGACTACCACCAGAATTACAGAATGATAATAATACAGTAGGGCTCTTTGCAATCAGCAAAGGCATTCACCCACAAAAGACCTAAACTTGACTTTTCTAAGCAGGTGGACATCGTAGTCATAAATATGTCACTTCTGTTCTGTTCTCTGTTGATCAGAACCCAAATCAGAAGACTGTTTTCTTCCCTGGGAACTTTTCCTCTGAAATTTGTACTTCAGAGTCGTAAGGAGGTTCTCTAAGTGATTCAGGGAGAATTGTGATACAGAAAACCAGTACTCCCTTAAACCATTCCTAGATTCTATCATGCTTGCTGATGGGTCTGAAAGGAAAGTGTAGCAGATTTGGTGGGCAAACAAAGCAGAATTTGTAGACTGGTCAGTGTCTGTGCGATGAAACTGGGAAAGAAGATGGTTGTCCTGACAAGGGCTGGTAAAGCTGGCAGTCAAGGGCTTCCATGGGCCTTACTATGACCTTCTGCCATAGATCATTGGTTAACTGGTGAGAAAATTATTCCTGGTTTTTGTTGCATGTGTTTATTATTTTCTTTTAATAATAATTTTCAAATGTATTTACATCTCAGTTTGAAATTAAAGGACACAAGCATTTAAACAGTGATACAACCATACTTATTTTTGGTTGACAGCTGTTTTTATTTTGTTTGTTTGTTTGTTTTAACCTCATTTCCACTTGGTGCATTCCCTTTATTATTTTCTTGGATTCTTCCTCTGCTCCTGCCTGCCACCCATTCCTTCTCAGCGTTTCTCATTTATGGGCAGAGGCTGCATACCTCTTTCCTTGAGACACCTTGAGACTTGTGCATCTCCACACCCTTCTCCTTCCTGCTTCTTCTGGCTGCCGAATCCCCGGGCTGTCCATCGCACTTCTTCACTCTGCTAGCTCTTATTTTCGTTTTTCTTTTATTTTTGTTTCTTTTATTTTTGTTTTTCTTTTGGTCTGCATCCACATTTTCTAGAAAAAAAATCCAGATGCTATTTCCATCCGAACTATTTATGAACCCTCAACAAAAGAGAAACGTAGCAATTATATAAATAAATATGATAGTTTTCTGTTCAGAATGTCAGGGTTGGCATTTATCTTCACTGTGCCAAACTTTTCACTTCTTCCCAGCTTGAATTGGGTATAGTTTTTCTTTTAACAACGACTTCCATTTTCTATTCTAGAACATGAAGTAATCCACAATGAAGTCCAACTTTTTGTGGAGGTAAAGTCACTCTAAAAATGTGATTTGGTATGGTTTTCTTCTTATCTTTGGATGAAATTTTTTTTTTATGCATATAAGGCACTCATGTTCTAGAGAAGTTCCTCACTGGTTTCAAACTATTTCTAGTATAACTTGTATTTCCTCATCAGGGAAAAAAATAGTAATTTTAATTTACAAATAATTTGAAGCTGTAATCTTAATACATATTCAACTAAAAAGAATTTATTTTAGGTCTTTATTTTAAAATATATTGGAAGATACTCTTTCTATTCAGAGAATATTAACAAAGTGCCAAATAATTGCTATAGTGTATCTGTGTATGTTTTTAGTTCTCCATTTATTCATAAACACATTTTTCTCATATTCATAGTTTTTTCATAGTTTCATAAGGCATATAAACTTGCACACACATGCATATATATAAACACATGCATATATATATATAAAATAGTTTTATGAAACATGATCAAACATGGGCTCTGGTGCTAGCTTGTTGTCTAAGTTCAAATTGTGGCTTGGAAACTTTGTTATGTGACTTTTGGCAAAAGCAATTTACTTAATCTCTTAGCTTTAGTTTCCTCAAGAGACCAGCACTTGACACATTATCATTATAGAATTTTCTACTTAGTGATACAGTCCGAATATTGACATTACTTCACCTGTGGTGTGATTTTCCCCGAGGTCACATCTAAACCTCTGATTCATTATTTCATAAATCCATTTAATAACAATAGAAGATTGTTGACCCATAATTGGTCCAGACTCTAAATGCTGAGACATGAGATTGAGATACAGTCTTTGTTCTTGAGGAGATTACAGTGTATTTGAGGGAATAATATTTTACCCAGTATGATGAGTGCCACGGATAAGTGGGGGAACTTCTGGATGTGACATGAAGCCTGTGCTTCAGTGGTCCTTCCCCATGCAACCCTCCCAACATCTCTAGGATGGACCATGTGCCCTCCTGTGCGTATCTGCCATAGCTCTGTCATGCCCTTATAGAATGCATCACGGAAATATTCTTTCTCTCTGTCAACACCAAACTTCTTAAAAGGAAGGAACTTTGGTTTAGACCTTTAAATTTCCAGTGCATTGACAGTGCCTAGCATTCATTGACATTTATTGAAATTTATTGAAATTTATTCGAAGAAATACCTGGATAAGATAATGAATGAATAAATGACTGAATGAGTGGATTGAATAATCAAATGAGGAAGGAGTAAGATACTATGTATGAAAAAGTTGGTTAAAATGTACAGCAGGTAATCAAGACCATTTAAAAAGTAAATGTGTGACTTTGAAAGGAGAGGCGTTGAGATAAGACCAGAAGAGTAATCTAATTCAGATGCTGAATGGTTCTACAAATGATACAAACACAACTTCAGGAAAAGTGAGAAATGTACTAATATTTTAAATTGAATTGCAATGGATGGATTGAGAAGAGATAGACTAGAAGCCCAGAGAATGAAGATGAAACAATTCAAACACTGCAGGGAAGAAATTGTGAGAACAAAGATTCAAATCGTGTTTGGCCCTGTGGTGAAAGGGCAAATTTGAAGATTGAATGACACATCATATATGCATATTGAGAAAGAGAAGTGGAGATGTCTGAAGCTGCTGTCCTCCATGATCTGGTGATTGGTTGTGTCATAACTTGTGTTGGAGAATAAAATAATAGAAAATGGTACGTTTGTTTTTAAAGATACTGGAAGAGAGGGACCATTGTGGTATTGTAGACTTGTTTTCTAGGCTCTTAGCGATGTTGAGCTAGAACATGAGAAAATAGCTAGGGAAGGGGAAGAGAGATCATTAAAGAATGAAGCACAAAACTCCAACTAGTGATGACATCCTCATATTAGAGTAGAACATTAGAAGAGTTTGGGCCACTGATTGCAATTGCAAGCTTTAACAATGTAAATAGCAATGCTACTCACTATTGGCTACAATTTAGATGATTGGACTGAGAAAGGGGATGCTATTTTGCAAAATATTCTTATACAAATATCCTACGTATTTGCAGAAAAAAATAGCTTCTTCCTCATCAAAAGCATCTCGATTTATTTATTAGATAAAACACCTTTCTCCCAAATTTCTTTATGAAATTATCCAGCATAACAATATATGATAAATTAGTCATTCAAAATTAATTCAAATGAAATAATGGTATAATTAGGCAGTGATTCCTGCTTTCTACAATCTTGTTATAAGATATTCATCTTAATAAAAATAATGAGTTATTGAGTTCTTATTATATGTCTGGAATTGTTCTAAGTAAGCTCTTTGCATGTATTATTCCATTTGATTTTTGTAGGTATTATAACATTGCCATTCTTTTTTTGGGTTTTGGAAAAAAAAAGATTAAAAATGCTCAAATACTATGCTCAAGGTCATCTCCCTAGCAAAGCTGAGACTTGTACAGAAGAAATGTATATATTTAGGTATAGGCCCCACTGTCAACAAATTATCTATTTGCTTATCTCAAAAACATTCATTTTTTTTCATCCTTTGTGATTTTATTATGGAGTTTTGAGATGTTTTTGGTGATCCTAGAATTTCTCTTTTCACTATAGTCTAACACGTTTCATATAGCAGCAACATTTTCCTCCTGTACTGTAATTAAGCAAAACAATTGCCCTGGAGTTTTAAAATCTTAATGATAATATTTTATTTTCATTGTTGGCCTCATCATCTTTAGTCATCAAGATTAAGAATCAATAATAATAATATCACTGCTTATAATCTTGAGTCCATTTTTATTCCATAAAATAATATTCATATTTTTCAAGTACATCATAATGCATATTTGTCAGAAAAAGACTAATTCACTCAATCACCATGTTGTCAGCTAGTAACAAAATAGTAAATGACAGTTTCAAACACTAAAAAAAAATAGGCCTCAGTCCTCTTCATTTTGAATATTTCCCATCACAGACTCTACTTTATATTTCTTTGCACTTTTAAAGAAAATTGTGAAGCAGTTTCAAACTTAGAGAAAAGTTGAAAGTGCAATGAGACTCTCTTCCCTCCCCCCTCCAAATCTTTTTTGTAAATATTTTATTTGTGTTCCTAAGTAGAAAAATAGCATCAATCAGCTTTACCTTTTTATTAAATTTCAGGAAGGGCTCAATATCTTTTCTCTTTATCACGCTTTCTTGACCATGAATGTCAAAGTGGTACAGCCCCCAGTGTTAGTGTGTGGTGACAGGCAGGAGTGCCATGGGACACAGCAAGAAAAGCACAGCTTTTGAGCCAGCCAGGCTGAAGCTAAAACTTTAGACCTGGGAAATCTGGCAGTAGGTTTAGGAAGTAAGGTGAGCCTGTGTTTTAGCTGAAGTTAGGATGCTGTCCAGCTATTAATAAAAGCAAAACAATTAGCCCTTCTGAGCTTGAGATTTCTTGTCTGCCAAGTGCTTGTTATAATGACAGTTCAATCCAATTTTGCAAGGACTAAGTAAGATAATATATGGGTAACCCATTTGATATGACACTTTGAACCTTTTTCTCTACCTTGGGCCTGAAATGGGAAACCATTTCATCCCTACCTACCAAAGCAACAAATATCACAGCCAGGAGTTTGATCCATGATGCAAATTTTGCTAAAGCTTTCTCGAGGAGCTGGGTTAGGTAACTACTTCAAATATCAAAAAGCAAATTTCCTAAATGTTTTATTTAAATATTTACTTCCCTCCAGATATTCTTTTCCTCTCCCTTACCTCAAATTCTTCTGTCTCTCTGAAAGTCTGAGCCAGCCCCTGCCTCTCAAATGCCTCCCCTCCATCCTTTTGATGATTAGGACAACAGCTAGAAGGACTGTCACCAAAACGAAGGGTGCCAGCAGTTACATAACCGGCAACTGTTGTTCCCCAAATTTATGCTGCTGGAGCCCCAACGAAGGGGCTCCCTTCTTTGGAAAATAGTATGTTGCCTGGGACAATATGAATTAGCAGGCACACTACAAAAGGTAGCTAATAAGCTTATATTAACTGTGTTGGTAGTCACCATTCACCTCTTTCTGGTGTCTGTGAAGGTTTTCATTACTATCCTACTGTGATCACATCTGGTGTCAATCATTCTACCTTGAATCCCTAAAACAAACACTGATCTCACCAGGAAATTCATCTTCCTTTAAACTTACATTAGCCACAATCTTTTATCCATGTTATTGGTTAAATCCTGGAGTACAATTCCCAAGAAGCAATTTTTTTTTCCCCCACTTTACCTCTGAATTTGCTGTTGGAGTAAACTCAAATTCCTTACTGGGTTATATAATGCACATTTGTGGAAAATTTCTTTAGGCCACTAGCAGACTTTCTGAGATCTTTATAAATCACCCTCGATAATTACTCCCCTCTTGCTTGTATCATTGGAAGGAAGAGTGATCCTTGAACTAGGAAAGGCTTGCCTGGTATCCCGAGATTGATTTGTTGGGTTGTTTGTCTTTAATTGGCACTCTGATAACACCTATGGTGGCTTCCAGATCTATGGTAATAATTGTACACATAAAAATTAAATATTACTAGACCAATGATGCCATTTGGGGGCTATTCTGGCTTCGTGTGAGAATTAAAGGCAAACAGAAGGTGCAGAAAGAGAATTGTGGTGAGCCCATGAGTAGTTTTCCATTGTGCACTTTCTTGCTTCCTCCTGTCATGCTTCTTTCCCTTGTCCATGTTCAGAACTCACCTTAGAATCCTATCTGGTCTCTTTCATGCAGATGTTTATTCTGAACCCCTGTCCTGACTGGAGAATGGTCTTATATACCAGTCTCTACTGATGAGGAATTGTATTCCCTCAGCTAGGGCAACTGCCTTTCAAATGGTGACTGACAAGCCCTGAAGACAGTTGGCCTCAGGGAAATGAGACACTGAGGTTATACTTCTAGGCAGTGGGACAAACGATGGAGGAATGGAAACAGCTTCTGACTCTGAGAGCTTTGAAAGTCCTTTACTTGTAAACTACGTTCACTAACTGGTGGTCGTTGAGCACCTGCTTTGTGTTAGTGGCTAGAAATAATAGATAGAGACTGTCATGGTTCTCCAGGAGTAGGAGATAAACAGACAAATACAATTATGGCAAATATAAAAGGGTATGGCTGAATTAAAAACAAAAACAACTTAATAATAACCTTTCTTAAATATGCTTGGATGTTGGAGCCTCAGAAAAAAATTAACCTTTCCCCCTTCTCTAGTCCTTTAATGTGGATAATATCTCTATTTACACTCTCTGTATACCTTAGGGAGAGTGTGTACTTTTTTTTTTTTTTTTGTGGAAAGAAATTAAAGAAGTGGGCATTTTAAAGGCATTTGAGGTGTTCTACTAAAATGAGAGAAGGTTATCTTCCCTTCAAGGCACTTACATAATGGGAAGGTCTTATGGTCCCTGGATTAAGAGCAAGTCATACTACCTTGAACATGTCCTTCACCGATTTAGGACTCCCATTTGCTCATTTATAAAAAGGAATGCATAGAACTTGATGTCATCCAAGGTTGTTAGAGCTCTAACATTCTCAAATTGTAGAATCATTCATAGTCCATTAAAAATGTTTTTAGAAACATCTATCCCTTGATTTTTCAAAACAAATTTGTATTGTTTCCCTTGTTCTTCTGTTTTGTAGGTGAGTAATCTGAACTTTGGAACATGTCTTAGTCCATTTGGACTGTTTTAACAAAATATCATAGACTGGATAGCTTATAAACAACAGAAACTCATTTCTCACAGTTCTAGAGCCTGGGAGGCCAAGATCAAGCCACTAACATATTGAGTATCTAAGCCGTATTGAGAGCCAACACCTGAGGTGTTGTTGTAGACAACACCTCACTGTCCTCACATGGAGAAGGGGAAAGGCAGTTTTCTGGGGTCCCTTTTATAATGGAACTAATCTCATTCTTGAGTTCTCTGTCCTTGTGACTTAACCACCCTTTGAACGACCTACCACTTAACACCACCATCTTGTGATTAAGTTTTCAGTAAATTAATTTGGTGGGGGGGGGAAGCAAAAACATTGAGTGGATAGCGGCGCGATTAAGCGCCTTGTCCACTTAATGAATGAATAAACGTGTACAATGAGTGACTGAGTAACAGGAGGAGCTGACAACGGCAACTGCTCTTCCAACTCTAAATTCTACATTGTTTCTTTTTATTCAAATAGGGAAACAACAGATTCAAATTCTTTGCTTCATATATTCAGCAAAACTTCTTGATATTCAGTACTTTTTTTTTTTTAAAGATTTTATTTAGAGAGAGACACAGCGAGAGAGGGAACACAAGCAGGGGGAGTGGGAGAGGGAGAAGCAGGCTTCCCGCTGAGCAGGGAGCCTGATGTGGGGCTCAGTCCAGGGACCCCAGGATCATGACCTGAGCGGAAGGCAGATGCTTAACGACTGAGCCACCCAGGTGCTCCTTGATACTCAGGTCTTAATAATAAATCTGCAATAAGACAATTATCATTATCCTATTTACTTTCTCTCTACATTATAGGAACAGAAGTATACATTTGTTAAAGGTCATGTGATTTTCAGTGCTTTTTGAAACAGTAGGAAAAAAAAATAATAACAAGAAGCAAGTCTCATTACGTCCTTCATGCATTATTGACTCCAGGACAGCCCTAAAATTTTAAGCATTATTACAGATATAACAAGATGTAATTTTTGTAATGCCTGAAGATTTTAGTCAAAGCCTTACAGTTGAAAAAAAAACAGGTAAAGAAAAAATTTTAAATTCCAAAGACCATGGTTAGGTACATCCATGTGGAACTTAAGTGACCAAGATTGTGCCTCAAATTTCACCCACTACTTCCCAAGAGCCTTTCACTAGGAAAAACCTGAAAATTCACCAAGTCTTAGAATAGGAGAATTTTTAACCTGGTTGGGGATTCTCTAAGAAAACCAGTTTTAAAATTGGAGGTTCCCACAAGAAGTGGACCTAGGAACTTGTCACAGAGATGAACTGAAATGATGTGACCACGGAGTTCTGGGACACCTGTGTCCTGGGATTTGGAAGTGTGTGTCAGCAAAAAAAAAAAATGCTGCCTGCTTCCTTCTTAAAGAACTTCACAGGCAAGGGTCTGACTGGAGCAGCTTGTGATGGAAGCAGAAATATAGGGGAGGAGAGGATTCCACCTGCTCTCTCACATCTTGGTGTAGTAAGAATGTATGTCTCCCATGGGCCAGGTGGTCGCTGCCCAGCCAGGTGGACCATCAGGGAGGTAAATGTATCAGAGATGCAAGAATTGTCTCATTGCAGAGTCAAAGAGGACAGGAATTGGAGAAGAGTCCAAACTTCTCATGTAACTGTGACCTCTGTGTGAGAACCATTATTTAAACGCCTGCCACTCACAGCGATTCATCCATAGTCAAGAGATAACCCTGAGTTTCCACAGCCAAACGTATAAACTTATGCTCCTTTTCTTTTAGTCTGTGCCTCAGCCAGATAGGCAAGATGAGAGGGGTGAGGAAGCTAAGAAGAGAGAAAGACATGTCTCCCCTCTCCCTCTGCAGGGTTCTCAGGACATTTCTTAGGGTTGGAGATGGGGGAAAGGAAGGATGTGTGATAGTGGTTGACTATTGGATTCTAAACAGCCAAAATATCAGAATGGGAGTCTTAATGACAGTAACAAGAAATTTATTAGAAATTAAAAAGCTGTAGGAGCATCCCAAGCTCTCTTTTACTCACAGGGAAAAGAAATTCTACATCAGTCAAAGGCTAGACTTGGAAATAAAATAAAGTAAGATTATTCTTCTTTGAACCCCACTGAGATAAGCCTAGCAAATCAGTTAGGTATGTAATTATTTTCCTATATTAGAAAGAAGAAAATGGAAGCTCAAAAAAAAAAAAAAAAGGTGAAAAACCTACTCAGCATCACTCAGTTTGCAAATTCCAACAGAAAAATTTAAGTCCCGTGCAGCTGACCCTAATAATTGTGTTAGCCCCTATGCAGTACTTCTGTAAACAAAAATGACAAATTAAACTTACAGGTATCTTCATGGTAAGCAGGCTAAAAGAAAAGGAGCATACGTTTCTATGTTTAGCTGTGGAAATTCAGGGTCATCTCTTGACTTACTGAGAAAGGGAATGATCATTTATTCTTAAACCCAAGCTACTCAGTATTCTTCCATTTGTGTTACCACACTTTATCTGGAGATCCAATTCTGCGTTCCGAGCTATTAACTAGGTATCACTTAAATGCACCCCAGACGATGAATTTACAATGTCCAGACTTGAGCTCACTAATTCCGCACCCCAAATGAACACCACATACTGAACATTCCCCATGCCTAGATCTTTTCCTAAGTTCCATTTGTGATTGGTCAACAGCAAGATGGCTCACCCAGAAACTCAAGTCCATAGGAAACATGCTTGATTTTCTCTTTCCTACTCACTAAGTCCTCATCTCTCACTCAAACAGAAGTAGCAGATGAGGGAGTCAGAACCAATCTGTGCATCGCTTTGAACACCTAATAACCATTTTAATTTAAATCTTAAGAGAATGAGGAAGCGTTGAAAGTTTAGGAATATGGGAGTGCCATAGTTTTATCTGTAATTTACAAAGATTGTTCTGGCTCTCGGGTCCACCTGATAAACATTTGTTTGTTTGACCTGACATATAAAGTTGTGTAAGTTGAAGTCATACAACACTGCTTGGTACATGTGTGTATCGAGCAGGGATTACTGCCACAGTGTGAGCTCACGCCTCCATCACCTCACACCATTATCATTTCTTCTCTGCGGTGAGAACACTGAAGGATCACCTCTAAATACTGCCCCCTTGGTCACTTCTTTCTCTTTACACAGTCCC
The DNA here is from genome assembly GCF_010015895.1 of Lontra canadensis. Lineage (NCBI taxonomy): Eukaryota > Metazoa > Chordata > Mammalia > Carnivora > Mustelidae > Lontra > Lontra canadensis. The sequence goes on from NW_022631038.1 coordinate 5,554,420, forward strand.
TCTTCCTGTCTCAAGGCAGAGAAAGATCATTTCATGCCACTCCAGTGTGTGTGTGTGTGTGTGTGTGTACCTGTATCTTTCTCGTGCTCTATCACACTGCCTTGTAATTATCTATTTACATATTTTTTCTCCTACTACACTGTGAGATTCATAAGGAAGTAAGTGAGTCACATTTGTGTTCCAAACATTAGCCATAGTGTCAACATAGGGAAGAATATACTTCTCACCCGTTTATTTCCTAACACACTGCTGCTTTTGCTTACAGGTCCCATTTCCTCTTCAAACTCAAGAATATCAGTATTCCTTTCTCAGAAAACTACCGTTTCCTTCTGTGTTTCACATTTGGGGTAATGACCCTTCCAACCCTGGTCTGCCACACAGTGACCTGTGATTATCCACCATTCTTTCCTCTCCTCTATCCCCACATGCTACAGAAATGCTTTCTGATAATTTGCTGAGTCTCCACCTTTTTTATTACCTCATCACTAATTGCAGGTGTTCCCAATATTTTACCTGTGTTATTAGATTTTTAGCCTATGTTCCTACTTCAGAATTGCCCATCCCCCATACTCAAACATCTACTAGAACAAGTTTCCTAAAATTCACTTGAACAGGAAACTGTCTGTGAAGGTCATGAAACTCTTTGATTGGCAGCTCATTGCCTGCAGGATACAATCTAAACTCTTGAGCAGAACATATAGGGTGTTTCATGGTCTCCCTCCCCTCTCCAGCGTCATCTCTGGAGGCTCCAGTGCCAGAACTCTGAGCGTCTTGAACCACACTCAGAACACCCATTACATTACCACTTGAGCCCCTGAGAACACTCACTCCATCTAGAAAGTTTCTTCCATTTACCAGCTCCTGGATTACAACCCACACAAAGACCACCCTTCTCTGTGAGGTACTTTATATGTTTATCTCTACTCAGACATTCATGACCTCTCTATTATAGTGTTAGCTGTGACCTCCCCACGCTGCCTGCCCACCATATTGTGAGTTCTTCAACCTTGAAGCTATACCTTATTATCATTTTTTTTAACCAACAGTGCCTGAGAATTACCATACATGTACTGTACTTTTTACTCAAACAAATGTGCCAGTAAAAACTCAAATAATATTTTATTTCTTCAGTAAGTGAGAAAGTTGGAAATGATTTTAGGGCCAAAAATAAACACGTAAATAAATTAAGGAGTTACAAAACATGGATTTTTCTCTATCTTCAATTTCACTATGATCTGAACAATAACATATGAAATTGACACCGAAGTTTTTTTCATTACTTCTATATCATCCATAAAGAAATCCATACAGAAATCAATGTTCAGCATAGCTGATGAACTTCAAAAATCATACAACCTAAAGATGTAATTGGAGCATGGGCCCAAGCATTTTGTCTGTGTTTTATTGTCTAGTATAGATTGTGTCTGTATGAAAATTGTTAGTATTAAATACTGAAGGTCTGCCATAAAGACCAGTGTTCCAAAGATTTTGCTACAACAAAATAGAGGCTGTGGTTCAGAAGGAAGTAGCTCAGCACAGAGAGTCTGATTAAAATCCTGCTCCAATTCACAGTCATGTGGCCTTTGGTGACCTTTAGACTTCTCACTTTACAGCGTGAAGTTCATTAGGGTGACAGTTGAGCACATAAGGCCATACAAAGTTTTCAGGACAGTGTGTTCCATATGTGATTTAATAAGGATATGTTAAGATCACTGTTCTCTAGTTTCAAGGTCAACCCCTGAACCTTCAATGAACATTTGGGCAAGAAGAATGATTAGATCTGTTGCCAGGGCAGGAAGAAATATTTCTAGGGGACACTTTCAGTCGTAAGCTAAGTGCAGTCTGGCAACTGATTGTTCAATCAATGATTACTTTGTCTTATTTTTTCTGTCTTTTGATTTTGTATTCTATCAAAATTACCTTGGCAGTTGTCATGGCCACAAAGAGACAGAACTGAGGGAAGGGAAGTGTGATAATAAAGTAACTTTTTTTGCTTTCTCTGAGAAGCTCTGTACCACCCTTCGCCACATTTTTCTCAGCTTCTTCACCATTAATCATCTAAAGGGTGACTCTCCCTGGATTTTACCCTGTGGAGAGAACATGTTCTACTTCTCTTATAAAGTATTTCCTTCCTGAATCTTCCTACCTTAGTGACCTTTCTTTGCTTTAAGTTCCTATAACATTCCTTTTAGAGACTATACCCCCCAGATTTGGCAATATTATCTGTCGTATGTTATTCTGTAGAGTTACATGTTGATGTGTTAAATATTCCTAGGTACCTTTAACATTCTTTGGTCTAAGGCTGTATCTCATTCCGTGCCTACCATGGGTCTTTTGGAATCGATATGTACGCAATGATTATAGGCTTATGACCAGAGAAAATAAAGTGGAATAAGTAATAATTTTTAAAATTAATAATAATTATTTTCATTGGGCAATGCTCAAACTCTCCAAGAATATTTCTGACTTTTTTTGCTCATTTTGTTTCATATTACCGGCATTATAAATCCTGCATGGGAAAATGGAACAGAATAGTATCACTTGCGAATAAAACTATAGCAATATTAAGAACAGTTTTACTACACTACTTTATAAGTAAAAATATGCATATGAACATCCAAAGTATAAAGTTTTAAATGGAACATTGAATTATAATAAAGCATGCTTTAGCCTACCCATTACTAACAGCCTGTAGAAGTGAGAGCAGCAGGCAGAATAGATTAGGTTAGAACAGTCACACATCAGTCCCTTGGTTGACACTAGGCAGCCAGAAGATGTTGTGTCACAGGTCTTATAAACATTAACTGCCAGATGTTACCTACAAGCTCTGGAGATAGAGTTCTAAGAGCTGCTTGTTGCAGTGCATGGGTTAGTAAAAGCACAAGGAAGACTACTTGATTACTTCTTTATTCTTTTGCAGTATGATTGAGAAGTGGCTGTCCCTCAAGAGCAAATACAAGTAAATAAAATCTGAAGTGTTTATATTGCCCTGAAAGAAACTTGGTCTTTATGAGGGTGATGCAAATCCTTCTAATTTCAGACCTCAGACTTATGAACCACTGCAAACAATAAGATTTCTTCTAAAAATATTTTGAGTCTTACTGGAATTTCTGTGATGTTGTGAAATATTTTTTTTATAAGTTTTGGGGACTATGTTTTTATTTTATTTTATAAGAATCACAAAACATTCTACATTGCATCAAAACAGAAGAAGAAGCACATTGTAGAGCTAGCACGAATTTTTAAGATATCGCCTGGTTCATCTATTAGTTATATATTTTTTCCTGTGCTTGGCACTGGAAGTAACAAATAAAACTCAGACAGAACTTGCTCATATCCTACCTGGGGACACAGGGGGTGGTGCAGTGTGACATATGTCATAATAAAGGTAACATATGGCTTCTGGGAAGTAAGAGACCCTGAACTTTGATGAAGTCAGGCAATAGAAAAACAGTCAAGAGGGAAAACCAAGTCTGATCTCAAAGCACTTAGAAGAACTAGCTAGGTGGAGGGTCTGACTGGGCCTCCCGGGCTCTAGGACTGTAATGCCCAAAGACAAATGTTACTATTGTTTTTCTACCAAGGAAATTGCAAATGATTTGACTTGTTGACATAAGACTATGCACAAAAATGTAATTAGTGATGTGTTTAGAAAAGTTATCCAAGATGAAAGTCAGCATTTGCTAAGCTAACATATTTGAATTTAGTCAAGACACGGTGGAAACCACCAGAAGATTTTGTATATGGATATGAGCATAGTGGAAACATAGAAACACCACCCGACCACAAGAGAGTACAGTGAAAGAGGCTGCAACTGTTTATGAATCGGGAAGCTGTGAAAGATGTCCAGGTGAATTAATATGAGTTCCAGTGGTAACACTGGAGATGAACAGAAAGATGTAGCTTCAGGTGTTAGGGAGATATTAAAATTTATAGCATATGGTTTCTGAATATATGTAAGGAGAAATGACAGCGAATTACATTGGTACATCTTTGCTTTGAGGTACCTTTGAAATATGGCAGTGAAGTAACCTGGTGTCTTTTGTTATCTGACACAACAGACTGCAATTCTCTGAAGAAATAGATAATTTTTAATTCATTATCTTAGCTCCACTTGCTGAATAGGGTTTTAAATTAAAAAGAGGATCTGGTCTATGAAATCATGCATCAGGCCTCTACATGGAGGTGGGAGTAGAAATCATCTCTCCCATCAGAGAAATATCAAGAAAGATAAAGACAGACTACCTGCATAGATGTACTAGCGAGGGAACAGACAGGTGTTTTGGTTGAAGGAGCCAAACGTCAATAGTCAGCGGCATGGCTAACGAGGGTCCAGGCAAGTGACCTTCAGGTGGGGGAGTAGAGGTCCTGGAAACCAAGGGAAAGAGACCTGTTCAAGTCACGCTAGTGGAATGCAATTATCAATCAGATTTTCTGATTAGAAGTTATTGATGCTCCTACCAGATACAACTTCCTTGCAGTGGCCAGGGTGGGATTCAGCCTGCAGAGAACTAAGTAGTGGATAAAGCTGAGGACTGGAGACTGTAAGCATGGGAATCTCATCCTTCTGGATCCTTGTCTGCGAGAGCAGTTGTGATAGGAAGAAGAGAGAGTAGGTGGTTGGATTTAGGGACACTGCAGAATCAAGGAGATACTTTAAGGTTGACCATTTGTCCCATCTTTATGCAAGTCTTACTTCCACTAGGAATTAGCTTCGAGATAAGTTTCCTTATGCCTTGCTTCTACCTGGTGACACCTACCCACCTCCCCGCTGCCCATCCTACCCCCAAAACAAAGTGCACTCCTAAAAAATTGTCTGTGTTCCTTATCCTACCTACTCACTGCGCAATTGCAAGCTAAATTTCAGCCCCTGTGACTTTTGCTATTTTTGCCATTTTTCTACTTCTTGCTTGGGTTCCTTATTTAGATGCCCCAGTCCCTTCTAGTGCCCAGTAGAAGTGATAGGACAAGAGTGTTCGGAAGACGCATGTGGTGCTACCGTTGCTGAAATTCACACCTAGCTGCCACCCCTACTTTTGGCATTTGGAGACTGTCCAGGACGCTCAGCGTGTGGATGCCGACACCTCGTTTTTGCCAATTCCAGGCAGCACAACCTCCACCCTCTCTCACCTCCGCCAATACAACACTGCTGTTCCTACTCAGCATAGCGGCTTCCTCACCCACATTGCCACTTCCCCAAGTCCACGGACGCCTTATATCCCCATCTGACGGCATGACGACACACTAGAATTTTTAGGACTTCCTTTGATTTCAGCAGCATATGTAGATCTGGGGACAGGACTGAGGCAGTCTCAGGGACAGACGCTCTGATCTTCCAAATGGCCCACCTGCTTTATACATATAACCAGAAGTCTCTCTTTTCTGGAAGTGAGGCTTCCTTACTTCACCCGTGGATACACTCCAAATATATATTCAGAAGTGTCCTCACCTCCTTGGTCAACCCTGGGGGAATGCCTTTTAGCCTCAAGCTGGAGTAAGGCAGTGTTGGGCCCTACATATGTGCACGTTGCCTTTACAGCTGCAAGGATGTGACAAAACCACACAGCTAGAGCAACATACATGCTCTCGCTCCCAACCAAAGAGCACTGGTGTGGGCACCACCTGGGTCTGAGAGAAAATGGTCCAAACTGTCTTGTTTCCTAGAGTTCCTATTCTGTCCTTATCATTCCACTTGTTTCTCAGTGAACTTTTCCGCAGAGGAGCAAGTAATTTGCTTGTGTTTAGAAAGGTAAACATATGCTAAAGTAAAACAACATAGATCCATTTTAACAGCTACAGTAGAAGCTGGATGTTAAAGTAGACCTCTCAGTTCACAGGTTTGAATATGGCAGGTGTGTTGGGAATGAGCTAGAGCTGAACACACAGCAATGATAATAATAAAGAATGACATTGTAATAAAGACTTCATAACCCGTTGGAGTGTCTTGGTTATTTTTGACCCTGTATTCTTCCAGAGGGAGAGAGCGTGAAAAAGAGAGAAGGAGAGAGAGAGAGTGAGCTTCTCATCTTCATGTAAAAAAAAAAATCACTTTTGGGGATTTGGTTGGTCTATAAATCAACTTGAGGAGAGCTAGCATTTTTAGTATGTTGAGTGTTGTGTTTAATGAACATGGCACATGCTGGGCCTCTCCTCTTATTCAGGTCTTATCTGTTCAGTAAGTGTTTTAAAATTTCTTGAGCCTCCCCTTTATTTTTTCAATAATGGTAGTATTCAACTTCTAAGTGAAATGAATTTACTTTTTGTTATTAACTTTTAAACTGTGTTGTGATCAGAAAATGTGGAGTGTTCCTTGCTACTGTTTTATTTGTTTGCTGTTCTTTCCTGCATTTGAGACTATTCTGGGATCATTTTTTTCTTTTGGAACTACATCAAAGTTTCCTTTAAGACAAGCCTCTTAGAGATAAAATCCCTCAGTGTTTACTTACTTTCTAAATGTCTTCATTTCCCCTTCATCCTTGAAAGATCCTTTCGCTCACTGACAATTCTAGGCTGACAGGTATTTTTTCCCAGTTCTTAGTAGATATTATTTGACTGTCTGTTGACTTGTGTTTTTGCCATTGAAATGTCTGCAATCATTCTGTCACTTCCTTTCATTGACATGGTCTTTCTCTCTGACTTGTTCAAGGTTTTATCTTCTTCTTCTGCTTTGTGATTCCTTTGCCATGTCTGTAGGCATGGGTTTCCTTTTATTTATTTTTTTCATGGAAGATACTATCCTTTATAGATCAGTGGCTACATATTTTCACCAGATTTGATGATCTAATATTTCCTTAAATATTGCCAGATTTCAATTCTGTTCTTTAACAAATTTGTATGTGGGAATTCCATGTTCAATCTCTTTGTTTCTTTGTAATTTCTGATTGTCTACTTAGTTTTGAAAATGCCACTTTTGAAAAAAGTATATTCTATATTTGATGATTCCAAACTCTAGAATGTATTATTGTGCATTACTTCTACTGGCAGTCATTCAGAGTAATTTTCATTTGTGTGTGTGGGGGGAATGTGAGCTCTTTATTTGTTTTTTTAAATCTATTCCCATTAATGTGTACTAATTTGAGGGAAAGCTTTCTTCTAGGGATGACTTGTTATCTGTCTTGTTTCTCCCTGTAGCAAGAGAGAACATTTGACCAATACCATTTCAGCATCCCGCGGAAGTGTTGATACAGAAAAGATTATCAGGCCCAGTTTCCTTGTGTTCTCTCCCAAAGTTCAAAATCCCCCCAGAAGTGTTGCTGAAGAAATCCTGCATCAGGGAACCATCTGTTTCAGGGTGCCCTGACATTCAGACCATTTTCTGCACTTCTGCTCCCCACATTCCCTCCTCCTATGGGTCTGTCTACCCATTCTGGATTCCAAGCATTCTTCTCCCAGATACTGAAGGCTAGTGTGGCCCAGGGTGCAAGCATAACAGGGGCTGAGCTCCCCGTTTTAGGATTGTTTGGTCCTGAGAGTCATCCTGTGGCTAATGAGACCAGTGAGGCCTTCTTGAGTGTGCCTGTCAGGAATTCTGGGGGGGAAGTGTGTGAATGCACATGTGTGTGGATGTGTCTGTGTGTGCATGTTTACATACATATGTGTATATGTGCATGGTGCCTCTCAGAACTCCTAATCACTGATATTACAACAAACAGAAGTCCTCAGAGTTATTTTCCAAAATTACTTTATTATGAATATATTAATGATCAAGAAAATACAGGGGGACTAATTATAAAATTCTACAAACCTACTACTGAACTTTATGGATATTGGAAAGTTACCATGAGAGAGGTAACTTACAAACTTGAGTTAAAATGGTAACCGTTAATGATACAGAAATATACTCTATAGTGTCCAAGCTGTCAAAGAATAAAAGGGAAGCAAATCTTATAAATAAAAAAGAAAGCAGGAGAGTAGGAAAAAGAAAATGAAAAGAAAAAAGAAGGCTAAGAAAATACAAATTATGATCATAAAAATAAATCCAATGTTTTACTAATCGATGTAGATATAAATAAAGTTACTTCACCAATTAAAAAATATGGCGAAACATGGATTCTGCTAAGGAAAAATATCAGGAACCTAATACTTAAAAAAAAAAAACACCTAAACTTAAAATATACCCATCTACCTACAGGAGGGCTAGAAATAAGGAATATAAAAAGATAGGCATTAGCTAAAAGAAAACCATAGGCTTCTGATCTCTTTCCATGGATGTTATAGTTGGCTTATGAATCCATGGCTGGAGGTTTCTTTCTTGTTAGAATATATGACAAATTTTCTTGTTCTAATAATTCTAAAGTCAAGACATAATTTTATATTTAATCCCAAATGTCTTTTATTGTAATTTATTTTCTAGTCTGAAGAAATGAAATAAATACTTGGGAGCTATTTTTGTATTGTGGTGTCCTCAGTAGTTAATGAGTATTTCTCAGAACATTTTCTGTTGTTCAAAATGGATACCTAACTCATCTATAGCAAGCATACAGAGCCAGGTAATTATAAATTCAATTTGAGATCATAATTTTAAGATTGAGGCTCACAAAAATGTTATGAGAAAAGAAACATATTAATAATAGAATGCCATGGAAATATAATTAGAAATAAAGTCACTTCCAGCCAAGCCCCAGTCTGCGGTTTGAGTCCATTAGTTCTTTAACGAGTATAACATGACTACCTGCTACATGTTAGGGATTCTGAGGTCTATTTACTGCGATTAAAACAACCTAGAAAACTCTACCTACTTTCAAAGTTTGTATCTATCCGTTAGGAGTTCAGGATGAGTAAACATTATTACTGTAGGACAAAATGCTATAATTCAGACATAAAATTGTATAATAAAGTCAAGCCATTGTTCCCAACAGAGTTTTTTCCACATAGCAGCCAGAATGATCCTTTAAAAATAGAGTCAAAGTCACTCCTCCATATAACTGTTCACTGGCCCTGCTTTTCGATAAGAGTTCTTCCATTACTAAGCTCCTCTTTGGTAAAGCGCAAGATAGTACATATTTGGGGATCACACCATTTCCATGGGGTTTACTCAGCTCTGCCCTGTGGTGGGTAAGCAGCCTCAGACAATGCATAAATGAGTGGGCGAAGAGTGTTCCAGTAAAACTTACTGACGGACAAGAAGCTCTTTCGACTATCCTTTGTTTTTTTGATTTTTGTTTTTTGGTCTTATTTTGGAGGGAGGGAGGGAAGAGAGGAGAGAGGTTGAGAAATTTGTTGCTATTGCTGATTTCACTTCCAGAAATCTGATTATATAAGCAAATTTAATAATTTATAAAACAACTTACAGAACAGTGTCTGCCACGAGTCTTCAGCTTTTATTCCTGTGACAAGCCATGTTATTTTGATAAGAGTAGCACAATTATTCTCTCTATTTTACAGTTACAAGATGCACATAACTCAGGGGCAGAAAAATGTCACTCTATTTCATAATCACAAAAATTGTGTTTTTTAGTCTGAGCTCACTGTTGTACTTGGCAATAGTCAATCTAACCAGTGAATTTTCTTTTTTTTTTTAAGTCATATTCAAGATTCAACTCAATTATTTTTGATGTATCTTCTGCAGATGGCTCTGTTCCCTGCTGCACTTCCCAAAGTTCTGCAAGGGGACATGAGGGTGGCAGTAGTCTTGACCTTGTTTTCTTTGTTTTCTGTGCTGTGGCCACAGTTGCCATCTATTGGTGGTATGGTTGTCCCTGTGCTGGCTTGTCTACATGCCACCCTGGACAGCCTGCAGCTTCCTGGCATCATGAGCCCATGGGAGTCAGGCTCCCTCTCCCAGTTCACTGACTTGCTCATGCACCATGGTCCCTCTGGTGCCCACCCCTCCCTATCCCCCAGCCTCTGAGACTGGAGTTCCAGCCAAGCTCCCAGAGAACTCCTGCCATCCTATTTCCTTCTGTGAACCACATACAAATGCCCCAGCAGCTGTGAGAAGCCAGGGTCTAGTATAAGACCCTTGCTCCTCTCCTGTCACGGGTTCCTCCCTCTCCGATCAGATCCCAGCAGGAAAATATCAAGTTCCTTACCTCCTTACTTCCTCTACCCTACCTGCATGGGGACAATTTAGAAGACTCACAGGACCCAGTAAGGGAGGATCTAGCATATAACTTAGGTGATCAGTGAGTGATATGTCCCATGACTACCTCACACCTTGCCCATTACAAATCCGTTAAACTAAATCTTAGAAGGACATTGAAATTGTGGGGCAGTTAAAACTGCGGACTCTGCCTACATTCAGATTCTGGCTTTGCCACCTGTTGGCAGCGTAACCTTCACCAATCTTCTCAGTCACCTGAAGTCACTTTCTTCAACTTTGAAAATCAGGATGATAACCACCCTCCAGGATAGGTACCACTCTAAGGATTAATGAGATCATCAAAGTTCCTACACAGGGTCTGGCATATAGTAAGACCTTGCTAAATATTGCATGATTCTTCTGAGATATTCCCCTACATTTATTGACTTATATAAAAGGAGGAAATACAGGGCAAATAAAGCTCATCTCCTGGAGATAAGTAAAGAGCTAAGGAAATTACAAGATACAGTGTGTCAGCCAGGGGAAGATGTTTCAGGGTCAAGAAGTAAAAGGGGATCTAGGGCTGTTCCTTAGGCAGCAGGTGGGCAGGAATACAGGAGAGATGATGAAGGGCTCTGTGCCATCAGAATTAGTCAGGCTTTCTGAGTGAAACAGAATCAATAATATATATGTGTCTGTGTGTATATATATATATATATATAAAATATATGTATGACATACTTTGTGTGTGTATTTATTTTAAGGACTTGGCTCACATGATTATGGAGTTTGAGAAGTCCAAAGATGTGCATCCCACAAGCTGGAAATCTAAGAGCTGTTGGTTTAGTTCTCATCTGTAGCCAGAGGTCTGGGAACCAGGACAGCCACTGGCATAGTTACAGTCCAGAGCAGGCAGGCTCGTGACTCAGGAGGAGCCAGTTTTTTAGTTTGAGTCCAAAGGCAGGAGAGGACTGATGTTTCAGCCCAGCAGTCTGGCAGGAGTTCTCTCTGCCAGTTTCCCTTTTTGTTCTATTCTGGAATTCAGTTTATCAGGTAATGATATCCACCCACATCAGGGAAGACAGTCTTTTCACTGTGTTTACAGATTCACAGATTAATATCATCCAGAATCAACCTTAAAGAGACACTCAGAATAATGTGTGGCCAAAGGTCTGGGCATGTTGTGGCCCAGTCAGTTTGACATCATCCTGTGTTTTCAAACCTGTGGCAAGGAGATCACATGTCTGGTGAACAAATGGCACTACCACAAAGAGAGTGAATGGGCTGGGCTGGCAAGAAGCACCAAGTTCTATAGCCTAGTGAGGTAAAGGAGGCAAAGCAGAAAGTAGCCCTGTGTATTCTGTAATTGATTTTGCTTTCCAGTCTGCCTGGTGGTTTGCCACACGTTAACCTCCTTGTTGACTTGACCTATGTTGAGGCACATTGCAATTCCAAAGATGAAGCTTTGGAAGCAGGAGCTTATAAAATTTAATCTTCACACATTTATTGTTATTCTTTTCTGAAACACAAAAAGTAATTTCTCCTTCTCTCATTGTCTATGTACAAATTAAATGAACAAGAATTGGCTATCCATACATCAAAAAGCCTCTTCAAAAATTTTTAGAATAGCCTATGAATTTGAATGTTTCCCACTTAATGTGGCTTTAATATAAAATATATTCTTTCTTTCTAGTACAAAAACAATAATAGAAACTTTTTAATCTTTCTGATGCTAGAGTAGTGCCAACTACATGTTTACATTTATGTTGCATTCATCTCTCATCAACAAAATAAATTTTGAAATAGAGATTGGGAATTATTTAAATCGAATGACCTAAGAGAAATTAGGTCCTGATATTATATTTAAATATAATATCCTGAAGTGCAGTCTTTGCCACATCAAATATGATTCAAAATGAATTTTATGTATTTAAAGAAAAAAGCATGCTTCTTTTTTCTACTTTCAGCATATTTTATTTAGAAATATCCCTATACTTAGCATTGTAACTTTGGCCAAATATTATTTTATTTTTGCTATATGTCTCACTGTGTGAAAATTTTCAGGATAGAAATTTTAACGTTTAAGAGAAGGAATTTTGACATACAAATTAAAGAATGAAATTACAATTATATTAAGAGTTTTAATGTTTTCAAATATTTTAAAGGTGTCTTTTTAAATCCAGATTTCTTTGTATATTTTAGTGTTGATTTAAATGCTTTATTACTAGGACAAAACTTAGGAATGTTATGAAAATATCTCATTTTGAAATATACAGTATTGATTTCAAATGTTTTTGAAATCATAGCATAGTAAAGTGTTAATCAATCTCAGAATTTCAGCAAACATACAGCTCCTCAGAATCCTTTCATTTTCTGTAAAGAAGTAATATCCAATATATGAATAAACTAGAGTTTGTTTTAAGTCATTGGATTGGAATGTGTCACACTCTTCCTGTGGCACAGTTTTATGTAGCCGACCTCTCTTATCCCTGCTGGGCTGGATGCGATTACCAAATGATTGCTGTGGCCTTACATTCACACTTTCCAGAATAGTTCTCAACACAAGTAAGGAGGAATGTTGAAAGACAAAGAAAAAGGGAGAAAATAAGAAAGGAGAATGAGAAGGGGCAGAGACAAAGAGAAGCAGTGATTTAGAGTCACTGTGGCTTCGTATGCTAATGGCAGGTGGAAAATAAATGGAAGAAAGGACAACTTAGTGGAGCTTATGCAAAAACATTTTCTTCTAAATCAATGGAAAAATGGAATTCATTGTTGAGGCATGTGTGCATGTTTTAGGAATAGAATACACACACACACACACATATACATGTATATACATATACATAGATATAACTATTTTATATTCCATTTTAATATTTTTAGCTAATTTTAAATTTTCTGTGCTATTAATATTGGAAAATGATACGTGTAATATAATTGTAATAACTATCATGGGAGTTTCAAAAGACTATTGCTTATTTGCTTTATTTGACTGGTAGATAAACAATAAAGGGTCTTTTATAAAGTTATAGCAAGCACAATGTTTATGGCATAAGTTTTCTCCACAAATTGTAATATTAATATTTTTATCAAGTCAGTCAGAGCATCTCAATTGGCAAAGGATCTTCCATGATAAAAAAAAAAAAAATGTCTCAGGCTTAATTTTAAAGTCTGAAAATACTAGCTGAATAAGGTCTTGATTTATAAAGAATAAGCTTAAAATGGTAAAAGGAACACTTTGTTCTGAAGATCAAACCATCTATTTTTATTTTGAAGAAGTATACAAGAAGCTTCCACAGTTTTTCCCAGTATGCTTTTGCCACACAAGGATTCAAGCTCTCCACAGCAGAATGCCCTAAATTGCTTCCTGTGCTTTAATACTGTTTCTTAAATATGGAGGAGCATATTGCCAGAGGCCAAATCCAGCATATATTCTATTACCAATATTTTCCTTAATATCCTCAAGTTGCAAGAGACAAGTGCATGAGAGAATTTATATTTCTGTTTGAAAATTGTATTGACCTCAGGTGTCTTCTAATAGTGAAGAGGTAGTGTGGTCAAATCCATTTTATGTGGTTTTCCTGCTAATTTCCAATTATTGCTAAATATGTCCGTATTCTTTTAGTTTTGTTTTTGATCATTGTGTGACATTTTTGATTAATAACAACTCCTAAAAATCAGGAAGTACAGAGATTGGATTTTCTTACTGCATGCCAGCCAAAGGCTAATATTATTTAAGACACACACAGCTGAAGTTGAGAGCTCTGTGCATAACATCTTTATTAGCTCAGACTGCAGATCTCAGGGAAGGTGCTCTCCATGGTTCGCTCCACTCATGGCTCTTCACATGGCTCAGTCCTCACCATCCATTGGTCCAAGACAATATTTCCTTGCTGTGGGGTTTCTCTATAGTTCACAAGATGAGAACTGACTTCCCTTAGAGCAGATGAGAGCCAGAGAAAGAACAAGAGAGAGAGAGAGAATGTGATGAAAGTCACTGTGTCTCTAACACATTTTGGAAGTCACATCCCGTCATCATTACTGGAATTGAGTCACTATTTGTTAGAAGTGAGTTGCAAGTATGGCTCACACTGCAGGGGAAACAGTTACACAAGGACATGAATACTAACTAAGAAATGGGGAACACGCAGGGCTTTCTTAAGGCTACTTACTGCATAGTGTTTCAATCTCTGTATGTAAGTTTTATAGATCAACAGTCTTTTGGTGTTCATATGAACCTTTTTGAGTAAAAACAACAACAACGAGCAAACAGAAAGCTCTGAAATTTAGTGCATTAAAACAATAACAATGTGTATTTCTTCTGTTTTTGTTGGTTGACTTGTTGGGTCCTCTGCTTCACATGATGGTGGCCTGAGCACTGAGTTGGTCCAGTGGTCTCACTCTCATGCCAACTGGTTGGTGTTGGTGGCAAGCTGGGAATTCAGCTGGGGCAGTTGCCTGGGGAGACTTGGTTTCCTTCTGCCTGGCTTCTCCATGTGGTCTGTTGACTTTACTCACAGTGTATTAAGAGGGAGCATCTCAAGAACGAATGCCCCAAGGGAAGGAAGCAGACGCTGCCAGTCCCTTGAGGTCTAGCTTCAGTAGTCCACGATGACACTCCATTCTGTTGTTGATCAGAGCAGTTCCGGGGCCAGCTCTGGTTCAGAGGGAGGGCACATAATATCCACCTCCTGACTGATAGCTGTCATCCCCATACCAGAGAAGAATTCTGCTGGAGAGCATCTTTGAAGACTGGCTACCTCAGTGTGCCCCCTACCATACTATACATATACCTCCCACAAGCTACAGGTGCTTACCCCTTTCCAGGGCCCTCCAGTTGTCATGGATTAGACACAACTTGAAATCTAGTATCCCATCATCAGTGTTGGGTGCAAGTGTCGATGGCACTGCATGACAGCAACCCAATGGCATAGCTGTTCAAGTGCAGTTCCCTTGATGGCAAGACCTGTGAGCTAAAAAGTCATGTTATCTGCACCCCCCTCCACCCCTAGGTCCCACCCAATGTGCAACGGTAAAACCAGGATGGAAAACCATAATGCTCACTCCCATTAGAAGAGGGAAATTGGGAGGCTCACAGTAGTGTCACCCATAGTAATTTTAAAATCGAGCCTGACCTAAGTTACCATTTCCTCTGATTGGCAGTAGGGACTTTTCCTTATTTGGGGTCCTTTCCCTTTGGGTGCCTGGAGTGGCTCTGGCCTCTGGACTCTGAGCTCTGATTTTGGAGTCTTCCCTCCTTCCCCATTCAAAGTGCCCATGTTCACAGCGAGTAGGTTTCTCAGCATTCTTCCTGACTATAGGGATTTAGCACACTAGAGGCCTCTTTTCATGTTGAAGTTTCTCTGTCACTTTGAATCAAAGCTGCTGTGAGAGTCATCAGAGCTTTGAGGTTTACTGTGTAACACAACACGATCCCCTCCAGCATGCTTTTGAGAAGATGCGCTAAAGATCCTCTGAGCCAGTTGCCGAGCTGAGCAGTCGGCTGAGGTGGCCCTTCCCATCATTCCACAGTGAGCCGAGAGCCACACAGCTGTTCTGCTCTCCCGTTAAGGAGAGGGTCCACTGCCGCACTCTGGATCGATCTTTGCCCCCCAATTGTGTTTTACTTTAAGGATAATTTCCAGGTTGGAGAAGAAAGAAATAGATAATAATGGCGTCTTGAGTTGTTAAAGTCTCTCCTTGTTTCTAACGAAAGTTTCTTCTCAGGTCGATCTGTATCATATGTACTTACAAGAAAGCATTTGGCACTTTCAACATTCTTTCTGGAAATCTTAGTTTAACCTCTCTCAAGTTCATGGAGTCTATCTTCCATGTTACCTAGGCAACAGTGTTACCCATGCCACTTCCAACCATGAAATTACCCAGCTGTCTGTTAAGAGTCTAGTAAAATTTTTCTAACCGTTCTTCCATCTCTCTTTGATAGTTTTTCTCAAGGGCTTTCTGACCTTCAACCACTATCCAGTTCCAAAGCAGAAAATGGAATTCTTTTTAAATAGAGCAGTAGCAGTGTCCACTATCATCAGCAGTGGACGAAAGTTCTCATTGTCCCAAACCCTCACAAAGCTTGATGCTGTCAATCTGAGTCTACTTTCCTGGTTAGTTAGCTGTGTAATGGGATCACATAGTTGTTTTAATTAGTGTTCAATTCTTGATGATTAATAAGATTAAGTATCTTGCATTCTGTTTTCTGGACACCTGGATTTCTTCTTGCATGAAATATCTGTTTAGAATTTTGCCCATTTTATATGGTGTTGTCGTTCACATACTGTCAGTCTGTAGATATTCTGGATATCAGGATTTGAAGGTTATATGTGTTGATAATGTCTTCTTGCAGGTGCGACTTGGGTTGGCACCCACTTCTTCCAGCATGCCGCATATGTCATCCCAGTGTCTTCTGGATTCTGTTAAACATAAGTATGTGCTCCTTTCTCTCTGGCTGTTTTAAATATTTTCTCTCTCTCTCTCAACAGCTTTGAAAACTCTGAATAATTACTTCTTTAAATATTGTATGGTCTCTATTTTCTTCTTTCTTTCTAGAAATCTGATATGATCAGTATTTCTCCCTCTGTCCATTTACTCCCATCCAGAGGTGAAATTTTGGGGTCTTATGGTGATTCTGTTTTTAATTTTTTGAGAAACTGCCATACTGTTGCCTACTGGAGCTGTACCATTTGACATTCCCACCAACAGTGCATGAGAGACCCAGCTTCTTCATCCTCACCGATACTTGTCATTTTCTCTGTTATTGAGAGTAGCCGTGCTAATGGGCATGAGCTGGTATCTCATTGTAGTTTTGTTTGGTTTTCCTAATGATTAATGTGTGATATTGAGGATCCTCTCATATGCTTATTGGGTATTCATGTCTTCTTTGGAGAAAGGTCTATTCAAGTCATTTGTCCATTTTTGCATCGTGAGCTGTTAGGTTTTTATCGGTGGTCTTGTTGCATTTTAGGAGTTCTCTATACATGCTAGACCTTAGTCTCTTATCAGATACCTGCATTGCAAGTATTTTTTCCTGCTCAGTGAGTTGACTTTTTTTCTGTTGATATTCTTTTGATGCATAAATTTTTTCAAGTTTCATGAAGTCCATTTGTTCATTTTTCCTTTTGTTTCTTGGGCCTTTGGTATCATATTCAAATAAATCATTGCCAAAGTCAATGTCATAAAGAGTTTAAGCAATGTTTCCTTCTATAAGTTTTATAGTTTTAAGTCTTACAATTAAGTCTTTGGTATATTTCAAGTAAATTTTTGTACATGTTAGATAACGGTCTGAATTCATTACTTTGCATGTGGATATCCAGTTTTCCCAGCACCGTTTGCTGAAAAGACTGCCCTTTCAACACTAAATGCCTTGGTATCCTTGTCAAAAATCATTTGGCCTTATATGAGAGAATATATTTCTGCCTTTTATGTCAATTTTAGCTCAAATATTCACAAAGTACAATCGGGAGGAGGGACTAAGGCAAAGAGAAGGCCTAGGCTTCTGATATCCTAAGGTGATGAATGTCAGAAATAAGAAGACCATGGCAGACTGGAAAGGAAGGTTAGTAGTGAAAGATTTTACAAAGAATAATTGAAAGCTCTTGGTGGTGTTTTGTTTTATTTCGTTTGAAAGCAAAGGTGTGAAGGAGTCAGGTTATTTTGTTTTAGAAATTTCAGCTCAGGTAATTAGGAGAAGGCTAGTAATTAATAAAAATTAAATTAAAAGTCTAGAGGAATAAAATGGATGGCATCCAATCAGTCACACTCTCTGACTTAAAATAAGAGAGACCTAATTGTCTCTTTTCAATTTAAAATTTATTATATTGATTTATATTGCATTAGACCATTACTTTGGGGAAACCTTCCATTATTTTCACACCTCTTAATGAAATAACTTTAAATGCTCTTATATTTGAATGACAGAAAAATGAGCAAAGGGAGAGCAGATTTAGCAAGTGTCTCAATAAACAGCTGGGTCTCAAACTGCAGTCTCCAGGCAAATAAAGCATCTTCAGGTTTTGATAATGTAGCATCAGCCTTACAATTGCATGAATATTTCTTAAATGCCAATGAAAACAAATGTCAGTACAGCACTATTAAGCATTCTAAGACTTCCATTTCGATGGACATACTGAGTCATATTTGATCTATGCTAGAAAAGCATTTGATTCTTGCAGTCTTTGGGTGAGCGACGCGAGACCAAGTGGACTCTGACAGCCCAGCTCTGTCTGGAGCTACAGGATCTGTAATTCTCTCCAGTTCCCAAGATGGAGGCTTAACTTCCCAGAAATAATGCTTTCTCAGAGGAGGAGGAATTTAAGAAGCTGTATTCTACCTTTCTTAACATGTGGTTCAAAACTAGATACCTAACTGATCACTTACATTCTCAAATGAAATACTCATTAAAAAACAATGGTTTCAGACACCTATTCCAACCTTCAGAATCACTGTGGTATTGGAGAAATTAATTCCAGGGGGATGACAAGAAATGCGAGAAATGGAAATGAAATGATCCTGGATTTTTATTTTTGTAATGGTTTAATCTCCCTAGACTTAAGTGGACCAAAGTTACCTGCTAGTGGAGAAGGCAAGTACATGGTGAGATGTCCAGTTCTCAGACAGGTGTGTGCTTCTGGGAGAAGTCCTCTAAGATCACCAGCTGTGACAGAGGCACAGTGTTTTTTTCAGTGGCTTCATACATATTCAGATAAACTCAATTTTACCATCATCTAAAATTAAGGTATAAATTTTGAGCTAAGTTGACATAAAAGGGCTTTTTATACCTCGTATATATTGTCATATGTTAAAGGAAAAGTGGATGCCTGGGCATTTACCATCCATATATCCTTATTTGGATATTTGTGAATATTCAGTAGGAACTATGTTATTAGTTTTCTGCAGGAATTCTCCAGCTGATCCCAGGCAGTTGAGGAAGACTGATGAAATCCTCATGGACCCCAAAGTTAGGTGCTACCCAGTAGAAATACATGCAACATGCAGAATCGTCAGTGAGGTTACAAAAATGGGATTTGACTTGTAAATAAGGATTTAGAATAACAATAATATTTTAGGTACATTTTAAAAACAATATTTAAGGTATTTTTTTATTTATTTACCATGCAGGAGCTTAAATTTCGGTGTGCCTGGATGGGATAACTTATATCACATTTTATACTTTAGGAAATCTATATCCTATCCATTATCTAGCTGATTTTCATAAGTTCTTTGCTTGGTACCAAGTTGGTTGATATTTTCATCCTAATTTTTTTTTTTTTTTTAGAGAGGAGGTAATTGATACCTTAGAAGGTAGAATTCTGCCAATAATTGTTGTTACATAACACAGGTTACACATCATTAAATCTTTCTGGTGAATATTTTTTTATGAAATTAGTATTTTACCTCCTTTTTGATTATATATTTTAGATTTGCTTTTAGGGCCATTTTGCTTAACACAATATTGTTTCAGAGTTGTTTTTTTTAATTTTTTCATTGACTGGAATATCATTTTTTGTCCTTTTAATCTCAGTCATTCCACATCAATATGCATTGCACATACATGGCTTTTATAAAAAGTATGTGGCTGGATTTTGTGGATTTGAAGGATGGCTAGAGTTCAGTGATTCTGACCTTGGTCAGAAAGATGAGAGGACACACTTCCTTTTGTAGACAGAACGTGGTAACTCCGCTCTTCATCCCGATGGCCAGGAATGCATCTGTTTAGATCACTCTACGGGCATCTCCAGGATGGATCAAGAGAAACCTCATGCATGCGTTCATGACAATCTACTGGCAGGGGCAGAACTTGGCACTCTGCATTTGCTCGTTTTTTCCAGTCCCATGACGGCTCCACTTGCCCAAGTGCACTGCTGGCGTCTGGCATGAAAACTCTAGTGTCCTTGCCAAGGGCACCAACAGAGGACGCTCCCACAGTCTCCAATTAGAGGCCATTCCAGCTCTATTTAGAACCAGCGAAGGCTCATCAAATCCACTGGAAGCATGGAAGATCTTGTCTTGAAGCCACATTTGTACGGCTTGTGCAGCTTTATGATGTCCGCAGTATATTTAGTGAACCGTAACTTGCAAGGCTTCCTCATGGTTCTTGCATTTATATTTTTAAATAAGATTGGGAAGACATAACTTTTTCTTATATGCATTTTTCATTTTCAGTGACAATTTGTTAAGCATATAGTGACACAGTGAGATGAAAGGGGTTGGTGTGAGGCTTGTGCCAAACCCTAGCACGCTCACGCGTGCACACACACACACACAACTTGTGGTGCCACCCCCACTTTCAGCTGTTGGCATGTTAGAGCCAGGAGTACCTTATTCCTCTGTAGCTGAGTGTCACGCTTGCTAGCCCGAGGCCCAGACCCTCACTTCCTCCTCATGATGTCATTTCCTACTCTCTCTTCTAGGTGTGAAACCTCAGATGCAAGTCCCACACTACCTGCCGTGATATTTGCTCTAAACTTTTCTACAGTCAAGAATTCCACCTTTCCGTTATTCCTATGAAATAGCACTTTTATTTTCTTTAAATATTTTATTTATTTGAGAGAGTGAATGAGGGAGAGAGCACAAGCAGAGGGGATAGGCAGAGGCAGAGGGGGAAGCAGACTCCCCACTGAGCAGGGACACCCCCCCCCGACTTGGGGCTCCATCCCAGGACCCTGAGATCATGATCTGAGCTGAAGGCAGATGCTTAAATGGCTGAGCCACCCAGGCACCCTTAAAATAACACTCTTGAAAAATTAGTTCTCTTGAGTGTAGTTGACACACAATGTTACATTAGTTTCATGTGTACAGCATCGTGACTCAACTTCTGTATTCAGCACCCTATGCTCACCTTCAGTGCAGCTCCCATCTGTCACCACACAATGTCATCACCATATCATTCACGATTGTCCCTATGCTGTGCTTTTTATTCCTGTGGCTTATTCATTCCATAACTGGAAGCTTGTGTCTTTCTTGTGTATATGGATAAACATTGCTGGGTATTGGGAAAGCAGTAAACGTGAAGTTGTTGAGAGGAAGAAGAGGGCATGGGAAGTGTTCATTTAGGGGTGCCTGGGTGTCTCAGTCAGCTGAGCATCTGATTCTTGGTTTTGGCTCAGGGCATGATCTCAGGGCTCGTGAGATTAGGCCCCATGTCACCAGGCTCTGTGCTCAGCAGGGATCTGCTTGAATAGTCTCTCTCCCTCTGCCCCTTCCCCTGCTCTAGTCCTCTCCCCTTCTCTGAAAAGTAAATAAAGGAAATTTTTTTTGTTAAAAAAAGGAAATGCTCATTTACTGACAGGACTGGCACCACAGTTATGCCAGCAAGAAATGTCTTACTAGACCAGTTCTATAAAAACAGATGGTTCAAAAGACAGATTTGTTCATCTGAGGTTTCATGTCATTTAGGATATATGAAGTGAATGAGCAAATAGGAGCTTCTGAGACAAGTGGGCAGGGGCAGGGGGCAGAAGGCAGGGGCTGTTAGTAATCCATCAGGAACATCCCTGGCTTCCTTTGCATTCAATATTCAAACACCAAATACCAGTTTTGGACAATCTAGGCTTTAAAATTTGTCCTTATTACTCTTTTGGTCTTCTGATGATTTCTTCTTCCTTTCTTCTCACAAGCTTTTACTTTATTCTGTATAGTAAATGCACATTTTTCCCATAGAACAATACTATTATCTGGTGACTATCAAAAATATTGTAAAATCCTGTTTAATGTGAGCACAAGCAAAATCCACATTCTTTGCATACATTTTATTAAAGAGTTATGTTTCCTCAATATATTTAAAAATGTGAATACGAGCAACATGAGAAAACTTTCTATATTATATCTAAAGAAATAAAATAAGGAAACAAAAGATCTGTACAAGCCCCTGCAAATATCAATAATATTTTAAAGGGCTTTCAAACTTCCTTCCTGAAATCCTTTAATTTTTGATTTCTAAAATTCATGTATGAGTAAATTTTATGTTAAGCCAGAAGTCATGATATATAAACTCGGTGCCAACATTAAAACCCTTAGGAAGAGAAATCTCTGTGAAGATGTGTGCCAGCCTTATACTTATAGATAACAGCAACCTTAAAAAGGTTTAAAGTATTGTACTATGAATTTTATGTTAAAGCAATGTTGCTTCTAGACAAGAGTGAAATAAATCAGATAATACGATGACGCAAGCTATTTTAATAGTATGTTGTCAAGATTTTTTGCAATTGCTTTTAAAATTGCATTTTAAGTTCAGTTAACTAATTGTGAAACCCCAAAGCCAGTGGTTTTTCAGTCTTGAGTAGGAAGCTGGGAGCCAAGGCTGAGGTGTGTTCTAGATGGGTAGAGAAGGGTGGAGCTATCGAAGTGGCCATTGGAATGGCAGTTAGTTTCCGTGCAAGAGTTGACAGAATAAAGATATATCCAGAGACATTTCAGGACTTTCCCAAGTAAATATACAGAAGTGGAGATATTATGTAGCTTATGACATAATTCAAAATGTGTGAGAGTAGGGAGTTTGAGGGAAATATTGACTCACATTCTCTAAGACTATCCAGTTGGGTAGTTGAGCTATGCCTTGCAAACATATCCAAGTATTGAAGTTAAGTCTTATAATCAGAGGGTTTTGTAGTTCTGGTTACATGGCCAGGTCAGGCAATTCCATTTTCCCATAAACTGTTGTTCGAGGAAAAGCTCTGTGTTTTGTGATATAATGGCATCCGTGAATTGTAAAAGCCTAGACCAACAATATTTTCAGCTCAGGAAAAGGAAGTTTCAGGGATATTAAATGAATGGTTCAATGTTAAAGTTCGCTATAAAGCTGTTTAGCTTTTAGGTCAAAACAAGTTGCATTTTTCTAAAGTAACTGAACCTCCATTTTGTCCATTTATGAAATGAAGATACCTCTGATTTGGTTCAGTGATAGTCTAATCAGATAGACATTAATTTACTGAAAGTCCATCTAAAATATGGCTAGCAGTCAAACTTTCTTTTGAATATGAAATAAATGAATCACACAGTCCTGAGTTAATAAATTGCAACTTTGAATTTTGTTGGAAGAAGACATTTACCCATGATACAAAGGTGGTGTTAGCAGGGTCAAACTTCAATACTTCAGTCTTAAAACCCCTATCATTTCTTATGAAATATCGAAGACCTCAAAGTGCTTTGGCTTATATGGCCATATCAGTCAATTCTTATTATTATTAGACATTCAAGCTGATAACATTTTAAATAGCTATTTTTTAATTCATAGAAAAATTATACTGTGGCAACATAAAAACATATGTTAAAGGCATTGATTGGTACTAACATATTAATAAATATTAAAATAATAATTAGTAGAATTACATTTTTCTACATTTTTGGAAACCTACTTAGTGTCTGGCTTATTAAAAGACAACTAGATTCTCACATCCACTTCATTAAATGCGTCACAGTGCATTCCTATGATTGAGGCAAATGAAGAAAATTCAGCCTCACAGAGATGGTAGTTGAAAAAGGGAGGTGTATTTTCGTAGCCTTTTTGGATGAATAATATCTCAAACCTCAAAAAGTGATAGTTTCTTAAGGGTTAGTTGCAACGAGGAATGTGAAACTGTATCGATGAAGTTTTTGTGTTCTGTTCTTTAACATCTGTCTATGGCGTTTTTACCCATGCAGGATTTCTTAAGGTCATGCATTACTCTTTGACAATTATTGGATCACTGTAACGCAAATTTTCCAAATGTTGATCCATTTCATTATTGAACATCAAAAATCACATTTGTTCATTTACTCAACAATCACATTTAAACATACTTTAAGTACTGAGAAGCTGTCAGATACACAGTATCTGTGTATCTGACAGATACACAGTGATGGATATGATTTTCTTTGCTTGAAGCTTGAATTTGATCATTGACAGCAAATATCGTCAGTTGTTTTTCTTAAAGTCAACAGATTCACTATGCTCATTCTGCAGAAAAGGCATGTATTCAAAATTTTAGATTTAAAAAAATAGCACTTTTTCATCGAGGAGATTTTTAAGCAAAATAGTTCTCTACCCCCACAAATGCATGGGCACGAATTATACAATAAATACTAATGGCTATGGTTTGGTGCCATTGTCTTGAAGCCTGCTAAGGAATCAGCAGTTTATTTACCATTGCTTTTGCACCGTCGATGAAAATGTCAACACAGATGTTCCAGCATAATTCATAAATTCAAAAGTTTTCCAACAATTTGAATATTTCAGCACAACTAGCATTTGCTGCCCAGCATTCCCGTAGAAGGTTGTTGATGACTGGCTCACAGTGACACTGGATGAGCTCAAGCAAAAGAAGCAAGCTCACCCATGTCTGTACATCTATTTGTTACATAAAAATAAAATTCTGTAGACAAGATATTAAGTCTTTCTTCTTGTTTAAAACTAAAACTTTAAATCAGCAAGTTGCTGTATGGCCGGAAAGCAGCAGACTCCTGTTTTTTGTTGTTTTTTCATTTTTTTTCTGACTACCCATCCAGTAAGCATCCAGCAATGGCAGCCATGCACTGCCTTCTTAGTCTGGCCTCTCTCATGTGTGCTTCTCCAGCCAACGCAGGACAATAACTTACTTTGTAGGATGCCTCAGGGACTTTATCAGTTTTAGTTTCAAAAGTGTAATATAAGATTTTTAGCTTTTGAAGAACTGATTATGTCTGCATTTGAAGTATTCATTACTTCTTAAAAATTATCTCAAAATAATGTTGCAATCAAACTGTCATAATAAAATTACTAGGAAATAAATCACAATAAAACAAATTATTACCATCTATAAAACTGAAGGGATGATCGCTTTTGTCGTATTTTCATTTCTTATGGACAGCTCTCCCATCTTATTGGGAGTAGATTTCTCCTTTTCATGAGTAAGAGGCCTCTTTGGAATATTAGTGTCTCCTTTTCTCCAGCTTTAGAAATAAACTGTGAAAGGACGGTGGAGACAGGAGGCTGTCAGTCTCCTCCATCTCCAACAAATGTCTCCCCTGCACAGGAAGAAGAATACATTACAGATATATTTCTTTTATTTCAGGGAAAATATTATGGAATTTCATAATAGTCATAGTTAGATGAAAATTTTAAAATTAGGAGAAAATTTAAAATATTTTACATATGTATATACTTATAAAATAAGACATAAATTGCCTAAATTCTGGTTGTGATTTCATGTATGTTAGAGATATAACTCTAAATTTCATAATAACAGTGTCTTGGACAGAATGAGATTACAGAGATTACAAGAGGGAAAATTGAACCAAGCCAGTAAGTGTCCAGTAAAATTATTAAAAATTAACTGGATTAATCTCTGGAAATGTACATCATTTATACCCTAAATTCACTACCTTAAGAATATTCTTGGAAATGCAAGCAAATATTTCAGTAACCATAGTAGTGATGATGTCATCAAATAGCATGTAGCGTCTGGAAACCACCATACATATTCATTTAGGAGCTGAGGCTGATGATGTTCTGTCTTCTGTGTATGGCTTTTGAGGTGGACCATGGAAGAGAGGAAGAGGGAGTGGAGAATTGGTTCAAGTAGTTTTTATGGCTCAACCTTCAAGTGAAGTTCAGTCATTCTGTCCACATTTCGCTGGGCAGAACTCAGCCACACATCTACCCACAACTGTAAGGGGGGCTGGGGAGTGTAGTCAGCTGGTGCCCAGAAGGAAGGAGACTCGGGTTTTGTCGATTAGAGATCAGTCCTTAATACAGAATCTAATTTGATAATTTACTGTGGGAGCCTCTGATTTGGAAAGGGGTAGTTTTATGTGTTGTAAATACATCAACAGTATAGGAAAATCAACCTGGTATAAAGTCACTGTGTTTTTTATATACACAGAAAAATACGCTAAATTCAAAGGTATTTATGGGGCTCCCACTATGTCCAAGTGGTATTCTAGGTCTTGGAGACAAGGAGTGGTAGACAAAAATCCCTTAGAGTGTGCTTCCTTATAGTCTGGTGGGAGTCAATGGCCAATTAGAAAGTAAACCAATAGTAAAACAATAGTGGATTTTGATAAAAGAAACCATGAAGGAAGAAAATAAAGTAAGAGGTAGAGTTATTTTAGAGAGGCTCATGAAGGAAGGTCTTTTGAGAAGACTGTACTCCAGTCATGAGCTGAAGAAGGGGAAGGATCCAGCTGTGCAAAGAGCTGCAGGGGGGGCGGGGCAGGGTAGACGGAGCAGATAGCAGGTTCTGAGTGCTGAGGGACAGCCTCACGTGCCGGAGGAACAGGAAGGCTCCACGTGTTTCGAGAGATGACAGAAAAGTCCAGAGCCTGTGGTACATTAGGCCAGGGGTTGGGGCAGGAACACAGAGAATTACAGTCCTTGAGAAAGATCTGTGGTTTTATGCTATGGGGAGTGACAAGCCAGGTGAATATAACGATTTGATTTATATTTTTAAAAAGTTTATTTGGGTTGCTTAGTGGAGAACATTTTGGGAAGGTCTAGAGTAGAAGGTGGCTTACTGAGTCTAACCTCACTGTGCTGCTGCATAATCATTTCTGTCATCGCCCACGAACAACCTGGGGCAAAAAAACCCAAAACAACAACAAAACAACAACCAAACAAAAACAAAAACACAACTACAACAACAACAAAAAACCCCACTAATCTTAGTGTTCTTAAATTTGGTGTAGGCTGCTTTAAAAAAAATTATTGTATTGTTTATTTTCTATTTTGCAGGTCATAGGGCCATCTGTTATTATGACTGTGCTATTACTGGTGGTTCAAATGGAAGTACAGAAACAATTTCTCCCTCTCTCCCCCCCGCCTTTTCTTAACCATCAGTGCTCTCACCATTAATACAAAGACAAAAATAAATTTTCAACTCCCAGAACTGGCATTTCTCTCAACATTGTCTAGCACAAGTTATAAAAATGACAAATGTTAGCCTTCAAACCAGAAAATGGAATACCAGCTACATTTCCACAAGAATCATAGGAACAGCCATGCCAGCTGAAACATTCAAACCTATAATGACTATTATTAAATGTTATGCAAAATAGTGAAAGGGACATAATAATAAAGAATCTGGAACACTGAGGTGGGCAAGCTTGATGTAAAAGTGAGGGGGAAATATTGGGTCTCTTCAATACCAAGAAAACTGCTTAGTGGTGACAAACAATCTGAGTAATTCTGTACAAAGCATAGTTCTTTTATTGTACACAGTAGGTATTAAATATACACTTTTTTGAGGGGTACCTGGATAGCTCAGTCGGTTAAACATCTGTGTCTTGATTTCTGCTCAGGTTGTGATCTCAGGGTCATGAGATGAAGCACTATGTTGGGCTCTCTGCTCAGCAGGGAGTCTGCTTGAGATTCTCTCTCCCTCTCGCAAATTATATATATATATATATATATATATACACACACACACACACACACATCAACATATATATGTGATATATATTGTATATATATGATATATATATTTAAAAGAATTACCAAATATCCATTAATTTAGATAAAGCAAAAAAAAATCCACTTGGGGATATCCTGATCCAAATTAGCTATGTGGTCCTCATTTCTGCATCTTTCATGGAAATTGCATACAGTTATTTCTTCCTCCCTCCTTCCCTCACTCTTTACCTTTTCTTTCCTTTTTTCCTTCCTTCCTTCTCCCTTCCTCCCCACCCACCATTCCTTCCTTCCTTCTAAAAGGTAAAAGAACTGTTTTCAAAATAATTATACAAAAGAGTTTGTATCTCAATTCAAAATATATTACCGCATGGCAATTGTGTTCTATAATAAAGTGAACCTAAGTAGTGGACCTAACTGAATTGTGGCCTGGCTTATCCAGGCCTTTCAATTTCAATATATCAGTATGTATTATTGTATAAGAAAAAAAGGGAAAAAAAAACTGTAATGAAAATAAGGACAGTGATACAGTCACTGGAAATCACGGGCTTGGCATCTTCAGGCACACGGACATGTAAAGGAGTACCCCTAGATACACATCGACATCTATGCACACATAGTCTTGATGTCCAGAAATTATTGCCTCCTGAGAGTGCTGCCCTTTCATATTTCAGCCTTAGACTTCTGTCGAGCAGTGTCTCTCAACATATTTCTAACTTTATAAGATTTTTAATTTATAGCCAATACCTTAATAGTATAAAGAAATTAAATTTCACAGTCCTCCTTTAAATTGGATGCCATGTGTCTCCAAGAAAAATTTTCATAGCCATTAATGCCTTTATCCTTAAGGAAAAGAAAATCCAATTCAAAGTAACTGAAATTATAAGGATATACATTGTTTCAAAAAGCAAAATGGGGAGGAAAATGTGACTACAGGGTAGTTGAATATGGTGCCCCAGTGGTGTCCGTAAGGATTTGCATTCTCCAGGTTTCTCTTCTGCTCCCCCTTGAGAGTTAGCATCTCCTCACATTAGTCCCTGTCAACATCATAAGCTGACCACTGTGCATGATCCCAAAGGTACCCCATACAAGCCAGATCACAGAGGGAGCCAGAAAACTATATGCCTTGTTTCTTCTTATTACTGAAGAAAACTTTCTCAAAAGTCCTTCAAATGGCTTACCATTACATTTCACTGGTTGCATACCTACCTCAAAATCAATTTCAGGAAATGGAAACAAGCCCACCATGATGGCTTTTAACACCTAGGACGCTTCTGAGGCTCACAATAAGTCAAGCTTCCCCCAAGTACGTGAGCAGAGAAGGACACATACGTGGACCTGGGGTGGGGTGAGGGGAAATCCAGAGAGGGAGCTGGCCTTGAGAGGACCCAGCGTCTACTGAGGAACACTTTGGAAGCTAGCATGGACTAAAAAGTTAAGGAAAAATGTCTGCTGGAAACAGGATAGCGCATTCTGCTGGGGGATGGAGGCCCTCAGTTTCACAGATGAAATTTGTACTTCCAGTATTTCAGTGACAAAGAAAATTGTGTTTCAACAACTTACAAAATCTGTTAAATTCAACAAGATGATTATATGTGTCATAGATGGAAGTTTACTCAAAGCTTGACTTACCTATGGATACATTTTACAAAACCATCTGGTGTCTGATTATGGACTTAGAGATAATGAATAATATTTTTACTTGATGCCTAGATGATGAATGGCATTGGAAGGTTTTTAAAAATGGCTTCTTGTGTGGTGATAAAAATGCTGTGGTAATAATTCTGTTTTATAAATTAACATTTCAGTCATAACATTATCATGCATTTTGTTTAACCACTTAATTTTTCTTAATATATTTTTTGGCAGATTCTTGAATAATTTAATGGTATATTACTCACCATCATTTTAAGGAATAAATGCAAAATAAGACTAATTATCTTTTTCTCAATTTTTAAGATCCTGACTTTAAGGACCTTGGAGTTTTGAAACCATTACCAGGTTGGTAAAATAGATACTCGATAATGTTCAGAGGACTTTGTTTTCTGCTCTGAAATATACTTTTGGTTTATTATTCAAGCTCCATTTTTGTGTGTTTGGCATTTCGTTATTTAGCATGTGAGTTTGAGATGGGCGGTCCTGAAGGAATTGTGGAATCTATACAAATTATGAAAGAAGGCAAAGCTTCTGCTAGTGAGGCTGTGGATTGCAAGTGGTACATCCGGGCACCTCCACGATCCAAGGTCAGTCTGAAGGTGAAAACATTTGACAGTCAGCTTGGGAAGTATCTGGAGCACCCTTTGCTTTGAACCAGCTGGGCATGCTTAGTGAGTTTCAGAGTGCAATCATAAGCTTTCGTTTTACTTTAGTTTGAAATGCAACTTGTCTTACGCCATCCAAGGAAATTTTTGATGCCATAAATAATATGGAGAAGGTGCTTTGAAAAGATCACCTGGACAAGAGACCCTAATGTGACACCCCTCCCTCTCTGGAAAATGGATTGAAATTCTATACCTAAGCTGTGGGTCTAAGTATAATCACATTTATTGTCAGTATCTGTGTTTTGCTCGCCTTTCAACCTAATATCGAATCTTTGGAAGAAATTGTCCAGGCCTTGCCAAAACCCCATATCTCTGGCATATAAAATATCTTGTGATAAGGCTGGGGGACTGTGGTGAACAGGACTTGGGAGAGCCTGGACCAAGCAAAGAGGTCAGCCAGGACTTCACTGCCTCTTAAGCTACTTTTTATTGTCATTATGAGAACATTTTGGTCTAACATTACCAAGCCCTCCAATGTTCTCATGACAGGGAAGTCAGCATTTTATGTTATCACCTTGATTTTTAAATACTGCAATACATTTTTTAAATTGTAAATTTACATGCTATTAAACGAAATACATTATGGGTCAGATTCAGACTCAAACCACTATTTTGGAACTACTTCCTTAGAACAACCATATATATCCTCTTATTGAAATTTTAAGGAATACTGGGGATAGTGACTCTGTCAGTCACTATCATCAGTGGGGACTGTTGATTATTTGCCAATCTCCCTTCCTGTATTGTCATTCCTCAGTTATATAGTTTCAGCTAAGCCTTATTGATTTATTAGGTTTGTCATTGACTTTACTGAGTTTAAAACAGTTTGTTATTTAATTAATAGATTTAATGGCTCCGTAAAGTCTCGAGCATCATGTTGGAGAGATGAAGAAAGCATGCCAGCCCCTGTCCTCTTCCTGTTTAATTCTTAGACAAATGTGTAACCAAATAACCCAAGGAATGAGCCATGAGCATTGAGGTGTCCCTAAGGTGTAGTAGAGAGAGGGGGAAGTCGCATACACCTGCAGAGGTAAGTCAAACGTGGAATCAAATTCAGCCAAGGTGTCCACTGACTCTTAGTAAGAAACAGCTTTGTGTCAGCTAGATCAAGGAAGGGCTCTCCAGGTAGAGGGAGAGCATTGGGGCCATAGAATCAGCAGACAATTAGGAATTGTGACCAAATAAAAGCATGGAGGTGAATAAAAGTATGGAGGTCGATGGCGAGTCTTTGAGCACAAGGGCTGTAAAGAACCTGGATTCATTCCAGTAGCATTAGTGATACACAGAGAGGTGTGAAGCAGGAAATCAATGTGATCAGATCCGCATTCTGGAAAAAGAGCTTTTCCCTGGGAAGCAGGGACAGAGGCATGAACACTGCAAACAGAACACTCAGGAGGAAGATATGGCAATGAGCCCCATGGTTGAGGCTAGCTGGTGACGGTAGACAGGCCGAAGAAAGATTCAAGATCAATAGAGGAGAATTTGGTGGCTGGATATTCAGGATGTGGGGGGAGGGATAGAGGCATCTTTGAGGAGGCTGGCATTTCAGGAAGTATGTTGGTTTTTTTCACTTGATTTTCCCAGGAATCTGTCTCTGGGTCTGCATACGATTTATAAGTGTGGCACGCTTTGCCCCGACATCGGTCAGACATTCAGAGCCACGCTCCCTCTTCCAGCTTTGCCCCTGGTGAGCCTCTTTGCATCTGTGCAAATCTTTGAAAACTTTTATTGTATTATCAAGAAAGACCCAGTGATTCCTCCTTTAAAAAAAAAAAAAATCAAAGACTTTTCGTGACATAAAAGCCAACGCATTTCCTGGATTATAAAGGAGCTAGATTGCAGTGTGTTATTCTCTCTTATGTAATCTGTGGGTTCACGTGCAAGTGTTATTCATTTTTCTTAAACTCTATGAATGAAAGATGAAAAAAAAAGTTCTTCAGCTGGAAACATTTGAGCCCCTCCTCATTGCTGTAAGCAGCATCTTTGTCATGGCAGTGTTAAAGAGAGGGCTTTGATGGGAGCGTAAACACACATCGTTTTTTTCCAGCTGGTAAATAGGCTGTCTTTTGTACAATTCCAGAGCAACAATACCCAGTGTACCTGTCTGTTACAGAATTTGGCATTCTGTGACCCAAAGGGAAGCCGCCTGCAGAGCTGGACAAAGATGACTCTATTGTGACAGGCTTTCTCCGTTAAATTAAAGGTTAGAAGATAGGAAGTGGCTTTGAATAACTGTGGAGAAAAGCAAGAACTGGATATGAGTGCCTATGTGGGCTTTCTATTTTTGTGGAGTTCCTAACAGCTTATGAGGATAGACTATCAAAGCCCGAGTTAAACTTGAAGGGGCTCGTGGTGAATATTTGAATGATAACTGGGGAATTGAAACATATTACACAATGCAAGTGCTAAATAGTTTCCCGGGGTTCTATTAAAGTTTACATCAAGGCTATATTGCTTCTCAGACTTTTGACAAATAGAAAATAGTCATACAGATGACCACCTTTAATTAGAATGTGATTAGTCCAGATTTCTTAGAATTTGGCATACTAGAGCCAGAAAGAACGTTGGGAATCTGCTTCTGATTAACTCATTTAACAGATAAATAAGCTGAGACATGATCATCAAGTCTTATATGGGCTAATAATGGAATATAGAGATCTCTTTGTGTAGACTCTAGAGCAAGGATGGTGGAAGGGCGTTATGGTATCTTGTCCTGGATCTGGTACAGAAGAGAACTGACAGAGAAGAATTTTGGGTGATCATATCATGGTAACTATTTGAATGTTAATTCCCTGAAGGCTGCAGCTTAATGTATCTCTAGATACTCAGTACCAAGTGAAATGTCTGTCATTCAGTTAAAACTCATGTAATACAAAACAAACTGATGTGTATCTAGAAAAATGGACATGGTGGCAATCTTCAGACATTTGAAGGACTCTCATATGACAGGAGAACAAGAGGATAAGGGTTAATCTGCATGATTTCAAGTACTATAATTTATTTGAATCCTTGAAACTGGAAATATATAGCTTTTGGTTTGATATAAAGAAGGTTTGTCTTTAGTTTTAATAATGGAGCTGCTCAAAAACCAAATGATATTCCATAAGGAGGAATCTAAATAAAGTTTGGCAAAGATTTGGTACAATAATTTCAAAGCAAGGTAGCTTTTTAGCATAGATAATATTAAACTCCCCCTCAAGACCAAAACTCGGTGAGTGTATGGTAAGTGACTGCCCAAGTATTTGGTCTGTTGGTACAGAGCTAAGGCAAGATTTCAGTCTCCTGACTCGCAGTCCAATGTGGTGTCACCAAACCACACTATTTGAGGGAATTGTCAAATTTGTTAAGATAGAAAAAGAGATAAATCCAAGACTTATAAAAGTACACAAATGAAGATGATTAACTTAATGATTAAGGTGTTGGGACAATATAACTCTAGCTTTTAGTAATTACCCATCATTTAAAATTTCACATTAACTTTTAATGTGTTGTTACTCTAGTCAAAAATGTTTTGAATAAAATTAACATTAAATAAACAGGAAAACTTGACAAATATAGTAAGTCAATATTTTATAGTGAAGCTGTTTTAAGGTAAATTATATGATGAACTTAATTGTAGGTGGAATCTTAAAGATGACACCCAAGATTTCCAGCCCAATCAGTGACTGTGAATATAAAACATCACATACCTGATTATGTTAAATTATCTGGCAAAAGGGATTTTGCTGATGCAATTAAGGTTACCAATCAGTTGGCTCTGGGTTAATTAAAAGACAGATTATCTAGGTGAGCCTATTCTAATCACATGAGCCCCTTAAAAGCTGGATTTTCTCTGGCTGTAGGCAAAAGGGGGAGTCAGAGGAACTAAGAACGTTTTCTAGGAGCTAAAAGTGATCCCTGGTAAATGGGCATCAAGGAAACAGGGACCTTGATCCTAGAATGGCAAGCAGGTGGGTTTTTCAGCCTCATATGCCCTTAGCAGAGAACACAGTCCAGCCCCCAGTCACTTACCCTACAGAACTCAGGGATACTGAATGGGTCTTGTTTAAAGCTGCTCTATTTCTGGGAACTTGTTACGGGGCAAGGAGAAAACTAACAGCAGATGGAGAGTAGTAACTATAATTGATTACAATGATAAATTTTAGGGTTCTAAAGACTGAGTCTTCCTTTATTATCTCTAAAAGTGAAAATAAAAATTGAGTCAACAAAATGGAAATTTTAACTGACTAGATAACCACCAATGAACAGCTCACGATTCTCTTTGTTTTTAACTGAAATCTCAGTTTTGTACAATCAGATTTTGGAGATGGAGTGTTTTGATACTTGCTTATGCATGCCAGAAAATCATTTTAATATTCCCATCAGGATTTGTTATAGGAGGTGTCATTTCAACATTTCAGAGAATATGACGTGATTTTCTCCTCCGAATAAAGGGGATGCTGCTATTAGCCTCCAGATTCATGGGCTATTGAACCTAAAATTCTAAGACCTGGAATGTCCAGTCACAAATCAAACAGTAAACAGGGAAGTTCTGGGCTACACATTTTTTAGAATGTGGCTTTATTTATTAAAGTAGAAAGTATTGAAACCATGGACAGCATTTCTCAGGCTGTGGTGTGTATGTATTTAATTTGTATTTTCATGGAGAACACTGTTCTGGCAAGTCTTAAATAATTGCCCCAAACAATGTCTGTTTTCTGCATCTCACTGCAACACAAGGGGAAGGACCAGGTTGAAAGGTTGGTATTAAATGTTTTTTTTGTAAATATATTACTTAGTACATTGTTAGCTAGATTTACTTGCCTTAAGTACACAAAAGGGATTCTGCTCTCCATATTAGTGTGATTTAGAAGACAGATATTACTAGAAATTGCTTATGTGTTCTGAAGCTTCTCCTGTCCTATTCAATAAATCATTTTGTCAGCTCAAACCCTGTGATTGATTAGAAAGAAGAATGCATCAAAATGATTCACTGAGAGGAGATAGTAATCTGACCATTTTACTGGAGTTATATATGATTCTGTTTATCATTTTCCCTTTTTCTCGGCAGAGAGACTAAAGAGCTTTCTGTAGTTTTCCACCTTAAATAAAACTCATGTCATGGGGCATTCTCCCCCTTGGTGATCTTTATGGCACAAGTTTTAAGCTGGCCAGATATCATTTAAATCCCAATCTAAGGAAGGCTTTTATATGATGTATCCTAGAGCTAGTGTGGGGAAGCTTGATCACTTCTCTGGCTATGGACAGTTGGCTTTTGCACCAACAGCACTGCACCCAGTAAACCAAAATATGCCAGGGACATATTTTGTATCTTTTCTGAAATGATTTTTTTTAAATGAAGTTAAAAAAATAATGGAACGCTTCAGAAGTGAATATATATACATAAAAAATATATATATAATATATATATTCAGAAGTGAATATATAGATAAATATATATATAGTATATATTCAGAAGTGAATATATATAAAATATATATTAAATAGTGAATATATAAAAGTGAATATATAAAATATATAAAATAAAAAATATATAAAAATTTTTTTGAATGTTAACAAAAAGATATTTATTAGAATGTCTTTTTATTACCTCTATTTTCAACACCTATCAGGCACTTCAGAGTATCTGGAAAGAGTAGATATTTCAAAAATGTACTTAGCATTGTCATCTATATATACAGAAGTTAAAATGCAGACACAAAACAATGGTTGTAATATGAAAATGTCTTCTAAATATGACCAGTCTGGCACAGAATCTTCTTTTCTTCTTCCTCAAGGTCATCTACCTCATGTCCTCTTAACCACTGAACAATGTGGATGTGTGTCACTCCTGATGTCCCTTTAAGAGGTGGTCTAGCAATTCCATTTCAAAGTCATTTTCTTTCTTTTTTTTAAAAAAAGATTTTATTTATTTATCTGACAGAGAGAAATCACAAGTAGGCAGAGAGGCAGGCAGAGAGAGAGGAAGGGAAGAAGGGAAACAGGCTCCCTGCTGAGCAGAGAGCTCGATGTGGGGCTCGATTCCAGGACCCCGGGATCATGACCTGAGCCAAAGGCAGAGGCTTAACCGACTGAGCCACCCAGGAGCCCCTCAAAGTCATTTTCAAAAGACTAATTGTTCACTTCCTCTATAAATGGTGTCCTGTCTAAGAATGGCCTTTAAATACAGAAGTGCTTAGACCGCTGTCATTGAACTTCATGTGAGAATACCAGTCAGTTGCCTCGTATGGAAAAATGTGGACACTCTCTTGAGCTGTCAAATGAGAAACCACTGGCTGAATATGCAAATTGCCTTTCTAACTATAGCAGTGCCCTTCTATGAAACAAACTTCTTTTTAAGAAAATTTAAGACAGCCCTTTCTTTCAGTGGGACACGTTTATTTTCCGTGAATCTCATTTTTATCTGGATGGTCAACATGTTTCCTTGCCCCTGTAGGAAAATCAAAAT
The DNA here is from genome assembly GCF_010015895.1 of Lontra canadensis. Taxonomy (NCBI): domain Eukaryota; kingdom Metazoa; phylum Chordata; class Mammalia; order Carnivora; family Mustelidae; genus Lontra; species Lontra canadensis. The sequence continues at coordinate 5,590,578 of NW_022631038.1, forward strand.
AGTTTGGCTTTGCTGGTTTAGTCATTTATCTGGTTGTGGTTTGTTTTCCTTAAGATGATAATTTTCTTTCTGGAATATAAATCTGTGAGATTAAAAAAATACATCAGTCTGCATAGCACGGTACAAAGGAGGAAACTGTCAGGGGGATCTCCGTTCAAAACTCATCTGTCACCTAAGGGCCTGGGTCACTTTGAAAAGGTTACTTAGTTTCTCCCAGTCTCATCTTTTTCATTTTAAAATGGTTATAACAAGTGTCTGTTGTTGTCGAGAGATTGGAATGAAATCATGTATTAGCGCAATGTCTTAAGTTATTGCCAATTTGGGATGCAAATAATAAATTAGCATTTTAAGCTGGGTTTCTTCAGGCAGGGTAAGAAACTCAAAATAGGATGGCAGGCACCTTAGGCCACTGACTAACTCAACCTGGAAACATCTGCCTCTCAAATATCTTTCTTCCTTAAATTAGTCAAATGATTTATTTCTCTTTCTGTGGGCAGACTGGTTTTTGTAGCTCTGAAATGGCACTGGAGGGAGGGGTTACTTTACATTCGAACTCCAAAGGGCCCTTTCATGTATCCTACTCAGTGTTTCCTCCTGCTGATAACTATGTGTATTTACAATTGTAATTGCATATTCTTTTGATGGCTAATTCTTTTGAGGTTGGGTTGATTGTATAGTATTTGAGAATATAAATATATACTTGATTTTTATTACATTTAACAAGTTTATATTACCTAATAAGAATCCCTAGATTTTGTAAGTATTTATATTTTTATAGTACTTTCAGTCTGTTTACTTTTAGGTCAGGATCAGGTGATGTAGTATAGTGAAAAGAGCTTTAAAACAAGAGTTAGGTATTTTAATCCTACTTAAGGTTCCCACATCTATTGCTTCCATCCCTTGAGCAAGCTGTTTTGTCACCTTTGCTCCAGCTTCCTGGTAAAGGTCATCTGAAAGACCCAATCCCTTTTCATAAATCCATGTGAAAATTTGAAAAACACAGTAGTTAGTGAAAACTTGGAAGGTTTAACATTTTCACATATGCCTTCTTAAAGGAGACATTTGGGGATTTCCTGGATAGCTTTCAGGAAAGTAATGGTTGGGAAGAGTGAATCCCAGATGGGTTACGTGAGTAATAGCTGAATTTCTGATAAAATGAAGTAGAACATAACCTGGGAGTGAGGAACATGAAGGCTTTCTTAGGGCATATGTTTTATGTCTGTAGTAATGGCAGTTAAAATTAGCATCAAAGTGTTTGGAAACTTTAGAGTAGCTCCAACTACAATGTTACAGATTGCCTTTGTGTGAAAACCTCACCAAGAAAAGCATCATAAAACTCAAATGCTTTCCACTGTTTCTCAACTTTTGCCCATTTCTCCCTATTTCTCTGTTGTTCTTCCTCAAGGTTATATGAGTATTTCTTGACTTGGGACTCACACTTTATTTTTAGTCCATTCTCTCCTATAAAGTCTTCAGGATACTATTTTGTGGTTCTCTGACAGTTCAGAGTTATAAAGAAACACCTTGTCTGGGGGATTTTTGCATTTGGTTTCCTACTGCAAATAATAAAATGTCAATTATTCCATATAATTATTATTTATAGTACTTTAAACATTCTGACATACAGGGGCCCAGTCAATAGTCGATTGATAATAAACAAATGAAATCAATAACAAAATAGAATTCTCCAATCAGTCAATCATTCACAATCATGCCCTCACAAACTTTGATGGAACGCCTAGTATATACAACACGTGGCTTGATGCCTCAAATGCAAAAATGTATGCCACTGCCCCAGCTTTTTAGGAAAGTAAAAGTAGTAAAAATTTTGTAGAACCTATAACTAAAGCTTAAAATAAGTTCAAAATAATATTTTAGGATAGAGGATGCATAGATTAATTCTGCCATGGTTGGGGAGTGGAGGCCACGGATATTCTGGACTGGGGTGTGTAACCATTGAAATGGACCTTGAAAAACCAGGAAGAGCTTAGTAGGCAGAGGAGAAGGAATGGTTACTCACATTTAACTGATGTCCTGTGCAGAAAGGATGGCATTTTGTAAAATAAATATGGTATGTTCAGACATGAGAAGAAAAATTTGACAGGTCATGGTTTTTAAACTTTTTAAAATTATAACCATTTAGATAACAGCTAAAAGATGGTAGTATGATTATTAAATTTGTTTCTTAGAAATATAACTTTGATGGGCCTGGGCTTTGGAAGTGGACTGGAAAATTAGAACCTTGGACAGATCCAGGCCAGCTGGGAGACTATTGAAATATCATAGACCGACCTGCCAGCAGAGATGGAAACAACTCTTTTTTTTTTTTTAAGATTTTATTTATTTATTTGAAACAGAGAGAGATCACAAGTAGGCAGAGAGGCAGGCATAGAGAGAGAGAGGAGGAAGCAGGCTCCCCCTGAGCAGAGATCCCGATGCGGGCCTCGATCCCAGGACCCTGAGATCATGACCTGAGCCAAAGGCAGAGGCTTTAACCCACTGAGCCACCCAGGCGCCCAGAAACAACTCTTTTGAAGTTCAAATTAACAAGTATCACTGCCGGATTCAGTTAGAATGTTGAGGGCAAAGGAGAACTTTTTTTTAATTTGAAATACTGAAACTTTTAAGTTTAAGGCAGACAAACGAACTCAATAAATTTTTGTTGTATGGGGTTCATAGTTTATGAATAAATAAGCCAAAATGAGTGTTGAGATGAAAGAGATGGATATTTAGGGTGAACACATGTCTTCAGTTTACACCCACGGTACATTAATAATCGAAGGGTGTCTGAGAGGAGATAGCCCATAGTTTTTCATGTTAGAAAGCATAAAAGGCTTAGTAGATATTTGTGAAGGGTGCTTTCTTTATTTCAGAGCCATTCCAGATATCCCTCTCATAGTACAGAGATTTTTTTTTTTCCTTTATATCACTTCTGTCTGTATGACTTTGTGTCCATGTGTCATGGTTTAATGAACACATACTTTCAACACTGAGCCTCGTTCTTTTGTGCACCTGTGTTTCCTCAGTGCCTTGAATAGTGACTGGGATAAAGTCAGAGGCCAGGTTGTAGATAATGCTGAACCAGTGGCTGAAAGGACTGATGACTTCTTTTCAAACCTATCTTTGGCTGAATTAATTGCTTATGATTTTGTAAAGCACACTGGAACAGAGTCAGATAAAATCTGTTGATCATAAAACAGCATGTCCGCAGCAGTGTTATATTGTGGAAGGCTCATAGCCTAGGGAGTTAGAGAGACCTTGTCTGATGTCCAGTGTATACCACTTGAGTCTCTGTTTCATCATCTGAATAGGACAATAAAACTGTATAGAGTAGTTGGGAGTATTTAAAAATAATCTATAGAGTAGGTTACAGGGCAATTCTACTCATTAAATGTTAATTTAATTTTTATTTATGTGGACTTCACTAAATGGCTTGACTCTATGTTGTGGCAAGAATAATCACAGATTAGCTCTCTTTTATTTTATTCTTTTTAATGTGCTCTACTTTAAAAAGGAAACAGTGTGGTTCTGTGAAATGATTTAAACAAAGTGAAATCAGAGACTATCTTTTGATACCGTTTCTGTTTTCCTTTAATAGTAATACAGATTATTTATTTCCATACACTTACATATGTCAAGAAAGGAAAATAACACTTGAAAAAAATACTAAGCACGGTTTGATCTTAGTTGTACATCTTTACCTCCTCCGCCCCACAGGGGAAACATCCTAAGATTGATTGCAATCAAGACTGACTTGTGAGACTAAAGAGAAAGCCTGGTGCTCTCTGTACTACTTTCCTGTTTTGGTTTGAGGAAATTCCTGCATCTTTGTTGTTATGTTACAGATCTACTTACGCTTCTTGGACTATGAGATGCAGAATTCAAACGAATGCAAAAGGAACTTTGTGGCTGTGTATGACGGCAGCAGCTCCGTGGGGGACCTGAAGGCCAAGTTCTGCAGCACCGTGGCCAATGACGTCATGCTCCGCACAGGTCTTGGCGTCATCCGCATGTGGGCCGATGAGGGCAGTCGGAACAGCCGATTTCAGATGCTCTTCACATCCTTCCAAGAACGTAAGAACCCCTGCACTTGACTGTCCTTCAGGAGGTCCCAGGAGGCAGGTCCCGCCAGCGGCTCCCGGTGTTTCTCCTTGCAGTGCGAGCACACTAGGGTGTGTCTACCGAGTTCTTTCTGAGATTCCCTTTCCGTCATTTGGGCCCAGAGACAGGAGATAGTCACAGATCACTTTTTGATGACCTGCTTCTGCACAGGCATCATAGCCTTGCTTAAGACAGCTCAGCGTTCAACCGGGAAATGACAGTTGTGTTTCTCTTTGCTTTAGCTCTAACAAAGTGCATGGAACTTGAACAGCTTCTGATGAAGTTTGAGTTTAAATCTTAAAAACCTGCGCAAAAATATTTGGTAGCTTCTCTTCAGTGAGCTCCTCCTGTAGTCCCACGTACTGCAAATAGGTCCAAGAGGATAGAGTTCCCATTAACGTAGGCAAAGAGAGAGAATTGTTTGGGAAGAGAGTAAACAGAAAACGTTTCAGAAAATATTTAAAATGGCACAATGGGTGATATCCAGAGTTATGTGCAAAGCACAGCAATTTTAGAAAATTATGTTCCAACAAATAATGAGTCATATTAATAGATATATTTGGAATGTTCTTTAGAAACCCTGAATAACTCACATTTAATAATTTTATACAAATGAAAAAAAAATAATACTGAAAAATTCAGCTTTAAGAAATCAGCACCTTGTATTTTGAAACAATCTATTTATTAAATAGAAAAAAAATGTTTTTGAAACCTCCAGGATTTCTCGGTGATAGGCACAGCATGCAATTTTTTTTTTTTAGTTCATAAATATTAAATATACTGACAATTCTTTTATATAGTGAAATTCATCTCTATTTACCCAGTTGGAGAGTTCTAGTACACCAGAAGTACCAAATGTCACTCAGTCTTTCTAAATCTTGATACCATCATGGAGCGAATTATCTTGCCCAACGTTATTACAGATTTAAGCAGCATGTTCCCATCACATCCTCATTTCAGTGGTTGATCAAAAGGTTAGAGGTAGTGCATCTTGATTTCAGCAAGGTATTGGGTCAAAAACAAACAAACAAACAAAACAACAACAACAACAACAAAAACAAAAACCAAACTTGTCATTTTCTTGGAAGAAATTCAGGCTTCAAGATAGCACATTTAATGTCCTCACTGATGATTACTCCACAGTGGACGATAGCTCTTGCCTTTGGTGAGAGGTTAAAGGTACTTATTCGATATTCTTTTCAGTCTTGGGTGATAATACGTTGAGAACTCCTATTTAATTTAAATGATACACATATAGTAGGGTTAGCTTATATGTTGGAGAATATTATCAGGTTTTTAAACAATATCACAAAAGTCTTCAGTTTTTATCAAAACTGTACCATGAAAGGTAAGAGGGGGAAAATGAACTTATATATCTTTATCTTTCAAATATTGACTAAAACAACAGTAGTATAGAAGAACCCTAACTCCTAGGACTTCCTGAAGTTGTATTTCATTCAAATTCATTTTGAGCCAATCTTAAAAAATAATAATAATGGACAAAAATAGCTTAGCAGTATTAGCTTATATTAAGGAAATTGAAATAAACAACTCAAAGGAGATCATCTCATGGGAAGACTACAGATGACATAATCTGTTCTTTTCTGGGTTCTGTGAATGAGGAGGATAGTAATCACTTAGAATAGGCTGAGCAGGAATCAGGAGCCACTGGAAACATGAGTCCAGGTCAAAGGAGGAGAAGTGTTTATCTTAGAGATTTTGTTGTTGTTGTTCGAAATGTGATAACTACCTTAGACTTATGTTGTCTGAGAGCTGAGATTTGTTTGCTAGATTTTAGGGAAACATCTAAATGAAATTCAGGAAAAACATGTCTAGCTCATAGGAATGCTCCAAAACTGAATGGATTCCCATGGAGGATATGGGCTCTGGATGGAGAGTGATCAGTCGGAAAATGAATCATCATGTTACGTGAATGGGGGAGGGGCAATGTCAGTGTTTTGTAGGGAAAGAACTGGTAAACCTTGAAGGTCCCATTCAACTCTAACAGTGACTGAGTTCTGTGAGTATTTAGAATTCTGCTTATGCAAGAAATGGTGAATTATACTGTGCAAATGCCATTAGAAGTATTTCTATCTGAGCTAAAAAATAGAGTTTTCGTGCATGTACGTAAATGATCTCCAGAAGTCCTTCAAGTGGGTGGACATTTCAATGTTGAATTCAGAAAAAAACTTGGCCTTCTTCGTCCGTGGGAGGAAAGCACACCAGTCCTTTATATTCCAGCACGAGGGGTAGGTTTATCGCTCTAATTTCAATGATGAGTGTTACGAAGCTTTCTCTGTGATTATCTCATCACTTTACAATAAGCTTCGATTAGAACAAATTTATCCTCTGCGTCATGTTGCCTATGCGGCGTTTGAATATTCTGCTTTTTCTTGCTTTTTTGGGCAGCTAAAACTGGGTGGAATCTACCATAGCATATGCCTAAAATCAAAGTCATTGTGTGATGAAGGATGTGGGGATGGACTAAGTCTTTCTGTATTGAAATCAATGTTTTCCAGATATGAGATGATAATTCCAAAACAATAAGAACAGAACTTCAATCAGTGCTACTACTCAGAAATGAGGGGTTATGTCATTTTAAAGGCTCTTAATGAGGAAACAAAGGAATTCTATTTAGAGAGTTTCAAGTTCCACAAATGGTATTGTTTCATTCAATATTAGTGCCTAGGAGAGTATGTTACGTTACATTTTTGTTTTTCTTGATGATGATAGGTATAGAGTTTATATAATATAGATCATATATATATATATATAGCTTATAGATAATATACTATCTTATACATAATTACATCATACACATTAATATTCATATTTAATATATTTCTCTAATCTTACTCCATACACACCTGCACACATATGGAGTAAAGATTAGAATTGTCAAAGCAGCGACCAGCTTTGTCATAGTCAAATAATGAGTTTTTCTTGGTTCCCTGATTCCTTGGTTCCTTGGTTCCTTGATATTTTTCTTGGTTCTCAACATTTATAAGGTAGTATTCCCCAGTGCAGTGTTCAGAAGTGCTTATAGCATATTCAACAATATTCTAATATCTGTCAAAGGTCTTGGGACCATATGATGTATTTTTTTTACTGTAATTGATACCCCATGTTACATGAGTTTCAGGTATACAACTTAGTGATTTGACAAGTTTATACATGATGCTGTGTTCACCACAAGTGTAGCTCCCGCCTGTCCCATGACATCCCTGTGACAGTATCATTGATTGTAATCCTTATGCTGTGCTTCTTATTCCCACGATTTATTCATTCCATAACTGGAAACGTGTATCTCCCACCCTCTCCGCCCATTTTGCCCAGCACCCGCCCACCTCCCTGTTAGTTCATTCTGTGTATGTATATATCTGATTTTGCTTTGTTTGTTATATTTTTAGGTGTTAAAGGACAGCTTAGGGTCCATCTATTTCAATCCCAAACATTTTGTGAAGTGAAACAGAATAAGAAAAGATCCAGGAATTTAACTGAATTTCCCAGCACACCCTCAACTCCATGCTTAGTGACTGAACACTGCTGTGGCAAGGACTGAAGACTAGATTCCAAAGGTGCTAAGCTCATTAGCTTAAGATACCTTTGTCCCTTGTAAGGAATGACAGAGCTCCCATTTTCTGAAGATGATCGTAATAAAGATGGCAATAACAATAGATAGCACTTACACGTCACCCATATAGCACAGATATGTCTGCACTGGTTTATATGTTTACAAAGGGAGGTTTGATCCTCTGGTCCTATCTGCTGCACCTGAGGTCTACATGTCATATGAACATGCTATGATCATACCGTATACCACTTCCATATGACCTACAAGATTAGATGCATGTAAAATTATAACAAGGGACTTCTACTCTGGAACATACTAATCTGGAGACTAATGCAAATAGAAATATACTTTCAATCATCATATTTTTGCATTTGTATCTGAATAAATTCCTGAGAAGGGAAAGAATGTGTAGAGAGAGAGTGGGGAGAGAATCTCAAGCAGACGCCTGCTGGGCATGGAGTCTGATGTGCGGATCCATTCCATGATTATGAGATCATGACCTGAGCTAAAATCAAGAGTCAGTTGCTTAACTGACCTGCCACGAGGAACCCTGAATAACTTTTTATAAGTCATTGATTTTGCTCTAAAGAATCACTCGATTTTTTAGAAATTCAATTATTATTAGTATAATTTCAATATTAAACATACTTAATATATGAAAATTCATAACCAATTATAATGGAATTGTATAAATATACATAAGGGAAATATTATTGAAATGTGTTCAAATTGAGCTGCCTGCCAAACTTTTTGAGACTTTTCTGTGTAACATAAATTTGCAATGACTGGAAGGGATGAATGACCTAAGTAATTCTGAAATTCCACCTTCTGTCACTCTTCTTTCATTGAGAGGTTTTGCACAATAAAATCTTAGTCACTTAATACTTGATTAATGAATAACATATTTCTCTTAAAAACAGACAAGTAAAAAGAGGTGAAAAACAAATTGTCCATTTTCATGTTGTAGCATGTTGTTTAAAATAATTTGCTGGGGCACCTGGGTGGCTCAGTGGGTTAAAGCCTCTGCCTTCGGCTCAGGTCATGATCTTAGGGTCCTGGGATCAAGCCCCGTATCGGGCTCTCTGCTCAGCAGGGAGCCTGCTTCCTCCTCTCTCTCTGCCTGCCTCTCTGCCTATCTCTCTCTGTCAAATACATAAAATCTTTAAATAAAATAAAATAATTTGCCAAAATGACATAATTTATTTAGTTTTGTATTATTTTGTGACAAAGACTGTATCAAATATAAACGATGTTTATTTACAATGAAGACATACATACAGTAGTATCTAAATTCCAAGGAAAACTGAGATGAGGGGTACCTGAGTGGCTCAGTGGGTTAAAGCCTCTGCCTTTGGCTCAGGTCATGATCTCAGGGTCCTAGGAGTCTGCTTCCCCCTCCCTCTTGCCTGCCTCTCTGCCTACCTGTGATCTCTCGCTCTCTGTCAAATAAATAAATAAAATCTTAAAACAAAAACAAAATACTTTTAAGTTGAAGGATTCCATGGAAGGCAGAATTTTGAGATGAACCAAAAGATACCACCTCTGGGTATGGAAGTCACTCACATCTCTTTACCCTTGAAGTAGGCAGAACCCATGAGAACCTTGGGATATCATTCAGTGATTCAGTTGCATTCTGTGGCAAAAGTTACTTTGCAGATGTAACTACATCCCTTAATCAATTGACTCTGAGTTCATCAATAGGGAGATTACCTTGGGCGGACCTGAGTGATCAGGTGAGCTCTCCGAAATAAGGTGAAGACTCAGCTGCTGACCTACAGAAAGAGTGTGGACAGGTACGTTGTGAACGGTGACTCAGGGAGCTCAGAGCATTCCTGGCCACCAGCTCACAAGAAAATGGGAACCTCAATCATAGGACTGCAAAGAAGTGAATTCTGCCACCCAACTGAGCGAGATAGTAAGAGAACCCTGGACCCAGGTACAAACCACAGCCCCAGCCAACACCTTGTTTGCGCCTTATGAGACCCTATCAGAGCCCATTGTCCAGGCTTCTGACGTTGTGTGGTCATAAATGGGTATTGTTTTAAGATCCTAAACTTGTGGTGGTTTGTTACACGGCAGAAGTGAAGCTCTGAATTTGGTGCTGAAAGGGAGCTGTTGCCATAACAGATACCCAAGATGTGGAGCAGCCTTGGATTAGGTAGGCGTCAAGGGTTGGTTAAATTTTGAGGAGCATGATAGAAAAAGCCGAAATTAGATGGACACAGTAAATCTGGACTCAGAGGGCTGCCAGGGACAGAAGTGGGAGGGGTATGTTGTTAGAAACTGGAGGCTGGGAAGTCTTTGTTTGGCAGTAGCAAGAAAGCTCAATGAAACCGTGTCCTGCAGGCATGCAGCAGGCCACCTGGTGAGTGACTAACAGTGACCATTCGGCAAAGCAAATTACTGCTGAGAGCATTGAAGGAATAGCCTGGTTTCTCTTGTTGCTTGTAGAAGCTTGTGAGGGGAGGGGGACACATGGAGGGAAGAACCCTTAAGCAAAAAGCAATTAGGACCCAATGATTTTGAAAATTGTCAGCTTCTCTGGGTGGCTGAGGTGTTAAAAATCAGAATAAGTGCTGAATGCCGGCAGAAAATTGAGGTGAAATGCATGACTGTAGAGCCTTTGCTAAATGACCAGAAACAGAGCACAGTGCCAGTAACAGAAAGGCCCTTTCCAGAGATGAAAGGCGTGCCTCATGGATCTTTCAGTCAAACCAGAGGGCATCCAGGAGGACAAAGGCCATGACCCTCTGCCGCACAGCAGGAGACAAGGAGAGACGCAGGATCATCTCAGAAAGAGTTTGGGTGAGTATTTGATGGCAAAACACAGTGAGTTTCAAGCAAGGGCCATGGGGTTCTTAAGGAAATCACTCCAGCAGAAACACTTCCAGTTTGGACTGAAAGGAGTGGAGTACCGATGAGAAGATATCATTAGAACCCCTAAATTCTTGTGGCAGGAAACTGCCAGCTAAAACTGCTTAACATGTCGCACCTTTCAAAGACAGGAAGAATGACTCCAAAAGCAGCGCCAAGAGCCTGGAAGGTGAATCCCAAACCATCAGAGGGCTTTTCCTAGGACTGGAAACATAGTTCAGCGAAATCCAGCATTTACCCTGCTGAATTTCAAAACTATTACTATTTACTCTCCATTCTCCCTATTTCCAGCCAGAATCTCTACATCCATTATTCTGTGCCTCTCCCACCTTTGTGTTTGGGGTGTTAAGGTAGGTGGCTTGTCTCTTTGGTTCCCTGGGTCCCTGGGTGGAGGGGAAAAGGACCCCAGGGGCTGCAGTTCAAGGACGAAACCCAGCAGCCTCTTCTGTACCACATTTAGATGGTTTGGACATGAGGTTTGGGACTTTGAGTGAGTGCTGCATTGCGATGTCACTCCTGGGAACCTTCAAAAGGGGAGAATCTGTTTTGCATCCATGAGGGAAGAGAAACACTGGGGGTCAGTGGGTGGGCTGTGATGGGCAGAATTTTGTGATGAGCCCAATATTTCCACCTCCTGCTATTCAGGCCTTGTATCTACCCCTCCCCTTGTGTGCAGGAAGAATCTGTATCATGGGATGTCATGTTCTATTTTGTGACAAAAAGGATTTTGCATAAGTGGTTATAGTCCCTAAACAGTTGATTCTGAATTAATCAAAAGGGAGTCTATCCTGGTGTGTTTGACTCTAAACAAAAAAATATTGGTAATAGTCTTTAAGCTCTTTTAAAAGAAGTTGGAAAGATCAGGGATGGAAGAAGTCAGAGTCATTCTAAGCTGTAACGAATACTCCTGCTACCTTAAAGAAGCACGCTGACCAGTTATAGGGAAAGCAAGGTGGCAGAGCAGGGTGGGTGGGCTTTGGGAGCTGAGAACGTAACCCATTTGAGAGCCAGGAAGAAAAGAGGAGCCTCAGTCATTATAGTCCCAGAAACTGAGCTCTAAGGACAATTTGAATGAGCTTGAAAGGGACCCTTATGCTGCAGGTGAGTCCCAATCCTGCTGCCTCCTTGATGTTGGCCTTGTGAAACCCTAAGGAGAGAACCTACTCAACCCACACTTCTGACTTACATAACTGTGAGATGTAAGTGGGTGTTGTTTTAAGCCAGTAAGGTTGTGGTACTTTGTTACTCGTCAACAGAAAACCAAACACCTTCCTATTATAATGATGTACACTTTTGAGTGCAAGAGATAATCTAGGTGTCTATCTACATATGTTACTTACATATATTAACTAATATATTATTATTTATTAACTGTTTCTAGAGGTTTGGTAATTGAGATGTGACAAGGTAGAATGGTAGGAAATATATAAAAGTAATCACTCTAACATCAGCTTGACCCTAAAAGTTGCATAACCACCACTATGTTATTAACTTAGTCATCAGGGTTTTCATTTTGATACTTGCTTGTGTGCTTTCATTTGTTCTTTTGTTACTTGGGCAAACATGTGAGCACCCAGGCGCAGAAATGAATGGATGGGTTGCTACTGCACTCACTCAAACTGAACTCCAGCCTGTGACTCACTTCAGAAAATGTGGATTTCTGTCTGGTACTTGGCACCACACTGTGACCACATTCATCCTCAGTTACTTTAGTAAGTTATTCACTGAGACATTGTATTCTAAAATGCCAGGTTCTTTTCTTGTAGGGGATTTTTCTTCTCTCTCCAGCCTTGGTTTAGATTAGTAGAATCTTTATGCTTCTGTTGCAGTGATCAGTTATTATTTCACAGTTCAGTTTTATTATCCTTTCTTGTCTGGAGCCTACTTTGGTGTGCCATCTATCTCTTGTGTACACAATTTGCATTCTGTCCTCGATAGTGCGCCTTCCCAGTTTTGCAATATACAAGTACGCTTGTCATAGGACCTCAGTAAACTAACTTTGGTAGATCCTAAAGGGGGAAAAGTATATAGATATTTGATTATGAATGTAAAATGCACCAAGTTTAGTGGCACTCTGAGATTATACATCAGAAAATACTGATGATGATCAAACTCACAACAATAATATTTAATGTCCTCTCCAGAAAAAGCAAGACCAAACACACTTACAAGATTAGGGTAAATGGTAAGACTGAAAAGCATTGTATTTACATGTATTTCATGAAAGGAGAAAAAGTGGTATTTATTACAGGAAACCATGTTACCAGTTACAACACAGACCAAAATGTAAAGTGATGTGTTTACTGATAGAGATCTCCATGCCTCACTGTTATGGCTTGGTGTGTTTTAAAATCTTTAAGACTACTTCATTGATACAGGAAATATTTACTTATATCTCTTCTACAGCTGCATCCATACCAGATGGCATAGATTGAAAGATCAGTAATACACAAAATAGGCTGGGAAAATTTCTGCATATATGTCTGATTTGGGCCTGTCTTCTAAAACAGACATAAAACACTTTACAGACAAGGGAACATATCAGATATACAAATATACAAATTTTAGGATATGTATTATTATAAAAACATAATTAAAATTCAAAAAGGAAAAGCTTAATTGAGCAATTGGCAAGAGAAACTACAGGCAGTGGGTAAATATTCTTAACTGGTAAGGAATAAAGATTGCATAAGATGATTAGAGAAAGTTATATAAGCATACCAAAAGAAAATGGGGCAGATAAAGTGAAAATTTAATATCCAGAGAGGCTAAATGGCTTGTTGGTACAGGATACACACACCTATCCATATTAGTGAACAAAGAGATGTAAATTCCAATAAGAAAAAGACCTCATTTTCATCTATCAAATTGCTTTACAAAAATAGCAATAATAAAATACCCAGTTTTGGAGATGGTGTAGTAAAATGAGAATAGATGTCTGATGGTACAAAAAGGGAAGTTTTCTGAAGGGTAAGTTAGCAATATCTATCAAAATTCTAAAACAGGTTTAAAAATTTTAAAAAAGTGTACTGGATGGCTTAGACGGTTAAGCTTCCGACTCTTGGTTTCAGCTTAGGTCATGACCTCAGGATCGTGGGATAGAGCCCCACAACAGGCTCCCTGCTCAGCACAGAGTCTGCTTGAGATTCTTTCCTTTCCTTCCTCTCCCTCCCATTCCGCTGCTCCCCTTACTTGCATGTTACCTCTCCCCCAAAATAAATAAGTAAAATCTTTTAAAAAATCATAAAAACCAAAAAGATTAAAAAATAAAATTAAGGTCTCTCCTGTAAATCTAAAAAATTAACCTAAGAGTATATATATTAGTGATAAATACATTTAGAATCATTTTAAAAAATGAAACTTGCTTAAGTTAATGGTTAGATGGTTCTTGGAAAATACATATACTCTTTTCACTCTTATGATTTGTGTATTTCTATCAACATGTGTGATAAATGTTTAATATAAAGTATCTACTATATATGCAATGCATGTGTGTAGAAGGCAATGCAACTTAGGTAGTAATAGTGATTATTTTTAGGTGATGAGGTTTTTTGATTCTCGATGTTTTGTGATTTTTCTACAATGAACAGTTTTTGCTTTCATAAATATTTTTTAAAGCAATAAATAAAACATTTGACATAAATGACTTTCTGAAGGGATGTATTAAATATGAGAAGAGTATATATGCCACATCACACACACACATTTTTAGGTAGGCTCCATGCTCAGTGTGGAGCCCAGTGCGTGGTTTAAACTCATGACCCCAAGATCAAGACCTGAGCTGAGATCGAGAGTTGGACATTTAACCAACTGAGTCACCCAGGTGCCCCATATATACATTATTTTCTATATTGAGAAAATCAAGACACATCTACAATGTCAGGAAATGATAACCGATCAAGAGTTTTTTTGGGGGGTTGTAATAATGCCAACACATGAAGACAGGTGACTATCTAATGACCTGCTCTTTTAGATTAGATAATTACCATGGCCTACACTAGAACTTCTCAACCTTCTATCTCCAAGACCCTCTCACCTAATGGCTTGTGTATGGTATGACAGATGCTGATGGGTAAGCCTATTTTTTTGTAATGCTCTTAGAACACTAGAGGTCATGTAGTCCTTCCTCTGCTAGGTGACATGAGTAAATCTTTGAGTTTGTGCTAATATTTGAGATGTTGTATGTAATTAGAAAATGTTGCTTTTTGAGTGCCTGGGTGGCTCAGTGGGTTAAGCCTCTGCCTTCGGCTTAGGACATGATCTCAGGGTCTTGGGATCAAGTCCTGCATCGGGCTCTCTGCTTAGCAGGGATCCTGCTTCCCTCTCTCTCTCTGCCTGCCTCTCTACCTACTTGTGATCGCTCTCTCTCTCTCTCTCTCTGTCAAATAAATAAATAAAATCTTTTAAAAAAAGAAAGAAAGAAAGAAATGTTGTTTTTGATCCATTTCACAAATCGTGACTCAAGAGTTGCTGGGTGTCCTGGTTGAAGACCATTGCCCTCCCACGTCAGAGATCTCATTCTTCATTTTTCCCATTTCTGACCTTCCTGACCCTCACCCTGTTGCGATGTTGTTTGGCTATACCTACATCAACAGTTGTATTCTGATTACCCTCAGAAATAAGCTACTAGTTTTTAAATGTATGTTTTTAAATATATGTGTCCAGAACAGAGCAAATGGTGGTTGCCATACTGAAATTTTCATAGTAGTTTCTTACTTGCAAATTTAATGAGGACTTTGAGCAAGGAATTATAATATAAAATTGTATAGTCTGCTAGGGATCCAACCTTCCTTTTAATGCATGTGGTTGAGTCCAACTGTAGCATAAAGAAAATAACTATCAGAAATATCTGAAGTTAATTATTGGTGGACATTTATTATTGACTTGGTCATTTAACTCAAATTATGTTTTTAAATAGTATGCATGTAGGTATACAGGTCAGTGGAATAATTAACATTTTAAAATCAATTTCCTTGGGTGACTTTTTAGACTAAAATATTTAAATCATGTTGGTTTCTATGTGTATTTGTTGAATTACTTAGAAAATTTTGCAAAATTTTCATTGAACTTTTTAGGTCAACATCGTCTTAAGTTGTCAGTCTGCCGGGGAGCCTGCGGACAAGAATAAAGGCAGTAAATTCCTTGTAATTTTTGGTAGGCTTCTTGGGGATAACATATATTGATTTCTTTGATTCTGACTTTGCAGCTGGTGTAGTTTATGTCTACCATGGAAAGTAGACTTTGTATAGTCATTGTATGCAGACAGAAAACTATTGTTCTGAATTGTTGGCCTTTGAACTAGGAGAATCACAAACGAGGTTATGACAGCCCATGTTTTCTCCACTCTAAACTTTATTTACCTCAGTTCCCATTTTGGGGACTTGACATGGTTGACAATGAAACCAAATATAGTAACTTTAACAGAACAGCATGTCTCTACAACTATTGCAGACATGGTTACAACAGTCATGAAAATAAAGCCTGAGACACATGTCCAAGTACAATAACCATCAGAGTACTGACCCCAAAGAACCGTAATATCCTCCTCATGGTCATGCAGTCCTGTCTGATTACAGATGATGAATAAATCATCATGTAGCCGACCCAAAGCAGATGTAACATAGTATAAAAATGTACACTCATTCTTGGAATCAAACAGAATGGATAAGATCATGATGTGCCTCATGTCTTATGTGAGGAAAGAAATGGCCTCTGTGGAATATAATTTTCTCATGAAGATGCTTTTCTTTTCTTAATATAATGTCTTTTTGGAGCCGTAGCAATATGTGATTCTAGCAGAAAGATTGGGGGAATCTAATAAATGTGAGTGGGATTAGACTGAAATTGTGGATAGATTTTCTTGTATTTAAAAGAGATTAAAATGTATCTTAATAATACTGGATATTTTGACAGATAACTAAGTCACATTGGAACACAGAGTTTTGGAGGCAGATACTGATCTTTCAAAAAAAATATTTGAAGATGATAAAGGAGACAAAGAGAAGAGGCACAAATCTATTTCTGGCCTGAAATCTGGTCAACATTTTTCAAAAAAAAAGGTCATTTTCTCTAATTGCATAGCCTCAGGGACCTTTTAAGTTTAAAATATGGTGGCAGGGGGAGTTTTTCCATTTATTTTAGGGAAAAAGAAAACATTTGTTTTGGGGACAATTCTAATGGCCATATATATATACATGTATATATATATCTATTTACATATATATAATATACATATTAAATATATATACATATATACATATTATACATATTAAATTAATATACATATTAAATATATATGTATATACATATATATGTATTTACATTTTATTTTTCTGTAATTAGAATATCATGATTAAAAATGATACTTAGCAGCAAGCTATACACTTTTGAATCCAGTTTTTGAAGTTTTTGAATTCTTACTCAGATGCTTACTCATAATTGTTATCTCTGATGTTTTAGATTTTTCTTCCCTTTAATTTATTAAGAAAAGCTTACTTCTTTCTTTTTTTTTTAAAGATTTTATTTATTTATTTGACAGACAGAGATCACAAGTAGGCAGAGAGGCAGGCAGGGAGAGAGAGAGGGGGAAGCAGGCTCCCCACTGAGCAGGGAGCCCAATGCTGGGCTTGATCCCAGGACCCTGGGATCATGACCTGAGCTGAAGGCAGAGGTTTTAACCCACTAAGCCACACAGGCACCCCAAGTTTACCTCTTCCTTAGAAATTAAAATGATCATCAGAATTTAATGGGAAATTTGCCCTCCATATCCATCTTACTATTGAAAACTTTTTGCTCTGATGCCTGTCAGTCAACCGGTATTTAGTAAGCATCTCCAAAAGGCACGTGTTATTCAAAGCCCAAGTGATAAAGCAGTGAATAAGACAACTCCCTTGCTTTGCCTTTTTATAAGAGGAGGAAAAAGATCTACGGGTACATTAAGTGAAGAAGATAAACTCTAATCCTAATAAGTACTGTGGGAAAACAACAACATTGGGTAACATGGTGGGCAAGGGTGTGGATCTGGGGGTCCCGTGGTTATGGTGGTGATGTTGGAGTTCAAGAGGCAGCTGGGTCAAGATTTTGGAAGAGCAGAAGGAGTCCTGAGAAGTTTGGGATTTAATCTAACTTTTTAAGTAAGATTTTGTTTGAAAGTGGGGTGAACCATGGTCTGATTTTTAGTTTTAAATGACCAAGTTTCCTCTGGCGGCTGTGCCCATGGATCTGCTATAGGAGAGAAGTTGGTGACAAGTGCCGTGAGCCACTTGTACCAGTGGAAACGACGGCAAGAACTTGGTAGATGGATTGATGATAGAGAGATAGACAGACAGATAGGGCAGAGACAACTAAAGGCCTTTTGGATGTGGGTATTGAGGGAGAAGGGGCCCAAGAATGACCTCAATCTTCAGTGTTAAGGGCCGAGAGGATGGGGGATAGTCCTGTCCCTTATTAACGTCAAGAAGGTGTGAGGGGAAGAATCGGTTGGGGAAAGGGTAGTTAAAGAGGATTAAGGTGACAGCTGTTTCCGCAAGCCTATCCAGACATGTTCCATTTGAGATGGTACTTAGAATCCCAGGTGGAGATGTTATAAAGGAGTTCGATGGTTTGGTATAAAGCTGGACCTCAGCTGGGAGACAGAGCCAGAAGGGTGAGCCCTGGAGAAAAGAGAGACTTTGAGTCTGCTGGGATCCCCTAGGGGAAGACCGTGGATGAGAAGAGAAGGGACCTTGGATGATGACCCTGGAGACTTGACTACAGGGTTCTGAGAGGCAGAGGGAAAAATCCTGTCATCTAAAACAATTAAAATTATTGAATAAAAGTAATTGAATATCCAAGTATGCTAGATCTCACTCCTTAGTATGAATTCATCACTTAAATATATAATGCAGATATGTATCCCATTTACATATTTATGATAAATTTAAGCTTTATTTCCATCTCCCAGGCAAAGGAACTGATAGGCTCTAGAGCATCTTGAGTGTCAGAAAGTTTTCGTAAATCAGTGTCTTCAAGGCTGATAAAAGTTGAATTAAAAAATGGAAGCAAGGACATGTAAGTGTACTCCAAGCTACGTCCTCACTCTCCTGCAGCTCCGCACATTTCTGTGACCATTTCCACTCCAACTTCACATGGGAGAACTCACAAAGGATAATGACTAGAAGTAGAAGACCCAGTGATGTGGGTGTGTGAGTGTGTGTGAGTGTGTGCGTGTGTATGGCTGCACCCACACAGGCCAGAAGAGAGGGTGTGGGCTTTTTTTTTTTTTTTTTAATAAGATTATTTATTTACTTGCCAGAGAGAGAGAGAGAGAGAGAGAGAGAGCACAGGCTGGCAGAGAGGCAGCAGAAGCAGAGGGAGAAGCAGGCTCCCTGCCAAGCAAGGAGCCCGATGTGGGACTCGATCCCAGGATGCTGGGATCATGACGTGAGCTGAAGGCAGCCGCTTAACCAACTGAGCCACCCAGGTGTCCCGGGGGTGGGCTTTTGACAAACTTCATGTCAAAGAAGTTGAAGCACCTAAGGCAGGCGAGAATCAGGAGTTTGTGTGTGGAGAGAACAAGACTTGGGTCAGGAGGTGTGGAGGGAGCATCTGAGCTGTCGTTTACATGGTAGAATCAGTAAAAGGAAAATAGGATCATCACTTCCATTTCTTGGTGGAGGATCACGTCCTTTGACTTTGAACGAACCTACTAATGTTAGTTGTATTAACCATAAGACACGCGTATTTAAAGTATCCCTGTTTCAGAAAGAAATCTGCCAGTTTCTAATTTCCATTTTAATATTCCCTAAAGGTAGCATTTAGTGAATTACCGAATTTAAAAAGAATGCAACTGGGTGAAAACACTAATTTGAAAAGAGATGTGCTCCCTTGTGTTTACTGCAGCATTATTTACAGTAGTTAAAGTATGGAACCAGCCCAAGGGTCCCTCAGTAGATGAATGGATAGAGAAGATGTGGTGTGTACACAATGGAATGTTACTCAGCCGTTAAAAGAATGAAATTTTGCCATTTGCAACCACATGGTTGGATCTGGGGAGTATTATGCTAAGGGAAGTCAGAGAAAGAAACATGCTATATGATATCACTCATCTGTGGAATATAAGAGACAAAACAAAAGAATAAAGAAAGAAGGAGACAAACTGGAAAACAGACTCCTAACTACAGAGAAGAAATGGGTGGTTGCCAGAAAGAAGGGGAGAAGGGCGATGGGAGAGACAGGTGAAGGGACGGAGAACACTTACCGTGATGACTGCCGAGTACTATAGAGAGTTGCTGAATCACTATATTGTACAACTGAAACAAATTCCACTGTATGTTAACTATACTGGAATTAAAAAAAAAAACTGAAAAAGAGAAAAAAATAATAAAAATAAAAAGAAAGCCGTTGTGAAGAAATGACCCCAGTAGTGAGAAGGAGCGTTAGTAACTTTAGCATTAAACAGTTACTGTAAATTTAAAAATTTTAAGTACAGAAGTGGAACAATACTTATAAACATGTGGCACGATACTGAAAAATGATGAAACATTCAAGATTAGACTTTTAACATTAGAGTAAATACATTTTATGACTCTTTATTAAAATTTTAAATAAAACTTCCTTTATGTTCAGTGTTGCAACTGCCCTTCTTTCTCTTGTCCTCCCTCACCTAATTCAGATATGCCCAAAATTAGTTTGGTTGTCTTCTACGGAAGTTTTTATTTCTTAAAACTCAGCAACATAGAGGTATGTGTTGTTTATCTCAGACGCCTGTAGGATTTAAACACTGGGAAAGAGTGAAGTGCTATTTCAGGAAATATGGTGCATGCTTGCCACCTTGTGGTGAGAGTGGGAACAAGCGAGCATTTCAAAACAACCCCAAAGAAAGCAAAGAATTCAGTGAAAACTAAGTTCACTAATTATCTTTAAATATAGTAAGGTATAAATGTTATGTGAAAACTACTATTTTGCTGGTTAAATTATAAAAGAGAAGATATATTTTTAAAAATATTATTTGGTACTATTTTCATGAAAAGTTAAAAGGTGTCTCCGAAATAAAAAAAAATAAATGTGTGTGTATGTACAGATACACAAGTGTAGGTATACATATTTTTATGTGTATATGTTCATATGGAACGTTCCTCAATAAAAGATAAATATAATTTTTGAATATCCTAGAAATAGTCATTGCCCACAATTTGGCTTAATATTTCCAGTAAAATCTTCCATGTGCATATTTGTATGTGAGGCTTTATAATTTAAAATAATATGTTTCCTAGTGTTTTATCCAACTTTATACGTTAGTAATTTCCCATGCTGTTCTCTATTCCCTCAAGAAATAAGAATTTTATCATGATAATTTCTGAACACCAGGGTAAGACTTCTCAAGAGTTTGCTTTGGCTTTTATTTTTGTTCCTGTTTGTCTATCAAGCGGTAAACTAATAAAATTGGAGCATCTGGATTAAACAAAGTTAGATGGACTTCATGGTACCCACTTCTGTGAACAAGGGAGGGTTTACCAAAAGCTGATAATGGAGGGCACATATTTCTCAGTCTTACTGATCCACAGTGCATTTCTTCCTTGCTGGAGCAAAATGTTGCATTAAATTTCATGTTTCCAAAGAATTTATCATGAAATATTTGGATAAATGTTCACTTAAGATGTTTTAAATTGAAATTTAAAAATTGGACTTAAAGTACTCATCAATGCTTTCAAAATCTGGATCTGTCTGTTGTGTTTCTCTGTTCCGAAAACTTTGTTATTACAGGTAGAACAATGTTGTCACTTTTGTCCAAACTCAATTTATGGATCACTAAAAACTTCAGAAAAAACACTCAGGGAGCCAGAAAAAAAAAAAACCACTCATATTGTGCCAAAACACCCAGATCTATTTTACACACTTGCTGGTCTTGACTTTCCAGGATGAGACTTGAATTTCTCTTTCCAATTTGGTGTGAGAAAATGCACATATCTTGATCGTCTTGTTATCCTATGAATCAGGAGTATCCTAACTATCTTCTGCTTCTAAACCTTCTTCCTTTAATGTAGTTTAAGCACGCGGTAAGATCGGCATTTGCCATTGTATTTAACATGCATAAAATCTATTTTCTCTTTTTTTTTTAGAATTGAACTTCAGTATATAAAGTATAAAATACTAGGCATGAGTAGAGCAAAGAAATTACTCCCCAAGATGTTAAAATAACTCAGCAAGTCTCAGTTTCAGGAAAGTCCTGAACATATCTAGGAAGGTGTGTAGTTGACTATAAAAATGGAGACTGGTTACAGACTTACCTTTTTATATGAAAATACTACAACACCATACATTCAAAGAGTTGGGGCTTCAAGTTTCTGGTGTACTAGTGACTTTGTTTTCACATTTAAATACATTGCTAAATTCATATAATTACTTTCAAGAGAGAAAGGGGATAAATGAATTAATTTCTGCTAGTCTTGTAAGGTTAAATATTGGTATTACCGGTCACTGTTCCTTCATGTTATATTAGAAATAATTTGAAACCATTCCGTGACTCCTAGAAGGGAGTTGTCTGCTTTGCACTTGGGATTGGATTTGTGTGAAATGAACGATGGGTGTTGTAGGAAGTCACAGCTTGGAGAAAGATATGCTAGGGACACTCCAAAATTAATATTCCCCAGACATTTTTGAGATAAAGATGTTTCATGATACATTCCTGGTTGTGAATGGGGCTGTCCCAGAGCTGGTGTGCACCACTGTGGGGGAGTGTCTGGTGAGGCACAGTGGTCAGCGTCCCACTGCTCCCATGGGTTGGTTCCCTTGAGCTGATCATTAGATATTTTAAATATCACCCTGAAGTATATAATAGCTTGTATACCTATGTGCTGAAACCATTTAATTATTTCTCTTACAGTGTTGTACTCGCTACAGAATAGCTATGCCTTTTATTACACAAAAGAGTAAACACATCTGTGTATAACTCATCTTTTTAGACACCGTTTATTGCACGCTGTCATGTATGAAATCATTCGTTTAGGTCTGCATGGTCATCCAGTGTTGGTAAGAGATCTGTGAATGACCATGTGCTCGTAAAGGTATTTTTTTTACTTGACGGGTAACTACTTTTAGAATGACCGTTATTTAATATTACATCGCTCTACTTTCATATTCTATATCTCCTTAATATTATAGGTTGTATTTATTTATTTGATTTTGGGTAATTATCATCATCTTCAAAACCAGCTACCATGTATCTATCCTATATTGGCTACAGTTTTTCAAGATAGATCACCTTTCATTCTCACAACTGCATGTGGTAGTCAAGACTAGCCTCCCTTCTACAGGTGTAACCAAAATTGGGGGATTTTAAGGAGCATTGGCTCAAGTTTGCACAGCCTGGAAGGGATGGATCTGGGTTTCAGTCTCAAGCAGTCTGGATCCACAGTCCCTGTGCAATGCTTGCATCCTGGAACAGCTTATGGTCACAGCTATAATGCTTGCATCCACAGTTCTCGGCATTATGAAATCACTTAGGTAAGTCTGATCCTTATTCCCATTTTACAGATGTGATAACTAGTAAGTGTTCATGGAAGGAGCCATCTATCCATTGGGATTACCACTCCTCGAAGCTGAGACCCAGCTCTGCCCACAATAGGGTCATCAGGACTCTGCCGTCCTGGATTGAAGTGTCTGGAGAAACACAGGCTAAGCTTCGTTCTAATGTGCAGTCTCTTATATAGCCAAATAATAATAATAATAATAATAATAATAACGCTTTGCACAGAAGGATAGATTTTGGTGCAGGAGGGAGGAGGGAATGGTGAGGTAAAACCCATTTTGTGGGGTTAGAATATCCAATTTCTATGTTACCTGCAGGATCTGTATCAAGAGCAGTGCTGCAGTTGTGCACATGACGTTCTTTTGACTGACTAGAGTAGTTCACTACGTTCGGTTTCTGTCCTTCTCTTAAAAACGAAATACCTAGCACTGTAGCTAAATAATAAAATGGGGATGTTCAGTAAGTCCTTCCACGAAGCAAGGTTGCAGAGCTGCGCTCATTTTTCAGTACACTTTAAAATAGTTCAGAGATGGGGTATCTGGGTGGCTCAGCCAGTTAAACATTTGACTTTTGATTTCAGCTCAGGTCATGATCTCAAGGTTGTGAGATCAAGTCCTGCATCAGGCTCTGCACTCAGTGGGGGGTGTGCTTAAGATTCTCTTGATTCTCTCTCTCTCCCTCCCTCCCTCTCTAAAAAAAAAAAAAAAGTTCAAAGACAAAAGCCATGAAAATATTTTTTTCTATATAGTTAGTTTTTTAAAAGCCAATATGAAGCTACATGTGTTATTCTTTTTTTTTTTTAAGATTTTATTTATTTATTTGACAGAGATCACAAGAAGGCAGAGAGGCAGGCAGAGAGAGAGGGGGAAGCAGGCTCCCCGCCGAGCAGAGAGCCCGATGTGGGGCTTGATCCCAGGACCCTGGGATCGTGACCTGAGCCAAAGGCGGAGGCTTCAACCCACTGAGCCACCCAGGCTCCCCTACATTTGCTATCCTGATAGCAACAGAAAACCTCCTTCCAGAAATAAGTAGATTCTTGATGTTGGGAACCATGCATGTGAGGTAGTCTGAACTGAGTATTGCTTCCTCGATGGCCATGTTCTTGTGAGTAAATCTCATCCTTCAGTTTGTTACAGATAGTTATAGGAAATAATGTGGCTGGTTTTTAAGAGGCAAGAGCTTATGACAATGCGTACTGAATTTCTAAGTAGAACAAGTCCTTCACAAACCGGTAGAATGTGTCTTTCTCTGCTGTAGTAAATGCCAAGGAAATGATTGAGGTGTCGTTTCTGAAAATATCACAAATTGGATTATACCTGAAGGCTAGCTCTCCACTAATAAACACACCTGTTAGAGTCTTCTGCTTTCTGGGACACTCAGGTAGGCACCCTGGCCAGAGTTAATCTGTTTTTTCTTTCTTTCTTTTTCTCTCTCTTTCTTTCTTTCTTTCTTTCCTTCCTTCCTTCCTTCCTTCCTTCCTTCCTTCCTTCCTTCCTTCCTTC